>NC_083341.1:93968361-95173092 GCF_019175385.1 Lycium barbarum
TCTTTAAGCCTTATATTACCCTCCCTTCTATTATTATCAAAGTCAACATCATAACCAGAATGTACTTAGAAGTTAGAACGTGGACATGGGTATAAAAGCACGATAGATACGTAGGACATGAATGCAATTTTTAACTTTAGACATGAGCGCAACCTGATGTGTGAAACATGAAAAGGCATTCCTTGCATAGCTTACTATCGTATTGAGTCTTAATTCTTGTATCTTAAACGTGAAGTGTAAGCTCTATCATGGCATGATTTATGTATGCTAGGCATGAATAGAGTACGTCTAAGCATTAATAACGTGTAGTGCATGAATTACTCTAGAACTGGAACCATTACGCCCTTAAACTCGATATTCGATCTAGAACTTTATCTCATTACATATTTACCTAGTACTTGATCTCAATGGGCACGACAAAAATTGCATTATATGCACCTTATCTTGGATACATGAAACTTTGATCATCTGACATAATCTCATTAACACCTATCAACTTATGAAACGCATAATCTACATTGGAACCTTATCGCACGATCTCCCCCTTAGCTCAAAAGCCAACGTTTTAAAGCCTGTAGATCTCTTAAGCTAGTGATAAGTGGTCAACTAATGATTCTGCTTATTTCCTCTAAAATACTAACGACTCATTTCTTCGTCTTACTTCAAGCAAGTCTTACTTACTGGAAAACTGGATTAATTAATTGAACGGGTTTCTAATGTACATAACTGACATACTAGCTTGATCAGTCTTGGGGAAAACTTTTTCTGATAACTCTTAAGGCTCTTCTTCTGTAGCTTGCTCTTTTACTGCTTAGATGGTTTTCTTCTTTCACCCATTTCTATACCTCAAATTTAACTTAAACCCTTTGGGTTATAATACGCCTTCGGTGTATTCAAATGGTTACCCACTCACTAGTATTAACTTGACTAAGTAACTCAAATCGTACTTCTACTAACTTTGCTGAAAATTTCTAATTCACTGTATCTACTCAAACTTACTCACTATGCTTCTTTTAACCACTTGCTATCACCATATTCTCTAATTCTTCTCTGAGTACTAAAGTGAAACATAAGGTTATTTCTAACTTTCCTGCTCATCTGAACTATAGACATGAATCACACTTAGGGAAATTTCATCTGTCTCAAACGAGAAATTGGAACAACTAACCCCAAACTTCCTATACACTTTCAAAATTATATCATATTATACACATCGGGGAAAAATACTTAATCACATAATCCTAAAAGGGAACTGTCATATCTTTTATCTCATAGTAATATTTGCTTCTTGTAGTAACTTACTAACGTCATACTCTCTAGGTCAGATTTGAATAAGCTTAAATAATCTAAAACTGTGCCTAGAAATTCAATATCATCTGCTCGTGGTTAACTTCATAACATATTACCTTGTAGGGTCTTAAATCTGAACTATCATCCTTATACTATAGCTCCATGGTCAAAGAATCCAAATAAAATTATTCTGTAATGTATATAACCTACATGCACTACCATACCGAAACGTGTCTTTAAAATTGTACTATCACCTGATAAAACACACCATTCACCATTTGGCAAGTCTTGGGTCTCGAATTTCCTTCTCATCACTTATCGATTTGATACGTTCATAATTCGATGGAAAGAGAATGTTACATACTGCTCTAAGTTTCATGGCACGAGTTAGAATAATTCCCGATGACTCTATCTGAAAGCAGCACATCGATAATGAGTAGATTTACATCTTCCTCATCTATTTAGACTAGGCGTATTCGGTAGAATGAGCAACAACACACGAGTCTGAGTGATTTCTGATAACATAGCTCTATTGCACGATCAAAAGTTGAAAGAAGTGAGACAATCCTAAATGTCTTGGTGGTTAACTTTTTATATGTGTGGGCGCTACACACATATAAAAGTGACCCCACTGGGCATGGTTTCATAGACTCCCTAAGATACATGAACCTAGTGCTCTGAACCAAGCTTTGTCATACCCCGAAACCATGGCCTGGGCGTAACACGACACTCGGTACCTGACTGCATGTGACCGACCGAACCACATGGCTTGCGGAATAATCATGAGGCATACATGAGGGAGTATAACATGAATGCATAATGAACCTTTATAAAATTTAACGATTCATATTACTTAATAGAAAAATACTTGTTTAATCATGAGTGTGGAAATAACATACATGAGCCAAAATAGCTAACCGACTCTAAAGGTCTAACATGACACTTGTCTAGTCTATGAAACCTCTAATATGAGTCTGAACATGAAAACATACTTGTTGGGACAAAGCCCCCAGCATACCTTTAGATGCAAAACTAATAAGAAAAGATAATGTCAAACCCCGGATGAGATTGGGCTCACTAATAAGCTGGTACGTGTAGATCCTAATGAGCAAGGCATCGTCCTATAAATCAGTACTTGCATCGTGAAATGCAGGCCCCCAATGAAATAAAAGGGGACGTCAGTACTTTGAATGTACTGGCAAGAAAACACATGAGAGAAATAAGAAGGCACATAATATATAGACATGAATGCTGAAACTGAATACTGAAACTGAACATGAACATGAGTACTGTAAGCATGAAATAATCTATAACTAAGGTGAAAACATGATAATAATTGTAATACCGACATGAACCACCACGGGAGAAACGTGGAGTCTGATCTTGGCCCGATCAGCTAAGCTATCTTGTATCTTGCCAGGGTACGAGACAATTAACATGACATGAATGCATCAAAAATCCCTCAATGGGGAAAACATGAAGGAATCGTCCTAACTGGGCGGAGCGATCCTTATCCTACGCTGGCATACGTAATTTCAGGCTATCTGAGCCTTCTCGGTATTAATACAACTCCCGAACATGAAAGACAAATGAAGACATGGTTTTCTGATTCTTAACATGAACATGGATACATGAATACATGACAATAAATACATATATAAATATATATACAAAGCTTTTCATGGAAATAAGCACAATATCTCATATCTTGTGTTATAGATCCCATGAGATACAAGTCATGGGTTTTCATAGATTACAGACTGAGTCTCAATCACCAAAACAGTAAATTAAGACTAATTAAACAGGATTGCAACTGACAATATAATATTTAAATCATGGTTCAAGTGTCTAGGGTTTATCATGAATATACCTAGAATCCTAAAACCTGGGGTGTAATCATGGAATATTGAAACATGGGAAGAACAAGGATATTTCGACATGTGGATAGCGTCTACATACCTTAATCGCTCCAAAACGTGAAGAAAATTCTAAATCTTTCAAGAAGAATTCCAAAAAGCTTTGAATTTGGAAACCTTGAGAGGATTTTCACTGATTTTTGTAGCTACTATTCGTGGCTCAAAGGGTACTTCTACGGACCTCCAAATCCAATCTTCCACGTTCATATTTTATACTTATGTGTTATGAACACTCCGCTAAAATTTGGGCTCTATCCAACGGTTAGATTATCGGGAAACACCAAACTAATATGGCTGGTCGGAATGAAACTCAACAAAAAAATACTAGAGTTTTCTCCAACTTTTTACAACTCTTTATTTTTATAGGGTAACGGGATGGATGGATTTATTCTAGTCTTTATAAACGATAAATCTTGTAGAATACCAAGGTTCTTGATTAAAATATTTACCTTGGAGGAAACCTTAGGAAACTAGATCGCCAAACCATATTCTTGAAGGTTTCTTGTTTTTCTTGATTGCAAAAATGAGTTTCTTGAAAGATGGAAGTGTCTAGGTTCTTTAGGGATAGAGGTAGAGAGAAAAATAATAGTCTCTTAGGGTATATAATAGTGTTATGGACGTTTTTGTTTCATAAAATAATAAAATAGGGAGTCCCAATTTGAGTAGGAAAAGGCTAAAAAACGTAACCCAAAATCTAAAATTCTGCTCTAACTAGCGTTAGTAAAATAGGAATAACCCTTAGCACAGAGCTCTGTTTGAGCTTAACAAGATACCGTTGGAAATCTATTCCAGAGGGCTACAACTTTCATGTTTTACGTTTTCCTCAAATTATCAATTAATCAAGGATTTACGGGTGCCCGAAGTAGGCTGGTCAACCACTTTAGTAATACGTACAAACTTTCAAATTTTTCGCTAAAACTCTAACGTTACGAGTCTAACATGAGTTCTGAGATACGAGGTATTACATCCGATGTGGTTTTTCCTAGCTATTCGGGAGGAAGGACAGCTATCGAGGGTAACTAACCCCGATGTGGTGCTTCTATGCTGTTTTAAGGAACCTTAAGTGGTCGTCCCTTCGTGTTATTGATGTGGCCTGTATTGGCATGATTGTGATTAATCGTGGGTGATTTGATGATTATCTTAAGTTCATAAATTGAAGACTTAATCTTGATAAATTGCTTAATGGATTGAAAGTGATTTACTTCTCTCTTAATTGTTTCTTTGAGTTTGATGAACTATTTTATTTCTGGATTTTGAACTGTTTTGAAAGAACACAAGGTAACGACAATGACTTATTCATTCAAAGTGATTACTTCTTTATGAGTAGCTTATACTAGATATTCACGAGATGTTATCATGTGTTCTGAGCTGTTACTCAATACTGTTTCAATTATACTTATTACTCATATATTTTGCTATTAATTATTATCCCGGAGACACTCACTGAGTACCCAGTACTCATGCATACCATTCTAATGGTATGTTAGGTAACGAAAAAGAGCAGGTTCGTGGTACGCGTGTAGAGTAGGAGACCTTGCTACTTTCCAGACTTATTGGTGAGCCCACACCCTTGTTTTTAGGACACCCCTATTTACGTAGCTTTATTGTTTTAATTTCCGCATTGCGTCCTAAAGTTAGATACTCATTTGTTTATCTTAGAAGCTTCCTAGATAGTTGTCAGATTGTGGGTTGATGTTGAAAGTCTCATATGACTTATTGAGGCATTTTCCACGTTTATAACTATTTATTTATATTAGACTTCCGTTGGTTTTACTTCATTATTGTGAGCACAATTTTATTTAGTTATTTATAACTTATTTAATTAGATAATTAAAGATTATTAAAAAGGGACGTGATGTTTAATGATTTATAAGGTGCTTCCGGTGTTGTTCATAGCATCGGATGCCTGTTATGTCTAGGGTCGGGTTTTGGGGCTTGACAAGCTTAGTATTAGAGCCTAGGTTTAGAAGTGTCCTAGGAATATCTGTGGAGCTGTGTCTAGTGGAGTCTTCTTCATGCAGACTAGATACTTGTATGGATGTATGACTACCAGGACATTATAGGTGTTTCTTACTCTCTTGATTCAAGGTTATGTTGTAGAGCTTGAATTTCTCTTTAGGATCATTCTAACGTATTCGTTACTCGTGCCTCATGAAAATGACTTTAACTCATGCTGCAGTTGCTAACCATGTGAACAATGGTGATATGGAGCACATATTGGTTGTATTGTATAGTGTGATGGATGGTATGAAGTCGCTTGGAATTCAATAGTAGGTGTATATATATGGTGACCGCAGGGTGTGATTTTTGATATTTTGAGACAGGTATAAAATGACATAGTCTTGATTACAGGGGAAATTCTGCCAAAATCTTGTTAGGCTTAATGGAATTTTTAAGATGGATAGGTTTCCTAATGCGATAGAC
Organism: Lycium barbarum; assembly: GCF_019175385.1. NCBI lineage: Eukaryota > Viridiplantae > Streptophyta > Magnoliopsida > Solanales > Solanaceae > Lycium > Lycium barbarum. The sequence continues at coordinate 93,973,992 of NC_083341.1, forward strand.
ACAACTTAAGTTAAAAAAAAAATGAGCTAGTGATGAATCGAAGTATGTAGTTGAGTGTCTGTTGATTTGTTAGGTGGAGAATGGGTCAATTATATCTTTAGGTATTAACAAATGGGTAATGAGATTTGGAGATATTTCATATTAACCAGTAGTTAGAAGGTATTAACGCTTATATTTTTTCCTTGTTGGCTTACTTTATAGTAGCTACCTTTTGGGAATTTAATATTATTTTATGTTACTTATCAAATGAGAACCATAGAAGTTATTAGTAGTAAGCTTTTCTAGGTTTCCATTTTTGCGACCAACTCAAAAACTTTGCGCAATATTCTATTTTGGATGTTGCTCATAATGTGAGACTAGTGGTAGTGGTTACTTACGTAAAGTAATTGTTTATTTGAATGTGTGGTGAGACTTTGCTTATGCTATAGTTAATTTTTATTAGAAAATTATTAAAGCGTTGTAAAGAAGTTACGAGACTTAATATATTCAAAACTAAGATGAAATATTATGATGGTCTATTATTGTAGTATTGGACGTAAAGAAGATCAAGTATAAAGCATGAGCAAGAGGAAAAAGTAGCCAGAAATTGAAAGTTATAGGCTATACTTTTAGAATTTTGGAAAGAAGACTCTATAAATTATGTTGGGCTATGAATTTAATTTGGGGGATGATACGTAATGAAAGAATAAGAAATAATGTGACCTTGAAAAGAGAGTGTGCTTTTAGGCTACATCCTTTGAGCTTTTGTTCTTGTTTCTTTGTTTGTTCTGTTGTGGTGTTTTAAAGTTTAGGATATAAGGTTCGAGCTTTAATATATATATATAAATTTATTGGTGAGACTAAATTAGGGACAGTCATAGGCGTATTTCTAGATTGTGCTATGATGCTACGGTGCTCTCTACGGGTTTAAGTGGAAGGATCTATATATTATTAGGGCTTTGAGACATACTTAAGATGTGATATGTTTAGAGTACTGGAGCTTAGGATGAAGGGAAATTTGAGGGTGTCTCGTAGTGTATTGAGAACTATTGTACATTAAGGCTATATTCTTATTGGGTTAAAAGATGTGTGCTATTTTGATGTTTGGTGGAAGAACTATATTTTAGGCTTGAAACCCAAAACAACCGCTTGTGGAAGAATGATTTAAGGAGATGATGCAGTTTTCTTTAGGATTTAATTTGTTATCCTAGGTTTTGATATAAAGAATTCTGATTTGAGGCTGTAATTAGATGGACCTGTTTTATTGAGAGAAATTACTTTTATCATGGACTTTCAATGGACTAATGTTTCTTCGATTTTACTTTAACAACTATAATTCTATATAGCTCAAAAGGATTTGTGTTGCTGGTCATGTTTGATACTAAATGTTAGGCCGGAACTTTAAATAATCACCATGGTGGAAGAATGATGGTATGTGAGTTTTAGATGAATACGTGAATGAAGGTTAAGGCATTAGATAAAGATGAAACCTTAAGAATTACAAAAGTAAGATGGTGTGCCCAGGGAGGTATATTGTTACAAAACAAGATACTAAGCTTACTTACTATGAGAGGTTAAATTAGTGTTTAGGAGTGGTAATAACTGGGAAACACTTAGTATATTCTTATGGTGTTCTTAAGAGTTGAGTTAGGATGTGATAGAACTAAGATTAAAAAAATTATCGCAACTTAAGAGTGACGATAATATTGCAGGTAAGTCATAAATTCGAGAACCAGGCTTACTTTGTATTATGAATATGAGGGTATTTAGTTTAAGGCCGAACAATTATGCAACAAAGATTGTATTTGTTGGAGGTAGGCATAAATTTCTCTAAGACACCACATGAGAAATTATAAATGCGCGAATAATACTTACATATATATTTACTATGTCTAGGAGGTAATGTTGTTTTGGCTATGACTAGTGAGATTATGGTTGACTAAAAGAGATTAGAGAACAACGCCTTAAGGGAAAGATGCCATAACTTAGCTAGCCTTAAAGAGTAGGTCATCGGAGTTATAAGAGTCTTCAAAGAATCCAATGTTCAAGAGCTAGGGGAGCTACCCCAGGTTAGTTCAAAATTTATGCGATTTAAAAGGCCTATGATATGAGGAATATAGTAGTACAATACCTACATAGAGTTGTGATGAGATTAAGAATGATGTGAGAGGTGGTATAGTGATAAGAATGAAAGATATGATGTTAGACGAAGTTAAGATCTGAATGAGCCACCTCAGATAAAGAAAAAAGAATATATGAATAGTTAGTACTCCCTCTTATTGGCAACTATAGGTATGCTTGTTCTTTCCAAATTTAATGAGAATGGGAAGTAATGTAAGTTAGTCTTGAATCATGTGTTGTTGAATTAGCATCTTTGCCGGATTGTATTGTTTAGATTGATATATTGTGCGCCTCCTTGTGAAAGCATATACGTGTTAAACCTCTTGGTTATCTAACTCTTGGGAAAGTGAGCTAAAGGTAGAAACCTCTTTACATCGTGTTGAGACTTGAGTTTTCTAGTTGTTATAATTCCGGTGTGGACTATGTTGTCCTTATTTGAGGTTTTAGTTGTATTTTCATCTTTCCGGGGTCATTTAGTGCAAAGGAAGTTCAACTTTATGGTTTGGCTCTTAGTGAGGCGGCTGAAGCCTCAGACGCTGTGGTCACATGTATTCTAACTATTCATTCTCTTGGGGCTTATTCGCTGATTGATCTGGGTCCGAATCCTTCTTGTGTGACTCCATACGTAGTCCTTGAATTTTGGTGTGGAACCTGAATGATTGTTAGGACTCTTTTTATGTGAATACCCCTGTTGGTGTTCCCGTTATTTCTTCTAGAGTCCATAGAGATTGTGTTGTTGTAGTTAAGGGTCGTGAGACTACTGTTGATTATTTGAATTAAAAATGGTGAACTTTGATGTGATTATGGGGATAAAATGGCATTCCAAGTGTTATGAAACTCTAGATTGGCAATCAAAATAGTTAGGCTTGAATTTCCTGATGAACCCGTTATACAGTGGAGGAATGATATTGTCAAAACCTTGAGGTAGACTTACTTCGTATCTTAAGACTCACCAAATGAACTCGAAGAGGGTGTATTTACCATCTAGTTGTTGTCAATGATACTCAGACCGTAATACCTCACTTATTCCCTATTGCAGGTATGTGTTGAACCTTTCAATTATTTAATTCCTACGAAAGTTTAGATTAGAGGTATAAAACCCTCACTCTCGTGTTTAGGCTTGAATGATCTAGTTATGGGAATTCCTATGAGGACCATATCATTATTATTGGGTTGTTAGTTGATATTTGGTCTTTGGGGAATAGCTCATTTTGTAAAGGAACTCTAGCAAAATTTTGAAGACTTGAGGTTTAGTGAAAATCTTAGGTCATGACTCTCATTCGAGGACGAATGATCCTGAGAGGAGGATAATGTAAAACTCCGTAAATTCGGATTAGGTGTGAATGTGTTAAAGGAGAGTTAATGTGACATTTTAGACATATGAAGTCCTATCGAGATGAGTTTAGGTGAAAATAGTTGTTTTAAGATCAACACGAATAGTGGGTGCGTAAGATTGCGACCTCGCAAACTCACTTCGCAATTCAGGCCGATTTTCCAATGTTTCTGGTTTGCGTATGTGACCAGAATGTGGCTGCAAACTCAGAATGCGACCACATAGGCTACATAGCATTCCCAACTGCGCATCTACATCCTTCAAATGTACATCCTTCAAATCGAATCGGCTAACCTTTTGGCTTAAAAAGGTCACTTGCATGATTAGGACGCGGTATGTATTGTTTATGTGCTACATGCTATGAAATATGCGTTTTTATGCCTATTTGATGTATGTGCTTAGATATATATGTTTTTCCTGGAACATGAACGGTCCATTATTCGGTTCCAAAATCTTAGAATGTCATTAGGCACACAAATCCCCAAAGGTGAACTTTTTCAAAGTCCATCTAAAATCACCCGAGCTCTAAAAACCTTACATAAAAGTTCAAATGTACCAAATATTCCAAAAAAATTGTATGGACATCATCCAATTATCGTTGACCACGTCATTCCTAAAAATAACCTTATTACATCCCAATGGTTGCCAGAGTCGCACCCTGAGCCATTACATAAAGGTCCAAATATTGCAAGTTCTCTAGAAAAGTCGTCCTGTTATCATCCAATTATTTTTTACCACGTCGCCCCTATAATCACTTCATTGCATCCAACGATCGTCAAAGTTACACCCTTACGCTCTCAAAGTCTTACATGCCAAGTTTTCTAGAAAAAACCACCCGTCATCGCCAATTACTGTTGACCACTTCATTCCTAAAATTCGATTTCCCCACACGATAAATTTCCAAAGTTGCACCCGTCATCGATTTATTTTAGTGACGCTCAATCAGTTTAGAGTCCATCGCAACCCGTAACTTTGTTACTCCAGAAAAGCTTTCCATATAAAGACCCATGTTCGAGTACGAGCGCTCGAACCTTACTGTATCAATTTTGTTAGTCTCAAGGTTAGTCAAATGACCAAAACCCTGTCCATTCAGTTACCTCTATAGGTCGTCTTTTAAAGTCTTCCATTTCGACCCGATTCTGAACTATTCTGTTTCAACCAAAACAAATGTTACTTGCCTTATTTATTATGACCAATGGACTAATGTTGTTACCTTTTGAGTTTTTCTTTCTTTATGATTGACTCGTGGGGACCACCAAAATGTTTCTTTTACGAAACTCGAGTCACGATCTTTTTTAGCCCACCTATGTGCTATGCTACCGGACCAACAACATTAAAATGTCAAAAAGACAAAGTTCGACAACTTTTATATCCTTGTTCAATCTCCAAAGTGACCCAATCAAGTAAACGACTCCTTGATTTTATCGAAATCCAAGCAAAAAGGAACGCAGCTTACGTGACGTCCGTAAAATCGGCCATTTAGCCCTCGACTCACATAACACTTATCCCAAGGTTTATATTCCCTTTACCAACCATTTGTCATGACCCATATAGTGGGATCAACACGAGTCAATCATTTTTCTACTAAGGAAATTTTTCTGTGAGCACAGGGACAAGAAAGATACAAGGCAACGAGCCCTAAATCGGCGTCAAGTCCACATATCTTGATCAAAGGCGCTATTAAGGCCCACCACGGCCTCACTTTTATAAGCCAGATGGCTTTACCTCTAACTCCATCTTCGATTTTATCCTTTCACTTCATTTTGTCTACCAACACTTGTTCTCGAAATATTACAGGCGACGACATTGTGCAAGGTTGATAATGAGTCAAGACTCTGAGGAGCTAGCTGGATTTTTGCACCTTAATCAACATAAGCCAAAATGGATTTATCTCAAACTCCTACTTTATCTTATCCATTGTTCTTATCATAACAATGTTATAATTTTACTAACAATCGTATTCGAATCTTGCCGGGGATAATATGTCAATAAGCAAGCGCCTGGTCTACAATCAAATAGGAAGATACCGCTCAACATGCTAAAGAATAGAACATCATGACTAAGTGTCAAAGATCAATGACATCACTGGGCCAGCCATGATCACCGCAAAATGGTCGGAACGGACATCGAGTCTGCAATGATAAGTGAAAAGTATCAAATAAAAGCCATTCGATGGCACAAACTGAACGGCGGTATTTCTTAACTCTACTCTCAATTCTAATAACTACTTTGTCATTGCATTTGATAGCTTTAACGGTCTTATTATGAATTTTTGCAGAAATCGACGTCAAGGTTTCATCGATTTTTCTTTGCCAAAATCTGAAGTAGTATACTAAAGAGGAATACCGAACTCCCCAACAAAAGTTGAAAACTGTATCAACCACATTTATACTACATCCATGCAAGAGGGCGTATAAGGTGCTCACTTTTCAAAAAATCACCCTTTTACCAATCACTTCTTGATAACCCAAGTGTTTTGTGCAAACATAACTCACCACTGCGACCATTTCAGTCCCATTTTTCAGAGATCAAGATGACAACATTCTCAAAGCAATGAGGAAATTATTTCCATGTAAAGGCTTTACTTGTGGATGTGTTGCCGGCCACATTTATAATTAAGAGGTTGCAAGCCTTTTTTTCCCTATGCTCAAATGACGGACATCATTTATCTCTAATACACCATTACACCATGAACTACATTCGACCTGATTCCTATCATTACGGGATACGTAGGGGTTCCATGAGCTCGGTCATACCAATAAAAAAATCTAAGAAATCCTTAAGAAGCCACAGGGGAAGAACTTTTGAGAGGGTCTCAAAAATTCAAAAAATTAGAGTTTGCACGAGAGTTCGCCAATGCATCTTCAACTAGGGCAAAAATTTTTAGAGGGTCTCAAAAATTCCAAAAAATCTGAGTTGGCACGAGAGTTTGCCAATACACCTTCAACTGGGGCATAATTTTTTAAAGGGTCTCAAAAATTCCAAAAATCAGAGTTGGCACGACAATTTGCCAATACATCTTTAACTGGAGCAGAATTTTTGTGAGGGTCTCAAAAATTTCAAAAAATCAGAGTTGCCATGAGAATTCACCAACACAAATTCAACTGGGGCAGAATTTTTGGGAAAGATCTCAAAAATTGCTTCATAAGACGCGGTACGAGAGGTCACCGACACATTTTCAATTGGGCAGAATTTTTGAGAGGGTCTCAAAAATTCTAATTCAGGATTCGACACAAAACGTCATCAATACAACTTAAACTAGGACAAATTGTTAAAACAGTTCAGACGACTTCCTGAGGATCTCCGTTCAAACATCAAGCTACCCAATCAAACATCAATGTCTGAGTTCCAAACACCTTTTACCAGACAAACGTCTCCTCTTTACAGAAATCCTAAAGGATCCTCAAACAAATTAGGGACACACCTTATGTGACATCCAGAATTCGGCTATTTGAGCCTCCAACATCAAATCTACTGCTCAAAATATGACGTTACCAAAAGTATCAACCAAATATGGAGATCATCACATCGAACAACTTCATATCCAACTTTATCTTTCATTCCTTACTAACTCCTGTACAAGAATTTTACAGGAAATGTCGTCAAGCAACAAGTATATTGATCAAACTAAAGAGACGCTCGATATGCCAAACTGCACGTCAAGAACATCAAGGCAGATGAAATGGAAATGAAGTCTTCAACGACGACTAGAAATATCAAACCAAGCCTATCTAACGGCACAAGCCGAACGACTACACTTTGAACTTTCTTCTCTATACTTTGTCATTCATTTTTACTACTTTAATGACTTTGCTTTAAAATTTTGCAGAAGTCGACATCAAAGTTGTTAACGACTTGCCCCGACCATAAATAGAAGCAATTAAAAGGAATACCCAAACTCTCTAGCAAAAATAAAGATCTAAAAAAAATACGGTCAAAGATCGCAAAAAACGACGGAAAGCGTGGCCTGTCTCTACAACAAGCAAAGGATGCTCGACGGTTTTGCATATGCCATTAACCTTTCTACAAGTTTTTTCTTAAGTTTGTTTTAACTACAGTCGCTAGCAAAGCGACAACATATCTACTAATCATTTTCTGTAAGTACAGGTCGTACGAATATCAGGATGGACTTTGATATGATTCAAAATTCAGAGAAACATCACGGTAATTGCCATATGCTCGAAGATGAAGACGTAAGTGATGGTGGTCTAAATATTGAAAAGGATAGCAGTGGGCCACCCACATCAACGAGTCTCAGAGGAATCATAAACCTTGTCGAAAACATGGTTTTATATTTTACCTGAAAATGGGATTTATTACTTGTTTACACGCAATTAGGATGTTTATGGAACGCTAATCACTTAAGTGAAACGCTACCCAGTAAAATGGAATGCTAATCACTAAAGTGAAATGCTACTCGGTAAAACGGAATGCTAGTCACTAAGGTGAGACGCTAACCGATAAAATGGAGCGCTAATCACCAAACTGAAACGCTAGCCGGTAAAACAGAACGCTAGTCACTAAGGTGAGATGCTAACCGATGAAATGAAACGCTAATCACCTAGGTGAAATTCTAACCAAAAAATGGGACGCTAGTCACCGAAGTGAGAAGCTACCCAATGAAATTGAAACAATCATTTAAATTATTTTGCTGCTCTTTCAAATTGGATTATCCACCTTTAAGACTTTGCAACTACTATGTTGCATTTTTCTACTGATAAGTTTATTTTAGATTTTGCAGTAGCTTTCAAATCACCATAAGGGCGGAACAATCAAGCCAAAAGGGGCTATATAATAGACAAAGCATCACAAGGATGATGCAATCGAACCAAAAGGGCTACAAAAGACAAAATCACATCAAGAGTGGCCTAATCAAGCCAGGAAAGGTACAAAATATGAAAACGCCACAAGGGCAAACATCTAGCCAAGAGGCCTACCAAAGGACAAAATGTCGCAGGGGCAAACGTCTGGCCAAAAAGGGCTACAAAATGACCAAAACGCCACAAAGCAAACATCTAGCCAAGAGGGCTACCAAAGGACGAAATGCCGAAGGATCAAAAATCTGGCCAAAGAGGGCTGCAAGTATGACCAAAACACCACACGGGCAAACAACTAGCCAGAAGGGCTACCAAAAGACGAAAACGCCACAAGGGTGACAATCAAACTAAGAGGGTAACAAAAGAACAAATGACACATATGACCAAGAGCATGATAGCCGACATAAAGGATGAAAGAAAGACGATCTAGCCAAAAGGGCCATATCTGTCATTTGCATGCCAAGAGGGCCATTTATATACATGCCGAGAGGGCCATTCATACAAAAATGTCATGAGGGCCATTTATATGCATAGCGAGAGGGCCAGTCATACAAAAATGTCGTGAGGGCCATTTATACAAACATGTCGCGAGGTCCATTCATACAAACTGCCGCGAGGGCCATTCATAAAAAACTACCATAAGGGCCATTCATACAAATATGTCGCGAGGGACATTCATACAAACTACCGCGAGGGCCATTCATTCATACAAATTTTCGCGAGGGCCATTCATTCATACAAACTGTTGTGAGGGCCATCAAAACCATGCAAGGTGGTAAAAACAAAGACGCAGGGCCAAGATGGTCATTTAAACTCAAGCAGCGTCAAGAAGGTCACAATTCAAAGACAATACCAAGACGGTGTAATCAAAGCACACCAAGATGGTGAAAAGCAGACAAAGGACCAAGAGGTCCACCACAACATTACTCAGCAAATGAAAGTAGGTTAGTAGCTGCCAAGGAGAGGAGCAGGCTAATCAAACCAAATCCAGATGCATGCGGAGAAAACAAGAAATCTTTCTTAGTAGTGAACCGCAGCACATTGCAGAAGAGAGAAGCAGACTCTTCCGGCGAGAGTTCAGGATCACCTTTCACCGACATCAAACTACACCCCTGTAGAAGGCATGTAGATGTTTTTTCCGTGTCAAAACCACTCTACCAAAAATTCAATGGTCGCTATATTTGAGTTTCGTATTCAGTGTAATCTCTGAACCTACACTGAGGCACCACCGGTCTTCATTTCAAATCTAGGTGATGACATATTTAAGGTACATGAAATTATGTCCGTACAAAGACTTAATTATGAGTGTGAAGCATGCCACATCCATAGCTAAGAAGTTGCAAGCCTCTTTTCCATACTAAAAAATTTCGTAGTCATCTATCCCAAACCAAAGGTTACTTCCGCATAAGGAATACCCTTTTCTTCCAATCGAGTCGAACTACATATGACCTGATTCCCGAGGACAGGGATATGTAGGCAAACTCACTGTTAGAGCTTGGCCGTAATCCAAACTGCCCCCAATCATGTCCTAAGGTCCCGGTCTCATAAATTCAGAACAATGGTAATTTTGTAAGTATGCACAAAACAAATCGAGTCGAACTACAAGTAGCCTGAATTCTCATGTAGCCTGAGATATGGAGGAAGCCCAATGCTAGGATTCGACCATAACTATCAAACCTTCATGCATTTTATTTTGCTTTAAATGAAAAAGAAATTGACTTGGTTGGCTAAAAATCGGGTTTGTCAAATTTCGTTGCTCGGGAATGGTCCCGCCATCCCCGAACAATGAAGGGGCAGCTGTTGACACCCAATTTTTGCCCTTCAAAAATTCAAATTAACTAGTCAAGCTGCTTGAGCCGCAAAGAGTAAAAGAATTATTAAGAATTTAAAAAACAAATTAAAAAAAAACTTTTGATGTTATTTTGCCATTTCATTGGCAATATATATATATATATATATATATATATATATATATATATATATATATATATATATAAGTATAAATTATGTCAATTTTATCAATTCGAAGATCAATTTGCACAAAAACAAGGGTTTTAATTAAATAGGCCTTTTTGTCAATTCAAAGTCATTTTTTACTTTGTTACAATCAAGAAGCTTAGCTAATTAATTGGATGATTAATTTATTTCAATTTCGTTGGATTTTAGAATTGATTTTAGTTTTGTTTGAATTAGCCATTTCTACAAAATGTGGACAATTAAAACACAAAGGATATTTTTTAAACTCAAATTGAGGCCACCTTTTAATCCCCAAAAATCAAATCTTTTCCTCTTATCTTATATTCAGCCCAGAATTTGCAAAAATTGGTTCGGCCTAATTGCAAATTGACTCGGCCCAATTCATTCTAAAAAGAGGAAACCCCCCCCCCCCCCCCCCCCAATTCTTCAGTTCATTTTTTCCCCTTGAAACACAAGAGCCAAATGCGCCCTGTTCAACGCATCCAGCTGTTTTTGGCCATTTTTGGCTAAAGTTTTGACGTGTTTTCTCTCACCCAGAACTTGCTTCACCATTTTAGGGAAACAATTTATTGTTCCTGCCATCTAACTAGAGCCAAAAAAGTTCAAACGGTAACATTGCAGTAGCTGGAAATCTTTTTGATTTTATCTTATTTTTTCAAAAAGAATTCGAATTTCAAACTCGGATTTCAAATGAAACTAAACAAAATTTCAGTTTGGGATCCGTCCCACATCGTTTGAAAAGCTCAAACCCTAGCATTTGGGGGTTCTATAAATAGAACCCCATCCTCTTCACTCAAGGGGTTTTTTTTGACACTACCACAATAGGTTCTTACACCTGCAATGGGGTTTTTCACCCCCGAGATCTTGAACACTTAGAAACTCAGCTAAGCCGTGGGTTTTGAGGAAGTTCTTGCTCATAGTCTAATTTTTGGGTCCTTTTCGATTTGTCAGAATAGTTTGTTCGAGTGAAAGGAGGTTCGTCGCCTCTCGTCTCCCCCGTCGTTGCTCGATAAAAAGGTAATTCGCAATTCCCTTCTCTTTAATTTATGTTTTTTCTTTAAACTTCTAAATTTTTGTAGTATATAGAGGTTTTTTTTTATCTAATGTATTCTATTTAGTCTGCTTTAGTTAAGTTAATTTTAACTATGTAGCTTAAGGCTGATATGAAGGCTGTGTTGCCTTGAGTTGTTAAGGATTAATGTATTTCATGTACTGGTTTGATATTACTGGTAGTGTGACTTTACTCTAGTTTAGATTAGTTTTGATTAATATTGATATGAACATAGTTATGAATTAAGTGCTTTAAGCTCAAAGTATTCACTGATTAAATTATAGCTGGGTAATTAAGCATTCCCAGTCCTCATTTCTGGTTCAATATATGGATCAATAATGTCCTGGTATAACTGAAGTGTTGTTGAGTTAATTGCTTAGTCTCACTATGGTTGAACTCAAGTTAATGATTATGTAGAGTTTATGGATTGGTTTAGTATACATTTTGAATCTCTGTTTGTCAACATGCAGTCTCCATTTCTTCACTGATTTGAAATGTACAAGATGGGATTGTTTTGAGTTAAGACCTGTTTTGAACCCTGTTTTGAGTGGAATTAGTTCATGTTTCCTGATTTTGTTTAAAAATGAAGTTTGCACGAGTTAGGGTTATTCGATGCTACATTAGGATTCAACATTGTTAAGATATCCCTTTAAGGCATCTGTATGCCCTGCAAATCTTGATATGTATATGCATTGTTTAAAGCTTAATTGGTAATGTCTTGTATTTGGCTCTGTATCATTGTTTGGGGAGGATATTATCCCAGAGTAGGACTTTTCTGAGCATTTGATAAATAGGTTATGTGTATATTTGTGTTTGAAACCTGGGTGTTGAAGTCCCAATTGTTTTAAGTCTTTGCATTTGTTTTATTAGGAAAAGATGAGAGGAATTAACATAAATCCAGTTCCATTTACAAGAGAATGAGAAAAAGGTCAAGTTTTTTATTTAAAATAATATGAACCTCAGATCTTTTCAAGTCAGTAGTTAAGTAGATCTTTCTAAAAACAATTTGTGACTGTCTCTTATATGCTATGGCTTAAGATAAGAATTTGAAATATGTTCTTCTTCTTCACCATCAATATGTATTTGAAGAACTTCTCAGTTGTTGATAACTTTAGCCAGTGTCTGTCAATGTCTATTTTGTTATAGGATAGGAGAATTACTTTTCAATGAAAATCCGAAGAACTATCCACTATTTGCACTCAGTTTAATCAATTTAGTTAGTTCTGTGTTTAATCCTACCTATATGCTTCTAAAAATTAGAAAAATTAGACCTAAGCCTAGTGATGACTAATCTTGTTTTCACTGCACAGTGACAACCTTTGTCTTCTCTCTTATGTACTATGTCCCTCAAATCAGTGTTTGCACTCAGGTTCCATCATGTTTGACCAAAGAGTTTTAAATAGTTAAATCTTCTTTAAACATTACATGGGGTTTAAATGAGTTGTTGTGTTTTCTACTAAAATTGGTGTGGTGAAAACCTTGGGAAGAATTCAATTTCAAAGCATAATAAGATCCTACTTTGGCTATTTATGTTTTCTCAGACCTATGTTGGTGTGTTTCTGGGAAAGCTGAATCCTAAGGTTATGAATAACAACATAGGATGTTCAGATAAGTTGGCTGTTAGATAAAGTTTTCATCATGAATCTCGCATCTTCCCTTAACTTTATGTTGTAAATTCCTTACTTATCAGTCCTATGACTGAGTCTTCTTTTATTTTTCATCTAGTGCCATCTGGTTTGGGTATCCCTAATGGACTTGTTTAACTTAGCATCACCATGTTTGCTTATTTCCCAAAATAGTTTCTCCTGGTGTTTGCCTAAAAAATAATGTTCCTGAGTTCTGATATAGTTCCAGCATTTTGAAACATTTTCTTTAAGTGACCTCATTACTAGAATTTTCATTTCTTTGTTGTTATCTGATGGTTGAAAGTCAAGGTAAACAGAGGGATTGGTTTAGCCTCCTCCGATAGCCTGCCATGCCTAAGGTTCTAGAAAACTTTTGACCTTGTGCGACATTGGAAATACGGATGGTAGTAGCCCCTTTTTGTTGCTTTAGTCTTTAAAGTCTGATGCCTTATTCTATATGAGTATGGTTAGTCCGTTAAAATTTCATGTGTTCTGTTCAAGAACCATGTTGATTTGATGCATCTCTTTTCCATGTACTAGTTTATTAGCTGCTAAAGTATTCGCCAAGTTGTTTTGAGTGTTTACTAGCCCTGTTGTTTGTCAAGACTGTGCTTTGGAACTAATTAGTGACGCCATTTAATGAGTGAAGAGTTTTTATTCCATTTGCCATTATTATGTTAAACTATTTACTTCAGGATACTCATCCTTCACCTCTTCTCTTTCTTTGCATGACTTGGGGGGTTGGAGGGGGGGGGGGGGGGGGGGGGAATCCCAATATCCAATAACCCACACATGTTGAGGAGAGTGTTGCACTGGAGGATTCCGTATTGCTGTTACATTGTTGGTTTGCTTGTCACAAGAGCAGAGTTTGCACTTGAGTTCCCTTGAGCTTTATTGTTTTATTGTTACACTTTGGGATAAGCTTGTTTTTTTCCCTGCTTGATTTTACACTTAATGAGTCTGCTGCTGACATGAATTGTTGAGTGAACTACTGTCCTGTTTGAGAAAACAACCGCTACACTTGAGGCACATCTTTGCTTTATTTGGGTAAAGTTATTACTGCCATTTGAGGCCAAATGAATTGCATTCTTGAGGCATTTTTGAGAATAGACTGCTACTCTTTATTGTTGCTGCTGTACTGCGGTTTCTTGTCATCTGTTGTGCTTCTTTCACTTTGAAAATATGTTGTTCCTTGAGTTTGGGTTGCTACATTTGATCCATCTTGGAAAACTATTATTGTTTGGCATATGCTGCTGGTGAGAATTGGTTACCTTTGATTAGAATCAGTTACTTGCTCTTTTGAAAGGTTGGTTGCTCCATTTTTATGCTCATAACTGCTGCTATTTATTGTTGTTCTTGACTGGACCAGTTTCTACTGGTTTTGCTTTCCTTAGTTATGACTGACTGGTGCATTCTCTTGTACTTATTTGAAAGTGCTATGCCTTGCTGCCTAGTTCTGTTGCAATCTAGTAATTTTGACACAAATATTGCACCTAGTGGCAACATGTTGAGCAAATTTAAAGTGAAATGTTGCTGTATTTCAAGGTAGGAGCCAACATGTGTTTGGCGAGACAATTAGAATGGCCACTAGTTTGCAGCGAAGACATGTCTCAGACTTCTTTGCCACATTCGAAAACATGAGTTTGAGCCTCCGTAATCGAAACTCTCAAAAGTTTCGATACGAGTCCGAGGGATATTATTATTATGGTCATAAACGCTACCCTGACGTATCATTTTGACTAACTACTTTTCTCTTCATTTGCGAGGTACAAATAAAGTGAATCCGTGGAACAAAGGCTTATAAAGACGAAGCAAAAGAAGCGCTATTCGGAGTTTAGAGCTTTGGATGAGGAATCAACAAACGTGGAATAATCGCGATTAAAGACCGAAGAAGGCGGGGAGATAGTATTAGCTATTCTAATCTTTCTCCACCTTCCCCCTCTCTCCCTCTCTTTATCTTTTTGCAAATTTTTATACTTGTGATGCTTGTATTATTGAAAATCCTTTGGTTAGATCGTAGTTGAAACCCTTTGGTTAGAACGTAGTTGAAACCTTGTATAATAAAAATGGTTTAAGTTGGGCTCAAAAATAGTTTTGGGACTTGGCCCACATAAAGCTAAATGAACAAGAGGGATTCTATTTAAATACAAGTTTGAGAAAGGGATCTAAAGTAAAATATGGTTGACCCAAATGAGCTAAAAATAAATAAAATCTCTTCCTTTATTATACTTATAAAAAACTTATGCTATATATATATATATATATAGCTTATGAGGATTCAAATCATGACATTGGACCAATTTAGTAAAAACTCTACTTAAGAGAAAATCTTAAGTATGTTTTGGTCTGGAAATGAAATGACTTCAACCCTTATAAAACTGTTTTCCTAAAAAACCTCTTTTTCCTTAAAGATTTGCCGAAAGATGGAGTTATGATATTGACATGACAAATTTTGTAAGAAAGAAAACATTTTAGTAAATAATCACAAGTAATCACACATTGAAGCTCATAGGTCGACTGTATTCTACGGATCCTTAATACTAGGGTGCTTAAAACCTTCCTTAGGGGATCACCAGAACCCTTAACTCGAACTCTAGTCCTAAAACGATTTTTCTCTTGTTTGATAGACCCTTTTAACTCGGTTTTCCTAATTTCCTTTATAAAATTAGGTGGCGACTCTAAAAATACAAGATCTGAATAGAGTCCACAACCTCTTAGTAGCTTTTATGCACCCGCGTAAAAGTGAACCATAACAATGGTTAAACTTGATTTCGGAAAGCTTGGATATTTTATGTGGTTTGCCCTATGAACAGGTTTCGTTGAATTGAAATTGAATAATGATTTGAACTAGATTCTAAATCAGCTAATGATATTGGTATACCCCTATTAACGGGATGATGGACATAATCCATAGTGAACAATTCGGCTATCATGATATGATTTGAGATTCGGCTTCTATGCCATGATTTGTAATTCTGCTATTATGCCATGATTCTATAGTTTGTGTTTTTCCTAGCTACTCGGGAGGAAGGGTAGTCACTACGGATCCTAGTGGGTTTTGCCTAGCCATTCAGGAAGAAGAGTGGCCATCGAGGGTCAATAGCCCAGGTGTTGTTCATGCCTTGCCATTCAGGAGGAAGAGTGGTCATCGAGGGTTCGTAGCCCCGGTGTGGTCTTTGCCTAGCCATTCGGGAGGAAGAGTGGTCATCGACGGTTCCTAACCCCGATTTGGTTTTGCCTAGCTATTTGGGAAGAAGTATAGCCATCGAGGGTAACCAACCCCAATGTGGTGCTTCTACGCTATTTTAGGGAACCTTAAGTGGTCGTCCCTTCGTGTTATTGATGTGGCTTATATTGGCATGATTGTGATTGATCGTGAGTGATTTGATGATGTTATTAAGTTCACAAATTGAAGACTGAATCTTGATAAATGGCATAATGGATTGAAAGTGATTTACTTCTCTCTTAATGGTTTCTTTGAGTTTGATGAACTGTTTTATTTCTAGATTTCGACCTATTTTGAAAGAACATAAGGTAACGGGAATGACTTACTCATTCAAAGTGATTACTTCTTTATCAGTAGCTTATACTAAATATTAATGAGATGTTATCATGTGTTCTGAAGTTTCTCAATACTGTTTCACTAATACTTAGTACTCATATATTTCGCCATTAATTATTGTCTCGGAGACACTCACTGCCTACCAATTACTTAGGAATACCATTGTTTTTTTATAGTATGTTAGGTAAAAAGATCAGGTTCGTGGTACGCGTATAAAGTAGGAGAACTTGCTGCTCTCCAGACTTATTGGTGAGCCCACACCCTTTTTGCAGGACACCCCTATTTACGTAGCTTTATTGTTTTAATTTTCAGGCTGCGTCCTGAAGTTAGATACTCGTTTGTTCATCTTAGAAGCTCCCCAAATAGTTGTCAGATGGTGGGTAGATGTTAAAAGTCTCATATGACTTATTGTGGCGTTTGCCACATTTATGACTATTTATTTATATTAGACTTTCGCTGGTTTTACTTCATAATTGTGAGCACGATTTTATTTAGTTATTTATAACTTGTTTAATTAGATAATGAAAGATTATTAAAAAGGGACTTGATGTTTAATGATTTATAAGGTGTTTCTGGTGTTGTTCATAGCATCAGATGCCTGCTACATCCAGGGTCGGGTTTGGGACGTGACATGAAGAGATAGTCACTTTGAATCCTTAAGTCATTTTCATTACCTTAATTTCTTTCAAAAATCGTTCGAAATCCAGAGATAGAGTAAACCAGTAACCTTAAAAAAAATACCAGTAAAAGCCAACAACATAGGAAAAAATCAATCTCAACTTATTGTATAGTTTACCACGTTAAGTCTTCTCACTCATGAACTCCCGATCATCACAAGCCACTCACAGGCACCCAAACTTTGACAGATGCCAATATAAGCCCAAATCAATATAATGAAGGGATGACCACTTATGGTTCCCTAAACTGCATAGATGCACCACAACAGAGATAGCAGCCCACGCTGGCTATCCTTCCTCCCAAATAGCTAGGAAAATACCACATCAGGGCCAAATAGCTAAGCAAAGACCACATCGGGACTATCAACCCTCTATGACCATTCTTCCTCCTGAATGGCTTGGCATGAACCACACCGAGGCTATCAACCCTCGATGACAACTCTACCTCCCGAATGGCTAGACATGAACCACACAGGGGCTATCGACCCTCAATGGGCACTCTTCCTCCCAAATGGCTAGGCAAACCCCACTAGAATCCATAGTGATTATCCTTTCTCCCGAGTAGCTAGGCCAAACACAAAAAATAGAAATCATGGCATATTAGCCAAATCACAAGTTATGGCATGGAGGCCGAATCTCAAATCATGGCATGGAAGCCGAATAGTTCATTATGAATTATGTTCAACATCATATTAGTAGGATCTATCAAGTAATTATTCGGTTTAGAAACCATGTTCAATCATTAATCAAGTTTTAACTCACCAAAACCCGTTTATAGGGCAAAACACATTCGAGACAAATGATTTAGAAACCAAGTTCAATCATCCCATAATAGGAGCAAATCATATTCAAAATTCAATGTTTTATATTTCAATTTCAATCATCTTTTGATAGGGGAAATCACGTATACATATATATAGTATAATACACATAAGGTTTAATGCGGGCTTGTCCGTCATACACAAAAACCTTGCCAAAGAAAACCTTTTTAAAGATTGAGTAGTATGTTCGAAAAGAGATACATTAAAATTCCCGCTAAAAGCTAGAAAACATATTCCTCCTACTTTAACAATCTTTATACGATGATTATTAATGATAAATTTTAGAACTTTAGCCAAATTCTAAGAGTTCCCACCCTTAAAAGAAAAACTAAGGCTTTTTCATGCCCAAAAACGTGTTCTTGATCCCCAAGAATTCACCCATGGATTCCCATCACTTATAATACCCTACATTAGTATAAATACCTTCAATAAAATTATAAAATATCAAAGGTCTTACCTTTAAGATAATTCCCAAATGTTCCTTTAACTTCTCTTTCTTCGATTTTAAAAAATCTAGGGTTTTGGAGGATGAACTAGTGTTAATCCACATTAATGAAATGGAATAATACTTGGAGTTTGAGTAAGAAATCACTTTATGAGGTTTAGAGAAGTTCTAAGTTCTTTTCTTCTCAAAAAGTTGGCCAAAAACGAAGTAGAATGAAAGATTTAAGAAAATTTCATGTTCTGGGTATTTATAGGTGGAGCTGTTCTGCTTTAGGGTTTGCGCCACATAATACAAAATGCCGAAGCATTTTGAAACGCATATAAAAAAGAATACCTGGCAACTTTGGGGTCAAAATGTGTCTAAAAATACGTCGCAAATGTGGCCGCATAATGCGATATGCAAGACATATCGGTCCAAAGGACTGTTCTATGACCTTTCAGTAAAGTGATCATAACTTTCTCTTTTTACTCACAGCTCTGTTTGAGCTGGGCCTTATATCGTTAGAAAGGTATTTCAAAGGACTATAACTTTCATATTTTAAGTTTTCTCAGATTCCCAATGGAATTTCACGTAAACTAGCCAGAAGTCAGGCCCAACGTAAACTTAGTCGATTATATCAAATCTTACGCACCTCACTATTCGGGTTGATCCTAAAACGACTATTTCCACCCAAATTAACTTTGATAGGACTTCATACAACTAAAATAGCACATTATTGTCCTTTTAATGTATTCACACCTAGCCTGAATTTACGGAGTGTTATATAGAGAGCATCTTTTGGCTATGGATGTTCAGTCCTTGGTGAATAGCATGGTGAGACTTGATATTTCAGAACTTGGCAAGGTTCTAGCTTCTGTAGAGGCACAATCTTCCTTATTGGAGCAGATTCGAGCTTAACAGTTTGATGATGCGAAGTTGCGTAAGATTCAAGACAAGATATTACAAGGAAAGGACAAGGAGGCAATTCTTGATAATGAGGGTGTTTTGAGGATCAAGGGTTGCATATGTGTTCCCCAATTAGAGGATTTGACTAGATTGATTATGGATGAGGCTCATAATTTGAGGTACTCTATTCATCCGGGGGCTACAAAGTTGTATCGGGATTTGAAACAGCATTACTGGGGATGTAGTATAAATAGGGACATTGTAGAGTTTGTGCCTCGGTATTTGGATTCTAGCAAGTGAAATACGAGCACCAAAACCCTGGTGGGATTACTTAGTTCTGAGTGGAGGTGGAAACAAATTGCTATGGACTTTGTGGTAGGACTACCACAGACTTTGGGGAAATTTGATGCCATTTGGGTCATTGTAGACCGCTTGACTAAGTCTGTTCACTTCATACCGGTTCAGACCACTTACAATTCAGAGAAGTTGGCTAAAATATACATCAGGGAGATAGTTTGTTTGCATGGGTTATCCATTTCTATCATTTTAGATCGAGTGAAAAAGTTTACATCTCATTTCTGGCAGTCTATGCAAAAAGAATTGGGTACCCGGGTCGAGCTCAGTACAACATTTCACCCTCAGATCGAATGTAAGTCTTAGCGGTCTATTCAGGTCCTTGAGGATATGCTATAGGTCTGTGTGATTTACTTTAGTGGTCATTGGGATCAGCTCTTACCCATGGCGGAGTTTGCTTACAACAATCATTACCATTCAAGCATTGAGATGGCCACGTTAGAGGCATTGTATGGTAGGAGGTGTTATTCCCTGGTTGGTTGGTTTGATGCTTTTGAGGTTAAGCCTTAGGGTACATATTTTCTACGGGACTCCTTGGACAAAGTCAACCTAATTCCGGAGAGGCTTCTCATAGCTCAGAGTAGACAGAAGAGTTATGCGGATCGGAGGGTTCGTGATTTGGAGTTCATGGTTGGTGAGCGGGTTTTGTTGAAGGTTTCACTTATTAAGGGTGTGATGAGGTTCGGGAAGAAGGGAAAGTTAAGTCTGAGGTACATTAGCCCTTTCGAGATTATTTAGTGTATTGGTAAGGTACCCTATGAGTTGGCTTTGCCACCCGATCTATCATGTGTTCATCCCGTATTTCATGTTTTGATGCTAAATAAATACTATTCAGATGATTCTTATGTGATTCAGTGGGATTCTATATTGCTTGATCAGAATATGACCCTTGAGGAACAACTGGTTGCTATTCTAGATAGGCAAATTTGGAAGTTGAGGTCCAAAGAGATAGCTTCGATAAAGGTACAATAGAAGCATCGTCAGGTTAAGGAGGCCACTTGGGAAACGTAGTCGGACATGCATAGTAGATATCCCAATTTTTCATTGATTGAGGTGCTTTCTTTCTCTTTGACATTCGAGGAAAAACGTGTGTTTAAGTGGTGGATAATGTAACGACCCGTTAGGTCATTTTGACAATTTTAATTATTGTTTCCCAAATGCCCTTACCTTACCTTTATTTTGACATATTAGACTTGCGGAGATAGGTGGCACAATTATCGAGGTAATCTGATTAGTATCGGAGTGAAAAACCTAAGTTTTGAGTTCTTAAGTTTTGATTTTGGGAAAGCTTTGACCAATAGTCGATTTTTATATAAACGTGTCCGGAATGAAATTCTGATAATTCTGTTAGGTCTGGAATGTGATTCTTGACTTCGTAGAGTAGTTGGTTCGTGTCTTGGGGGGTTTGAGAAGGTTTTGAGTGTTCAGTTGCTAAATTTTGTTTTTTGAGAAAGTTAGAGTATTTTTGTAGAAACGTGTCTTAATGATGTCGGATCAGTGTTTTGAGTGTGCGAACAAGTTCGTAGCGTCATTTATACTCTAGTTGCATGTTTGGTATATGTTTGTGGGGCTCAAAATGAGTTTCGAGTGTTGGATAGAAGTTTGGAGCATGTGATGTTTTGCTGGTTTCTGGTGTCTCACTTTTGCGAGCTTAGGGTTGCACCTGCGAAGCCACACCTGCGCAAGGTGCCCCGCAAGTGCGAGATTGGGCTTGGGAGAGCTAAACCCGCTTCTGCATGAAATAGGCCGCAGGAGCAAGGGGCCGCCCCTGCGTGAAATGGTCCACATCTGCGGACCAAGTGGACCTCGCACCTGCGAGATTTTGGGAGCGAAAGCGGACCCGTAGGTGCAAGGATAGGATTGTTTCTGCGAAAATGGCTGGCAGTTAGATATTTATTCCCCCGTTTTGAGATTAGTCTATTCATTCATATAGTTAGAGCTTAAGACCTCGATTTAAGGAGGCTTTTGAGGGATTTTGAAAGATTCTTTTGGTGGGTAAGTTTCTAATCCTCCTTTTACCATTATATCATCATTATTAAGGAATTGCATGTTAGAAATCATGATTTAGGATGGGAAAATTGGGGCGTTTAGCCCTAGGTTGAAATTAGATTTTTTTATTCGATATGGAAGTCAATCCATGATTAGTTTTACATGGTTTTCTGGATCTATACTAATAGGCTAATTCTAAGCTAAAATTCCAGTTTTTCCCTTTGAGTTCAAGTTTGGCTATTTTGGGTGCATTTTTTGGTCCTGATTAGATGTATAACAATATGGGTGTCTATGCACTCGTATGTTAATGTAGAATTTGTATTTGACAGAGTTCGATCTTTCGGAAGCACTTCGTAAAGGAAAGGCTTTGGCTTGAGGATTCGTGGATCTCGCTAGGCTTGAGGATTCGTGGATCTCGCTCGGCTTTCGAGGTAGGTTACGGTTTACACCTTTAAACTCAGATTGGAGTGCGCATTTAGCCTATAAATTTTGAAGGCATATTAGGCGTGATGGGGTTCCACCTTAGTGACTGCGATGAGAACTTGGGTGGGTATTGTATAATGTATCGGGTAGTTAGAGGCAAGGAAGCATATTATGACATGGATTGCATGTTGAGCCTTCGGGCATTGGTTGTGGTGATAAATCCACTTAGGTTGGCATGTTTGTTGCTTATGTGGGTTATGATAGCCATGTTTGATCTGTACTTGCTATGATTGATTTACTTTACCTCATTACTGTTTCTCATCTCATATGAACTATGGAAAGTTTCGAACATGTGATTTGATGCATGAAATTGCTTGGTGTTGAATATCCACTCTTTAACTTCATAATATTAATGGCATAAGTTATTACGCATGTTGCACTTTCTTATTATGTTCTCTTTGAATGAGTTATGGAAAAATGAAGAATACGAGATTGTATAAAGGACCGGGATAAAGGTAAGTATTGTTCTTACTGTTCGGCGTTAAGGTCCGGCGGTGTAGTGAGTTTCTTGCAATTCGGCGATAAAGTCGACCAAGTCTGACCCTATCAGTTTAGTTTCTCCCACTTCGAACCACCCAATTGGTGATCTGCACTTGCGCCCATATAAAGCCTCATATGGGGCCATTTGAATGCTAGAATGATAATTGTTGTTGTAAGCAAACTCGATAAGCGGTAAGTGATCATCCTAACTACCTCCAAAATCCAATACACATGCCCGTAGCATATCCTCAAGAGTCTGGATGGTACGCTCAGCTTGCCCATCAGTCTGTGGATGAAATGCCATACTAAGACTCACCTGAATCCCCAAACCTTCTTGAAAGATTTCTAGAAATTGGTTGTAAACTATGTCCCTCTATCGGAAATAATACATACTGGAACACCATGGAGACGCACTATCTCTTTGACATAAAGCCTTGCATAATCTTCGGCTATATATAGAGTTCTGACTGGTAGGAAGTGAGCTGACTTCGTAAGTCTATCCAACACTACCCATATAGAATTGTACTTACGTTGAGAACGAGGCAAGCCTGCAATGAAATCCATATTAATCACTTCCTATTTCCAAGTTGAAATTTCCATAGCTTGCAACAATCCACCTGGCTTTTGGTGTTCAATCTTTACTTGTTGACAATTAGGACATTGGGTCACGAATTCCGCTATGTCTTTCTTCATTCCATTCCACCAATATATGGATTAAGATCATGGTACATTTTCGTTGCTCCAGGGTGAACAGAATAATGGGAACAATAGGCTTCTTTCAAAATATGATGACGTAATCTGGCAACATCGGGAACACACAACCTGCCTCGGCATCTGAGAACTCCATCTCCAGAAATCTCAAAGGATGACTTTTCCTTCTGAGAAAGTGTATTTCTGTAACGAACTAGTATGAGATCCTCCTACTGGCGCTCTTTCACCTCAACTACTAGTGACAAAACAACTGAATTCTGAATGGTAGCTCCCATATCGCCCGAGTCCATTACCCGAACTCCTAGGCTAGCTAACTGCTGGAGCTCACGAGCTAACTCTCTTTTCTCTGGCTGAACATCACATAAGCTACCCGTTCGCTTTCTAGGGATGATATAGAATGTTAACGTCATAATCTTTCAACAACTCCAACCATCGCCTTTGCCGTAAATTCAATTCTTTATGCTTGAAAATATACTGAAGGCTTTTGTGATCCGTATAAATATCAACATGGACACCATACAAATAATGTCTCCACGTCTTCAATGCATGGATCACCGCAGCTAACTCTAGATCATGGGTTGGATAATTTTTCTCATGTTTTCACAACTGCCTTGAAACATAGGCGATTACCTTACCATGCTGCATCAACGCATACCCTAACCCAACGCTTGAAGCATCACAATAGACAACATAGCCTTCCGATCCTTCTAGAAGTGTCAGAACTGGGGCAGAAGTTAATCTATTCTCTAACTCTTGAAAACTACGCTCACAAGCATCCGTCCATTGAAATTTTGCTGCCTTCTGAATCAACTTTGGTAGAGGCACAGAAATAGAAGAAAAACCTTCCACAAATCTTCTGTAATAACCTGCCAAACCCATAAAACTACGAACCTCCGTAGGTGTTGTAGGCCTTGGCCAAGTCCTCACAGCCTCAATCTTCTGGGTGTCCACCCGAATGCCATCAGCTATGATAATATGCCCCAAAAAGATTATCGAATTCAACCAAAACTCACACTTTGAAAATTTTGCAAATAGCTCTCGAGCCTGGAGAACTCTAAGGACAGTACGTAAATGGTTTGCATGTTCCCGAGAATGTCACGACCCGTCTAGAGGGCTACGACGAACGCCCGGTGCTAGCCCACCTGGGCGCCCCTTAGCTTACACTTACTCTTACATCTAGGTGAGCCACATAGTAAAACATACATTTCTATCCATCAATCATACTAGTCCCTTTGGACAACAACCTCTTTATATCATCATAGGCATCTATGCCACATCAATGTACATGGGCCGACGAGGCCAACAAAATGGTATACCAAATATAGGTCGACAAGGCCAAACACATCTAACCACATACACATGTCTACGAGCCTCTAAGAAGAGTATAACATATCACATAAGCGGGACAGGACCCCGCTATGCCCATAATTATGTACACAAAAGAATAAGTACCCAAAAGCTATATGTCACGACCCAGCTAGGGGCCACGACGGGTACCCGGAGCTAGTTACCGAGCACCGCTCACTCTACTACTTATCTTGCTCATTTAATACTCTTTTATCAATTTTACATACCAATTGTAGGAAAAATCATATTTAATCGAAACATAAATACTTTATATACATTTGACTCTCGGCCATCAAAATAATATACATACATATGAAAACCTCTTGTGAGACCATCTAACCCATACTGCGTATCTACGAGTCTCCACTAACATAATGAATACATGGACAAAACAAGACTCCGTCATGCCCAAAATATGCATATATGAATATACATCAAAAGAATAGCCATAAGCACCTCCGAACAATGGAGTGCTATCTAACAGCTGATAGCTACTGAGAACCTGGGCCAAGCTCTCCTCCCTGTCTACCTGTGGGCATGAACACAGCGTCCGAAGAAAGGACGTCAGTATGATTATTGTACCGAGTATAAGAGGTGTACATAATGAAAGGAAACATCAGTAATATGAGGATAACATCAATATGAGACAACTGAATCTAACTGATAATCATACATGAAGTAATGCATGATGTCTTACTCATCATCATAACATGTATGCATCATATCCAAGCTGCCCGTCCATGTCGAAACGGTGTGATAATCAATAATATTAGCCCGCATCCAGGCCTCCCGCGTCCGGGGTACCATCTCATGCCGCCCACTAGTGGTGTCTGCCCACGCCCGTAGGTCATGGTGTATCCGTATCGCCGCCCGCCGAAGCGGTGTCTGCCCGGCCAACTAGGCCCGGTGTGAAATGCTCATGACATGCTCAATGTAAATGCTCATAGTAATATGCTTATCATAAAATACTTATCTTATCATAATGCGTATATTTGACTCATGGTCAACTTTACTCTATCGGGGTGACGTAAGGTCGTGATCCCCCGATTACATTATGGAACCGTCATGGACATTCTGCCTCACCTTGAAAGGACTAGTACATAAGGTGAGTGTAGGCAAGGAATAACATCATCATCATTCTAGTGTCATCATATCGTATAACTTATCTCATATAGACATTCATAAGTATAAGCTTTTAACTTCTTAGAATGTAAGAACTCACGAAAGAAATAGGGATTCAAGTTAAAAGATTCATGCCTTTAGAAAGAAGGACTAGCCTCACATACCTTGGTCGTTTAGCTAAGATATCGCTCACTTGTTCTCCGTCGATATCACGTCGTTACCTTCATAAGAGAATTCATATCAACATTAGTAACTGACTATAAGAACGTGTCGCTAATTCTAGGAGAAGTCGGACAACGCTTCCTTCGCTCATGCTACTTTTCTCACGTTCTATATCAACTCCCAATATTCATAATATTATTCGCAATATCATAATCGACAATCGTCATTTACGTGCGTTTGGCAAAATCCACCATTTTCCTCCAATTTTCCCTTATTCCTACTTCTAGCTCATCCTTGCGTTTTCATGCATTTACTGTTTGTTTCATGATATAAACATCATTTATAACGTATTAGTACTCACAAAACTTCAATATTCATAGTTCGATTCCACTATCATTCATTTATGTCACTATTCACTCAATAATGACCCATTTCTCTGTTCTATTACATTTCAAGTGTCTAAGCTTTCCAATATTTCAAACAATATGGAATAATCATGAAACTTACCTTGGAGGATGGTTGAACAATCCTTAAGTTGAAATACTTCAATTGGCCAAAACCCTAGTTCCACCTTCTTCGGAATTTCTTGACTTAGAAGATCCTTTGATGTGTTCTTACACTTATTCTCATGAATTTGGTGTTGATAATCTTAGGTTTCCTTGGATTTTCTTGCTATTCTTAGAGTTGAAGTGTTGAACAACACTCTAGAGTTTTCTTGAAGTGTTGGATGAAAAATGATGTGAAATGGGCTTAAGTTCCCTTTTAATAATTCAAAATCTGATCTTTAATGAAAACTTGTCGGGATGAACAGTGGTCGTAAACCACCATATACGGACAGTATTTTGATTTACGGTCCGTCCACTATGGTCATATTTAACCATTTCAAAGACAGAAAGTTTTGGCTGATGGACATGGTAGTTTACGACCTGGTTTACGGTCCGTAAACCAGTTTACGGGCCATAAACTGGGTCGTATTTAACCATATTCAACATTTACAGAAAGTTGGGATTTTTGACAAGCTGGAGGACGATTGCACTATACGGTCCGTAAATCACTTTACGGGCCGTATAGTGCCATATACGACCACTGGCTGAAAAAATTTCCGCGACTTTCTTATTTCCAAAAATTCTTAATTAGCCATTCCCGACTTAACAAAACATCATTCACCCAACTTTTCATCATTCCACTCATCATACAAGTACGGAGAAACTTCCGAGGTGTAACATTATTCCCCCCTTTTGGAACATTCGTCCTCGAATGTTCGACACTCGGGGATTCTGGAAAAATTTTGCCAGAGTTTCCTTTTTAAATTGGATACTACCTTTCCATTACAACAACCCACAACATCTTCGCCTCACAGGGCTATATCACAATATCAACACATTTATGGCCACACACGACCAAAAACATAAAACTAAAACATACATACCTTACACCATCGACGTCTCATCTTGAATCTCTTCTGGGGATTGGAACAAATGGGGGTACATAGATTTCATCTTCTCCTCCACTTCCCAAGTCATTTCTTCCCGATTATTGTTCCGCCATAGAACTTTGACTGAAGCAACCTCTTTATTCCGAAGCCTTCGTACTTGTCTATCCAAAATGGCAATGGGCATTTCCTCGTATGTTAGCTTCTCTGTTACTTGCACATCATCAACCGGAACTATTCTTGTTGGGTCTCCAATACACTTGCGGAGCATCGAAACATGGAATACTGGATGCACGGATTCGAGCTCTGAAGGCAAGTCCAATTTATAGGCTACTCGACTTACCTTGCGAATGATTTGGTAGGGTCCGATATATCTGGGACTCAGCTTTCCCTTCTTGCCAAATCTCATCACTCCCTTCATCGGCGATACCTTCAGGAACACCCAATCGCCCACTTGAAATTCCAAATCTCGTCGGCGATTATCTGCATAAGACTTTTGGCGACTTTGAGCTGTTAACAGTCGGTCTCGAATCACTTTAACCTTTTCAACTGCTTGTTGGATCAAGTCGGGGCCTATCAATTGTACTTCTCCGGTTTCAAACCATCCAATTGGAGATCTGTATTTTCTTCCATATAAGGCTTCATACGGGGCCATTTGAATGCTGGAATGATAGCTGTTATTATAGGCAAATTCAATAAGAGGCAAATGCTCATCCCAATTACCGCCAAAGTCCAATACACATGCCCGTAGCATATCCTCTAAGGTCTGAATAGTGCTTTCGGCTTGTCCGTCGGTCTGCGGATGGAACGTCGTGCTGAGCTTAACTTGGGTACCTAGACCTTCTTGGAAGGAGTTCCAGAACTTGGCTTTGAACTGTGCCCCTCTGTCTGTGATAATGGCCAAAGGAATACCGTGAAGTCGTACAATCTCCTTGAGATACAATTTAGCATAATCCTCGGCTGAATATGTGGTTCTAACGGGGAGAAAATGAGCTGCTTTCGTGAGTCTATCCACGATCACCCATATAGAATCATACTTCCCTCGCGTACGGGGTAATCCTACCACAAAATCCATGTTAATATCTTCCCATTTCCACGTAGGAATTTCCATTGCTTGCAATAACCCTCCTGGATTTTGATGCTCGGTCTTCACTTGCTGGCAATTCGGACACTGTGCTACAAATTCTGCTATGTCTCGCTTCATGCCATCCCACCAGTATACCAATTTGAGATCGTGGTACATCTTGGTTTCACCTGGATGAATAGAATACCGGGAATAATGTGCTTCCTCTAAAATCCATTGGCGCAAGTTTGCCACATTCAGTACACATAGCCGGCCTCGATATCTAAGAACCCCTTCTATGGAAACTTCGAATGGAGACTCTTCCTTTTCCTGAGATAGATCTCGATAGTGGCTTAACTGACGATCTTCATATTTCCATTCCTTCACTTCTAGATTCAATTATGAAACTGTGGGGTCATTGACGCTAATACCTGCATCTCCTGAATCAATGGGTCGTATGCCGAGACTTGCTATAGAATGTTCACATCATAATCCTTCAGTAATTCTAACCATCTCCTTTGCCGCAGGTTCAACTCCTTCTGTTTGAAAATATATTGAAGGCTTTTGTGATCCGTATAGATGTCCACGTGCACACCATATAAGTAGTGTCTCCATATTTTCAATGCATGAATGACCGCAGCTAGATCAAGATCATGAGTGGGGTAATTCTGTTCATGTTTTCGCAACTGTCTCGAAGCATATGCAATAACTTTCCCATTCTGCATCAATACACATCCTAATCCCACACCGGAGGCGTCACAATACACTACATAGCCATCTGATCCTTATGGAAGTGTTAGCACCGGCGCTGAGGTCAACCTATTTTTCAGCTCTTGGAAGCTACGCTCACAGGCATCACTCCACTGGACTTTAGCTGACTTCTGGGTTAACTTTGTCAATGGGGCTGAAATAGATGAGAAACCCTCTACAAATCTTCTATAGTATCCTGCTAACCCAAGGAAACTACGAACTTCTGTAGGCGTCGTAGGTCTTGGCCAAGTCTTCACAGCTTCTATTTTCTGAGTGTCGACTTGGATACCATTATCTGAAATAACATGACCTAGAAATGCCACTGAGTTTAGCCAAAACTCGCACTTCGAAAACTTTGCATACAATTCCCGATCTCGAAGAACGCCAAGAACAATTCTTAGATGATCTGCATGTTCTGACTCTGTGCGAGAGTACACCAAAATATCGTCGATGAACACTATCACAAAGAGATCCAAAAACGGCCTGAACACATTATTCATTAAATTCATGAACACCGCCGGGGCATTCGTCAACCCGAACGACATTACTCGAAACTCGTAGTGACCATATCTTGTCCTGAAGGCTGTCTTGGGAATATCTGCTTCCCTAATTCTCACCTGATGATAACCCGATCTCAGATCTATCTTGGATAACCATTTAGCACCTTGCAATTGATCGAACAAGTCGTCAATTCTAGGAAGAGGGTATTTATTCTTTATTGTCACCTTGTTCAACTGCCTGTAGTCGATGCACATTCGTAGAGATCCGTCTTTCTTCCTTACGAACAGGACTGGTGCTCCCCATGGCGAGGAACTAGGCCTTATAAACTCCTTCTCAAGTAAATCTTTTAGCTGTGCTTTCAGCTCTTTCAGTTCTGCTGGAGCCATTCGATATGGAGGAATAGAAATAGGCTCGGTGTCTGGTAGTACATCAATAGCAAAGTCGATCTCCCTTTCTGGAGGAAGGCCTGGTAACTCATCGGGAAACACATCTGGGAATTCATTCACTACTGGGACAGACTGGAAAGTTGGCACTTCCGCTTCCGTGTCATGAACCCGAACTAGATGACAAATATAACCCTTGGCTATCATCTTTCTCGCCTTAAGGTAGGAAACAAACCTACCCTTTGAGGAAACGGTATTACCCTTCCACTTGAGTATGGGCTCTCCCGGAAATTGGAATCGAACTACCTTTGTCCGGCAACAAACATTAGCATAGCATGATGCCAACCAGTCCATACCCATAATTACGTCAAAATCTATCATCTCAAGTTCAATTAGATCAGCCCTTGTCTGACGATCACCTATAATGACTAAACAGTTCTGATATACTCGCCTCGCTATTACAGGATCACCAACCGGAGTGAATACCTCGAAAGGTTTAATTGGCTCAAGTCTTACCCCAACATAATCAGCGATATACGGAGTAATATATGAGAAGGTAGAACCTGGATCAATCAGAGCATATACGTCACGGAAAAATATTGTCAAGGTACCTGTGACAACATCTGGGAAGACTCAAGATCTTGTCGCCCAGCTAAAGCATACACACGGGGCTGTACAGCACCTGAAGTAGATGCTCCCCCTCTACCTCTGCCCCTACCTGCTGTAGTCTGAGGAGTCTGTGCTGTCGGGCGTGCTGAAAAAGAACCCGCTGCTGAACCTGTAGGCTGAGTCCCAGCTCTATCTCTCGCTGAGGGGAAATCTCTCATCATGTGACCAACTTGCCCGCAAGCATAACAAGCATCCGAACCCTGACGACACTGTCCGGAATGTAGTTTGCCACACTGGCTACACTGCGGTACTAGAGGTCTCCTCTGGCTAAAGTCTCCCCTAGACTGCGAATCTAAGGCCCTCGAACTCTGCCCCTGGCCTGACTGAAAAGAACGGTCAACCCTCCTATCTGAGAATCTAGGAGGTGCACTAGTCAATGACTGACCTGAGCACCTAGAATATGTCTGCCTCGGTCCCCCTCGGTACTCACTGCTCTCCCCCATAGATCTAGCCCTCTTACCTTGTCTTCTGTCACCCTCACGATCACTTCTCTGCTGTCGTTGTCGTTCCTCGAGGTTCTGAGCATGGGCCTGTATCCGGGAAATATCCATCCCGTCTTGCAAAGAGGCTGTCAGGCAATCTCTGAACAAGTGTGGTCCTAAACCACTCACAAATCTATAGACTCGGTCCCCCATGTCAGCCACCATAGTCGGAGCATACCGGGCCAATGAGTTGAATTGCATACTATACTTTCGGGCACTCATGCTTCCTTGTTTCAAATTCAAGAACCTGTCCGCTCGAGCTCGGCGGACTTCAGGTGGCAAGTAGTGACGAATAAAGGCATCTACAAACTCTTGCCACACGGGAGGTGGTGCATTCTCCCCTCTTGTTATCACCCAATTCTTATACCATAGTACCGCCACGTCGCGAAGTCTATATGAGGCCAACTCTACAGATTCAGTCTCAGAAGCATGCATAAGTGTTAGCGTCCTCAACATTTCATCGATAAAACCTTGTGGGTCCTCACCCGGCTTCGACCCGAAAAATTCTCGAGGATTTAGAGTAAGGAAATCACGGGCTCTTGTACTAGCTGAACGATCACTTGGGCCCGCATTCTGTCGTTGTGCCTGAGCGGCAACCAACTGCGTCAATAAATGTATGGCCTCGGACACTTGTTGACCCGAAGCACCCGGTGGAGGAATCGGAGCTGAGGCTCCTCCCTGCTCTTCTACATTGGGCACGGTCTCACTTTGCGATTCACTTTCCTCTACATTTGTCGGAGGCTCTCTTTCCGCCTGCCTCTTTGTCGAAGCTTTACCTTTCTGGGCAGCTGTAGCTTTTCCTTTCGGCGGCATTTTCTGAAACCATAACGCACTTTTAGGAATGATATAATCCTAGACATGGCTATATCGCACGATCTCATGAGAAGAAAGATGGTCATTTTCCTAAATGCCCTGTAGCCTCTTGTTTATTAGCGTGGCGCGCAACACACCATAAACACGACTCTACTAGACACGGCTCATAGACATTTCCTAGGGCGAACTGCTCTGATACCACTTCTGTAACGACCCAGCTAGGGGCCACGACGGGTACCCGGAGCTAGTTACCGAGCACCGCTCACTCTACTACTTATCTTGCTCATTTAATACTCTTTTATCAATTTTCATACCAATTGTAGGAAAAATCATATTTAATCGAAACATAAATACTTTATATACATTTGCCTCTCGGCCATCAAAATAATATACATACATATGAAAACCTCTTGTGAGACCATCTAACCCACACTGCATATCTACGAGCCTCTACTAACATAATGAATACATGGATGGAACAAGACTCCGTCATGCCCAAACTATGCATATATGAATGTACATCAAAAGAATAGCCATAAGCACCTCCGAACAATGGAGTGCTATCTAACAGCTGACAGCTACTGAGGACCTGGGCCAAGCTCTCCTCCCTGTCTACCTGTGGGCATGAACACAGCGTCCGAAGAAAGGACGTCAGTACGAATATTGTACCGAGTATGAGAGGCGTACATAATGAAAGGAAACATCAGTAATATGAGGATAACATCAATATGAGACAACTGTATCTGACTGATAATCATACATGAAGTAATGCATGATGTCTTACTCATCATCATAACATGTATGCATCATATGCAAGCTGCCCGTCCATGTCGGAACGGTGTGATAATCAATAATATTAGCCCGCGTCCAGGCCTCCCGCGTCCGGGGTACCATCTCATGCCGCCCACTAGTGGTGTCTGCCCACGCCCGTAGGTCGCGGTGTATCCGTATCGCCGCCCGTCGAAGCGGTGTCTGCCCGGCCAACTAGGCCCGGTGTGAAATGCTCATGACATGCTCAATGTAAATGCTCATAGTAATATGCTTATCATAAAATACTTATCTTATCATAATGCGTATATTTGACTCATGATCAACTTTACTCTATCGGGGTGACGTAAGGTCGTGATCCCCCGATTACATTATGGAACCGTCATGGACATTCTGCCTCACCTTGAAAGGACTAGTACATAAGGTGAGTGTAGGCAAGGAATAACATCATCATCATTCTAGTGTCATCATATCGTATAACTTATCTCATATAGACATTCATAAGTATATGCTTTTAACTTCTTAGAATGTAAGAACTCACGAAAGAAATAGGGATTCAAGTTAAAAGATTCATGCCTTTAGAAAGAAGGACTAGCCTCACATACCTTGGTCGTTTAGCTAAGATATCGCTCACTTGTTCTCCGTCGATATCACGTCGTTACCTTCATACGAGAATTCGTATCAACATTAGTAACTGACTATAAGAACGTGTCGGTAATTCTAGGAGAAGTCGGACAACGCTTCCTTCGCTCATGCTACTTTTCTCACGTTCTATATCAACTCCCAATATTCATAATATTATTCACAATATCATAATCGACAATCGTCATTTACGTGCGTTTGGCAAAATCCACCATTTTCCTCCAATTTTCCCTTATTCCTACTTCTAGCTCATCCTTGCGTTGTCATGCATTTAATGTTTGTTTCATGATATAAACATCATTTATAACGTATTAGTACTCACAAAACTTCAATATTCATAGTTCGATTCCACTATCATTCATTTATGTCACTATTCACTCAATAATGACCCATTTCTCTGTTCTTCTACATTTCAAGTGTCTAAGCTTTCCAATATTTCAAACAATATGGAATAATCATGAAACTTACCTTGGAGGATGGTTGAACAATCCTTAAGTTGAAATACTTCAATTGGCCAAAACCCTAGTTCCACCTTCTTCGGAATTTCTTGACTTAGAAGATCCTTTGATGTGTTCTTACACTTATTCTCATGAATTTGGTGTTGATAATCTTAGGTTTCCTTGGATTTTCTTGCTATTCTTAGAGTTGAAGTGTTGAACAACACTCTATAGTTTTCTTGAAGTGTTGGATGAAAAATGACGTGAAATGGGCTTAAGTTCTCTTTTAATAATTCAAAATCTGATCTTTAATGAAAACTTGTCGGGATGAACAGTGGTCGTAAACCACCATATACGGACCGTATTTTGATTTACGGTCCGTCCACTATGGTCGTATTTAACCATTTCAAAGACTGAAAGTTTTGGCTGATGGACATGGTAGTTTACGACCTGGTTTACGGTCCGTAAACCAGTTTACGGGCCGTAAACTGGGTCGTATTTAACCATATTCAACATTTACAGAAAGTTGGGATTTTTGACAAGCTGGAGGACGATTGCACTATACGGTCCGTAAATCACTTTACGGGCCGTATAGTGCCATATACGACCACTGGCTGAAAAATTTTCCGCGACTTTCTTATTTCCAAAAATTCTTAATTAGCCATTCCCGACTTAACAAAACATCATTCACTCAACTTTTCATCATTCCACTCATCATACAAGTACGGAAAAACTTCTGAGGTGTAACACTATGGCTCCGAAGGAAATGGAGCTTTGCTATGTAGTCTCTGAGAATGTAGCTATGGATCGAGCCTGTCTCCCTGTGCACCTGCGGGCATGACGTAACATCCACAAACAAAAGGACGTCAGTACGAAGAATGTATTGAGTATGTAAAGCATGATCAACAACAATATAGAAGCATAATATACAACATATGAGACAACATAGGATGGGAGATAATAATATCATCGTCATGGCACTTACTTGCCTTTCATAGAAACTTTCCATTCTAATGTGTGTTTGTGCTCATACCTCAATATCCGTATCTATATTCGTATCCGTTCCATATTAGTACTAGTATTCGTATACATACCCTTATTCACATTCATATTGTATACATAATCATATCACATACATAATCATATCATATACATATCATTTACATAACATACCCGACCCCGAAGGTTCAGTGTTTCACGTACCCGACCATAGCTAGGCTCGGTGGTCATACATACCTGGCAAACCAAGGCTCAGTGTTACACATAGCTGGCCCTACCAAGGCTCAGTGTGATCCGTACCCAACTGCAGTGGTGTGCGCGCGTTACGTAAACATACATACATATACATCTATACATATACTACCCGGCCATATAAGCTCGGTGTTTCATAGTAGCCATACAAGGGCATACATACATATAGCTCATAAGCATCCTTACTATTATCATTACTATCATCATCGTCATCATTATCATTATCGCTATTACCATTATAGTCATCCTCAATATCATCATCACTATTATCATCATTCATCATACTTACCTTTATAGGCTTACTCGTCATACGAGGAACTTAGTACAATCATAGCATATCAATAATCGTGAGCTTAATAGCTCGGAAGATCGAATCATTTATGTGACATCATAGACTTATGGAAGATTTAGATGTTTGGCCAAAGAACCATGCCTTATGAAAGAAGGGTTAGCCTTACATACCTTTCCGTTCAACTATTTACCACTTGCACGTTCTCCTCCGAAGCTCACGTTTCTACCTTCATTAAAGTCATACTATCATTAGAATTGATAGCTAGCATACATGACTAAACTAGAGAAAATCGGGCAACGTCTCCCCTATTTATACGACATTCCTCTATAGTGTATTTCAACTCTCAAACGTCAACAATACATTCACAACACTACAACAATAGTCATTATTCATCCACATTATCCATATTCTAGACTCACTTTTCAATCATCCATATCCATGGCCATAACGCACGACTATGTCCATTCACGTACATTGCTCATCTCATGTTCTCAACATCATTTATAACACATTTACATTACAAAACATCAGGACTCATAACTCAATTCAAACTATTTCTCAAAATGGCACTATTCCACATTCATGACCCATTTTGACATACCTTTCTACAATCCAAGTATTTCAACTCTTAAATACCTTAAAAAACATATAAACATCATAAATCTTACCTTAGATGTCGTAGGAATAAGCCTTGGTTGATAATACTCCACTTAAGCAAAACCCTAGTTTATCTCCAATGAGATTTCTTGACTTGTATGATCCTTAATGGGTTTTCTTATACTTGATTCACTTAGTTTATGTTGTTGTTCACTAATAATCCTTGAATCCTTGTGGAATAAATGTAGAGAGAGGTTTTAGAGAGAAGGGATGAAATGTGGAAATGAAATAATAAACTTGGATCCCTTATTTAATGACTTAAAATCTGGTCTAGAGTGAACAGCGCAGTGGTCGTAAACTTGGTTTACGGTCCGTATTCCAGTTTACAGACCGTCCTTCGTGGTCATATTTAATCATAACAGAATCAGAAACTCACGCTGAGACGTGGTGATTTACGGACACAGTTTACGGGCCGTAAACCACTTTATGGTCCGTATTTCAGGTTGTATTTAACCATTTGGTCATTTGGCAGAAAGTTGAAGTTTTTGGAAGCTGAAATACAACATGGCAGTTTACGGACCGTATACCACTTTACGGTCCGTATTTCATTTTACGACCAACTGGCCAGAATGCAAACCTGCAACTTTTCACATTTCCAAAACCTATGATTAGTCATTGTGGAGCATAACCTACCTTTCATTGCAATTGCCTTTGAAATCTTACTTAGAGTCATCAAACGTCGTTCCCTTCTTGTTAAAACATCATAGACTCGTATTCTTCGTTAGTCTATTCACCGTACGTTCACAGGGGAATTTCCAAGGTGTAACAGAGAATATACCAGGATATCATCAATGAATACAATCACAAACAAGTCTAGGAAAGGCCTGAACACATTGTTCATCAAATCCATAAATACTGTCCGTGCATTAGTTAGCCCAAACGACATTACCCGGAACTCGAAATGACCATATCTCGTTCTGAAGGCCGTCTTAGGAATATCTTCCTCCTTGACTCTCACCTGATGATAGCCGGATCTCAAGTCTATCTTTGAAAACTATTTGGCACCCTGTAGTTGATCCAATAAATCATCAATCCTTGGAAGCAGATATTTATTCTTGATCATCACCTTATTCAGTTGTCTGTAATCAATACACATTCGCAAAGAGCTGTCTTTCTTTATCACAAATAACATGGGTGCTCCCCACGGGAATGAACTAGGCCTAATAAAGTTTTTTCAAGCAAGTCCAATTGTTCTTTCAACTCTGCAGGAGCCATTCTATAAGGAGGAATAGATATGGGCTTGGTATCCGGTAGTACATCAATAGCAAAATCAATCTCCCGCCCTGGGGGAAGGCCTTGAAGCTCATCCAGGAATACATCCAGAAACTCATCCACTACGGGGATAAACTAAAGAGTCGGTGATTCGGCTTCTATATCTTGAACTCAGACTAAATGATAAATACAACCTTTCGCGATCATCTTTCTTTCCTTGAGATAGGAAATAAACCTACCTCTCGGGGATACTATATTTCCTTTCCATTCCAAAACTGGTTCTTCCGGAAACTGGAAGCGAACCATTTTCGTCCTACAATCAACATTGGTATAGCAAGAAGCCAACCAATACATGCCCATAATAACATCAAAGTCCACCATTTTCAACTCATGCAAATCAACCATAGTACGATGATCACAAATCACAACTACACAATTTCTATATACTCGGCTAGCTATTACCGGATCACCAACGGGTGTAGATACCTCGAAAGGTTTGATTGACTCTGGCTTTACCCCAAATCGACCAGTAATATAAGGAGTAACATATGACAATGTGAAGCCTATATCGATCAATGCATATACATTAAGAGAAAATACCGATAATATACCCGTGACAACATCAGGGGAGGACTCAAGATCCTGTCATCCTGCCAGAGCATAAATACGGTGCTAAGGACCACTAGAACCGGGCGCTCCTCCTCTACCTCTACCACGGCTAGCTGGCGTCTGTGAACCTTGCCTCGGAGGGCGTATAGATGACGAAGACCCCGCTGCTGACCCGGTGGCCTGAACTGTCCCTCTAGTACCTCTCGAAGGGCAATCACGCATGATATGGCCTGGCCGACCACATGCATAGCAAGCATCTGAGCCTAACCGACACTGGCCCCAATGTAACTTCCTGTACAGAGAACATCATAGCATGGGTGGCCTTGCCTGGCCCGAGTCACCTCTGTACTGAGAACCTGAAGCTCTAAAACTCTGACTCAGCCCGGAGTGAGTAGAACTATCAAATCTCTGGCCAGTAAACCATGGAGGCGCACTAGTCATGGAATGGCCTGAATGCCTATAAAACTGCTGCCTTTTCCCTCCTCTGAACTCACTAATCGTACTCGAAGATCTAGCCCTCTTGTTATACCCTCTATCATGCTCTCGCTCACTTCTTTGTTGTTGTTGGCTTTCCTCAAAATTCTGGGCATGGTCTTGAATGCGGGAAATGTTCATATTGTCCTAAAGTGATGCAGTCAAGCACTTATCCATCAAGTGTGGACCTAAGCCACTCATAAACCGATGCACCCGATCACCCATATCCGCTACCATGGCCGGAGCATACCTAGCCAAACAATGGAAGCAGAGACTATACTCTAAGGCACTCATACTTCCTTCCCTTAGATTCAAGAACTTATCGGCTCTAACCCGCCGAACCTCTGGGGGCAAGTAGTGTCGTAGGAAAGCATCAACAAATTCTTGTCATACCGAGAGAGGTGCATTGACTCTCCTAGAAGACAACTAAACCGTATACCAATGAACTGCTACATCCCGCAATCCATATGATGCTAACTCCACCGATTCAACGTCGAAAGCATGCATTAACCGAAGTGTCCTCATCATTCCATCAATAAAGATTTGAGGGTCCTCATTCGGTTTTGACCCGAAGAATTCCGGAGGGTTCAAGCTAATAAAGTCACTGGCTCTTGCACTAACCGCCTTATCACCATGACCCATACCTTGTTGTGGGCCTGAGCGGAGACTAACTGAGTCAACAATTGAATGGCTTCTTTCATCTCTTGGCTTGAAACATCTGGTAGAGGAGCGAGGGGTGCTTGAGCTGGGGCTGAGGCTCCCTCATGCTCCTCAGAAATAGGCAACGAGTGAGAGGACTGAGATTGAACCTTATTGTGGGACTCACCTCCCTCTATATCCGTTGGCGGTACTCTTTCAGCCCGCCTTTCTGCCACTGTCTTGCCCTTTTGGGCTGCCGTAGCTTTCCGCTTTACAGGAATTTCTTAAATACATAAGACACGGTTAAAGGAAGAGAAATTCTTATATCATGGCTCTATCGCACGATCTTATAAAGAAAGAAGGTCATTCATTCCTAAAAAAGCCTGCAACCTCCTTTTTATAAGTGTGGCGCACAACACACCCATAAATAAGACTCTACTGGACACGGATCGTAGATACACCCTATTACGAAACTACTCTGATACCACTTTCGTCACGACCCAACCGGAGGGCCATGATGGGCACCCGGAGCTAACCCACCGGGCACCTCTCATCATACTTTCACAATCATATCTAGGTGAGCCACATGGCCCGCTAACAATCTATACGCATCAGTAATACCATTTCCATTGGGCTAAGACACTTTTATACCAACATCAACTATGCCCATTTACATATACACAAGTCGAAAAGGCTAGCAAAATGAATTACAAAATTATGAGCCGACAAGGTTACAAGACATCAACCTGTACACAACTATCTACGAGCCTCTAAAGAGAGTATGCAACATCATATAGACGGGATAGGGCCCCGACATGCCCATATATATACACAAAAGAATAGTACCAACAGCTGCAGCTCCGAATCAAGTGGAGCTCCCCTAAGCAGTCTCTGAACAAGAAACCTAAGGATCAACTCTATCTCCCTGTACACCTGCAGGCATGACGCAGCGTCCACAACAAAAAGGACGTCAATACGAACAAGGTACCGAGTATGTAAGGCATAATCAATAACATAATAGAAGCATGATAATAATATAAGATAGAAGAGTCATGGGATGATAAAGTCATTTATACCTCTAACGACGTCCATCATACTTTCTTACCCTCTTTCTAATGGGAACCTTTAATTACATATGCTTTTATATATATAGTAGTACCATAACCGACCATAAAGGTTCGGTGTCTCATATACTCGGCCATGACAAGGCTCGGTGTTATACATACCTGGCCCTACCAAGGCTCAGTGTTATCCGTACCCAACTGCAGTGGTGCGCACGCGATAAATATCGTACCTGGCCACATAAGCTCGGTGTTCTTAATAATCATACTTTGATATGCATATATATACATATACATAGGAGTACATATGAATCCTCAACATCATCATCATCATCACTTTCATTATGTCTTTCCTTAGAGAATTAACTATCATAGGATGAGACTAATGGTATTGTGAGAATATCAAGAATCATGAGATTTAGTGATTCTAGGAATGAAGTCATCTTGGAAGACATTATGGAATTCACATGAAGGTATACAACAATGGGATCATGCCTTAAGGAAAGAAGGTTTAGCCTTACATACCTCTTTTTCTTCTTAGCTACTTAACGTTCACAGCCAAAGCTTGAGAAATCTACATTTAAAAAGGTTTCATACAAAGGTTAAGTCTTAAGGACACTCTTAAATTCAAACTAGAATAATTCATGAGCTAACGAGAATTGGGCAGCATTTCCCCTATTTCCTCTACTTCTACCGAATTTCAGAACAACCCCTAACAACAATGACATTATTAGCAATACCATAATCAAGATACTTTACTCAAATTAGGCATCATTCAATCCCCAGAACTCCTTCTCAAGATCATTCATAACAATATCTACACCACAACACCATACATACTTACATACAATACTTCATCAACATCGTTAGTATCACGCACAACAAGATTATACTCATACCATGGCAAGAATTTCAATTCAAGTTAACCTATAGCTCATAATATCCTCAAGTTCACACTTGAACTCTATTTTCACTTTTCTTCCTTTACCCACATGGTATAATAATCAAACAACCTTAAACAAATGTAAAAGATGTGAAATCTTACCTTAATCACTCAAGAACAAGTCTTGGATCAACTTACTCCTCTAAAGTGAAGTCTCCAACATCAACACCAAAGGGAAATCTTGAGTTCCACAAACCCTAGCAAGCTTCTTAGCACTTGAACCTCTTGATTCTCTTGGATTTGGCTTGGATTAGTTTATAGTGTCACGACCCAGCCCCGTGGGCCCCGACTGGTGCCCTATTTGGACACCCCAAACAGGCTTACAAACCAAATCGTCATATTATAGCTTAACCAAAAATTTAATATTCATCATCTTAAACAGACTGAAAACAATTATTTTCTTAAGCGGTCGCGCGTACAAAATATCATATCAGAACTAACAGAGGCGGCGGAATACACATCGCCGAATATATGCACATATACAAACGTACTGGCCATTTAGGCCGCATCCAAATCTGATAGATTGGCGGAATATACATCGCCAGATCCATACACGTGTACAGACAATTAGGCCGTCTTGGCCATAATAGCAAACGGGACCGCATTAAGACGCAGAACATAGACAAGCGAACACACACATGACCCATTACCCATATATATGACTACAGGCCTCTACAAACCATAACAGAATCATATAACGGGACAGGGCCCCGCCGTACCCCAAATAATAAAATATACAGAAGTCGATGAGAACTAATAAGATGTTACTGTAAGGCCCTCTCCAACTACCAGCAGAAGGAAACTAGAGTCCGACAAACATCGCAGAACTTCTTAGTACTTAATTTACATAATTACCTCCATATATATATGAGTTGTGAGCGAGCCATTTAATTCCCAACTACTTGTCATACGCTTGTATTTTTCCAATAAGGTGAAACTTGGTCGTTGGACATTTTTTCCCCTCAACATAGGCTTTTCTAAAGCAAGGTGTGGTTGGAACGTATTCTGGTCCGTTTAAATGAATTAAGAATTTGCTAGTCATATATGCTTTCTCGAAATAAAATTTCCCAAATAAGGATGGTGCTTCTTACGAATGACATGGAGGGCATCTCGTAAAACTTTAATCCAACATAATAGATTTACCCTATCGGCATCGACGGTCAAAACATGTTAAGAACTTATATCTCATTTTTCCTTTTTATAATTCTGGAAAAATTTGGGCAGAGGTTCCTCTGTACTTCTTACTATCCCAACACCTGCACGCAGAAATACCAGCAATGCCTCACAGGGCCAACATATATACGTACATATCATATCGTATCATAACCACACATGGCTAATTAAATTTCAAGTAAAAGTATGAAGATGTCGAGACTTACCTCACATACATAACTCAAACGGCACCGATGGCACTTTCCTATTTACTTTCCCTTTTCGATCTTCAACTTTATATTTCAATCATACTTCAAATGACTTCCCCAACATACATCTTTCATACCATTGCTTACCTGTGTACTGTGTAGCTTCTAATATCATCAGTCACTGTCTTTTGTCGCTACCGTTCTCCAGCTGAAATTAAGGGTTAGTAGAAAGGAACTCATTTCCTACGGCTGGCTCTATCGCACGATCTAAGATCCAAAGAAAGGTAACACCTTAAATGTCCTGTAGCCTCCTGTTAATAGATGTGGTGCACAACACACCGACAAACAAGACTCTACGAGACACGGCCTATAGACATTCCGAGGACTAACCGCTCTGATACCACTTTTGTCACGACCCAGCCCCGTGGGCCGCGACT
The DNA here is from genome assembly GCF_019175385.1 of Lycium barbarum. Taxonomy (NCBI): domain Eukaryota; kingdom Viridiplantae; phylum Streptophyta; class Magnoliopsida; order Solanales; family Solanaceae; genus Lycium; species Lycium barbarum. The sequence continues at coordinate 94,016,809 of NC_083341.1, forward strand.
GGTGCCCTATTTGGACACCCCAAACTGGCTTACAAACCAAATCGTCATATTATAGCTTAACCAAAAATTTAATATTCATCATCTTAAACAGACCGAAAACAATTATTTTCTTAAGCGGTCGCGCGTACAAAATATCATATCAGAACCAACAGAGGCGGCGGAATACACATCGCCGAATATATGCACATATACAAACGTACTGGCCATTTAGGCCGCATCCAAATCTGATAGATTGGCAGAATATATATCGCCAGATACATACACGTGTACAGACAATTAGGCTGTCTTGGCCATAATAGCAAACGGGACCGCATTAAGACGCAGAACATAGACAAGCGAACACACACATGACCCATTACCCACATATATGACTACAGGCCTCTACAAACCATAACAGAATCATATGACGGGACAGGGCCCCACCGTACCCCAAATAATAAAATATACAGAAGCATATACATCACAAAAGATATGTACCAATATATAGGCTCCGGATCAAAAGGAGCACTCTGTAACAACAGGATGTGTGGCCTACACTGACAGATCACGAACCTCTGTACCTGCGGGCATGAAACGCAGCCCCCGAAGAAAGGGGGTCAGTACGAAAGATGTACTGAATATGTAAAGCATAAAGTACAGAAACCCAAACCATAACTGAAGTGAAGGGTACAAAAATAGAATACCGGATCAAAATATCAAAACCTATACGAAAGACATATGTACATAATGCAAACAGAAATCATGCATAAGGCTCAGGAACGTGGTCACCACTCCGACGCTGGTGCCACAACACAGCATACTCCAGAAGGTTTCAAATCTCCGTACACACCCCGAACACAGCATACTCCAGAAGGTTTCAAATCTCCGTACACACCCCGAACACAGCATATCATCACAACATATCATATCATCAAAACATATCATAAGCCATATCACAGCATAACTCCATAAACGGAATCCGGCCCTATGGCGAGGTCTCGGGAACCGTAACACATCATACAGCCGAATATATCATAGTACGCACGATTACAAAACCGGCCCGGAAACCGGCGAACGATATCATAGTAATAGGCACGAGCAGAGTAGTGCGGAAACCACATGCATATACACAATTAAATTCCAAGACTCGACAAATAAATCCATATACGTATATATATATATATATATATATATATATATATATTGAGATCAGAAAGCTCAAAGTAAGTATCGAGTCTGTCAGAATTAGTATACAAAAGATATGAGCCTTTAAATTTACAAAACTTTCGAAAAATACTTCATAAGCCATTTTCTGAAAATTTTGTATCATTCACATTAAGGAGCTTTCAAATAACTTATGGAGCAAATCAACGGAGCCTTAAATTCATAGGCAAAAGTCCCCTTTTTATATCATACAAAAATAGATCAAGTAAGACAAATGAAGGAAATCTCGGGACTAGTGGGCCCACCTCGGGTCAAGTCGAGGTGGCGCACGAAATTCACAAACATTAGACTCTATGGAGTCATCCATGAAAGTTTCAAAGCGATTCGATTACGTATGTGAAAGTTACGAGTGCTTGAGCATTTCTTTCCAACAAACATATGATTCTAATTCAATTTCATTGAATGAAATAATACTAAAAGTAAACTCGGATTTCTAGGAACAGGATATTCCCCAAGGCTCAAATTCAAACCTAGTACACCTAGGACATGCCAAAAGAAGGAAAGGGATAGCTTTACATACCTTTTTCACTTCTTACGCTCGCCCAAACTCAAATCCCGTTCGCTCCAAAATCTACAATTGGTCACAATTACCAAATGTGAATTTCAAGCTTTTAAGAATTCAAATAAATCCATATTTGTCTACCGAAATTTCGGCAGCATTTCTCCTATAAATTCAACATCCCCGAGAATTAACTCGGCCATAACATCAACAACAACACCCACAACAATACCAACAACATCAAAAATCACAATAAAACACATTCTAACATAAAGGCTCTCCTTTTCTACATTGTGCAACAACTCCCATTCCAACTTCACACTTCCAACCCAATGTCAATATTCTCACAATTATTTACTACTTCAAGATTATTCAAACATAATCCAATAACATTCCAAATAATACTCAAGGATTCAAACAATCCCGCCAATTCCATATTCCATCTGAAGCTTCTACAAACGCAACAAAACAACAAAGTTGTATTGTTTTCTTCCAAGTTCATTAATGACAATCATAATTCACATTTTAGAACTCTATTTCCATAGTTACATAAAAACTATATTAAAAACATATAATTTCCCCATAACAACATACTACCAATTCCAATGCCGACTTAAATCGTTAAACCTTTATTTACGTCATAAATGTCATAACGACACAACTAACAAGCCAAATAAAATTAAATTCACCTCTCCCCTTCATCACCATGGCTCACGACCATGTACCCACTTCATACACACACACGCCATGCATCCACACACCACAATTCCATAATTTTCATGCAACTCTAATCACTAAAACATATGCACTTATTTCATAACATAAAAGAATAAAATTATTACTTTTTTCTTCCAACTTCCACTTCCCGCAAACAGAGTTTTCTCGCTTAACTAATTATACCACGTCGAAGAGCGTCTTGAGCTTAATAAGAATTCAAGAAGAAAGAGATTTTTGGATCAAAGTTGATGAACTTGGAATTTTTCTCTTCTTCTTTTTGTAGCTTAGCCGAATGGCCCCTTTGGATGTTCTTCAATTTGTTTTTGTTTTTTGTTTCTTGAATATTCTTGAAGCTTAGCCTCTCTTTTATATTAATTGGTCACATGACCAATTCCATGGGCTTGGGCCAAGGCTTGGCCGGCCACCCCTTATACTTTGGGCCTTATTTTCTCTTCTTTTTTTTTTAGCCCAATTCATTAAAATCTTATTTCGTAATTCACGAAACTAATTTCTAAAATTTCAATTTTGCCCTTATCCTTCCTCCGTATTTCCACATCAATATTTTTCATGAATATCACACATATGTTAGATAAAATAAAACGTAGCCTTATTTTTGTCAAGTCAAAATCATTTCTAATTTTTCGAATGCACAAAACACGGGATATAACATATAGACCTAAAAAAAGGGTTTTGGAGAGCTCAAGGATCTGATTTGGGAAAATGAAATGTCCAAATGATATCAAATGAAATATATAAAGCGTAACTTACAATCCCGTCGGGCAATCCTACACCCACTTTGACGGACCGTCAAAATTCCTACGGTCCGTCAAAGTGCATCGTCAAAGTGGCCAGCCCAACATGGCTCACTGTGACCATTATACGGTGGTGCTCCACCATTTGACGGGTCGTCAAATGTTATACAGTCCGTCAAATTGTCCGTCAAATTGTCCGTCAAAGTGCCATCTTCCGATAAGTTGCTCCTTTCAATTCGTTTGACTCTCAATCCTTATGGAACCTTCTTGGCACTTGCATAACACTTCATTAACCATACAAGAGGCCCCATAGCCCCTCCTCAAGACATTACTAAATAAATATTAGCTCAATTATAGAGAAAACTTTTCCAAACATGACTTACATCTCACTTCCTTCAACGAACTTAGTTCCACATTTTCATATGACTTCAAAATCCTATGGTACACACTTTAAGCTATCTAATACTTTCCTTAATCTCGTAAGGACTTCTTATTCACCTTAAGCTCGCATTAGTCTACTCACAATGCAACAATCCGAGATCTAACATATGCATTCATCATCATATATATTTTCCTTCGGGGCTATGCATTCATCATCATATACAGTTTCCTTCGGTGCTATACAGATATGCGTATTGACTTCGGGTTTATACAAAGATACAATTTTCCTTCGGGGCTATACATTCATCATCATATACATTTGCCTTCGGGGCTATGCATTTGTCTTCGGGGATATACATATATACGCATTGCCTTCGGGGCTATACAAAGATACAGTTTGCCTTCAGGGCTATGCATTCATCATCATATACATTTTCCTTTGGGGATGTACAGAGATACAGTTTTCCTTCGGGGTAATTTACATTTGCCTTCAAGGCTGTTTTACAATTTAGCTATGTACATGCCACTTCTAGATAAGGCCAACTGCTTTTATAGTGTTGTACATGTTATAGGAGTCACATAAAGGTAAGTTATGCCCAGATTATCCTTGACTCCTCGCTTACTTTCAGTATTACAGCTTTCAATTATTTAGTTGCCTTACATGCTCGGTACATTATTTCGTACTGACGTCCCTTTTGACGGGGGCGCTTTATTTCATGCCTGCAGGTCCTGATAGACAGACAGAGAGATCCCCCCAGTAGACAGTACAAAGTATCAACTTGATTGGTAAGCTCCACTTCATCCGAAGTTACCAGGTCCAGAGTTGGTATTATTTTGTGTATATAGAGATGATGGGTAGGTCGGGGCCCTGTCCCGACCACAGTATAGTTTGATCTTTTTAGAGGTTTGTAAACGTGTCCTGTATATTCAGTATAATAGTATGGTGGCCTTGTCGGCCCTTGTTTATATCTTGCTTTGGGTTTTGCTATTGCAGAGACATATGTCGGCCTTGCCGGCCTAGATTATTGTACGTATGTTCAGAGTTCGTAAGTTACAGATGGTATGCTCGGGGTCATACGTATGTTCAGAGTTCGTAAGCTACAGATGGTATGCTCGTGGTCATGTAAGGCACTAAGTGTCGGCCACGCCTCCCTAGGTTTGGGGCGTGACAACAACCAATAATCTTGAATCTAGGATAAGAAGAAAGAAAGGATAAATCTAGAATTGAAATGCAATCAATTAACCCAAAGAAACAATGAAAAGAATCTAGGAACTAATTAGATTAACATTCAAATACGAAATACAATCCAAAGGAAGAAGAGATGAACACATGAATTATCTATTCGTAGTAATTCAAGAGAGGTTCAAGAGGAGGTATGAGACAATCACCAACTCTCAAAAGAGTAATCTACACTCATAATCCAACATAATCTATCTTCCAAAAGGAAGACATAATAGCCTATTTGTATTAGGATTTATTATCCAAGCAAAAATACTAAAATACCTTTTACCTTATGGGCCTTCAATTTAAGACTAAAAACATGGGTCTTCTTTCTTCTTTTGGGGTCCTAATAGTCTTGGGCTTTGTTTTCCATTCTTTAAATATCCACATAAGCATAGTGTGGATCTTGAAGTTCGGAACGAAGCCTCCAATTTCATGATGGCCACCCCATATCCCATCAGTTGTGTTATATGTTCAATGTTAAGTTAACATCATTTGAATTGGAGTTCTAATTTAGAATTCTAATGTATATAATTGAATCACAATTGAGTTTAAACTATTAATCCTTACATTTTTCGTAACAACCAATTTATTATAAATTTAATTTTTCTAATAACATAGTGCTACGCAAAAGCAAACATTAAGGAGTCAATTTCGACTCAGTTCAAGTCCGGTTAAGCTCGATTGGACTCGGCTGGGGCTCGACTCATTACCGAGGCCTATTTACCAAACACCAAAAATAAGTAAATAAATCACTTATTTAAAACAAAAAAAAAAAAAAAAAAAAAAATCATGAAGAACATTTTCCTCCATACCAGACACACCCTTAAGTCTAATCTCGAATATTAGTTTATGAGGTAAGCATTGTACTTCATACAAAAATAAGACATCTTTTGATAACGAGTTAATTGTTTAGCGACGGGTACTTTTTTTTGTTTTGTTATATCTCTCATACTCCTGCTTGGCTTAAATAGTTATGCCTTACCCCACAACGTATCTTTTATTTGTTGGAAACTAATAACATGGGACCTACAGCCCAAAGATTGAAATTAGACGACTAGTGAAAATTAAACTCCATTCAAAGAGGTGGTCTCAACAAGTGTCTCCCTGATCAACTGAGCTCCTAATTCAGGAATTTTGAAAACTTACAAATATAAGTCATTTAACTCAAAAGCTTTTGCATATTCAAGTTAATTAATGATTTCCAAATAAACTGGATTAAGCAACCTAACACTCTTAATCAATGTCATGACAAGTGATGACCAAACTAAATTTAAAACAAACTACAAGCTGATTGCATTTTGAATCCTTCTTTTTTAATTCACTTATTTCTTTTTCTTTCAAATTTCTTTTTTCTGAGGTGTCACAAAAGATAAGACAAAAAGATGAAAAAGGAAACTAAATGGCACTCCCTCCGGATCAAAACAAGAATCCACTTAGCTTTTTTTTCTTGGATAAAAAAAAAATCCACTTAGCAAATCAAGAAAGAATCAACCTTATTTTTCCATATTTGCCCCTATTAATTGTTATATGATCAAATCCCAATGCCTATTTAATTAGAGATAGTTTAGTCAAATTATCTATTTTTGTCTAGGAGTTAGTATTTTCTTAAGGGGTGTGCAAATGGCTAAGTGGACTCTTTTTTTGATCCGGAGGGAGTACTTTTCAGCGATTACTAGCTAAAACAAAACCATATCTAGACATGCTAATCAGAGTATGTTGGAAAAACATCTGATATTTCAGTTCCAGCTAGTTATTGGAACTTGATTGTTCAAAGGATTTGATCTAACATTACAGGCATAGCTAACAAAGCTTCTTTCTTTTCTTACCGAGTTCCACAAGCAAAGTTAACAGAGCTTCACACATTTCACTAGCGTCTGGTTCATATGGATCCTTCCTCCATGAGGAATATACCATCCAAGCATGATCAAGCTTCATGTCTGGTTTTACCACCATTGAACCGGGAACTTTAGCATCACGACAGGTCACTAAACCATCACTCTTCTCTCCATACCTTAGTTGCAGGTGGAGTGCACAAAGAGCCAGTGCAGCAGAAACAGGAGCTATGACTGGCACCTTGCAGCCTGCTTGGATGACATTTTCCGAGTCTTCGTCACCAAATCCAAGCAAAGGTAGCCAGGGAAGTTCTGCATGTGCTATATGGGACATTGTTGCTATTACATTCAGTGCTATACTGGCTTCAGAATGGAAGGAGATGAGAGGAATATCATCAGGAAGCTTGTGCTTTTTTATGAACTCCTTCCGCTTCTCGTATGTGAGATCCTCTAGTGCCCTTATATCACCCTAATACCGAATGATTTTACTTGATCAATCAAAACGTCAAGCATAGTCATGCAGACGTATGCCAAGGCATTTTTAGAATATTGTGTATATACGTCTAAGCCAGATAAACTTGCACGTATAAAAGAAACAAAGCTGAACGAAGTGAAAGAGAAACGTGAAACAGGCATACGATGTGTGTATCGAGAACAGACATAGAAAAGAGAATATCAATCATTTATAACCACGACAAATTTCACCCCATTAAGCAAATTTGTCTACTAGTGGCAGTATTAATAAGCCATTTTACAAATGCTTTTTACAATGCCTCATGTATTGATAGAATGTTTGGTTAGGAACTTAAATATTACCAGAGGTACAAGCTAAGTTTCTTAACGTGTAACCGATTAATAGCTTACAACTTCCATTTCTTTATATTCTAGTCCTTTACTATAAGAACTTGATAATGAAAGGGTGGTAGGTAGAACTACGGGAATAATCATATTTGGTTCGGTAATGGAATCAATAGCTTTCCTGAACAGGGATATAGATCTAACTCTTGCTCTTGGAGTGGTTAGTCAATTCATGCAGAATCCAAGACATAAACCCTCGTCAGGATAAACAAGCAAGAATTTCATCCTCTACTTATGGGAATGCTTCTTCAGGATAAACTAAATATGTTGCGAGAGAAACTGGATATTTTCCTATGGGTTGGACCCTTTCACTCGAGAACTCAAAAGGGGGAAAAGAATTCTTCAAAATTTCCAACAAGTCTCTCTTCTTTTTTTGGGGCGGAGCAGACAAAGAAAATAAAATCTTACAATTTATGAGAAACAATTCATTTCGACTCTATTATGGAAATCCTACCCCTAACGATCTGAACTTTTTGCAAATTTCCACTTCTTCGTTCCCTTCCATTAGTAGCTCCTTGTGAATAAAGTGTGTTGATATATATGTTAAAAAAATCTAAATGGGATGTTTCCAAAAGAAGTTCATTTTTTAGCTTTTGATGTTATCAAGCTCTAAGGCAAAATTAAAGGTATTCAAAAACTTATAAATATGCATAAAAAGACAGTGTTACCTTGTGGAACTAAAAAAATTTAAGGTACAAATTAAGAACACCAATGTTTGGCAAACTGGCTGCAATCCTAGTGCTAAACGTAGCCTTGAATTGGCTATACATCCCAACATGGAAAAGAATTGGACACTTCAGCATTATAGTTTTTAACTAACCAAACATCCCAACATGGAAAAAAATTGGACACTTCAGCATTATAGTTTTTAACTAACCAAAAATAGTTGTGGACAATGCATTACCTTAATTAACTTGCATATTAAAAACTCCATGATCCTTCGTGTTTCCTTATCAGCAATCTGTCCGTCACGAAGAATATCTGATGCAACAGGTGTTCCACCATAAGGGCTCTGCACAAATGCCAGTCCTGCAACTTTATCCTTTAATTCATGCCAATATTTTGACAAAGCAGCGGCAGCATCAACCCCACCCTTACTGTGACCAAGCAGCATGACATGTTTTCCCGACCCCCAGTGTAACTCCTCGATGTATTGCTTCAGTTCCCACGCATTTTTTTCTACAGATGCCTTCATTTGGGGATAAATGATCCAACAGCAACACAGAAGTATAGTTTGAAGAACATTAAAAGAAACTTCCAGAGAGAAAATTCATATATTTGCAGACTAGACTTTGTTTATCTACTCGTACATACCTCACTATGAATCTTAGCAATATGGCAAGTTAATCCCATCTTTGAAAAGAACTTCTTAGTGCTCACAAAATATAAGGGACCGTGATTGCTGAAAAACCCTGTTATAATGATGTCACCAAAAGAAAAGCTCTTAAGAGAATGAAATTCGGAACATATTGACAATCTGGAAAGATTAGTACTCAGTAGGAGAATTATTAAACCTGGAATTAGTAGATAAACAAAAGAATCGGGCAGTGTGTGATGTCCATTCCTAAAAAAAGGAAGAAAAAAGGAAAAATAATATTGTCGTTAATTGGCAGTTCGGCATTTGCGACGAAATATTCGAATTAACTTAAAGACTGAACCAGAGACAGTAATCTCAGAAACACTCACCCAAATAATAGGACTAAAATTCATTAATAACTAGCGATAATCCTGTTGGGTTAAGACAGTTGTATTGCGGTATAGGACACCAAAAGAATGTGAACCAAGAAAAGTCAAGAGAAGTGAAGATAAATATCCATATGTTTTCACATGTCCTTCAGTAACAAAAGCCACTTGCACAGAAAATAAACAATTAGACAATACATATACAATGGCTTTGATATATCCTGAGCTATTGATCAGAACATGAACCTTTCAGGAAGGAAGAAAATCTCAGAGAGAGCAAACTGATTTTCAATGTTAGCAACTGGTAACTATACAAAAGCAAAGCATCCCCCAAAATATTAACAGGCCAAACAGAAATTGCAAAAACAAAACGTCTTTGCTGGTCCCTCCTTTACTTGCAGTTACCGAAGAATCGTTTAGCGAACGCAAAAGCTAATGGGTATAGAGTAATACCACTCAATGTTAAGACCTTCTGTTTCTTTGGAACAGGATAACTTAGCCACTCAATGTTAAGACCTTCTGTTTCTTTGGAACAGGATAACTTAGCCACTCAATGTTAAGACTTGAAACAAGAACGATCTTTCAGGACTTGTCATATTCGCAAGACGTCATAATCAGACAAGTGGTGTTCACAATCCGTAACGTAAAAGAGTAATAATTTGTATTGCTGAAACGAAGCTTTTCAAAATTGTTGTGTACCATATTTCAGAATGACCGTGTCAATCTATAGCATAGAGAATCAGCAAAATGACAAGCATATGATATTGTTTGGTCGATTTCATTCAAATTGGCCGGACTTCACTCTAACAAAGTTGATATCACAACTATCACTTTAAGAAGTTACAGATAATTTCTATCGTCACCACACGGAGTAGCAATAAAAGGTTGAAGAATCTACAGATTCATAGCAATATAAGTCATCAATCCCGGGGTTCTAGGTTGAGCCAGTAAAACAATAAGCTCAAAATTAACAAACAACCAGCTCAGTACCATGAAACATGGCAACAGCCTTGGAAAGAATCTCATCAGCTGAACATAGAACCCTTTATTGATGGCTTATTTGTGTGGTTTCCTATTCAAGTTATTCAGCATCTATCTTAATTGATAAAAAGGAAAAATGGCCAAGAACTCACCACTGACAAGATAATATGTTCTCTTTACTTTGGAAAACTGCATTTTACAAAGACAAAATATCTGGCTTTGTTTCTATTTCCAAAGTATCTAGTAAGATCCAACATTTTACCTAATATCTTGTAGTAGTTCTCTAAATCTAGCTGAACCATCAACAACAGGAGCCATTTCAGGAGCTTGTTGCAACCACCCGATGTCATCAGAAGACCCACGCAAGGTTTTACGTACACGGTATATAACACTGAAGAGGTTAGTGAAGAGTAAGTAATTGGAAACTAAAAGGATGCATTTCAAATTGAAGAAATGATCTAAAATACTCATCAAACTTCAAATACTTATAATTTACCAACAGTCAGAAAGCGATTACTAACCTCTGAACTCGAAGTAGAGCACATCTGATATGAGATATGAAACACCTCCAAGAGGCCAATGTAAGTTTCCAAGTAAATCTCAGACCGTATACTGGAAGCATCAACCTACAACCAGATCAACCAACTTCAGAATAAATTAGGACAGTCATGACTATGTAATGGTGGAAAGAGACATGTGCTAATAGAAAAATAAAACCAAGATAAGTTGATCTCTTATATTTGGAGTTCTAATTCTGGTTCTGAAAACTCAAGGAATCCATAGAGATCCTGCATAATGACCTTGAAGTAGGATGAGAAAAGCATACAAATGAAAAGATTACCCTTCAAAAATGAGGCTGAAACCTCCAAAACTTTGATTACTTCTTACAATTTCTAATATTGAATTTACAGCCAAGTTATCATTGAGGTCGGATGATCTTCTTGCATGAACTCTACAGCTCGTTCCTGTGTCGGATACTCTTGAAGGAAATGAGCAAGCCTCAGGAACAGTTCTACAACCCCCGTCATTGGTAAAGCTTACAAGCTGACAACCACAGCCAACTAAATATTCTGACCACCCACAGATATCTATGCAGATGAGATCCTCTGCAATAGAATCGAACAAAGAGCAACTTTTATTATATAGGAAGCCATAGACAAAGAACGTAAAACAACAGATGTTCAGGGACTGTATATTTCGCACATGGATAAGTTTTTGGAGAACTCACCAATAAATTGAACAAATTGCTGGGCTATATAAGAGCCCAAGCTTGCAAGATGTAAGAAGGGGTCCTCCATGTTGCATCAGAAGAGAAATATATCAAGATCCCGTTTATATAATATCATGATCAAGTACAGGAGGAAGCTGCAAAGGACCAGTAAGTGGACTCATGAATCAGATCAGCCAATTCAAGCAGCAGAAGAAAAGATCAAATCTTTACAGCCACAACTCTCAAGATTAGATTAGAGAGGAAGATAAAAACCTCAAACTCAGAAATGTTTAGTGAAACAGCTCTCTCTAATTATGTGAGCTTAGGTAACAATGTTGTCGCAACAAACAGCATAAAGCCCCAGTTGTGACCAAAAATATGAACACTGATGTAAGTCAAAGATCACATTAAGTAGTGTGTACAACACACTTCACACTAACTGCTCAGGGAACACCAATGATTTCTCCGTAGATATACTAATCCCACTATGCAAAGCTCTTTTAAAATTACAACAGAAATGAATTCAATGTATCGGATGGAATCTAGGTTCATTTCAACACAAGATTGGTCATGAATAGAACACACAGATTCCTATATGCTGAGAAAAGGTACACCACTATTTCTTTAACCTGAACATTCAATCAATGCAAACACTAATGTTTATCAACAAATTAAGAAAGTAAAAGGCACCAATGATTTAATTTCTACAAGCAACCAGATAAGCATATAGCAACTGCTAGTTTTTGCCCTATCTTTCAAGAGAAACAGATAGCACCTAATCTAACAAACTTTCAATCCCTTGAAACAGAATAGTCCTTTGAAACAAACACACATATGTCATCTTCCATCACCAAAATAATCTGATAAGACATTCAAATCACTTAAAACTAACCATAACCAGATGGGTTTTCATTAATTACAAAAATGGTACTACCAGACTATGTTGCTTGGACTCTCCAAAGGTATCAATGGTGCGTGTCGGATTCTCAAAAATAGTGTATTTTTGGAGAATCCGAGACGCGTGCGACAACATTTTTGCAGAATCCAAGCAACACAGCTACGAGATAGATCCTCCTAGTGCAATAAAAGCAAATGCTTCCAATCCGAAAACAGTAAAAACAGGACAGAATCAGTAGAATTGAAATGAATGCAATCAAATTTCAAAAATAAAGTGCTAAAGAAACAAAGACCCACAAAGCAGAGAGTAACTTACAGTGAGATGTGAGAATCAAAGCTCCACATTCAAAGAGAAACCCAACAGCATGACAACCGCATAAATATAGCCAAAATCTACATCGATCCCAATTCCCAATAAAGCATAAATTTACCAAAAATATAAAATAATACTAACCACGATCTACTTGTGAATTTATTTCTATAGAAAAGAGAAAAGAAAAAGCAACCGTATAAATTAGGAGGAAATTGATTGGAAGTGGAAATGGAGTTATAAATAGTGAAGTGGAGGAACCAAGCAATCTTTATCCATAATGGCCCACATGGGGGTCACTTTCAGACCAAGAATCTAAACTTAAACAAATGGGTTTTCTTCAATCTTTAGAAAAAAGCCCTCCAGATGTCGAATCTATTTTCATTAACCGACCTTGTTAACTGTAGAAAACGGAAAATGGTGAGAAATGTAACTGAAAAGCAGTGATTCTGTACGATATTACTCTGTCTTAATTTATTTTCCTTTTACAGTTCTTTAATTCTAATATATCAGGTAGCATGTTTAAAATCACCGGAGTAAACAATTGTATTTTGGTACATTATATATATTTTTAATTTTTAATGTAAGATAGATTCGAAAGTCGTTTTTACTTTCTTAAATTTTTTATCAAGTTAAAACTGAACAAACAAATTAAAAAGAAGGGAATAGCTAATTTACACCTTGTTTAGGTGGTTGGTATGTGTTGTTTTATAATGTATCGTATTAGTGTATCGTATTGTGTTTTATTGTATTGTATTATATTATTTTGATGAATATAATGTTTGATAGAATGTATAGTTCGCCGTCGTTACATAATATCAGACATCAGCAATTTAAAGGATAAACTTACAAGAAAAATAGGGCACAATATAGAATAAAATATAATTATTAGAGAATAAACAAAACGACGTGATCACACCAAATCAGTCGTTAAATAAAATGGGACTTTTATGTTGTTACGTAATGATGGATTTCACAATACCATAAATAAATATTGTATTTAAATTAACAATACAATACAATATACTAAGAGTCTGTTTGCAGCTTATAAGCTAAAAAAAATAAGTTGGATAGTCTAACTTATTTTTTTTTTGGCTTATAAGCTGTTTTCAGCTTATAAGCTGCTTTAGATAAGCTAAGTCAAATGGATCCAATTATTTTTTTGAGCTTATTTTAAGCACAAAATGACTTTAAGCTGGCCAGCCAAACACTCAAAAAAACTGAAAACAACTTATAAGCAACTTATAAGCCAATCCAAACGGGCTCTAATACAATACTCCCTCTGTCTCAATTTATGTGATACACTTTTATTTTTAATTTGTTTCAAAAAAATGATATATTTATATATTTAGAAATAATTTAACTTAAAACTTCTTCTTTTATTCTTAATAAAATTATCTAGAGTCACACAAATATTTATGACTTATTTTAGACTATAATTTTTTAAAGTCTTGATTTGTTTCTTAAATTCCGTATCTAGATCCTGTTTGGATGGGCTTAAAAAAAACAGCTTATAAGCTGTTTTCAGCTTATAAGCTGCTTTAGATAAACTAAGTCAAACGGGCTCAATTATTTTTTGAGCTTATTTTAAGCACAAAATGACTTTAAGCTGACCAGCCAAACACTCAAAAAAACCAAAAATAGCTTATAAGCAACTTATAAGCCAATTCAAACAGGCTCCTAAACCTAATCAATTATATCACATAAATTAAGACGGATGAAACAGGCAACAACCAACCAAACACTGTGTTAGGACAGCGTGAGGACGTAAGAGCACACGTGTTGGTAAGTTGAACGAGTGTTGAGGCAGTCAGCAATTTGAATAACGGGACCCGTTAAAGCTGTCAACTTTGATTGCTTTGAGAGAGGACAGTACACATGGTTTACTCATTTCATTGGTTTCACGCTGACAAATGCAATTTAATGCTCTCCATGATGGTTCTACCAACTTACTACTTTCACGCGGGCTTTAATTGACACATTGGGAAAGAGTCATTGGATCGTGGAGGAAAATGCTTGATGAAAATTTGACCAAATTTTTGCAAGGGAACATGGAAAAATAAGAGGGGAAGATCTTTTTAATTTTTAGTTAGGAGAAGGAGGGTCGAGGAAAGAATATTTTCATTTTTAGATAACTTTGGGTGAGGTTGGTACTTGATATGTGTACAATGTAGAAAATTAAAAAGTTTAGGACTTTTGATAAGTTTGGAAGACTATTCCTAAGAAGAAATTGCAACCACTAGAATACAACCCTAATTCCATAACATTTATTTTGAAGTTCTCAAAAAAAAAAAAAAAAGGAAAGCTTATTTAGACCTCGTTTGTTTGCCTTTAATAAAGGTCATAATTTTAGTCATGCAGATCTCAACCATTAAGTCTATTTAGTTTTTAGGTCTGAATTTTAATTATTTAGGTCTTAATCATTAAGTATGTTAGGTTTTTTATTTTACAACATTAATGAGGCTGACAGTGACGGATCCAAGATTTTCGGCTCGTGGGTGCTCATTTCTTTTAATATAATCTTATTACAAATCACATAGTATAAATGCACAACTTTTTAAACGTGATATTTTAAGCGTTAATAAGAAAATTACAATTAAAATTATCATTACAAAAGAAAAAGGAAAAAAAAACTTTTCACTTTTTTTGGAAAAAATAATGATTGGCTTGAAGGATTTCTTAGCCACATTACCAAAATTTCTCAAGAAAAATAAGCAAAGTGATTGGACGCTGATTTGTTTTTTTGTTTTAACGGAAAAGGTCCAAAAATACCCTTAACCTATTGAAAAAGGCTCATAAATACCCTCCTTCCACCTTTTGGTCTAAAAATACCCTTCCATCCACCTTTTAAGTCTAAAAATACCCTTAAGGTTTGTTTTTGGCTCAAATATACCCTTTAAACTAACAGAATATGTTTTTTTGTTTTTTTTATCGGAAAAGGTCCAAAAATACCCTTAACCTATTGAAAAAGGCTCATAAATACCCTCCTTCCACCTTTTGGTCTAAAAAAATATGAACGAAACTGTTTTTATTTTTTGCATTTCGTGAATTAATCAACGAAATATGTTTTTTTTTTTGGGTTTTTTTTGCATTTCATGAATAAAAAAACGAAATAGGAAATTATAATTTTTTTTTGCATTTCGTGTATTAAAAAACAAAATAGGATAAAAAAAATTAATTTCGTTCATATAAAAACGAAATAGGATAAAAAAAAATTAATTTCGTTCATATAAAAACGAACTTGGAAAATATATATACCAACGAAATAAAAATAAAATATATATATATATATATATATATATATATATATTTTCCAATTTCGTTTTTATATGAACGAAATTAAATTTTTTTTTTTATCCTATTTTGTTTTTTAATACACGAAATGCAAAAAAAAAAAATTATAATTTCCTATTTAGTTTTTTTATTCATGAAATGCAAAAAAAAAACCCAAAAAAAAAAACATATTTCGTTGATTAATTCACGAAATGCAAAAAAAAAAAAAACAGTTTCGTTCATATTTTTTGAGACCAAAAGGTGGAAGGAGGGTATTTATGAGCCTTTTTCAATAGGTTAAGGGTAGTTTTGGACCTTTTCCGATAAAAAAAACAAAAAAACATATTCTGTTAGTTTAAAGGGTATATTTGAGCCAAAAACAAACCTTAAGGGTATTTTTAGACCTAAAAGGTGGATGGAAGGGTATTTTTAAACCAATAGGTGGAAGAAGGGTATTTATGAGCCTTTTTCAATAGGTTAAGGGTATTTTTGGACCTTTTCCGTTGTTTTAATGTCACAAGAAATTACATAAACTTAAAAGAAAATTAAAACTAAACGTAAAGAAACAAAGAAAGCAAAACGGAAGAACACCGGACATGTTAGCTAAAAGAGGAAAATAGCAAATGTTAGCTAAAATAACCTTGAATTGTAATACAAATGTGTCATCCCAGGATCGAACGCTTAAACATTCACCAAAGGAATGCCCTTCCAGCCAGCCATTCGACTAAAGCACCCATTAGTGTTTTTGGTCACTGGGTGCTATTCCTTATACATAATTATTTTTTGGGCAGCTTCTCTATATTTTATAGATAATTTACGTTGGGGTTAGTGGGTGCTCGAGCACTCGGTAGATTATATGTGGGTCCACCCTTGGAGGCTGAATATATCTGAATGTTTTAGATCTATGATAAAGTCATAGTATCATTAAGATGTCTATCCCAAGATTTCTATGAAGATTACTTTCACCACGAGTGAATCCACTTTCACCGCTAACTGTTACCACGTACCATTATCTACTATCGTCTCAGCTGTCCACCAATATCAACTACCACCAACAACCAACCATAACCATCTTATCCCCAACCGTTGCTACCGCCATCACTACAGTAAGTTGTCATCACTACTAGCTATCATTACCATTACCATCAACCAACATTACCATAAAAACCACCAATCACTACCGATAATCACCACCATCAGCCACTAATATACTTCGCTAACCATTGTCATCATTCACACCACCATTTGCTATCACTATTATTTCCAAAATTATCAGCCGCCACGATCAACCACCACTGTTAACCATTACTACCATCACCCACTAGCTATTATTCACAACCAACACCATAAGCTAACACCTTTTCAATCGACACTCACAACCACCACCACTACTGCAATCGTTACCACTAACTGTCATATAAGTATTTTTTAAATGTTTTTTTAATACAATAGTATATTAATTTAATATTTTATTTAAATTTATTAATTTTAAAATAAAGACAAGTTTTATACATTCAGATGTCGTGACAACAAACAGTCTTAATTATTTAGTATTCAGATCTTAATGCAACATCTAAATATTCAGTTATGTATTCAGATTCAGATCTTAATACACATCTTAATATTCAGATTTGTATTCAAATTCAAACGTTTTAATCTTAATAAAAACAAATGAGACCTACTCTCACGCCCCAAAACATTGGTGGAACAGACCGGCACTCGGTGTTTTAACTTTGACTAAGCAAACCAACCTTAACATGACTTATGATCGTGATTCATGCATGAGCGAAAATATATTTATTTTCATAAAACACTTTCTTTTCATAAACTTGTAAAGTTATATATATGAAATAGTAATTGATGCATGCCATATGAGACCTCAATAGTAAAGACAATAACATATTCAAACTCATTGTGTCTATGGAGCCTCTATGACAATTATGAATGAATAAAATGTGGGTGACAAAGTGCAGACCATCTGTCACGCCCCGAATCATGGCCTGGGTGTAACACGGCACTCGGTGTCTTGCTGCATATGACCGAGCGAACTACATGGCTTGCTGAATCAACTTGGGGCATGAACTGATGCGGAATACACATTAAAACATGGACAGTCTGAATAACACGAGTCATCATAATACTAATGAAAATATTGTTTACACATGATGTGGAAATAGTCTGAAAGTATAATAAGTACTGAACCAATACTGGCTATACGACTTGTTACACCCCGTAGTTTCTGTACGTTGAGATTCATTGGGTATTAGTTGTTTAAATTGTAGACATTGGAGTTATTGTCGAGAAGATGCAAGATCATAGGTGCTCGTGTTACGATTATAAGAGTTTGAGTTCACGTAATAGGTTATAGGAGGATTGGAAAACCCGTGGACTAGGGAGATTAAGCACCCGAGGCTTTGAAAGAAAGTTGGGCAAGGTTGGTACGGAAATTTTGGACTAAATGGAAGAAAGAATATGTTTTTAGTATATTAAGAGTTTTGAAGTAAAACAAAAGTCTAAAGTGAAGTTCGGGAAGTCTAGTTTCCAAAGCAACAAACCGCTCCTCAATCGGACATCGGGGTAAGGAGATATGGACGTTACAAGTCGGGCTGGCAGACCAGGAAAATGGTCTACGCGAACGCGCCAGAGAGTGGCGCGAACGCGCCAGAGAGTGGCGCGAACGCGCAGAAGGCCAAGGGCCAACACAGCGCGAACGCGCCATTACGAGGCGCGAACACGCTGAACAAATTTTAATCCCGGGTTCAGGACGAAGGTTATATTATAGGAATATGATAATAACTATATATATATATATATATATATATTGGTTCATATGGTATTTAATAAGAAATTCTCGTTGTCGCACGCTAGGTGGGGCCCACACGTCGGAGTTTTATAAAAGACATATGAAGAGACATATGAGTAGTACAAGGGAAGTTGAGCAAGTCCTAAGAAGGACCCATAAGCCAAATATCGGCATAAACCCTCCAAAAGGGTGATTTAAGGAAACGTTTTCGGGTGATCTGACTTGGAGGGGCCAAAACGATATTATAAGTTTGGAATTTGGAAAGACACAAAGAATAAAAGTTGTATATAATTGGATTAGCTTTCCAACCATATGTTGTGGGCCCTCACACGATATCGGGATCAAGAGTTATGACCTTTTTACTGAACGAAGATCCAGTCAGGAAAAAGTAAGCCAGCGCGAACGCGCCCAAAGGTGGCGCGATCGCGCTGAACGATTTCAGGGTCGGTGCAGGCAGATTCTGGAGCTCTATTTAAAGGGTCCAAGCCCCCATTTTCTTCACAAACACCTCAAAAACCTCTCCAAAATTCTGGAGAGTTCTCCCCAACTCCCCAAACCAAATTTTAGCCCAAACCAGGTATAATTCCCAAATTCCGGTCCAGACGGCGTATAGTTGCAACTACAAAATTGTGTATTAATGCGCTGTGGCTTAAGGTCAAGGTGGAGGAGTGAATATATACCATTATTATCAAGATAAAGGTATGAATCTCTTGCTATTAACGTTAATCTTAATTTATTTACGGAGAAGGAGTTGATAAATTGTTGTAAATTAATTCTGTTGGTGAAAATATGGGACGAACACCATATGGGATGTTATATGGAATAATTTGATATGGGAAATGATTTTATTGATGTTGGTATTGTTATTGTTGTGTTGGTTGTTGAATTGAGAATTCGGGCTAGGCATATAAACAGGGGAGATGCTGCCCGATTTTCGGCAAAATATAGAATAGTCCAATTTGAAACTCGGTACAAGTATGCGATGAAGAGGCTAACGTTAGTGTGAATCCTCTTAAATGTAGATTTACGAGCTCGGACACATAAGCGTAGCTAATAGGAGGTGGAACAGGTATGTTAAGGCTCGTCCCTTTCTTTCAAAGGCATGATTCCTGCGTTATGATTTTATAAATGTTTCCATATCTTCCTTGTCTTCAAAAGTTAGAAGTCTATGGTCCCAAGGCATGATTACTTTCCCGATAACCCGTCAATGTTTTCCAAATGTCCGTATTTTTTCCAAAACAAAGGTTTATGGTTTTGTAAGCTTTTATGACAACAACGATGGCTACGTTTTACAATGACAACGAGGATGCCAAAGATGAGAATATTTTTCTATGACGACTATGATGAGAAAGGTTTTATGTTTAAAGGTTCCAAGTTTATGATTGCAACGACGATATGAGAATGTTGGGCTATTTATTGATTTCTCAATTTATTCATTGATGGTGACTTTATTTCTAAATCTTCCAAAGTATATGAATTGATACCTCATGAGATTATGAATTTATTTTATGTTCTCCCTAATGCTATTCTTCATCGATAGTCTCGCCTTATAATAATTGTCCCTTCAAGGTGAGACACGACGACCATGATGAATCCACTCCGATAGATACATGACTTTCTTTGGGCTCTCATGAATGCTGCTTATATGATATATGTACATGATATATGTATATGTATATGGGGGATATGGGGAAAAAGGGACACATGTTGCGCTATAGACGCGTTGCCACCTTGTCAGTTGGCGTAATATGATATCATCCCGGACGCGGGACACATGTGGATAAATGGATCGGCTGTCGACGCCTCGGCATATTTTCTGTATATATGAACAAGAAATGTTTTTCAAAGAAAGCTAAGCATGCATGGCATCCGCCCTAAGAGGCACTCATATGTATAGGTTACTCTCTTATCTCACGATATGCTCTATATTTCTATTCTGTTATTGTCCATACTTGTATCCCTTATTATATTATCGTTCACGCCTTACATACTCGGTACATTACTCGTACTGATGTCCCTTCTTGTGGACGCTGCGTTCATGCCCGCAGGATCAGGTAGCTAGTCGGATGATTCACAGCGGTAGGACCTCTGCTCAACTGCAGTCAGTACGCTCCATTGTTTCGGAGCTACACCCCTGTGGTATGCTATTCCGTTATGTACATATATATGGGTACGACAGGGCCTTGTCCTGTCATTTCTACAGTTTGTATTCCATAGAGGTCTGTAGACAGGGATATGTAGTCGTGTTGTTATGCAGCCTCGTCAGCACTTATTTTGGTGTACAGTATATATGAAGTGGCCAATCGGCTTGCGCTGTTACTCTGAGTATTTGTATTTATATATATGTGTTGACCATGGATTCCCGATACGGTGCCTCTTATGTTGATTGTTCAGGAGACAGTTCAGTTCAGTTACAGATTGTGTATGGGCCTAGGATAGTCAGTGAGAGGTAAATACAGGCATAGGATTACTTGACCAGTAACGGTCGGGTACTTGTCGCGGCTCATCGGTTTGGGTCGTGACACGACTCTGAACATCTAACATAACATAACTGAACTAGTCTATGAAAACTCTGACATAAGTTTGACTACTAAACCGTTTATCGGGACAAGGCCCTTGGCATACCTTAACTACATAACTGACAAGAAATAAATAACGATAACACCCCGAATGAAATAGGGCTCACCAATAGCTGATACGAGAAATGGTCTTAACGAGCAGATCCGTCATCCTATAAGTCAATCCCTGCATTGTGAAATGCAAGCCCCCAGGCAATAAAAGAGGGACGTCAGTACACTGGAATTGTATGCTAAGCATCTGAATGAAATAAATATGGCACATGGAATAATAGAACTGAAACTAAAACTGTATATGTAAACTGAACATCAAGATGAATATGTATAACATGAATAAAATATTTTAGGTCTGTAAACGTATTTGTGGGAATGCATTAGTATAACCGACATGTAACCACCGCGTAAGTACGTGGCGTCTAATCTCTGCCCAATTAGCTAAGCCATCTTATACATTGCCGGGGTACAAGACATGAACATGACATGAATAGATCCAATATTCCATAATGGGGAAATATGAAGGAATCGTCCTAACTGGGTGAAGCGATCCTTATCCTACAATGGCATACGTAGTTTCAGGTATTAAGCCTTCTTGGTAATCTATGCAACTCCCAAAACATGAGCATGGATATAGTTGGCTTAGAAGCCTATGAATTACTTAAACATGACTTGTAACATGGTATATAAGTATAGTTTAAAATGAACATGTGTAATATATATATATATATATATATATACATATATATATTGTCTAAAACATAGAAGCACGTAGGATTTTCATGGGATTGATCATAATAGTTAATAAGTTGCATTTAAGAACCCATGGAATGCAACGTATGGGTTTTCATGGATTACAGACAGATTCTTAATAACCAAAAGGGAATATTATGAACACAATAACGAACTATTAAAACAAACATGGTATATCATAGTACATGTACTTAGGGTTATCATGAACATGTCTAGAACCCCAGTTTTGGTGAACTTTCGTATGATTATGGAAGAACATGGTGTGGGGAAGAACAATGATGTTCCCACATGTAGATAGAAATCCTACATACCTGTAATGCTCCAAAACTTGTATAAAAGTCTGAACTTTGAGAAGAAGTCCAAAAGCCTTAGTCTTGAATCCTTGTGATGGGTTTTCTTAAAAATCCTAGGTTAGGAATAATGAATTCTTAACTTAATAAATCATGGATATAGGTTAGAATTCACTTGAAAGACTTGGAATAGACTTACCTTAACGTATAAGAGTGATGGGAGGAGAAACGCTTCATTCTAGGGCTTGAGAATATGAAAAGTGGGATTAAAAACTAAAGTCCCATATTTATACT
The DNA here is from genome assembly GCF_019175385.1 of Lycium barbarum. NCBI lineage: Eukaryota > Viridiplantae > Streptophyta > Magnoliopsida > Solanales > Solanaceae > Lycium > Lycium barbarum. Next base: position 94,039,340 of record NC_083341.1, read on the forward strand.
TATTGCTGAGTCGGAATTTGTACGGGCAACATGTACCGTACATTATTGTACGACCTGTGCAATGTGACCATATCTCATATGACAAATTCCATAAACTTATGATTTTTATGAAAGGAAATACAGTTTGAAAATATGGCCCGAACTTATTTGTACAGTCTATATAATATGTACGGTCAAGAAGTACGACCCGTACATAAATGTACGATCAGTATATCTTGACCGTATCTCGATTGGCAAATTCCAGTGACTTGGATATTCTGGGGGCGATGTACGCCCAATAAGTACGGCATGTAATTATAAGTACGGTCCGTATAATTTGACGCAAAACGTGAATCACTAAATGGTAGCGAATTTTTAATCCTAAACACTTCCCGTTAGTTTCTAAGTCCCCGAATGATGAACATATCTTAGTTAAAGGTACGAGGTGTTACAATATCTCCCCCTTGGGATCATTCGTCCTCGAATGATAGGTGGTGGTTATGAACATGATTGGACATGGCTTGAATATGAGAACGTGAGGAAATATGACATGGAACATGGGGCCGAAACATCATGACATGGTTTCATAGAAACATGAACGCTGGAACATGAGACATAAGTAGAGAAAACATGGACGTGAACGTGAATCGTGAGGCATGAATACATAAGGGACATGACATGGATACTAAAGGTATTTACCTTGAACGTTTTATGGTTGCTCTTCAAAAAAGTGAGGACATCTAGATTTCATGCCCTCCTCTGCTTCCCCTGTAGCCTTTTCGATTTTCTGACTCCTCCATAACACCTTTACTGAGGCTACTTCCTTAGTTCTCAACTTGCGAATCTGACGATCAAGAATAGCCACAGGGATCTCCTCATAGGTTAGGCCATCCTTAAACATTATACCGTCAGCAGGAACAACCAACGATGGTATCCCACACACTTTCTCAACATGAATACATGGAACACTGGGTGCACAGTAGCTAATTCTTGTGGCAACTCAAGCTCATAAGCTACTTGACTGTTACACCTCGAAAAAATTTTCGTTCAGGCACAGTGAATAGTCTGACAAAGGGCGCGACATATATGATGTTTTGATAAAGTAATAAATAACATTTGATGATTCTAAATGAGATTTCAAAGACATTCGAAGTAAGAGAAGAAAGTTTGCCAAGAGGAGGCAAGGCATACGAGATGTATCGGAAAGGATTTACGAGTAACGAGTTAATGATGATTTAATAATGCTTTGGAGAAGAGTTATAACGTCCCTTAGATTGTTAATGAGGTGATAAACAAGTGTTGAGAAGGTTCCATAAGGATTGGAGATCAAACGAGACGACGAGAATGAGTTTCAGAAAACTGCGGATTGTACGGTCCACTAACCAGACCGTACAAAAGATACGGGCCGTAAGTATAGCCGTATATCCTACCCAGAATGGCAGTTCCACTGGACCAAATATACGGCCAGACATACGGTCCATATAATTTATACGGACCGTATGTTGGTCCGTATAACCGAGTCGGGTAGATTTTTAAGTTGATATAAGGGACCTCAATCTCATTATTTCATTTCATTTTCTCCCCTCCACATTTCAAGAACATTCTAGAGAGATCTTCACTCTTCATCCACAAGAACTCAAGAGAGATTTGTGATCAAACTTCATCAAACCAAGGAAATCAAATGCAAGAAGCTCTCTAGGATTGCTTGGAGTCAAGAAAACTCTTTGGATTGAAGCTAGGGTTTTTCTTCAAGTGAAATATTATCATCAAAACTTGATCCTACACTATCTAAGGTAAGTTTTATGGTATTTACATGTTGTTTGAGGTATTTGAAAGTTGAAACACTTGGATTGTAGAAGAATATAGAAAAATGGGCCATGAATGTGGGAATAGTGTCATTTTGAGTAATAGCTTGAATTGAGTCATGATTCTTGATGTGATGTGATATGGTTATGTTATAAATGATATTAAGGACATGGGATAAGCATTATATGTGAGAAAACATACTAGTATACTATGACCATGATTATGGATGAATTGAAGTAGAATTGTGAAAGGAGGGTAATGTAGATGAATGGAGATTGTTGGTTATGATATTGTGAACGTTATTATAAATGTTTGGGAGTTGATATAAAATATGGGGAAGGTTGTATAAACAAAGGAAATGCTGCCCAATTTTCTCTAGCATTAGTAAGCACGTTCATATAGTCGATTAGCTAATGTGAATGCGAATTCTCTTGAAGGTAGAAACGTGAGCATTGAAGGAGAACAATCAAGCGATGGAAATTGTTAAACGAAAGAGGTATGTAAGGCTAGTCCTTTCTTTATAAGGCATGACTCTTATGGTATGAATCCTCCTATCTTTCTATGATTTTCCTCCATATCGAGAATTATGAATTTACGAGTATAACGAGCTTCATACGAGATAAAGAAAAGAGATACGTTACAAGCATGACAATGCCAATAATGAATATAAGTCTAGAAATCCTAAAGTTCATGATACGATATTCCTACGAAGCTAATGATCCTTATATGATTCCTACGATACAATTTCCCTACCTCTCCATGACTTTCTTACATTCAGGGAACTACAAGACAATATTGACAAAGAGCTTCTTATGAGATAAAAATGAGAAATATGTCATGAATACGAAAATAATGATGGTAAGTTCTCGACCTTATGTCACCCCGATATTGTTATAGATTGTCTATAAGCTCTAATGAATGTCCTGTGACCAATGTTCTGAAAAATTATAAGTCTATGTTCATAGAGGAATTCATATGAGATAAAGGTAAGAGGAATGCTATAGATACGATAATGGTGATGATGAACCTAACTTTAGAGATTATAAAGCCTATCATACGATATTTTTACGAAGTTCATACTACGAATAGTATATGATTTTCATAGATTGTCTTTAAATTCAAATGCATGCTTTATGGAAAGTTATGATAAACTTATGAGATGTATGTGATGGAAATGATGATGATGAGATATACCGAGCCTTGTTATGGCCGGGTATGGGAGACATATATGTGATATTGTCGAGCCACTACGTGGCCGAATATGGATATTGTCAAGCCACTACGTGGCCGAATACGGATAATGTTTAATGTGTATAAGAAGATACGGTACCATGATATATATATATATATATATATATATATGATACGATGATGTATGCGCTATGATGATCCATGTACTATGATTATATATGATATAGGCACGAAGGCATCCACCCTTAAAAGTTACGTAGGTTATATCTACATCTTATGTCTTATGATTTCTTTATTATGTTCATTTCATTCGTTCCTTACATACTCAGTACAATATTCGTACTGACATCCGTTTTCTTTGGACGCTGTGTTCATGCCCACTGGTAGACAGGGAGGCGACCCAGATTTATAGAGGCCGATAAGCAGACTTTTGAGAGCACTCCATTATTACGGAGGTGCCACTGATTTACTGTTGGTATACATATATGTTTGGGCACGACGGGGTCCTGTCTCGTCCATATGTCAAGTACTCTAGTAGAGGCTCGTAGATACGTATGTGTGGGTAGCATGGTCTCATGATGTCATTATTGTATGTATATTATTTTGATAGCCGAAGGGCTTATGAGTATAAAGGTAATTATGTTTCAAATGAAAATGATTTTCCTATGAATAGAAGTGTGAGATTAATGAATGTACGCTTAATGAGTATGATGAGTAGTAGAATGAGTGGTGCTCGGTGGTTAGTACCGGGTACCCGTCATGGCCCCTATTCGGGTCGTGACAAAAGTGGTATCAGAGCAGTTCAGTCCTAGGAAGTGTCTATGAGCCGTGTCTAGTAGAGTCTTGTTTATGGTATGTTGCGCGCCACATCTATAAACAGGAGGCTACAGGGCATTTAGGATGGTTATTCTTCTTTCATCTCTAAGATTGTGCGATAGAGCTAAGCCATAGGAAATGAGATTCGTTGTACTAACCCCTGATTGCAGCAGAAGAGTGGTATTGACCGAAGAAAGTGATTAATGATGTTGAAGTTACAGAGGTTCAGTTATAAGTTGAGAGCTAAGCAAATTGAATGAATCAGAACAAAGGTAAGCGACGGTACGAAAGATGTGTGTCGAATAAAGTAAGAATATTGAGATATAATTGAAATGTAAAGGTGAGGGATGAAAGATAAAGTAAATAGGAAGGGATAACAGGGCAGATCGCCAAAGGATCAGGTACATCTCGAAGCGTGATATATGAGGTAAGTTTCAACATCCTTGTGCTTTTACTTGAAAGTGGGAGCCCTGTGTGGCTGAGATATGTCGTATATATATATTGGCCCTGTGAGGCATTGTTGGTATTTGCTGCGTGCAAGTTTTGAGACAGTAAGAAATATAGAGGAAACTCTGCCGAAATTTTCCTAGATTCTGAAGAAGATAAAATATAAGCTTGTGATATGTCCTAACGGGAAAAGATGTTGTGCAAAAAAAAATGGCAGGATGAGATTAAGTTAGGAGTATCATTGACGATTACAAGAGATGAGCCAAATGTTGTTGAATTGATAGTAATGGTAATTATGAGATCAACATTCATATGGTAAAGAGAAATGCTAGAGTAAATTAGAGAGACTGGTAGTGCTAAAACACGACATAGGAGAGGAATGGTAACTCCAATAGAGTGCGATGCTGGAGTATTAATTGGATGGATAAGCACAAGTAAGATACGATAAGTCTATTAGTAAAATAAAGTAACAACATGACTGAGGCAGGGGTATAACGAATGTGAATCCATTGGTAAAACAACTTATATGGTAGGTGTGATAGGGCTGATTAGAAAGAGTAACAGGTTGAGTATGCTTACTTCGCAAGGTTTATTTTATTTTACGAATGGGCTTGCGAATGAGATCAAGAAGTGACACTCTATAGAGTTGATTATGATTAGGGTATAATGAGAACGTAACAAGAACTGTAAGTAAAGTATAGTGAGGAAACGACTAAAGATGTGACATGTTCTATGTGAATAAAGAGTGAACGCAAGTGTGAAACCAACAAGTGAGCCATGAGGCTGTAGATGAGAAAGATTATAAGACTTTGTTAAGGGAAAGTCCAGCATAGAGGTTCCTCAATGACAGAAATGATAGCAAGCAAAAGGGGGAAATCAACTTGAAAAAGAAATCAGAGAAAAGTGATATGGCAAAGTAGTAACAGTTGGTGATTTGCATAATCGAGATCACGAGTGATATCTTGAGCTAGATGTAAAAGGCCAAGACTACAGAAAGATGAATAATGAAATAGGACGAGTGTTAGAAAAAGGATTAACACAATAGGGATGAGAGGGGACGATCAGAATGAACCGAATAAGTTTTGGGAGCGAAGAATGGATTGTACAAAGGTAGTATATCCTAAAGGAAAAAGCGGTATCGAGTTAAGAATAGGGTTCCTCGTGTGAAGAATAAAGGATTGATTATAAAACGGGAGGAAATAAGATAAATTGAGGAGGAAGGAATGTAAAAGAATAAGAATGGGAATAGAAAGAGAAGGAAAATGAGCCGCAAAATACGCGTGCTTAAGAAGTAGTCGTGTTATGGCTAAAGGAAGATGCATCTCCTATGAATATCCTATACCAAGTTAGAACGAGTAAATTATATGAAGTAATGAGTTGAAAAGAAAAATGTGGCCATGAGTTATGAGTTTATCGTATGACGATAAAGCGATACAGTAAAGCTATCATCAACGACAAATACAATACGATTATGATTGGTTTTTAAATCAATGTTGAGTGCAACACAAGAGTAAAAATGTATGAGGCATAAGGGGTATTAGTTGCGCATGAGACTTGGGCCCTGGAAAGCAAAGATGACGTTACAAGTGAACTCTGAGCACCGAAGAAGAGGGCAAGTGACATTGCATGGGTGGTATGGATAATTAGACATACTACTATTGTGAGCATCCCTATGGGAAAAAAGGTGTTAATTGGAACGGATTTAAACGTTGACTCATAATTACCAGATGAGCTAAGTAAGATACATCCTTGTTTGGATTGCTATGTCGGTTGTATTACTTGATTACAAAACTGCAAGATGAGTATGTTAAGACTTCACACATGAATTATCATAGCTATAAATTATGGGAAACGGCATAAATGAGATGTAGGATAGTAAGGGATATATGAATTCAAGATTTGAAGGTGAGGCAACGGATCTGAGAATAGTACAAGTAAAACCCTTAAAGGGGGGAAGCGAGTAAAGAGAATACAAGTGTAGAGATTGAAATGATGAACCCTAAGGTGTGACGGATATAGACTCTAAAACAAAGAATGAGAGTTACGTAGAAATGAGTCCAATAACTAGTAAATAAACGAACACGAATTGAGCAAGCAACTGAGATTGTACAGGAAATCATTCATGAAGACCTAGAACCATGTGACATTGAGAGAAAATAACTCAAGGGATATGATAAAGGATGGCGATGTTATACTAGAAGAGAGGCAAAGGCACTAACGGTAAAGTCGTAGTTAATGATATTGCGATTTTTAAGCGACAATTAAGAAAGGGACCTAAGGTTTTCTATAGTAGAACATAAGATATGATAATCAAGGGAAAAATAAAGGAAGGAAAAGAGCATGACGAGATAAGTTACTACAGATAGACAAAAGAGTTTAGGTATATATAATCACCGAGCCTAGCCATGGTCGGGTTCGCGAAACACCGAACCTTCGTGGTCGGATATGCTATATAAATGATATGGATACTTGTATATGTATAGATATGTATGTACACGAATAACGCAAGAAAGATTATGTAACTTGCAAGTATTTATGCGTCGCCAATGAAACCAAGTGGGTACTTAAAAAGAGGAGTAAGAGGTAAGCAAGAATAGTGTGGTCGTGATACTCCGGGTTAGTTGAAGGAAAATATATGGCGAAATTTTCGTAGAATCCCGGATAGCTTAACATTCGAGGACGAATGTTCCCAAGGGGGGAAGAATGTTACACCTCGAAAATTTTTCCGTTCATGCATAGTGAATAGACTGACGAAGGGCGCGACATATACGATGTTTTGATAAAGTAATAAATAACATTTGATTATTCTAAATGAGATTTCAAAGACATTCGAAGTAAGAGAAGAAAGTTTGCCAAGAGGAGGCAAGGCATACGAGATGTATCGGAAAGGATTTACGAGTAACGAGTTAATGATGATTTAATAATGCTTTGGAGAAGAGTTAAAACGTCCCTTAGATTGTTAATAAGGTGATAAACAAGTGTTGAGAAGGTTCCATAAGGATTGGAGATCAAACGAGTCGACGAGAACGAGTTTCGAAAAACTGTGGATTGTACGGTCCACTATACGGACCGTACAAAAGATACGAGCCGTAAGTATGGACGTATATCCTACCCAGAATGGCAGTTCCACTGGACCAAATATACGGCCAGACATACGGTCCGTATAATTTATACGGACCGTATGTTGGTCCGTATAACCGAGTCGGGCAGATTTTTAAGTTGATATAAGGGACCTCAATCTCATTATTTCATTTCATTTTCTCCTCTTGAAAGCTCTTCACTCTTCATCCACGAGAACTCAAGAGAGATTTGTGATCAAACTTCATCAAACCAAGGAAATCAAATGCAAGAAGCTCTCTAGGATTGCTTGGAGTCAAGAAAACTCTTTGGATTGAAGCTAGGGTTTTTCTTCAAGTGAAAGATTATCATCAAAACTTGCTCCTACACTATCTAAGGTAAGTTTTATGGTATTTCCATGTTGTTTGAGGTATTTGAAAGTTGAAACACTTGGATTGTAGAAGAATATAGAAAAATGGGTCATGAATATGAGAATAGTGTCATTTTGAGTAATAGCTTGAATTGAGTCATGATTCTTGATGTGATGTGATATGGTTATGTTATGTCACGACCCAAGCTGATGGGCTACAACAAGTGCCTGACCATTGCTGGTCAAACACTCTTATGTCTGCATTTACCTCTCACTAACTATCCTGGGCCCATACACAATCTGTGACTGAGCTGGACTGTCTCCCGAACAATCAACATAAGAAACACCGTACCAGGAACTCACGGCCAACGTATACATAGAAGTATGAACACTGAGAATAACAGCATGAGCCGATTTGGCCGCCACACATATATACTGTACAACAAAATAAGTGTTGATGGGGCTGCATAACATCACGACTACATGTCACTGTCTACAGACCTCTATGGAGTACAAACTGTAGAAATGACAGGACAAGGCCCTACCGTACCCATATATGTACATAACAGAATATCATACCAAAAGGACTGTAGATCCGGATCAATGGAGCGTACTGACTGCCACTGAGGAGAGGTCCTACTGCTGTGAATCGTCCGACTGGCTACCTAATCCTGCGGGCATGAACGCAGCGTCCACAAGATGGGACGTCAGTACGAGTAATGTACCGAGTATGTAAGGCATGAATAGTAACATAGTAAGGGATGTAAAGTATGAACAATAACAGAATGGAAATATAGAGCATATCGTGAGATAAAAGAGTAACCTGTACATGTGAGTGCCTCTTAGGGCGGATGCCATGCATGCTTAGCTTTCTTTGAAAAGCATTTCTTGTTCATACATACAGAAAATATAACATATCATGCTGCCGAGGCGTCAGCTTCGATCCATTTAGCCACATATGTCCCGCGTCCGGGCATCCCGCGTCCGGGATGGTATCATATCATATAATACCAACTGATCAGGTGGTTACGCGTCTATAGCGCTCTGTCCCTCTTTCCCATATAATACCAACTGATCAGGTGGTTACGCGTCTATATAATACCAACTGATCAGGTGGTTACGCGTCTATATAATACCAACTGATCAGGTGGTTATGTGTCTATAGCACTCTGGCCCTCTTTCCCATATACATATACATGTATCATGTTCATGTATCATGTGCATATATCATGTTCCTGTATCATATACATATATCATATAAGCAACATACAGGAGAGCCCAAGGAAAGTTATAACTCTATCGGAGTGACGTAAGGTCGGTAACCTCCGATTATATTATGGAATAATCATCGCTCTATCTCACCTTGAAGGAACAATTATTTTAAAGTGAGACTATCAATGAAGAATACCATCAAGAGAAAACATAGAATAAGGTCATAAATCTCATAAGGCATCAATTCATACACTTTGAAGTCTTTAGAAAATAGAGTCATTACCAAGGAATAAATTGAGGATCAAGAAATAGCTCAATATTCTTATATTCATATTAAATCCACAACTTAAGACTTTCAAATATGAAACCATTCTCATCATAATCATCACAGATATATTCTCATATTTGACATCATTATTGTCATTACAAAAATATGTCCGTCGTTATAGTCATCAAAGCTTATAAAATCATAAACCTTTGTTTTGAAAAAATATGGACATTTTGGAAGACATTTACGGGTTATCAGGAAGGAAATCATGCCTTGGAATCTTAGACTTTTAACTTTTGATAACAAGGAAAATATGGAAACATTTATGAAATCATAACCTAGGGATCATGCCTTTGAAAGAAAGGGACGAGCCTTAACATACCTTTCGGTCTCCTTAGTCGTTCAACGTTTAACCTTCCAAGCTCGTAAATCTACATATAAACCATTCATACTATTATTAGGCTCAATGTTATACGCTCATCTTAAGCCTTCAATTTAATTCTGTTTATAATCTGCCAAAATTCGGGCTGCACCTCCCCTGTTTATATGCCTAGCCCGAAATCACAATACCAACAAAACCATACTAGAATCACATCTATGCATTTATCCACCTTGAATCCACCGCAAAACCATAGTAGAATCACATCTATGCATTTATCCGAGCTTCGATTAATACTCTATCACTTGAAAATTGCTTACTTTTTGTTTCCCTCTCTCTCTCTTGAATTTCTAGAATTTTCTGGGCAAAATCTGGGCTAAAATCTGGTGAAAAAGAGGGTTCTTACCCTTTTTATAAGGGTCAAATTCGGGTCAAATCCGGGTCGGGTTTACTTTAGCATTTTACTGTAGCAGTCGGTTAGTGTAGCAGTACTGTAGCACGCGTTTCTGCTCTGTCTGCTGAACTTGTAATGTCCATAATTCTCTACTCCGATGTCCTATCGATGAGAAGTTTGTTGTGTTGGAAACTAGACTTGATGAACTTCATTTTAGGCTTTTGTTTCACCTTAAAACATTTCATATGCTAAGAGATATTAGCCCCCCAAGTTGGACCAAAATTTTAACACAAAACATTACCCATCCTTTCTCCGAAGTCGTGCTACTTAATTTCTTCCACTCATTTCCTTATAAAACCTTGTGGTATACCGTATATACATCCTTCACGTATTAAATATACTTAATAATGCTTGCTCCTTATATTCTGAAGTGGTTTTACTTAACCCTAACTCAACGTACTTATGTTTCAAATTTGATACGTGCTCTTCGAAGATACAGGGTGTAACATGTTATAAATGATATTAAGGACATGAGATAAGCATTATATGTGAGAAAACATACTAGTATACTATGACCATGATTATGGATGAATTGAAGTAGAATTGCGAAAGGAGGGTAATGTAGATGAATGGAGATTGTTGGTTATGATATTGTGAACGTTATTATAAATGTTTGGGAGTTTATATACAATATGGGGAAGGTTGTATAAACAATGGAAATGCTGCCCAATTTTCTCTAGCATTAGTAAGCACGTTCCTATAATCGATTAGCTAATGTGAATGTGAATTCTCTTGAAGGTAGAAACGTGAGCATTGAAGGAGAACAATCAAGCGATGGAAATTGTTAAACGAAAGAGGTATGTAAGGCTAGTCCTTTCTTTCTAAGGCATGACTCTTATGGTATGAATCCTCCTATCTTTCCATGATTTTCCTCCATATCGGGAATTATGAATCTAGGAGTATAACGAGCTTCATACAAGATAAAGAAAAGAGATACGTTACGAGCTTGACAATGCCGATGATGAATCTAAGTCTAGAAATCCTAAAGCTCATGATACGATATTCCTACGAAGCTAATAATCCTTATATGATTCCTATGATACAATTTCCCTGCCTCTCCATGACTTTCTTACATTCCGGGAACTACAAGACAATATTGACAAAGAGATTCTTATGAGATAAAGATGAGAAATATGTCATGAATACGAAAATAATGATGGTACGTTTAAGCCTAGAGACTCTAAAGCTAGATATGATATCTATGAAGTTAAAGATCCTACTTATGATCCCTTGATGTTGTTCATGGTGTACACTCACCTTAGAATGTTAGTTCCTTCAAGGTGAGATATGATGAATATGATTAGTCCATAATGTAATCAGGGGTTCTCGACCATATGTCACCCCGATATTGTTATAGATTGTCTATAAGCTCTAATGCATGTCCTATGACTAATGTTCCGAAAAATTATGAGTCTATGTTCATAGAGGAATTCATATGAGATAAAGGTAAGAGGAATGCTATAGATACGATAATGGTGATGATGAACCTAAGTTTAGAGATTATAAAGCCTATCATACGATTTTTTTACGAAGTTAATGCTACGAATAGTATATGATTTTCATAGATTGTCTTTAAATTCAAATGCATGCTTTATGGAAAGTTATGATAAACTTATGAGATGTATGTGATGGCAATGATGATGATGAGATATACCGAGCCTTGTGATGGCCGGGTACGGGAGACATGTATGTGATATTGTCGAGCCACTACGTAGCCGAATACGGATATTGTCGAGCCACTACGTGGCCGGATACGGATAATGTTTAATGTGTATGAGCAGATACGGTACTATGAGATATATATATATGATACGATGATGTATCCGCTATGATGATCCATGTACTATGATTATATATGATATAGGCATGAAAGGTATCCACCCTTAAAGGTTACGCAGGTTATATCTACATCTTATGTCTTATGATTTCTTTATTATGTTCATTTCATTCATGCCTTACATACTCAGTATAATATTCGTACTGACGTCCGTTTTCTTTGGACGTTGTGTTCATGCCCACAGGTAGATAGGGAGGCGACCTAGATTTATAGAGGCCGATAAGCAGACTTTTGAGAGCACTCCATTATTCCGGAGGTGCCACTGATTAACTGTTGGTATACATATATGTTTGGGCACGACGGTGTCCTGTCCCGTCCATAAGTCAAGTACTCTAGTAGAGGCTCGTAGATACGTATGTGTGGGTAGCATGGTCTTACGATGTCATTATTGTATGTATATTATTTTGATAGCCGAAGGGCTTATGAGTATAAAGGTAATTATGTTTCAAATGAAAATGATTTTCCTATGAATAGAAGTGTGAGATTAATGAATGTACGCTTAATGAGTATGATGAGTAGTAGAATGAGTGGTGCTCGGTGGTTAGTCCCGGGTACCCGTCATGGCCCCTAGTCGGGTCGTGACATTGACCAACCCTTTGCAGGATTTTATAAGGTCCGATATATCTGGGACTGAGTTTCCCTTTCTTTCCAAATCTCATCACACTTTTCATAGGTGAACCTTTAAGGACACCCAATCATCAACTTGAAACTCTATGTCTCTTCGTCGCACATCTGAATAGGACTTCTAGCGACTCTGAGCCGTCTTCAAATGCTTGAATCAACTTGACTTTCTCCATGGCCTGATAGACCAAATCTGGTCCGAATAACTCTGCTTCCTCAACTTCAAACCAACTAATGGGCGATCTACAACTTCACCCATACAGAGCTTCAAACGGTGCCATCTTGATACTATCATGGTAACTATTAATATAAGCAAATTCAATGAGAGGAAAATGATCATCCCAATTTCCTTTAAAATCTAGGACACATGCTCTCAACATGTCCTCAAGATTCTGAATAGTACGCTATCACGACCTGACTAGGGGCCATGACGGATACCCGGAGCTGACTACCGAGCACCACTCATTAAGCTAATTATCATACCCAACATGAACATGCACAATCTCCACGGCAACACATACATATATGCATAAGCTCTCACGACTGCAAAAATGATATACAAAAATTTACAATGATGTATCCATAAGACAACTACTTCCCACACATATGTATCTACGAGCCTCTACTAGAATACTGAGACATAAGGATGGTACAAGACCCCGTCATGCCCGATTATGTACATAAAATAATATATCAAAAACTGCACCTTCGGAGTAGGGAAGTGCTCCTGTGCAAGCTGATCTGCTCTTAAGGATCTGGAACGTCCCCTTGTCTACCTGTGGGCATGAACACAACGTCCAAAAAGAAAAAGACATCAGTGCGAACAATGTACTGAGTATGTAAGGCATACAAGGTAACATAATAAAGGAGTATCAAAAGCATAAGAAGAGAAGATAACTGTAACTGCTTGCCTCTTAAGGCGGAATCATGCATGCTTACTTTATACCCTTATAACATATCACACACACATACATAAGCCATCTGAATCGATAACATCATTAGCCCGCGTCCGGGCCTCCCGCGTCCGGGGTAATCATGTCATGCCGGCCACTAATGGTGTCATGTCCGGCCACATAGGCATGGTGTAATCATAAGCCGCCCGCCTTAGCGGTGTCATGTCTGGCCATCTAGGCACGGTGTAATCTCATTATTATACACTTTTTATAAGACATGCATAAGAACTCAAGTAAAAGATACAACTTTATAGGAGTGACGTAAGGTCGAGAACTCCCGATTCCATTATGAAGTAGTCATGATCGTTATGCCTTACCTTGAAGGAACTAGCATTATAAGGTGAGGGTATCAACAATGAATAGCATCAAGGAATCATGTCAAGATCACTAGCATCATACCCTTATCTTGGAACATATCTCATCTCTATCTCGTATGAAACTGTTAATACTCTTTAGCTTTTATCTTTTGGAATGTAAGAAGGTCATGGGAATCACCGGAAAGAAATCACAATATATAAGAATCATGCCTTTGAAAGAAAGGCTAGCCTTACATACCTTTACGTTGCTCTAGCTTTACTCATAATTCTACATTCAAGATAATTCGTATTAAGGTTAGATAACCGGAAACATACTTTAGATATCAATTAACAATCTAAGAGCTAACGAAAATTGGGTAGCATCTCCTTTATTTCGATGACTTCCTCCACAGAATAAACAGCTCCTAAACATCAATAACAACACCCACAATATCTTAATCAATAACTTCATTAAGCTAGACATTATTAAATTCTCAACATTCCCTATCAAAATCCTTCATAACCCTAACTATGGCACCATACCGTATCCATCCTCATACAATGCTTCTACAACATCTTTAATACAATTCATAGCAAGATTATACTAATTACATATCAAGAACTATGATTCAAGTCAAGTCATGATTCAATGTCACGACCCAACCAGAGGGCCGCGACGGGCACCCGGTGCTATCCCACCCGGGCACCCCTTATTATACATTTACATTTTTATCTAGTTGAGCCATATACTAAATCATACATTTCTATTTGTCAATCATACTAGTTGTCACACCCCGATCTTACTAGGGTGTGATGGGAACCCAACCCCATATTCGGAGCCGAGCGAACCCGCTGACTCTTATTACATACATAATCTTTTGGACTCCTTGAATTACACACAAGTGAAATACATACAAAGGGCTCCCAGAACATCTTTTTTTTTTCCCGCCAATCTCAAATCAAGTAACATCTGTAATCATATGGAATTTATAACATAAGTCAAAAGGACACATCGGCTGACGGAGCCGCTCACAAGACTGACATTCTATACCCACGACTCTGTCTGCAAAGTCTCTAACTTCAACCAAGACATCATAGCATAATATTCTGACCCGGAAACACTCCAGGGCCAAATGGAGCTTGCCAACTTCGCTGGAACATCTTCTATAATGACTTCTACTCATCTGGGTGTACCTGCGCGACATGAAACTCAGCGTCCACAAGAAGGGACGTCAGTACGAGCAATGTACTAAGTATGTAAGGCATGAATAGTAACATAGTAAGGGATGTAATTATGAATAATAACAGAATAGAAATATAGGGTATATCATGGGGTAAAAGTGTAACCTGTACATCTGAGAGCCTTTTAGGCGGACACCATGCATGCTTAGTGCTGCGGAACGTGCAGCCCGTTCCATATATACATATACTATATTATATTGCTGCGGAACGTGCAGCCCGATCCATATACATATATTGCTGCGGAATGTGCAGCCCGATCCATATATATATTGCTGCGGAACGTGCAGCCCGATCCATTTATCCATATATCCGCGTCCGGGCATCCCACGTCCGGGACGATATCATATTATACCAACTGATCAGGTGGCTACGCGTATATAACGCTCGCACCTTTCCCTTTACCCCATATACATATACATATACATATACATATATCATATAACAGCATGCAGGAGAGCCCAAAGAAAATCATGTATCTATCGGAGTGACGTAAGGTCGGTAACGTCCGAATATATTATGGAATGATCATCCTGACTCTGTCTCACCTTGAAGGTACAATTATTAAAAAATGAGACTAGCAACGAATAACAGCGTTAAGAGAACATGAAATAAGATCATAAATCTCATAAGGCGTCGCTTCGTATACATATGCACATAGAACAAATTTTCAAGACTCAATGGGTACGTACATAAATCAACACCTGAAGGCTCAGAAACAAGTTTCGGGTCAATCCGACTTAGTATAAGAAAGTTATGAGCGTTTGAAGTACAAAACCTTCTATGAGCGTTTCAGAAGTCATTTTTGGAAAATCAAAGCAATAATCATACCAAGTACCTTTAAACATGAAATCATTCTTATCATAGTCATCATAGAAATATTCTCATCCTTGACATCATCAGTGTCATTGTAAAACATATCCATCGTTATTGTCATAAGATCTTACAAAATCATAAACTTCTGTTTTGGTAGAATACGTACACTTTGGAAAAACATTTACGAGTTATCGGGAAGAGAATCATGCCTTGAAATCATAAACATCTAACTTTTGAAAACAAGGAAAATATGGAAGCAATTATGAAATCATAACATCGGAATCATGCCTTGAAAGAAAAGGGACGAGCCTTAACATACCTGCTCCACGTCCTATTAGCTACACTTAATTGTCCAAGCTCGTTATCGCTAGTCTACATTCAAGAAGAGTGACACAATCATTAGACTCATCATCATATAATTGTCTTAATCCTTCAAATGAATTCATTTGTAATCTGCCGAAATTTTGGCAGCATCTCCCCTGTAAATACACCATCCCCGAGAATCTAACTCGGCCAATTTATCAACAACAATCCGAGAATTCAACTCGGCCAAATTATCACAACAATACCAACAATCATACCAACAACATCAACAATCAATTCAAGACGCATTCTAACATTAACAACCTTTGTCATACAATTCACATAACATTCAAAACGACTCAATCAACATACTACTTCACCCGACACCTTCCAAATTCAACAAGAACAATAACAACCTATTTCCTTCTTTCAAATTCAATCACAACATCCCAACTTACAATCTTCCAAACACATGTCTCACTTCTAAATTCATGAATTATATTTACAACCTACACATTAGCAATATCATTCCCTCAATTATAGGAAACCATACCAATGTCACACTAACTTCTTCAACAACCCCCACAATGATTCCAAATTCACTTCAATTCATCAAACCTTCATTTTCATCATAGAATCCACAACTACAACAATCAAAATACTAAATAAAATTAATTCATCATTTCTACACAAACAACCACTCACACGGCCACAACCATACACATACATATTTCATGAATTTCATCTATTTCTACATACAACAACATGCATAAACTATCCATAACATATATAAAAGAAGATTGAACCTTACCTTCCTCCACTTGTCTTCTTACTTGGCTAGGGTTTATAAATCACCCAAATGAATGCTTGGCTTGCTCCAACAACTCCTTCATGTTAATGAGGACCTTCCATTTGGTGGAAATACTAGAAGAAAATTATTTTTCTTGATCAATTTCTAGGACCTCATTTCTTCTAGCCATGGCCGAATGGCCTTTGATTCCTTTCTCCAAGTTTTCTTCTTGGAGTTTTTCATGAATAATTGTCTTGCTTTATGAGCAATTGTCCATATATATATTTAGCCTCATCAAATAGCATATGGACACATGCCCCTTCTCCCTTTTTCTTGAAGTTTCTTAAAAATAAACAAATATGACCACTTGGCTTGTTACATAAACTTGGTCCATATATATTTATAATTATCCCCCTTTAATAAAATATGGACATACACCACACGACCAACATGGCCCCCTTCAAGAACCTTCTTGGATATTTTGTGAAATTCCCATTTCGCCCCTAGCCTTCCACAATATTACCATAAACCACTTTGTGAATTTCCCTTTTTACCCTTAGGCTTTCTCAATATTTCCATACTAATGAATAACTTGTACATTAAAATAATTTGGAAAATAGTCTTGCCTTTAACTTCTCGCAATTATCTCGAATTATCCGAATGCACAAAATACGGGATATAACACTAGTCCCATTGGACAACAATACCTTTATATCATCATTGACATCTATGCCCATATCAATGTACATAAGCCGACGAGG
This sequence comes from Lycium barbarum, assembly GCF_019175385.1. Lineage (NCBI taxonomy): Eukaryota > Viridiplantae > Streptophyta > Magnoliopsida > Solanales > Solanaceae > Lycium > Lycium barbarum. Next base: position 94,056,935 of record NC_083341.1, read on the forward strand.
CTAACAAAATGAAATCCAAAATATAGGCCGACAAGGCCAAACACATCTAACCATATACACATGTCTACGAGCCTCTAAGAAGAATATGTCATATCATATAGGCGGGACAGGACCCCGCTATGCCCTTAAATATGTACACAAAAGAATAAGTACCAAAAGCTATAGCTCCGAATGAAATGGAGCTCCGCTATGTAGTCCCTGAGAAATGTAGCTATGGATCAAGTCTGTCTCCCTGGGCACCTGCGGGCATGGCGCAGCGTCCACAAACAAAAGGACGTCAGTACGAAGAATGTACTGAGTATGTAAAGCATGATCAATACCAACATAGAAGCATAATACACAACATAAGAAAAGGCATAAGATGGGAGATAATCGTATCATCGTCATAAGCACTTACTTGCTTCTCATGGGGACCTTCCATTTCTAGCACGTATTTGTGTACATACATCCATATCCGTATCCGTACTCATTTATATTGCGTCCATAATCATATTCATATACACAGTCTTATTCATATTCGTATCATATTCATATTCATACTCATATCTATATCATATATATAACCATATCATATACATAACCATATCATATACATAGCATGCCCGACCACGAAGGTTCGGTGTTTCACGTACCCGACCAAGGCTAGGCTCGGTTATCATACATACTTGGCCAACCAAGGCTCAAGGTTACACATACCTGGCCCTACCAAGGCTTCAGGGTTATCCGTACCATCTGCAGAGGTGTGCGCGCGTTACATAAATATATACATATTCTTACCTGGCCTTATAGGCTCGGGGTTCCATAATAGTCATACATAGATACATATACATAATAGCTCATAAGAATATTTACTATTATCATCACTATCATTATCGTTCGTTACGTCTATCCTTATAGGATTACTCGTCATATGAGGAACTTAGTACAATCGTAACATATCGAGAATCATAAGCTTAATAACTTTTAAAGATAGAGTCATTTAGAGGACATCATAGACTTATAAAAGATTTAGAAGATTGGCCAAAGAACCATGCCTTATGAAAGAAGGGTTAGCCTTACATACCTTTCCGTTCAACTATTCTACCACTTGCACGTTCTCCTTCAACGCTCACGTTTCTACCTTCATTGAAGTTATACTATCATTAGAAATCGATAGCTAGCATACACGACTAAAGCTAGAGAAAATTGGACAGCATCTCCTTTATTTATAAAACATTCCTCCATATCGTATATCAACTCCCAAACGTCAATAACACATTCACAATATCATAACAATAGTCTCTATTCATCCACATTATCCGTACCTCTCAATTCACTTCCAATCACCCATATCCATGGTCATAACACACGACTATGTTCATTCATATACATTGCCTATCCCATGTTCTTAACATCATTTATAACATATCAATATCACAACACATCAAGAATCATGACTCAATTCAAGCTATTACTCAAAATGGCACTATTCCACATTCATGACCCATTTTTTTACATCCTTCTACAATCCAAGTATTTCAACTTTCAAATACCTTAAACAACATGGAAATACCATAAATATTACTTTAGATGTTTTAGGAACAAGCTTTTGATGGAAATACTTCACTTGAGCCAAAACCCTAGTTCATCTCCAATGAGATTTCTTGACTTGGATGATCTCTTAATGGGTTTCTTACACTTGATTCGCTTAGTTTATGTTGTTGATCACTAATACCTCTTTAATTATTGTGGAAAAAATGTAGAGTGATTTTTTAGAGAGAAGGGGTGTGATATGGAAATGAAATGAAATGAAACTTAGATCCCTTATTTAATGAACCAATCTGTCCCCGACCAGATATACGGACCAACATACGGTCCGTATATTTTATACGGGCCGTATGTTTGGTCCAGTGAAGTGAGTCATTCTGGACTGATTATACGGTCCAACATATGGACCGTATATTTTATACGACCAATATGTTTGGCCGTATAATCCCCAGTGTTCCGAAGTTCGTTTTCGTCAACGCGTTTGATCTCTAATCCTTATGGAAACTTCTTAGCACTTGTTTAACACCTCAATACCAATCTAAGGGACGTTATCACTCTTTTCCAAGACATCATTAAATCCTCGCTAAGTTGTTACTCGTAATTCCTTTTCGATACCTGTCGTATGCCTTGCCTTCTCCTGGCAACTTTCTCCCCCTTTCTCGAATATCTTTGAAATCTTAATTAGGGTCATCAAATGTCATTCCTTACTTATCGAAATACCGTATACTTCATGCTCTTCGTTAGTCTATTCACTGTGCATCAACGAAAATTTTTCCGAGGTGTAACATTCTCCCCCCCTCCCCCTTAAGAACATTCGTCCTCGAATGTTAAGTCGTCGGGGATTCTATAAAAATTTTGCCAGAGTTTCCCCTATAATATGGCATTAACATCCTGTCACAACATCCCATAATAACAATGCATCACAGGGCCACAATATAATAGCAATAGAATTTGGCCACACACGACCCAAGAGCATAAAAGGAAAACATACATACCTTATGATCTTGATATCTCATCTTGAATTTCTTCTAAGGGATAAAATAAATGTGGGTGCTTGGATCGCATAATTTCTTCCGCTTCCCATGTCATTTCTTCTCGTTTACTGCTTCTCCATAAAACCTTAACTGAGGCCACCTCTTTGTTTATAAGCCTCCGTACTTGCCTATCCAATATGACAATGGGTACCTCTTCATAAGTCAGCTTCTCTGTCACTTGAACATCACTTACTGGCGCGATTCTAGTAGGATCTCCAACACATTTATGAAGCATCGAGACATGGAAAACAGGGTGAACTGACTCCAAGTCAGGAGGTAGATCTAACTCATAGGCCACTTTGCCTACTTTGCGCACAATCTCATAAGGCCCAATGTACCGGGGACTAAGCTTCCCCTTTTTGCCAAATCTCATTACACCCTTCATTGGTGACACTTTAAAGAATATCCAATCTTTCACTTGGAACTCTAAGTCCCTTCAACGATTATCCGCATAGGACTTTTGACGACTTTAGGCTGCTAATAGTCGATCTTTTATTAGCTTGACTTTCTCTATGGCTTGCTGGACCAAGTCTGGCCCATCAATTTTGTCTCTCCTGCCTCGAACCACCCAACTGGGGATCTACACTTTCGCCCATATAAAGCCTCATGCAGTTCCATTTGAATGCTAGAATGATAACTATTGTTATAAGCAAATTCAATGAGTGGCAAGTGATCATCCCAATTACCCCCAAAATCTATCATACATGCCCGTAACATATCTTCAAGAGTCTGAATTGTTCGTTCAGCTTGTCCATCAGTCTGCGGATGAAATGCCGTGTTAAGGCTCACTTGGGTCCCTAAACCCTCTTGGAAGGACTTCCAAAAATTAACTGTAAACTGAGTCCCTCCATCAGAGATAATAGATGCTGGGACACCATGGAGTCGCACTATCTCTTTAACATAAAGCTTTGCATAATCTTCCGCCACATATGTCGTTCTGACTAGTAAGAAATGAGCTGACTTCGTGAGTCTATCCACAATCACCCATATAGAATCATACTTACGTCTAGAACGGGGTAAGCCTGTAATGAAGTCCATGTTGATTACTTCCCACTTCCAAGTTGGAATTTCTATAGCTTGCAATAATCTGCCCAGCTTTTGGTGCTCGATTTTCACTTGTTGACTGTTAGGACATTGAGCTACGAATTCCGCTATATCTTTCTTGATCCCATTCCACCAATATATAGATCTAAGATCATGGTACATTTTCGTCGCTCCAGGATGAACAGAATAATGGGAGCAATGAGCTTCTCTCAATATTTGGTGGCGTAAACCTGCCACACCGGGAACACATAATCTGCATTGGCATCGAAGAACTCCGTCTTCTGAAATCTCAAATGATGACTCCTCCTTCTGAGGGAGTGTATCTTTCTCCCCCTTTCTCGAATATCTTTGAAATCTTAATTAGGGTCATCAAATGTCATTCCTTACTTATCGAAATACCGTATACTTCGTGCTCTTCGTTAGTCTATTCACTGTGCATCAACGGAAAATTTTCTGAGGTGCAACATTCAAGAATATTACTATTTTCATATTTGTACTCCATATTATCCTCCCTTCCATAATCTAAGTCTTTTAACCTCTCAATACTTTTAATAACGTGAATTGATCATAAAACTTACCTTTGATGATGTAGGAATAAACGTTGGATGAAGATTCTTCACTTGAAGGAACTCCAACTTCAAGTTCAAAGGAGACCTTAGCTTCCACAAACCCTAGTGGGCATCCACACCCTTGATTCTACTAATTTATGATGATTATTCTTTAATCCCTCTTGGATTTGTGATAATATGACATGGAGAGTGTTCTAGAATTTTTAGGGCTGAGAGAAAAGTGAAATATGAAAATTGTGGACTAGGGTCGTGTATTTATAGCTAGGGCTGGAAGATTCCATATCTGCGGTTCGACTTGTTCCATCGACCTGTCCCATCGACCTGCTTCTGCAGATCAGAAATTGCAGAGCCATATTGAAGGCCGTGATCGACGTCCCGTCGACGTGTCGACGGTCCGTCGAAGTATCTTGTCGATCGGTTTCTGCAGATCAGAATTCTTAGAACATAGTGACGGTGTATATTGACGGCCCGTCGACATGGTCGACAGTTCGTCAATAATGTCTGGTGTCTGCAGACTTTCCTGAGTCTGCTCTGCCTGCGCCAGCTCAATCCGTTCGACTTCTAATCCTGTAATATACCTGGAATGCCTGCTAGTACCTCCATACACGGGGTAAAATACTTAGCATCTCAATACTCGAGTACAAATCTCCATTTCAAGGCATACTCAACTAGGGAGCTGTAGGTTTTTCCTACAATAAAAATGAGAGGTGCAACATACGCTCTGCCTGACCATCTGTCTGCGGATGAAAGTGTATGCTGAGGTTTACCTTGGTACCCAATCCCTTCTGAAAGGATTTCTAAAAGTTTGATGTGAACTGAGCACCACGATCTGAAATAATCGACATTGGGGTCCCATGCAATTTGACAATTTCATGAATATACAACTTGGCATAATCTTCTACTGAATCCGTGGTCTTGACTGGCAAAAAGTGAGTTGATTTAGTAAGTCAGCCCACAATCACCAAAATCGAGCCATGTCTTCGCGATGAGCGAGGTAGACTTGTTATAAAGTCCATATTTATCATCTCCCATTTCTAATCAGGAATGCCAATATTTTGAGCTAACCCACCAGGCCTCTGGTGCTCGGCTTTCACTTGCTGGCAATTTGGACATTTGGCCACAAAATCTGATACATTTTTTTCATATTATTCCACTAATAAATTTTCTTAAGGTCATGATACATCTTCGTGGAACTTGGATGGATGGAATACCTGGAATTGTAAGCTTTTGACATGATTCGCTCTGTAAGCCCATCTACATCTGGAACACATAATTTGCCTCGGTACCTCATAGTACCGTCATCTTCCCGTTGTTCAAAAGTCGTAGTCTTGTGCTTGTGAATCCTCTCTTTCAATTGCAATAAGTAAGGATCACTAAACTATTTCTCCTTCACTTCGGCTACTAAGGAGGAATAAACCCTGTTCTGAACAACAACACCACCATCTTCAGAGTCTAAGAGTCGAACTCCTAGGTTAGCTAAGAGGTGAACTTCCTTGGTCATAATTCTCTTATCTTCCTCAACGTGAGCTAAACTTCCCATGGAACGCCGACTAAGAGCATCGACTATAACATTCGATTTCCTTGGATGATAGAGGATATCTACATCATAATCCTTTAGAAGTTCGAGCCACCTTCTTTGTCTAATATTCAACTCTCTTTGCTTGAAAATATACTGTAGGACTTTCTGATCTGTGAAAATATCAACATGCACTCCATACAAATAATGACACGATATCTTAAGTGCAAAAACCACAGTTGCCAATTCCAAGTCATGAGTCGGATAATTTTTTTCATGAACCTTAAGATGTCGGGATGCATAAGCTACAACCTTACCATGATGCATGAAGAAACACCCGAGACCAATTCCTGAAGCATCACAATAAACTACGAACCCTTCGATTCCCTCTGGTAGAGTCAAACTAAAGCAGAAGTCAACCTCTTCTTCAACTCTTCAAAACTTTGCTCACATGCATCAAACCATTGAAATTGACCTTTTCCAGAGTTAATTAGTCAATGGAACTGACATAGAGGAAAATCCCTTTACAAAATGTCTATAATAGCCTTCCAAACCTAAGAAACTTCTTAAATCGGAAACTAAGGTGGGTCTGGACCAATTCTTCACGGCATCAATTTTCTGAGAATCAAGCTTCACACCTGTTACGCCCCTCGTTTTCATCGTAGTAGGACTTTGGTTCCTAGTCGAGTATGCTTTAAGAATGCAGACCCGTGCCCGAGTTTGGAAATATAAAGTGTCTTACCCCGTGTACAAATGAATCATCAGACATATATGATAATTTACAGGATTATAAGTTGAATAAATCGAATCGACACAATCTGAACTGAATCAAGAAATTCTGCAGACATCAGTCAGTGTCGACATGCCGACGATATATCGACGGACCGTCTCTGGGCACTGTCAACAGGTTTCTGCAATCAGGAACCTGCAGCCATAAGACGACGGAGCAAGTCGATGGACCGTCGACACGTTGACGGGTCATCGACCCGCTCGTCGAACCACCTCGCTGGAACTTTCCAGTTCCAGTTATAAATAGACGACCCTTGCTCTTAGTTTTCAGTTTCCTCCTCCTCCACTAGTTTTAAGAGCTTTAGAATATTCTCTACACCATATCAACACAAACTGAAGAGAAATCAAGGATTAATTACCAAGAGTTGAAAGAATCAAGTGCAAGGAGGTTCATTAGGGTTTGTATATGCCAAGAATTTCCTTGGTATTGAAGTTTGGGTTTTCTCAAGTGAAGCATATTCATCCGAAGTTTATTACCACATAATCAAAGGTGAGTTTTATATCCATTCCATGTTATTAAGAGTATTTGAGTGGTTGAATGACATGGATTAGAGGAGAAAGTAGAATATGAGCTCAAATATGGAAATAATGATATTTTGAGTAGTATGTTAACTTGAGTCATGATTTTTAGTATGATATGAGCACAATCTTGTTATGAATAATACTAAGGATGTTGAGGAGTTATTATATGTAAATGAATATGGTGTTGTGTTGTAATTATGGTTGTGAATGACTTTGAAAAGGGATTTTGAGGATTGGACAATGTTTAACTCGAAGAATTCTATTGATTATGATATTATGGGAGTTGTTCATTATATGGAGAAAGTTGTCGAAACAAAGGAAATGCTGCCCAATTTTCGTTAGCTCTTACTCGCCTTAGCTTTGCCTTAAGCATGTTTCTAATGATCTAATGTAATACGAATTCTCTTGAATGTAGAGTTGTGAGCTTGGAAGGAGAGCGTTTAGTCGCTGAGAAGATGCAAAGGTATGTAAGGCTAGTCCCTTCTTTCGTAAAGGCATGACTCTTATATTACTATCCTCCATGTATTCCATGACCTTCTTACATCCCAAAAGTTGAAAGTTCATGATTCCTAAGAGTTTCCTATGAGCTAGAGATGAGATGTTTTTATGATGATGATGAAGATAATGACGCTATTTTAAAGATTCCGAAGCCTATGAGATGATGCCATTATGTTTGATAACCCTTTTCTATGATTTTCTTGATGTTATTTCTTGTTGTTGTCTCACCTCATGATATTATTTCTTTCAAGGTGAGACCTAGCTATAATGTTTGATCCATAATATAATCGGAGGTTCCCGACTTTACGTCACTCCGATAGAGTGGTAGCTTTTTATTGGGCTCTCATGTATGCTTTGTAAATATGTATGTATTTTAATAACATTGTGCCTACATGGCCGGGCAGTATAAGACCGCGCCGCCCTATAGGAGGCCGGGCAGATACACCATTATCGTGGGCAACTTACGCCCCAGACGTAGGAGGCTCGAATGCGGGTAATGATGATCACGCCGTACCTATATGGTCGGGCAGCTTATATATATATACATGATATGATGCTACTTTAATACAAGAATTAGCATACATGATTCCGCCTTAAGAGGAAATCGGTTGCAGGTTATCTTTTCACCTTATGTCTTCTTTATTTCCTTATTTTATTATTATGCATGCCTTACATACTCAGTACATTGTTCGTACTGACGTCCTTTTCTTTATGGAAACTGTGTTCATGCCCACAGGTAGACGGGTAGACGGGCTGGATTTCTAGGAGCTTTCTCAGCTGAGATACAGGAGCACTCCACTACTCTGGAGTTGCCACTTCTTTGTATATTCTTTTGTGTACATATTAGGGTATGGCGGGGTCCTGTCCCGCCCTTATGATTTCAATACTCCAGTTAGAGGCTCGTAGATACATATGTGTGGGTAGTAGATGTTAAGTTATTTCTTATTGTCCATCTTGTATATCACTTTATGTCCTCGTGGGCTTTTGTACATATATGTTTATTTCGAGGAGTAGTTGAAGATCATTTCATGATAAACTTGTGTTGAAAATGGTATATGTTTAGGTTGAGTTGGATGATAAGTCTGAAGGGTGGTGCTCGGTGGGCTAGCTCCGGGTACCCGTCATGGCCCTCTAGTTGGGTCGTGACAAAAGTGGTATCGGAGCAGTTCTGTCCCATGGTATGTCTACGAACCGTGTCCAGTAGAGTTTGTTTTATGGGTGTGAAGTGCGCCACACTTATAAACAAGAGGCTGCGGGGCATTTAGGAATAATGACCGTCCTTCTTCTTCATAGATCATACAATGGAGCTATATTATAAGATTTCTCTTTTCCCTTATTGTCCGTCATGAGTTCAGTGATGCATGTGAAGAGGAAAGCAACAGCCGCCCCGAAGGGCAAGACTGCGACAGGAAGGTGGATTGAACAGGGGCCACCGGTAAATATAGAAGAAGGTGAGTCCCATAATGAGGCTCTATCGCATACTTCTCATACTCCGCCTATCTTAGAGGAGCATGAAGGGGCCTCAGCTCCAGCTCCAATGCCTCCAGTCCCTCCACCGGTTGCTTCGGGCCAGCAGATGACTGAGGCTATCCAATTATTGACCCAGCTAGTTACTGCTTAGGCTCAGTGCCAGAGTGCGGGTCCAGGTGACAGAGCGACTAGTGCCAGGGCCTGTGATTTTATGAGTTTGACTCCTCCGAAATTTTTCCAGTCTAAGTCGGATGAAGACCCGCAGGGTTTTATAGATGAAATATTGAGGACGCTAAGCATAATACATGCTTCTGATACTAAGTCAATGGAGTTGGCATTCTATAGGCTGAGGGATGTAGCGGTTTTATGGTCTAATAATTGGATATCTTCGAGAAAGGAAAATGCACCTCCCCCGGTTTGGCAGGAATTTGTAGATGCTTTCATCCGCTATTATTTGCCACCTGAGGTCTGTCGGGCCCGAGCTGATAGGTTTCTGAATTTAAAGCAAGTAAATATGAGTGCTCGGGAGTATAGTCTCCATTTCAATTCATTGGCTAGGTATGCTCTGACCATGGTAGCCGATATGGGAGACCGGGTGCATCGAGTTGTGAGTGGCTTAAGGCAACATTTGGTCAAGGATTATTTGACAGCTTTACTCCAGGAAGGGATGGATATCTCTTGTATTCAGGCTTGCGCTCAGAATATGGAAGAGCAACAACAGCCGTAAAGGGGTGAGGGTGATATGGACAGAGGGTATAGTAAGAAGGCTAGATCTACCGGTGCCAGTAGTGAGTATAGAGGGGGTCAGAGGCCACAGTACTCCAGTTATTCAGACCAATCCACGACTAGTGCACCTCCTCAATTTGCGGGTAGGAGATTTGATCGCCCCGTTTATTCTGGACTCGGTCAGAGTTCGAGAGTTTCGGGTTCCCAATTTGGAGGTGATCCCCGTCAGAGGAGACCACTGTTACCACGATGCAGCCAGCATGGTAGATTACATTCGGGTCCGTATCACCGAGGCTCGAATGCTTGTTATGCCTGCGATCAGATTGGGCACATGATGCGTGAGTGTCCCTCGATGAGTGGTAGAGTTGGGGCTCAGCCCACAGGATCAGCAGCCGGTTCTTCTTCGTCTGTGCGCCCTGTAGGGTAGACTCCCCAGACTTTAGCAAGTCATTGTAGGGGCAGAGGGGGAGCCTCCAGTTCAGGTGGCCCTCAGCCTCGTATTTATGCATTAGCCGGATGAGAGAATCTTGAGTCCTCCCCTGACGTCGTTATAAGTATATAATCCGTATCCTCCCATGATGTTTATGCATTGATTGATCCGCGTTCTACTTTGTCGTATATCACTCCTTATATCGCTGGTCGTATTGGGGTGAAACCTAAGCCAATCAAACCTTTTGAGGTGTCTACTCCTGTTGGTGACTCGGTAATAGCTAGATAAGTATATAGAAATTGTGCGATCGTGTTATGTAATCGTCAGACTATAATTGATTTGATTGAGCTGGAAATGTTGGATTTTGATGTTATCATGGGCATGTATTGATTGGCTTCTTGTTATGCTAATGTGGACTGTAGAACAAAAATGGTTTAATTCCAATTTTCGGGAGAACCAGTGCTCGAATGGAAAAGTAATACATCGTCTCCCAGAGGTAGGTTTATTTCCTATCTCAAAGCAAGTTAGATGATTGCAGAAGGCTACATTTATCACTTAGTCCTAGTTCATGACACCGAAGCCAAGCCGTCGACTCTTCAATCCGTCCCGGTAATAAATGAGTTTCCGGATGTATTTCCAGATAAGCTTCCAGGTCTTCCACTGGAACGGGAGGTTGATTTTACTATGGATGTGTTGTTGGATACCGAACCCATATCTATTCCTCCTTACTGAATGACTCCTGCAAAATTGAAAGAGCTAAAGGCATAACTGAAAGATTTGCTCGAGAAGGTATTTATTAGACCCAGTTCATCGCTATGGGGAGCACCTGTCTTGTTTGTAAGAAAGAAAGATGGTTCCCTACGGATGTGCATTGACTATAGGCAGTTGAACAAGGTGATAGTAAAGAATAAATACCCATTTCTGAGAATCGATGATCTGTTTGATCAATTGCAGGATGCTCAGTGATTTTCAAAGATAGATCTAAGGTCCGGATATCATCAAGTGAGAGTTAGAGAAAAGGATATTCCGAAAATGGCGTTTAGAACCAGATATGGTCATTACGAATTTTGGGTAATGTCATTTGGGTTGACTAACGCTCCAGCAGTGTTTATGAATTTGATGAATAATGTATTCAGGCCTTTTCTAGATCTATTTGTGATCGTGTTCATTGATGAAATTTTGGTATATTCTCGGTCAGAAGCAGAGCATGCAGAACATTTACGTACTGGCCTTGGAGTCCTTGGACTCGTGAATTATATGCCAAATTTTCAAAATGTGAGTTCTGGTTGAATTCTGTAACTTTTTTGTGCCATGTATCTCAGCTGACGGCATCCGAGTGGATACTCAGAAAATTGAGGCCATGAAGACTTGGCCAGGGCCTACAACACCTACGGAGGTTTGTAGCATTCTGGGATTAGTAGGTTACTATAGAAGGTTTGTGGAAGCATTTTCTTCTATTTCAGCACCATTGACGAAGCTGACTCATAAATCAGCAAAATTTCAATGGACCGATGCCTGTAAGCGCAGTTTCTAGGAATTGAAAGATAGATTGACTTCAGCTCTAGACCTGACAATTCCAGAAGGATAAGAAAGCTATGTTGTTTATTGTGATGCCTCTGGTGTTGGGTCGGGCTGTGTGTTGATGCAGCATGGTAGGGTGATTGCCTATGCTTCCAGGCAGTTGCGGAAACATGAGAAGAATTATCCGACCCATGATCTTGAATTAGCTGAAGTCATTCATGCGGTAAAAATATGGAGACATTCTTTGTATGGTGTATATGTTGATATTTATACCGATCAAAAGAGTCTCCAGTACATTTTCAAGCAAAAGGAGTTAAATCTATGGCAGAGGCGGTGGTTAGAGCTATTGAAAGACTATGATGTGAGTATTTTATGTCATCTCGGGAAAGCGAATGTGGTGGCCGATGCTCTCAGCCGAAAATCTATGGGCAGTAGATGTGATGTTTCGCCAAAAAAGAAAGAATTAGTCTGTGAGCTCTACCAGCTAGCTAGCCTAGGAGTCCGCTTAATAGACTCGGGCAATGCAGGAGTTACTGTTCAAACCCAGCTGTTTCATCCATAGATATGGAGGTGAAAAGGTGCCAATATGAAAATCCCAAGTTGAATCACTATAGGGATGCCCTTTACCAGAAGGACAAGTGACCATTTGAGATTTCTGCAGATGGGGTTTTTAGGTATCGAGGTAGGCTATGTGTACCGGATGTTGCGGGGTTACGTCATCAGATTTTAGAAGAAGCCCATTATTCCCGCTATTCTGTTCATCCAGGAGTGACAAAGATGTACCATGATCTCAAGTCAATGTGGGACGACATGAAGAAAGCTATAACGAAATTTGTAGCTCAATGTCCAAATTGTCAGCAAGTAAAAATTGAGCACCAAAAACAAGGAGGATTGTTGCAAGCTATGGAAATTCCAACCTGAAAATGGGAAGTGATCAATATGAATTTTATTGTAGGCTTACCTCGTTCTCGGTGTAAGTATGACTCCATATGGGTAATTGTGGACCGACTTACAAAATCAGCTCATTTTCTTCCAGTCAGAACTACATACTCAGCAGAAGCTTATGCAAGGTTATATCTTAAAGAGATAGTGTGACTTCATGGTTTTCCGGTATCTATTATCACAGATAGAGGAGCACAATTTACGGCTAAATTCTGGAAGTCCTTTTAAGAAGATTTGGGAACTCAAGTGAGACTCAGCACAACATTTCATCCACAGACTGATGGACAAGCTGAACACACTATTCAGAACTTGGAAGATATGTTGCGGGCATGTGTATTATACTTCGGAGGTAATTAGGATGAACATTTGCCACTTATCGAATTTGCATATAACAACAATCATCATTCTAGTATCCAGATGGCCCCGTACGAAGCTCTATACGGAATAAAGTGTAGATTGCCAATTAGGTGGTTTGCAATAAGAGAGACACAACTAATAGGTCCAGAATTGGTTCAGCAAGCAGTGGAGAATATTAAGCTCATCCGAGATCGGTTGTTGATAGCCCAGAGTCGTCAGAAATCTTACGTGGACAATCGTCGACGAGACTTGGAATTCCAAATTAATGATTGGGTATTCCTAAAAGTGTCGCCGATGAAAGGTGTAATGAGATTCGGCAAGAAGGGCAAGCTTAGTCCTCGATATATTGGACCTTATAAGATTGTGCGCAAGGTGGGCCAAGTAGCTTATAAGCTAGATTTACCTCCAGAACTTGAATCAGTCCATCTAGTTTTTCATATGTCGATGCTCCATAAGTGTGTTGGAGATCCTTCCAGAATCGTACCTGTAGAGGATGTCCAAGTTACTGAGAAATTGGCTTATGAGGAGATACCCATTGCTATATTAGATAGGTAAGTGCGGAAGCTCAGAACCAAAGATGTAGCCTCAGTTAAGGTCCTATAGAGAAACAATAATAGAGAAGAGATGACTTGGCAGGCAGAAAAAGATATGAAGTCTAGATATTCACATTTATTTCCTCCCCCCAGAAGAGGCTCAGGACGAGACGCCATTGTCCTCAGGTATGTAATGCTTCTTTTGATGCTTTCTTGGTCGTGTGTGGCCATGCTTTCTGCTGTTGTTGTTGTAGCCCTGTGAGGCAATATATATTTTGGGGTACTGTGATAGGATGGCAGTGCTAAATTACAGGGGAGATGCTGGCAAAATTTTTGTAGAATTCCCAAGAACCCAACATTCGAGGACGAATGTTTCTGGAGGGGGAATGTTACGCCCCTCGTTTTTGTCGTAGTAGGACTTTGGTTCCTAGCCGGGTATGCCTTAAAAATAGAGAACCGTGCCCGAGTTTGGGAATATAAAGTGTCTTACCCCATGTACAAATGTATCATCAGGTATTTCTGGTAATTTACAGGATTATAATTTGAACAAATCGAATCGACGCAATCTGAACTGAATCAGGAAATTCTGCAGACATCAGTCAGTGTCGACGGGCCATCGACATGTTGACGGACCGTCGCTATGTATCGTCAATAGGTTTCTACAATCAGGAACCTGTAGGTGTAAGTCGACGGACCATCGACAGGTCGACAGGTCGTCGACCCGTTTGTCGAATTGCCTCGCTGGAACTTTCTAGTTCCAGTTATAAATAAACGACCCTTGCTCTTATTTTTCAGTTTCCTCCTCTTCCACAAGTCTTGAGAGCTCTAGAATATTATCCACACCATATCAACACAAACTTATGAGAAATCAAGGATTAATTACCAAGAATTAAAAGAATCAAGTGCAAGGAGGTTCATTAGGGTTTGTATAAGCCAAGAATTTCCTTGGTATTGAAGTTGAGGCTTTCTCAAGTGAAGCATATTCATCCCAAGTTCATTACTACATAATCCAAGGTGAGTTTTACATCCATTCCATGTTATTAAGAGTATTTGAGTGGTTGAATGACTTGGATTAGAGAAGAAAGTAGAATATGAGCTCAAATATGAAAATAATGATATTTTGAGTAGTATATTAACTTGAGTCATGATTTTTAATATGCGATGAGCATAATCTTGTTATGAATAATACTAAGGATGTTGAGGAGTTGTTATATTTAAATGAATATGGTGTTGTGTTGTAATTATGGTTGTGAATGACTTTGGAAAAGGATTTTGAGGATTGGACAATGTTTAACTCGAAGAATTCTATTGATTATGATATTATGGGAGTTGTTCATTATATGGAGAAAGTTGTCGAAATAAAGGACATGCTGCCCAATTTTCGTTAGCTCTTAGTCGCCTTAGCTTTGCCTTAAGCATGTTTCTAATGATCTAATGTAATACGAATTCTCTTGAATGTAGAGTTGTGAGCTTGGAAGGAGAGCGTTTAGTCGCTGAGAAGATGCAAAGGTATGTAAGGCTTGTCCCTTCTTTCGTAAAGGCATGACTTTTTTATTACTATCCTCCATGTATTCCATGACCGTCTTTCATTATATGGAGAAAGTTGTCGAAATAAAGGAAATGCTGCCCAATTTTCGTTAGCTCTTAGTCACCTTAGCTTTGCCTTAAGCATGTTTCTAATGATCTAATGTAATACGTATTCTCTTGAATGTAGAGTTGTGAGCTTGGAAGGAGAGCGTTTAGTCGCTAAGAAGATGCAAAGGTATGTAAGGCTAGTCCCTTCTTTCGTAAAGGCATGACTTTTATATTACTATCCTCCATGTATTCCATGCCGGACAGACACACCACTACAGTGGGCAGCTTATGCCTCAGACGCGGGAGGCTCGGACGTGGGCTAATGATGATCACACCTTACCTATATGGTCGGGCAGCTTATATATATGTATACACGATATGATGCTATTTTAAGACAAGATTTAGCATACATGATTCCGCCTTAAGAGGCAATCAGTTACAGGTTATCTCTTCACCTTATGTCTTCTTTATTTCCTTATTTTATTATTATGCATGCCTTACATACTCAGTACATTATTCGTACGGACATCCTTTCTTTTAAGGACGCTGTGTTCATGCCCATAGGTAGACAGAGAGACGGGCCGGATTCCTAGGAGCTTTCGCAGCAGAGATACAGGAGCACTCCACTACTCCAGAGTTGCCACTTCATGGTATATTCTTTTGTGTACATATTGGGGCATGGCGGGGTCCTGTCTTGCCCTTATGATTTCAGTACTCCAGTTAGAGGCTCGTAGATACATATCTGTGGGTAGTAGATGTTAAGTAATTTATTATTGTCCATCTTGTACATCACTTTGTAGCCTCGTGGGCTTCTGTACATATATGTTTATTTTGAGGAGTAGTTGAAGATCATTTCATGATAAGCTTGTGTTAAGAATGGTATATGTTTAGGTTGAGTTGGATGATAAGTCTGAAGGGTGGTGCTCGGTAGGCTAGCTCCGGGTACCCGTCATGGCCCTCTAGTTGGGTCGTGACAACACCTTCCCGTGAAATTACGTGGCCGAGAAACGCCACTGACTTAAGCCAAAACTCACACTTAGAAAATTTCGCATAAAGGTCACGATCCTGAAGTGTCTAGAACACTATTTTGAGATACTCTTTATGTTCAGTCTCACTACGGGAATACACCTAAATATCATCAATAAACACAATGATGAATAAATCAAGATAAGGCTTGAAGACCCTGTTCATGAGGTCCATGAAAGAAGCTGGTGTGTTTGTCAATCTAAATGACATGAAATTCGAAGTGACCATAACGGGTTCTGAAAGCGGTCTTCGGAATATTGACTTCCTTAAAATTTAACTGATGGTATCCTAATCTGAGGTCAATCTTGGAATAACACAGGGCACCCTGAAGTTGGTCAAATGAATCATCTATTCTGGGGAGAGGATACCCGTTCTTAATGGTGACTTTGTTCAATTGTTGGTAGTCAATACACATGCGTAAGGAACCATCTTTATTTTGGACGAACAAGACTGGTGCCCCCCAAGGCGATACTCTTTCTCTAATAAATCCCTTATCAAGAAGATCTTTTAATTGGGCTTTTAACTCTTTTAACTCTGCTGGAGCCCTTCAATACGGCATAATAGATATTGGCTCAGTATCGGGAAGTAGATCAATTCCAAAGTCTATCTCCCTATCGGGAGGAACTCTAGGAAGATCTTTTGGAAAGACTTCTGGAAGCTCATTAACGACTGGTATGGACTGGAGTGTTGGTGTCTGGGTATCTGTATCCCTGACCCGAACTAAGTGATAAATGTACCCTTTGGAAATCATCTTTCTGGCTTTGAGATAGGAGATAAATCTACCCCTGCGTACTACTAAATTTCCCTTCCATTCTATGACTGGTTGATTAGGAAACTCAAATCTTACTATTTTGGGTCGACGACCTACTGTGGCATATCATGAAGCCAACAAATCCATACCATGATTACATCAAAGCCTACTATCTCCAGCTCTGCTAAGTCGGCTAAGATTCTGCGGTGATAGACTAAAATTGGGCAACCCCAATAAATACGTCTAGCTATGACTGACTCTCCGATTGGAATGGACACTTCAAAGGGTTCATGCAACTTTTCTGGTTCTATCCCAAATTTCTTAGCAATAAATGAAGTTACATAAGATAAGGTGGATCCTGGTCAATAAGGGCATAAAAATCGAAAGTGAAAACTGTGAATGTACCTATGACAATATCTGCACATGCCTCTGTATCTAGATGACTTGCTAAAGCATACAGACGGTTTTGACCTCCAGCTTGCATTGCCAGTGATACACCTTGTGGTATTGTACATTGAGATTCGTCGTGTGTTAGTGGTTCTAGTCTTGGACACCGGGATCATCAAGGCAAAATGAGATTAGACAAGTTTATTTTATAGTTATAAGGGGTTAAGTTCATGTTTAGCAGGTGTTGGAAGGATTAGAGGCTCAATGAATCGACGAGAATACGTTTCGGCAAAAGATGAGATTTGCGGTTGGATTTACGGACCGCATATGTTATATGGACCGTAAATTTTATAGACTCCACCGTAAAACTTAATCAGTGAGTTGGTTTTTTATTGGGGATTTAAGATCCAAATGTACGGACCGTAAATTATTTACGGTCCGTATATTTGACCGTATAATTGAGGCGGTGGCAGTTTTTTTTAATGATATATTTCGACCCTTGTTCATTTTTGCTCATTTTCAATATTTTCCTAGTCCATGAAAGCTCTAGAAACTTCTCCTAAACATATCCAACCAAGCCCAAGTGAAATCAAGGATTGAAAGGCAACAATCACGAGATTCAAGTGTTGGGAGGTTCACTAGGGTTTGTAGAATCCAAGTATTCCTTTGGTGTCGAAGTTGGACGTTTCACTCTAGTGGAATAATTTGATCCAAAGCTTGCTCTTGTGTGATTAAGGTAAGTTTTCACATCTATTGCATGTTGTTGAGGATGTTTGATTATTATACAACTTGATTGAGGAAAGAAAGTGAAAAAGGAAGTTCAAATATGAATTTGAGGATACTTTGAGTAGTAAATTAACTTGAGTTATAATTATTAAAATTTTTGGAGCATAATCTTATCATGAGGGGTAATAATGATGATAAGGAAGTGTTGTATACAAGTGTATAAGGGGTTGTGTTGAAGTTGTAGTTATAAATTGATTATGAGAAGAAGTCTTGGGATTTTATTGGATATAATTTGAATGAAATCCCTTACTCATGGCATTGTTGATGTTGTTATTGTTGTTTGAGAGTTGACTTTGGAATTCGGTGGAAGTAGATAAAATAGGGGAAGTGCTGCCAAATTCCGCTGGCTTACTAATTACTCTAGTTTGAACTTATGAGTGTTTTCAAGACTTAACGTTAGCGTGAATCATCTTGAATGTAGATTTGTGAGCTTGGGAGGAGAAACATTAAGTAGTTAAGGAGACAAAAAGGTATGTTAAGGCTAACCCTTTCTTTCTTAAGGCCCGATCCCATTGTTGTGGTCTTACGCATGATATCCATAATGTCCTCTATGATGACTCAATTCCTAGAGATATTAAAGCTTATAGTTCTTGATGTGCTTATGATATTATTAATGTTGTTCATTGTTGTTGATCTCATCTTATGATAGTTGTTCCTTCAAGGTGAGATATAACGATGATGATGATTCCATAAAGGCAATCAGAGGTTACCGACCTTACGTCACTCTGATAGAGTTATAGTTTTCATTTGGGATCCATACATGCTTTATATATATGTATATATTTTCTCACACCGAACCGCCCTATAGTCAGCCTGGTACGACACATAGATGTGCACACCACTGCAGTGGGTACGCTATGATGTTACCCCGGACGCAGGATGATATGATTTATGGATCGGGTTGCACGTTCCGCAGCACTAACACTTACATTATATATGTATGAAAATGTTGTTTTTTTAAAAGGCTAAGCATACATGATATCCGCTTTAAAAGGCAATTAGATGTACAGGTTAATTCTCCTATCTCATGTTTCTTCTATATTTTCATTATATTATTACTCATGCCTTACATACTCAGTGCATTATTCGTACTGACGTCCTCTTATTTGTGGACGTTACGTTCATGCCCACAGGTAGATAAAGAGACGAATCATGCCCCTAGGCTGCTTCATCTGTGTTGCACAGGAGTGCTCCATTTGTTCCGGAGCTACAGTTCAGCTGGTACTATTCTTTTGTGTATATATGGGCATGGCGGGGTCCTGTCCCGTCTTTTTGATGCTATGCATTCCATGTAGAGGCTCGTAGATAGATGCATATAGTTAGATGTCTTATAACCTCATCGGTTCATATTCTTGTATATAATTTTGGCAGCCTTATCTTCTTGTACATATGGGCATAGTTGATGATGTTTATATAGATGTACATTTATCTTTTGGAATTATGCCCTTGCAGCTTATGATATTTATGAGTTATCTTTTGTGCTCCACCCATATATGATTATGGAAGGTATGCTAAGAGATGCTTGGTAGGTTAGCTCCGGGTGCCCGTCATAGACTTTCGGTTGGGTTGTGACGGCTAGACTTAGCTGCACCATGCCCTGACTGGGTTTGAGAATTCTGAGGAGCAGCTGAATTTGTGGACTGAGCCACATTATCTTCGGTACCCTATCTTGCTGATGGATAGTCCCGCTGAAAATAGCCCTGCTGGCCACACCCATAGCATATATCCATATCTATGCGATACTCCTCTGGGTGTCTCTTACCACACTTCCTGCAGACCGGATTATCATAAGGCTTCTGACCCACACTAGCTTGAGAATAGGAGTTTGCAAGCCTAAAATTCTATTTCTTCTGATCATTCCTGAATTTTGGGGCTAGAGCACTGGCTGTAGATGGAGCGGGTCCTGATGACTTGTTCTTATAGAATTTCCTTCCTTTACCTCCCTCATGACTGAAGTTACCTGCAGACTTAGCTCTTTTGTTAAATTCCCTGTCATTCTCTTTCTAAAGTGCTTCTTTCTCCTTCATTCGGTCCTCAATACCCTGAACAAAAGCAACCATCTTGGTGATAGTCATTTCTCTATTCTGAGCAGCAATGTTTGCATCACTATGCAAGTTAGGTATAAGGCCAAACACAGATTGCCTAAAGCTGGCCCTCATATCAGGGAGCATACTTGGCCAAAAAAACAAAGCATACTTGGACAAAGAAACAAACTTAAGGTAATAATCATTCACACTCATGTCATTCTGCCTGAGTCTCTCTTCGTAGGCCTTTGCCTCCCTGACCTTAAGCAGCTGAAAGTGATCAATGAAAGCATCTATAGACTTGTCCTAAGTTGCTGGAGACACATCTTCCCTGCGAGACTGTTCCCTCATCTCATACCAAATATAAGCAACATCCTGCAACTGATAAGATCCCAGCTCTACTGCCTTTCTCACAGTAGTATGCATAACACGAAGGACTTTCTATAGCCCATCGATGAAGTTTTGCGGATCCTCGGCCCTAATAGCCCTGTGAACACTGGAAGCTTCATGTTCATAAATTCCTTAGTCCTGGAGCTATTTGACCCTCCGCTAGCGCCAGCGCTAGGATCCATTTCCTGACGTTGTTCTTGGTTAGCAACAAGCTGGGTGAGTAATTGGATAGCACCCCTGAGATCCATGTCTGAAGCACTGGGCTACAGAGTAACTGTGGGACGGACCTCCGCATGCCTTTCTATAGATGGGGATGTAGTTGGGGGCACTGAATCCGATGTAAGCCCCTGAGTCTCAGTGTGAACTCCCCGAGTTTTTGAGTCATTTTCTCTGGCAGCATCAACAACAGCCCTTTGGCTAGTATTTTACGTCCTCTTGGTGTACTTCCTTTTCGTAGGCATTTTCTTAAATACGTAGTACGCACGAGTTACAAGGATTCCTGAAAGCATAGTTCTAACTGCACAAACTAGAGTATGAAAGAAGTGAGACAATTCTAGATGTCTTGGTGGTCAACTGTCTATATGTGTGGCGCGCACACACATTTAAAACTAACCCCATGGGACACGGTTTCATGGACTCCCTAAGATACTTGAACCTAGGCTCTGATACCAAGCTTTGTCACGCCCCGAACCATGGCCTGGGCGTAACACGACTTTCACGACCCTAATTACTGATCGTGCGGGCACCTACCTTATTATCACTAGTAGGCGAACCCTTACCCGTTAACCCATTAATCATTAGCCAATTTTAAATTATTTAATCATTTATACTTAAACAATCAATGATCACGTGAATAAATAAATAACTAAACAATTCATAATTAATAGATAATATAAGTGCGGAAGTCTAACTATTACACCTCCAAGATCTGAAAGTCATCGTACAAGGACTCTAAACAACAACGTCTAAAGAATGAAGTATATCTCAATTATTATAACAATTAATGTCTAAAATGAAAGTAGACATCTGGAAAGAGAGATCTTCAGGTGGCATGGCATGGGTAAACGCTCACCCTCGAATCTGATCGAGCAAACTAGCTTTAAGCTAGAGATGTAGTCTGGATGAAATCCGTGGAACACAATCTGCACTCAAAAGGGTGCAGCAAGGTAGTATCAGTACAAACACTATGTACTGGTAAGCATCATAGGCCGACTAAGATTAGTTCACACATATAAGTATAAAATCAATAAGATAAACAGATAGGCACTTAATACTCAAATCCAAGTCACAGAATATCCCATAACAGAGTCATAACCTAAGATGAAGCGTCTAACCCACAAGTCTGTCAAGTTTCAATAATCTCACCTGATAATCACAAGTCCAAGTTCCTTCCCTAGATAGAGTCACTAATCCATAATTTAACTCAGTCAATGATCATATCAATACCACAACAGCCGTTTCAGAAAACACACCAAAAGCAGAACTAAACGAGCTATATAATAATGTAGACTAAAATGTAATGATGTGCAATGCAAAATATGATAATGTGCAATGCAATGTAATGCACTGGCCATTCACTCGAACTGTACACACATGGTAACTGATGTCATAGCTCAGTAGTCATGACCTGCAGGGGATCCATGGTGTCCATGTACCACTCGTTCCGAAACACTCCTCGGACTCGAGCCATAAATCCTCGGCCCCGGAAAGAACCTCAGTCATGGATCTACGTCATGTATCACTTATTTCGGAACACTCCTCGGACCCGAGTCACTTATTGCCCTCCGCCTGAAATTTACCTGGGACTCGAGCTTATACACCCTCCGTTCTAGAAAGAGCCTCGGAACCCGGAGCCACTCGATTATACAAGAAACACTGTTACATCCCTCTTAATGAGCAATTATCAAGTAGTATATTATTTTCATCGAGAAGACCATATTAGCTTCTCACCACAATTGTCATCAATTTGTATCACAAGTTCATCAATAAGATCATATTAACTTCTGCACAATTTCACATCACAGTGTATGTCTCTATGTGTTTCAGTTCATTAGTATGTATGGACTATGAACAATCAGCAATATCAATGTCAAACACAAGGCATCATGCCACAATTCTTCCAAACCATTTCCATCATGCATGAGTGTATGAATGCATAAATGAGTGTAAACGTGGTAAATCAATACAAGCCAATAAAGCAGCAGTGAAGGTGCAAGTCACAAAGCCATAAGTCATATCAAGACTTGGATCAACTCAGCCACAAAATAAATCATACAATCATCTCAACCAACATAATAGTCTATGTCCCTCTTTACTTCCACGTGTAGCAAGTACGCCTTACAACTAAGACTTGTATCACCAATAAGCTCCACTTATATATATATATTATCATCAACAACAATCATACATCAAGTTTTCATCTACGTACTGTCATAAGTTTATATCACAATTCAAGCCTACACTCATTATCCTTCCTTTCTCTGATAATATATATCACAATAAGAGAGAACTGGGTACAACACGACAATTTAGGCAATAAGTCTAATCATAATAATAGGGCAACAAGCCACCATCAACAACAATCAACAAATCCATCCCAACTCGCCACAGTATGAATACAACTACACCTCATGTTTCAGTACATAAGTAACGGCGACGAGCCCACAAAATCAGAAGTTATACCAACCTAGCTAATATCCAACCAAAACACCATGTCCGAAGACCTAATCATGCTTTCTCCCGTTAATTCTATACAATACATACGTTTCGCTAATCAAAGTCTAACTAAAGTAAGTCGTAACCTACCTCGAATGCAGAACACGAGCCACAAACTACTCGACACGAGCCTTCTATTTCCGAAGCGCCTCATAACGGCCAAAGTCTAACAATATAATGCTAAGTAAGCAACAAACCATGTATTTAAACAAGAACAACAATTTGGGGGAGAAGACCTACTTACTTCTACCCTTTTCAATTGGATGAAACCATCTTTCAATGGTGAATTGATCATAATTTCTATCTCTACAATCATTAAACTTCAATTCATGGGTTTCTAATCAATTTTACTCTTAAAATAGATTTTAGGACAAAGCTTCCATTTTTATTAGAACCCTAAGTCTCAACAAGCAATTCCAACCATAAGAAATCAAATTCTCTTCCTAGAAAGTGATAATCTATACTCTTAGATGATTAATCAACAATAAAATCAACAACCCGCCAATTATTTAAGGGTTTACTAATTGTAGGGTTCTAGGATTTTCACCCACCATTGATGGACCTTAAAATAATCATGGAACTTGAAGAAGAAAGGAAAAAGAACAAATAAAGATGGGAACTTACCCTCCAAGATGCTTTCATCAATGAATGGGATGCATTTTGCCACTTTCTCTCTTGAAAACTTGACTTTGGGGTCTTGGGGTTAAGCGTTCGAGGTTGGGAAATTAAAATAAAGGTTTCTGGCCCCGCTGGCCACTGTGGTGGTCTCCGAACCGCTGCAGCGGTCCCGCTATAGCGGTTCTATTGGACAGGTCCGCACTAAAATGGTCATAACTCCCTCATTCGGAGGCCAAACGTGTCGATTCTTTTTATTATAGCTTTGTAATTTTGATATGGATCTAATGGTTCAGACCTCACTAAAACAAATGGTCGGGTTCTAAATATGGAGCCATTTCTATCCATAAACCTACAGCGAAAACATCGAATACGAGCGCGACAAAACCCAAACCCATCCGAAACTCTTCGGAACCTCACCAAAACTTGCGAACAAGTTCAAAATCATCATAATAACATGTTGGAACTTCCAAATCATTGACACAGGGTCATCCTAACCCAGAGTTGACCGTGGTCAACTCTAACTCGTCAACTTAATTAGATTCTCCATTAATGACTCAATTACACTCGAACCTTGCGGAAACCAATCCAATGACTTCATTAAGTCATAGATCATACTAACGGGACTTGGGGTAAGGGTTAACAAGGTTAAATGGGTCAAAACACTATAACGACTAAACGGGTCATTACAACGACACTCGGTGCCTTGCTGCATGTGACCAAGCGAACCGCATGGCTTGCTGAATCAACATGAGGCATGACCTGATGCGGAATACACTTTAAAATATGGATAGTCTGAATAACATGAGTCATCATAATACTAATGAAAATACTGTTTAAACATGATGCGAAAATAGTCTGAAAGTACAATAAGTACGGAGCCAATACTGGCTATACAACTCTGAACATTTGACATGCCATAACTGAACTAGTTTATGAAACCTCTGACATGAGTCTGACTGCTAATCCATTTACCGGGAAAAGGCCCCTGGCATGCCTTAACTGCATAACTGACATGAAATATATAAAGATAACACACCGAATGAAATGGGGCTCACCAATACCTGATACGAGCAACGATCCTAACGAGCAGATCTGTCATTTTGTAAGTCAATCCTGACATTGTGAAATGTAGGCCCCCAGGCAATAAAAAGGGGACTTCAGTACACTGGAACTATATTGGTATGTAAAGCATCTGAATGAAATTAACATGTAACATGGCACGTGGAATAATAGAACTGAAACTGAAACTGTATCTGTAAGCTGAACATCAACATGAATATCATCTGACATGAATATGTATAACATGAATAAAATATATTAAGTCTGTAAAGGTATATGTGGGAGTGCATTAGTGTAACCGACATGTAACTTGTCACGACCCAACTCCGTGGGCCGCGACCAGTGCCCTAGCTGGGCACCTATACGTACCCGATACCCAATTTAGCATATTATCAGAATAATGTAATATAATAGCAACATTAGTGGATGCTACAGAATTTAGCAGAAAAGCAGACTTGGCACACAGAAGCCGATAAGGCTGTCATAAAACCAAAACATCCCAAACATATGTACAGGACCCACACAGATGTATCCACAGACCTCTACAGAATATATCATAATCATAAGACGGGACAGGGCCCCGTCATACCCTGAACAAAGTACATATCCAGATAGCAGTGACAGACTGTACCAAAAGATGGGCTCTGTAGAAGAGAGCGCCCCAAAATAGCAGAAATGGGATCCTAAACGTGCGGATCAGCAAACCTGTCGTCCGTACGTGCGCGGCATGAAAACGCAGCCCCCGAAGAAAGGGGGTCAGTACGAAATATGTACTGAATATGTAAAGCGGAATCACAGAAGTCAAATCATAATGATTACAGAAAATGGGTACAAAATCCAGAGTGTCAAATGCATATTTCCAAATCAGACAGAATGTGTACAGAAACATATGTCATATCATATCCGATCCCTGCCACGGGACTCGGCAGACAGAACGTGGTCACCCTCCCGACACTGGTGCCACAATACAGAGGAATCAGAAAAGGGGGCGTGGCCCCGTATCATAAAATGTCATATCAGAATGGCCATAACAGATCAGATCAGAATAGGCGGACATGGCACATCATACTCCACAGACCCATGTACGCGTATACCTGCCCCCTCACATCGGGGCGCGGCGAACAATGCAGAGAATTACGCTTGACAACATATCCTGGCCCGGGCTCAGTATGGGAAACATTGGGACATCCACGAATGGAGTAGTGAGAGACTAATGCAATTTAAAAATATAATAAATGTTTTCAAAGACTCGATGAAGCGTATCAAAGACAAACAAATCCAATGGGGTCGGACGGAATCATAATAAATGTATTTCGGATATCATAATAAATTACAGAAGTATAACTTTCCCGAAGTCATTCCGAGTGTCAAAATAATTTATAATATTTAACAGAATATTCAAAATAATATTCGTTAAGCGATTAGTATGGTAATTAAAACATTTCTTTCAAAAATCGCTTAAAAAGGAAGCTTTAACACATTAGGGGCAAAAACGTAAATAGTGGCCCGCCTCAGAACAAATAAGGTGGCGGGCTCAAATTGTGCCCTCTAAACATATAATATCATCTACGAAGGTTATACAGACATTCTATGACTTTCTGAGTAACTTAGAGCACAATTGCATAATTTCAGAAAAAGCGTATCAAAATGGTTCAATTCTACTGAAGGAAAAACTGAAATTTTGTCTTGTGGATTCCGAGGGCCAAGAGGTCCTTCGAGGCCCGGATCCGACCCTAATACACTAAGGGCATGCCAAGGGAAGAATTGGGTTTGCTTTACATACCTTTCGCGCTCCTTAAGCCTTTCCAAACTCACTTCCCGTTTCGTCGAAAAACTGCAATTGGTCAAGTTTACCAATTGTGAATTATTAATGCCATTATTTCAACTTTAAGCATATTTGGCTACCGAAATTTCGGCAGCACTTCCCCTATACATATGACACCCCGAGAATTCAACTCGGCTATAAATCATCAACAACAACCCAAACGACAACAACAATATCAACAATGAACATTAAAAACACAAATATCCTTCAACTAGTCATTTTTCTCACAAGTTGACATAATCTTCAATTCAACCCAACTTTCAACTAAGATCAATAATTTCATATTCAACAACCATCATGATCATCACCATATAGTTCTAGAAACATTTCATATCGTTTTCCTTAAGATATACACTCGATATACATGATATACAATCTTCCGCCAAAATCATAACTTATGCAAAACATCAAATCTTTGGCATACAACTTCATAACAAATTTCCAACTTCCAAATTCATCAACCATAATCATAATTCACATCTTAACAACTTCATTTCCATAATATCACAAAATTATTCTAAAGTGACATAATCATCTATATTCCAACTTCAACCAAAATTCATTCAACTTTCATTCCCAATATAATTTCCATCATAACCACAACTAGAATGCAACATAAAATTCAACTCATATATGTATACAACATATATACACCCATGGCTACATATATATACATACCCACTTTGCAAACTTCCTTATTTCCATAATTTCTACTCATTTCCACATACCACAACATAAACAAACCTTCATAACATAAGAAAAAGGAATTGATTCTTACCTTTTTCTACAAACTTCTTCACTTGAACAAGTTGTCAACTTGAAGAAATAAGTGCTCCTTCTTCCAAAACAATTACACCAAGTTGTAGAGGACACTTAATTTAGTAGGAATTCAACAAGAAAATAATTTTAGAGGCAAGATTTTGAGGGGTGATTTTTCTATGGCCAAACCCGAAATGCCCTCTTTTTGTTCTTGTTTTTCTCTTGTTTTTCCTCCTATTCTTTCTCTTGAAAGTTCTATGGAATTTGGATGATTAAGTGGTCTTTTATTCATTGACCACATGACTTAATTCCATGGGCTTGGTTCCTTTTTATGGACCATGGCCGAATGGCTCCTCACTTGGGCCTGAATTTTTTTTTTCATTTTTTTGGGCCAACTCGGTTGGTCCCGAGTTGGGCCTAGCCCACTGACCTTTCGACCTTAAAACGTTCATATCTCTTTGTACCGACGTCACCTGGGAACCCACGACCTATGGATGGAAAGCTAATGCAATTATCTACAACTTCTATTTCAAGGTATTTTCAAAATTCCAAACTTACAATACAGTTTTTGCCCCCCAAAGTCAGGTCACCCGAAAACGTTTTCTTAAAAATATTCGTTTGGAGGGTTTCCACTTTGATTTGGTCCAAAGGTACTTCATGAGTTGTGTTTAACTTTACATATGTGATTCATATGACTTTTCAGATGTTCCAAAAAAAATCTCGGTATGTGGGCCCCACCCCAGTAGATACTCCGAGGTTCAAAAATACGGGATATAACATAACTACCATGTAAGTACGTGGCGTCTGATCTCCGCCCGATCAGCTAAGGCATCTTGTACCTTGTCGGGGTACAAGACATGAACATGACATGAATGGATCCAATATCTCGCAATAGGGAAACATGAAGGAATCTGTCACGACCCAACCCCGTGCGCCGTGACTGGTATCCTAACTGGATACCCGTACGTAATTACCTACCAGAGTTGGCGTGCCCAAAAAAACTAATTCACATTAGCTGTACACGGATCCATAACAAAATAAAATACAGCGCACGAGAACATATACATACATAAGCATACTTAGACTTACACGTAAGCCGTTAAGGCTATCATAGCAGACAGAATAGCAAACTCGTACATACCTACCTGAACAGTGACAACCCATAACCCACATACATATCTACAGGCCTCTAATCGGACATACAGAATCAGATGATGGGACAGGGCCCTGCCGTACCCCAAGTTACCATACATACAGAATATATAGATGTCAGAAGATATATACAAAAAGTACACGCTCCGGATCAAAGGAGCTCTCCCAAAACAGCAGAATCAGTGTCCTAGACTGGCGGCGTATCACCGGGTGCGTCTGTACCTGCGGGCATGTAACGCAGCCCCCGAAGAACCGGGGGTCAGTACGAAAAATGTACCGAGTATGTAAAGCGAAAATATAACAAATATAATCATAGTCTGAACCAGAAACACAGAAATATAGCGGACACAATCATAATCCAAACGGACGGGCAGAAATGTACCGGACAGAATCATAATCCAGTCGGACAGACAAAATCATAATCCAGACGGACGGACGGAATCATAATCCAGACGGACGGACGGAATCATAATCCAGACGGACGGACGGAATCATAATCCAGACGGACAGACAGAATCATAATCCAGACGGACGGACGGAAACATAATCCAGACGGACGGACGGAATCATAATCCACACGGACAGACAGAATCATGCATGCAGAGTCATACAGAGTCATACAGAGTCATATGCTTATACAGATGCAGATAACATATACATACATACAGATTCCGGCCCTCTCATGAGGGACGCGGTAACAGAACCCGGCCCTCTTAGTACGGGACGCGGTGGACAGACAGATCAGATCATATGCCATCCTGGCCGCCAACCCCATACACACATCATAATATCATATACAGATGTAAACATATCCCGGCCCGCACACCGAGGGACGCGGTGAACAATGCAGTGGAATATGCACGATAACAGAACCTGACCCGGGCGCAATGAAGGAAGCGTTGAGGCATCCACGAATAGATTAATGAGAAACCACATACATACAGATCATCATACAGACTCAATGGAACTGAAATAGGCCAAACGGCAGGTCAAATCAAAATATTCGGACAATATTCAAAATACGCGCCTATATATCACTTGGGATGGCACGACAGATTATTACCAGGATCAGATTTCCAGATGTCAAAAATATTTTGTCAGATTTATGAAAATAGTCATAACGCTTGCCATATAACGGATAGAATATTAGTCCAGATGTTGTCTGAGAAAATCGGACAGAAACAAGGTAGTTAAAGTTATACAGAAAGTATCGGGCTTTGTGGGCCCACCTCGGACCAACTCGAGGCGGCGTACGTAAATTACAGATAATAGACCTTATGAGGTCGTCCATAATCATTTAGAAGCATACCGACTCCGTTTAGGAAAGTTGCATACATAAAGTTTACTTTAAGGGCAAGTTATAAGAAAACTGATTCAATCTTACTGAAGGAAATGGAGCGGATTTCAATCTCGAATTCCGAAGAACAGAGTCGTATCTAAGGCTCGCAGCCGAGCCTATTACGTCTAGAACATGCCTGAGAATGAAGGGGTAGGCTTTACATACCTTATTCTCTCCTTACACCTTTCCAAATTCAAATTCCGTTTCGTCCGAAATCTGCATTTGGTCATGTTTACCAAATATTAATCATGGGGCCTAAAGGTTCAATTTTTGCCAATACTTGTCTACGGAAATTTGGGCAGCATCTCCCCTATACATACAACATCCCCGAGATTCAACTCGGCTCAAATAGCAACAACCAACCCAATCAACAATGCCAACAATATCAACAATCCATTAGAAATGCATTCTAACATAAATTGTCTTCTTTTTCAAATAATGCAACAACTTCCAAACCAACTTTACACTTTCAAGTCAATATCAACCTTCTCATATTCATTTACTAATCAAGATCATTACAATACAATTTGGAAATATTTCATATCATTTCCACAAAATATTCACAAGGTATACAAAATATACAAACTTTCCACCAAAGTCATAATTCATCCAAAACTTCTAATATTCAACCTACCTATCCATAACATATTTCCATCTTTCAATTTCATCAACCATAATCATAATTCACATCTTAACACCTTCATTTCCATAATATCACAAAATCATTCTAAAGTGACATAATCTTCTACATTCCAACTTCAACCAAAATTCATTCAACTTTCATTCCCAATATAATTTTGCAGCATAACCACAACTAAAATACAACATAAAATTAACTCATTTTGGCTATACAATATTCACATGCACACGACTACTTACACACATATAAACACCATACAAACTTCCATACTTTCATGAATTCTAACCATTTCTACATACTACAACATAAATAAACCCTTCATACCACGTAAAATGGGATTAATTCTTACCTTTTTCTCCTTACTTCTTCACTTGACCAAGGTGTGCATTTGATGAACCAAGGGTTCTATCTTCCAAAATAATTACACCAAGTTGTCGAGGACCCTTGAATTAGTGGGTATACAACAAGAAAATAATTTTTAGAACAATATTTCATGGGGGAAAAATTCCCCCATCTTGGCCGAAATGGCCATGGAGTTTTCTCCTTGTTCTTTCTTTTCTTTCTCTCAAGTTTTCTTGAAACTTCTATGCTTTATGACTCATCCAAGGCTCTTATATTAATTAGCACATGGAAATTTAATTAAACTATGGGTTGGGCCTCACTTGGCCGGCCACCCCTTAAACATTGGGCCTAATATTTTTTTTTTCATTTTTTTTTGGGCCAACTCGGTTGGTCACGAGTTGGGCCTAGCCCACTGACCTTTCAACCTTAAAACGTCCATATCTCCTTGTACCGATGTCACCTATAGGCCCACGACCTACCGTTGGAAAGCTATTTCAATTATCTACAACTTTTATTTCTGGGCGTTTTCCAAAATTCCAAACTTATAATGCCGATTTTTCCCCTCCAAGTCAGGTCATCCGAAAACGTTTTCTTAAAAATATCCGTTTGGAGGGCTTCCACTTTGATTTCGCCCCAGGGCCCTTCACGAGTTGTGTTTAACTTTACATATGCGATTCATATAACTTGTCACATGTCCCAAAAAAAATCTTGACGTGTGGGCCCCACCTCGACTTACAAATAATCCGACGTTCGAAAATACAGGATATAACAGAATCGTCCTAACTGGACGGAGCGATCCTTATCCTATGCTGGCATACGTAGTTTCAGATATTAAACCTTCTCGGTAATCTGTGCAATTCCCAAAACATGAACACAATAACAAACTGTTAATACAAACATGGTATATCATGGTACATGTACTTAAGGTTATCATGAATATGTTTACAACTCTAGTTTTGGTTAATTTTCATATAATCATGGAAGAACATGGTGTGGGGAAGAACAATGATGTTCCCCCACGTAGATAGAAACCCGACATACCTGTAATGCTCCAAAACTTGTATAAAAGTCTGAACTTTGAGAAAAACGTCCAAAAGCCTTAGTTTTGAATACTTGTGATGGGTTTTCTTGAAAACCTTAGGTTAGGAATAATGAATTCTTACTTATAAATCATGGATATAGGTTAGAATTCACTTGAAAGGCTTGGAATAGACTCACCTTAACATATGAGAGTGATGGGAGGAGAAACACTTCGTTCTAGGGCTTGAGAATATGAAAAGTGGGATTAAAAAGTGAAGTCCCGTATTTATACTTATTGCTGAGTCAGGATTTGTATGAGCAATATGTACGGCCCCGTACATTATTATACGGCCCATACAATGTGGCCGTATCTCATATGAAAAATTCCTGAAACCTATGATATTCGTGAGAGAAAATACGGTTTGAAAATATTGTCCGTACTTATTTGTACGGTCTGTATAAAATGTAAGGTCAAGAAGTACGACCCGTAAATAAATGTACGGTCCGTATATCTTGACTGTATCTCGATTGGCAAATTCCAATGACTTGGATTTTCTAGGGGCGATGTACGCCCAATAAATACGACCCATATGTATGCCCAATAAGTACGGCCTATATGTACGCCCAATAAGTACGGCCCATACTTATAAGTACGGTCCGTATAATTTGAAAAAAATGTGAATCACTGAAGGGTAGTAAATTTTCAATCCTAACACTTCTTGTTGGTTTCTAAGTCCTCGAATCATAAACATAGCTTAGTTAAAGGTACGAGGTGTTACATCATCCCCAAGAGTATATTAATATTTATATCAAGAATGTCCCGAACATGAAATAGGGCTCACTAAAAGAGTATATGATGAGGGGAGGCATTTAGTGAAGGCCTCGCAATCCTAAATATAATACAGTCATCCACAAAAAACATGCGGTGCCCTGGCGAATAGACGTGAGTACAGAACAACAAGTACGCATATGCATCACCGACTCCCTCACTTAAAATGGGACAAGACAGTTAAGGAAACATGGAAAGATAATATGAAAATCAAGAAATAATCAAGTTCATTTCATGAAAAATCATAGAGATTGAGATTTAAACATACATATTTCTTAGGCGAAAGTTCGATTAGTCATTGACATAACAACTAAGTCACCATGTATTCGACATGAAGTCTGATACCAGCCCTAATCGGATCAGCCATTTCCCCAGAAAGACATGTAACTCAATGTTCATTTAATAAAAATCATAATCCTAACAAAGGGAATCCATCTAATTTTCCAAACCAATTGTTACAGTATTATGGCTCTACACTGGTACGCGTAGCTTTGAATATTTGGCCCTCTTTTATATAAGGGGTGATTGCCTTTAGTGTAAGTGGGAGATTGTTGTAAATATGCCCTCAAGTCAAACACATATAGATGTGCAAGGATATTTTTGTAACAAATATTAACATCTACAACAACAATATACCCACCGAAGTCCCATAAAGTGGGGTCTGGGGATGGTAGATAGTACGCAGAACCTACCCCTACCTTTAGAGGTAGAGTGGTTGTTTTCGGTAGACCCTCGGTATAAGGATAAACAGTTCAAAGCAGTACAGAAAATAAAATAGCGAAAGCGAATAAGCCATGATAAAGCAGTCTGAAAGAGGAGCAGTAACTACCACAAATCAATAAGATAATCATAGTACAAGAAACAATAGAAACCAAAGGACAAGAAACTACAAGAGCAATACTACGACTACTAGCATGAAAGTATAAGTTTGACACGTTGAACTACCTACTAACCTTCTACCCTAATATGTGTCCTCCATAACCTCCTATCCAAGGTCATGTCCTCGGTAAGTTGTAATTATGCTATGTCCTGTCTAATCACCTCTCCCCAATAATTCTTCGGCCTACTGCTTTTGAAACTGTCCATGGCCAACCTCTTACACCTTTGCACAGGGGCATCCGTGCATCTCATTTTCACATGCCTAAACCATATGATCATTCTTGCTTCCCTCATCGTGTCCTCTACCGAGGCCACTCCCACCTTGTCCAAGATATCTTCATTCTCAATCCTATCTCTCCTGGTATGGCCACACATCCATTGCAGAATCCTCATTTTTGCAACTTTCATCTTCTGAATGTGAGAGTTCTTGACTGGCCAACGCTCTGTCCCATATAACATAGTCGGTCTTACCACCACTTTATAGAACTTACCTTTAATTTTTGGTGAAACCTTCTTATCATACAAGATTCCAGATACGAGCCTCCATTTCATCCATCCCACACCAATACGATGTGTGACATCATCATCAATCTTCCTATTTCCTTGGATAAAAATATTAACATTGTATGTATAATTATAATAAAGGTAATCTTTACAATCTTGATATGTCTTGTTTATATAATTTGAAGGCGATGATCAAGCTCTTGGATTAGGGTATAGATTTAAGGGTTATAATAGTGATCATACCAATAAGACCTTAATGCCTCGAAAGCCCTGATCTTAAGTGTCACGACCCAACCCCGTAGGCCGTGACTAGTGCTCGAACTGGGCACCCGAACACACTCATCCGATCTGACTCACATACAGATAGCGTATACAGGCACAAATATCACACACTGACTCAAATTATATCAAACTGTCTCTGACACACACACACACACACACACACACACACACACACACACACACATATATATATATATATATATATATATATCAGAAGCCGACAGGGCTATCAAATGGCGCAACGGCCCAAAACATAGACAAGTGCACGCCGACAAGGCTGCCATGGCGAGTGGGATCATGCAAACACATCAGTACAGAAGTAGGCACAAAACCCACATATACGTCTACAGACCTCTAAACAGACCAACCGAATCATATGGCGGGACAGGGCCCCGCCGTACCTCTGAACAAATATATACATATGCAACGAACGAATATATATACCAAAATGTAGGCTCCGGGATAAGGGGAACACTCCAAACAGCAGAAGAGGGTGTCCTAAATTGGTGGATCACCAAACTGTGCGTCTGTACTTGCGGGCATGAAACGCAGCCCCCCCCCCCCCCCAGAAGAAAGGGGGGTCAGTACGAAATATGTACTGAGTATGCAAAGCAGAAGATACAGGAAACAAATCCGAGGCATAAATGAAATAGAAGTACAGAAAATAAGTGCAAGTCCAAAATATCAAAATGTTTACTCTCAAAATATAAGTCATGCATAGGGCATAGAAAATATGGTCGCCCGCCCATCGATGGCGCCATAACACAGCATAACACCAGAAGGTTTCACATCTCCGTGTCCCCGTCACACATCATAACACAACATAACGCCATACACAGCATAACGCCCAATATAAGTGGAACCTGACTCTCTAGTGAGTGGCTCGGTGAACCATAAACACAGCATAACACCGGAGTATATCAAAGTGCGCACGACAACAGAACCGGCCTGGGACTCGGCGAAAGATATAACAGAACGCACGAGTAGAGTCGTGAGTAACCATATGCATAAAATCATTATCATGGACTTAAATATAAGTAAAATGACCATACTTGAGAATCAAAATAATAGTCATACCAAATTCTTTCAAAAGTCTTCCGAATTACATAAAGGAAAGTCGCGGGACCCACGGACCGATATCGACCCGAGCCGGGCCCGCCTATGGAGAACATACTCATCATACACCATGCAAACTCTTACGAAAATATCGGAGCAATCCGAGCCTTTATGTGAAAGATACGGCGTCCATAGTTACGGAATTCTTTAAAACAAAACTTTTTGTGCAACACTTGGAAATCAATTGTTTCAAAGACATAAGGGTTCATATTTCATCACATCAAACATACGAATGCCAAGAAATATATATAAGAGTCATAACGTGCTCGGATTGCGAATTTAGAATTTCCTCGAGGCTCGTGACATAATTTATTTATAACTAAGGCATGCCAAAAGAAGAAAGGTTTGAGCTTTACATACCTCGTACGCACTCCAAGCTAGCCCAACTCAAACTAATCCCAACCTACGCCTCGGGCTCCCCAAGGTCTACAAATACGTTAATGAATATCAAACATTAGACATAGGCACTTAGGCGATTTATTCCAAACTAACACTCAATTCTACAGAAATTTGGGCAGCATTTCCCCTGAAAATAGGCCAACCCCGAGAATTTAACTCGGCCAAATCAACAATCACAACAACAATAACCAACCTAACAACTCTAATGACCAATCCGAAAGGCAATATAACATTAATAACTCTCTTTTACATCATTCTACAACATTCATAATATTCAATTCGACGGCTTACATTCAAGCCACATCACCGCTCATACATTCAAATACCAACCCGAACCCATACCAACAATATTCAAGGACATTTTAAACAATGTACACAATATTTCCAACAATCCAACAATTGCTCCAATTTTCCCGAAAACAGTCCCAAACCCGAAAACACAACCATAACCCATTCTTGTCATGCAATATGACCTACATTCGGCCACACTACACATATACATATATTGATGATTCTTATTCTTTTCTCCACACTACACAACTAAATATGCTACATAGAATCAATTCATCAACCCAATCACAACATACACATCTACACGACCATACACACCATACACGGCTCACCTCCAACTTACTATATTTCACAAATTTCATCCATATTAACATACTACAACATGCATAAAACGTTCACAACGCATAAAACAAGATCAAATCTTACCTTTCTTCTTCAACTCCATAAATAGGCTAGGGTTTGCGATCTACTAGACGGATGGTTTGATCGCTCCAACAACACTTCCACGTTACTTAGGGACCTTCAATTAGTGGATTTGCACCAAGGGAATATTTTTGGGATGGATAAAATTGGACTTGGTTTTTCTTAGGCTTGGCCGAATGGTTGTTGTTGTTGCTCTTCATCTTCTTGATTTTTTTGCTAAGTGTAGAATGATAGAAGATGACTTAGAAGTCATATTTTAAGCTCCTAAATGAACCCTCCAAGTGTCCATGGCCCACACATGAGTTGGACCATTTAAAATTGGCCATAAAAAGTGTGGGACCAATTCCAAAGCCACACGGCCAAAGGGCCTATTTTTGCATGATTTTCAACTTCCAAGTATATGACTTTTGGTCCCAACTTTTCCTAAGTGTTCCATGCCCACAATTTCATGTACAACTTATGTCTCAAAATAAAATCGAAGGTCAAAAGTCCCGACTTCATGTCCCGGAAAGGTCTTGGCCCTAACTTATCATAGTTAATCCGGATTGTCCCAATGTATAAAATACGGGACGTAACATTAAGCATCCTTATTCATTATGGTTTATCGATAAAGGGTATCGGTAAAACGATTAGACTTGCACATTCTCTGCATGCTAAATGGAGAGGGTGGTTAATCTCATAACCACTTGTGTGTGTGACACTAATGCAAGAATGCAGGTGCTTATTAGAGAATGAGTTCACTGGATTGACCTGTATGAGAAAACCTTAATGGATGCCCTACTAGCTTGTTAATGAGGAAGTACTCAAGTGGATATTGTGCAAGTGATCCTTAGACCTGAGATCACTATAGTATCGTATAGGCACTAAAATATGCATTGATTCACCTTTGGCGCATCATGTATGTATGTTGACAGGGTGTTTTTCAAGTAGGGAAGTGTATATTTAAGATAATTAGTGGATCAAAATAGGATTCGTCGCTCTTAGTATGGGGAGTATACGTCCTATGTGAACTCGTGAGATTATGACATGGGAATCTCTGTCCAGAGGTGAACAAAATCTAGAAAAGAATTTTTAGCGCCTTGTTATTAAGTCATACATCCATGGATCGAATACAAAGAGATGAGAATTTGAGATTGAAAATATCCATTCCCTAGGTCATCCGAGATGTACGACATGAAGAATTGAATTGCACGTTAACCTACAGCAGAAGGGATTTTGGTATCTCCACCATGTCCTAGGTCACTAGGTCTTGACTTGTTAATAGACGGTAATCTAGATCATTGGACTATCCCAATAAGAAAGAAAGAGTTACTCTAATCAGTTTAATCAATTAAAGAGCTAATTGATATCACCAGCACTGTTTATCTTATCAGCAGAGGTCCTTTCTAGATCACTCAACTCAATATTTGACAGTAGTAATTTTGTGGGATATGGTATGCCTAAATGAAGTCAGAATATTAATCATCTGGCTTATGCAGATGATACAATAATATTTGCATTTGCAGAAAAGGAGTCATTGAAGAGAATCATGAAAATTCTACAGGAATATGAGGTAGTTTTAGGACAAATGATCAACAAAGATAAGAGTGCATTTTATATGTATCATAAGGCCGCAGGTTATCTGGTTCAACAGGTGGAAGAAATTACAGGTTTCAAAATGGTTCATTTCCCTTTAAAATACTTAGGCTGTCTAATTTTCCATGCAAGAAAGGAAAAGGTGCACTATAATAAGCTTATCAAGAAAACGAAGAACAAGCTTTAGAGCTGGAAAGGTAAATTGCTGTCTTTTTGAGGCAAGGCAGTGCTCATCGATAGTGTTCTCCAAAGTGTTCCTGTTTATATGCTCTCAGCAACAGGCCCTACAAAATACACTATAAATGAGATGCATAAAATCGTTGCAAGATTCTACCTAAGTAATAAGGAGGAGGGTAGAAGCAGGCATTGTGTTTCGTGGGAGAATATTTTTTTACAAAAAGAAGAAGGGGGTCTTGGCCTCAGATCTTTATATGATGTGTCTAAAGCTCTCTTTGCCAAGTTGTGGTAGAGATTAAAGACATCAAATTCTTTATGGAGAACCTTCATGTTGAATAAATACTGTAAGAAAATGAAACCAGCCAAGGTACATGTTATGTCCCGTGTTTTCGGATAATTGGAAATCGAGAAATAATTAAGACTTGTGTGTTATGAGGAAATATTTTGATTCTAGTTGATGTGACTATGTTGGTTATGAAATCATTAATGTCAAGACTTTGGGGAAGGCCGAGGGTAAATTTGGAATTTTGGAAATTAGTTTCGGGAATTACAAAACGAGACTTTTAATGAATTGGGCCAAGAAAAATTGATCAAGAATTGAGGCCCAAAGATAAAGGGTGGCCGGCCAAAGGCCAAGGCCCAAACCCAATTCCTTATGATCATGTGCCATGCATGTGGTCATATAATGGATATATATCAAGTTGCCTTGGTAATTATCAAGAACAAAACAAAAAAAAAATTGAAAAGTGAGCAACACCACAAAGAGGCTCTCGGCCGAATAGGGAAAGAAAGAAAGAAAAAAAATTCCCAAGCCTTGTGTTTGATCCAAAAATCCTTGTTCTTCACATATTCTAAAGTACTCAAGACGCTCTCCGACGGGGTACAATTAGTTTGGCGGAAGGTGCGCGTTTGCGACAAGTCGGAAACTTAAGAAAAGGTAAGAATTTTGCCCCTCTAATGTTATGGAATTGATATGAATGTGTTAAGGATTGAGAATAGACGAGAATTCCGTAACTTTGATGTGTAGATGGGACCGTATGTGTGTGTGTGGTTAGTGTTGGGGCCGTGAGTTATAGGAAATAGAAGGCCATGTGAATTTGATCTTGTTTAGTTGGTTGTTGCGTTGTTGTGACATTTATGACGTAAATGACTGTTTAATGAATTGAATTGGCGTTGGAAAAGGATTTCGGAACATTATGGGAAAGTATATATCTTTGGTATATTTGTGTATATCATTGTATATTTATGATGCTAAAGACGTTAAATGTGACCTATGGTTGATGTTAATGAATTTGGAATGAAACAATGCGAGTTAGAATGTTCGCCGTAAGTTTTTGATGTTTTGGATGAAATATGGAAAGTAATGAACTTCGGGAAATTTTGTATATTGTTGGAGTGTAATTGGGATGGGTTTGAATAATCTTGAATGGGTGAATGAATACAATAATGTGGGCATAAGTTTGGAATTGTGAAGTTTGAATGAAAGTTGTCAACTTGTGTAGTAAGGTAGAACTTTGAAGTTAGAATGATTTGATTGCGATTTATGTTGCTTGTGATGATTGGGTTGTTGTTGTTGATTTTTTTTTAGCCGAGCTAAGTCTCGGGGGTGTTAGATTTATAGGGGAAATGCTGCCGAAATTTCGGTAGCCAAGTATAACCCAAAGATTGAGATGTTAACTTTCATGAATAGTAACTGGTAAAAGTGACCATTTGCAGTTTTTGGACGAAACGGGAATTGAGATTTGACGAGCGTAAGGCGCAATCCAGGTATGTAAAGCCTACCTTTCCTTCTTTTGGCATGCCCTAGTTATACTAGGTTAAGATCGGACCCTCAGGGATAATTCTGCTTTTGGAAATCCGAGTTTA
Organism: Lycium barbarum; assembly: GCF_019175385.1. NCBI lineage: Eukaryota > Viridiplantae > Streptophyta > Magnoliopsida > Solanales > Solanaceae > Lycium > Lycium barbarum. The sequence continues at coordinate 94,097,162 of NC_083341.1, forward strand.
GTTTTGGCCACTATTCATTCAGCGCAATTGAAACATATTCCTTATAATTGGTTGGAAGAATGTTCAAACCTTCATAACTTTTGCTATTGTGTCCGAATCTCTCCGAAACTTTCGTAGATGGCTTTATGGAGCCTAAAGTCTATGATTTGTGTCCGCCGCCTCGATTTGACTCAAGGTGGACCCGTAAGCCCCGAGGCTTCCCTCATTTGGTTGTTTGGCTCATTTTCGTTCGATATGAAAAGTAATCATTTGCCTATGTCTCAAAGGTCCGTTTGAAATTTCCTGTATCGTTATTGAACGTTTTGTACTATGAATGATGTTAGATTTTCGGAAAATGATTTGTGAATTGCTTTTCAAAGGTTTTGCAGTTTGGAGCTTCGTAACTTCCATATATAAATTTTGATCGCCCTGACTCCTACCCCGAGCCTTCTGGCATCGGTATATGCCTATATGTAATTATATGTCGAGTCTTGTAAATTACTTTTGATATGCATATGGTTTCTGCACTACTCCGTTCGTGCCATTCGCTATGATTTCGTTCGTCGGTACCCGGGCCGGCTTTGTGATCGTGCGCGCTATACCATATTCGGAAGTATGATGTGTTACGGTTTCCGAGGCCTCGCCATAGGGCCAGTTACCGTCTATGGAGTTATGATGTGATATGGCATTTGATATGTTCTGATGATGTGGTATGTGTGTGATACGAATTGTCGGGAGACTGTACGGAGATTTGAAAAACTTCTGGAGTATGATGTGTTGTGGCACCAGCGTCGGGGGTGACCACGTTCCTAAGCCCTATACATGATTTTTATTTGCATTTGTACATTTATCTTCCGTACAGGTTTGATTTGCTACTTTGACGTTTGTGTTTGTTCCTTCTGACTTCAGTTAGGATTGTGATTTCTGTACCTTCTGCTTTACATACTCAGTACTTCTCCCGTACTGACCCCCTGTTCTTCGGGGGGCTGCGTTTCATGCCCGCAGGTACAGAAGCTCGTTTGGGTGATCCTCCAGTTTATGCTACCTATTCTGCTATTTTGGAGAGCTCCCCTTGATCCGGAGCTTAACTTTTGGTACATACCTTTTGCTGTGCGTGTATTCGGTACATTTGTGGCTGTGTGGGTACGGCGGGGCCCTGTCCCGTCATATGTTCGTATGTTCTATTTTGTTTTAGACGCCTGTAGTCATGTTTGTGGGTCGTGGGTCCGGTGTGTTCGTATGTGGTTCTGTTTTACGTTCTTAAGCGGCCCGTATGCTATTATGGCCAAGACGGCCCATAAGTTTGTACGTGTGTGTGTGTGCATTTGGGCGATGTATATTCCGCCACCTTTCTGATTTTGATATAACTGTCCTGCACGGGCGACTGCTTAAGATAAGTGTTTGTTCAATGCTTGTGTGACGTCTGCTATTAGTTTTCAGTTCGAATAACGTATGTTAAGTCTGAATGAGTCTGAATATGATGATCTGGTTTGTGAGTCTGTTTGGGGTGCCTAAGTAGGGTGCCAGTCGCGGCCCACGGGGTTGGGTCGTGACTGAAGTGGTATCAGAGCGATTTGTCCTCGGAATGTCTATAGGCCGTGTCTCGTAGAGTCTTGTTTATCGATGTGTTGTGCACCACATCTATAAACAGGAGGCTACAGGGCATTTAGGGTGTTACTCTTCTTTAGAATCTTAGATCGTGCGATAGAGCTGTGCTATTAGGGTGATTCTGATCTGACCCATTATTGTGTTTGCAGTAATGCCTCCGAAGAAGGCAACGACGGCCCAGAAGGGAAAGGCAAAGATGGGAGAGACTAGCCAGGCACAGCGAGCTACCCGGGCTCGTGTTTATGATTTGCCTGAGTCCTCATTCGGAGGGGTCTGCTATACCCCCACTAGTACAGCCTGGAGCAGGACCTTCAGCGGCTCCAGAGGTCCGTGTACCCGCTCCTGAGACTCCAGCTCCTCAGCCAGGGGCGGAGGATAGGACCCTGAGGGAGGCTGTACAGTTGTTGACCACAATAGTAGCGGGACAGGCTCGCAGACGCGGGCGGAGGGACGATGATGATGATGACAGGCGTGACAGCCTGAGAGTTCGGGAGTTCTTATTATGTGGCCCTCCAGAGCTTTTCGGGTCTAAGCCCGACGAGGACCCCCATGACTTTATTCGGGGGATGCGGCGTGTATTAGACTTGGTCAGGGCTTCAGAGACCGAGTCGGTTGAGCTGGCCTCGCATAGACTTCGGGATGTTGCTGCTCACTGGTATGAGACTTGGGAGTTATCCAGGGGTAAGGGTGCTCCTCCAGCTACGTGGGATCAGTTTGTGACTGCTTTCACCCGCCACTTTCTGCCCCCAGAGTTACGACGGGAGCGAGCTGATCGGTTTTTACATCTGCAGCAGAGGGGTCGAAGCGTTCGTGAATATAATCTGGAGTTTGATTCCCTGGCCCGGTATGCACCTGCCGTGGTAGCAGATATGTCTGATCGGATGCACAGATATGTTATGGGGTTGGATCGTTACTTGATTGACGGCTGTATGGCGGTGTCATTGCAGACAGACATGGACATTGCCCGTCTACAGGCCTATGCCTAGGGGATGGAGAACCGGCACCGAGCAGATCGGCCCAGCAGAGAGTATGATGGGAGACGGCCCAAGAGGGCCAGATCAGTGGGGTATTCTGGAGATTCTCGGGGCGGGCAGCCTCAGTATCAGTCCAGTGGGTACTTCCCTCCGTTAGGCCGGGACACACAGTCTGCTAGTAAGCGATTTAATGGCGCAGGACCGTCCAGGGCAGACCAGAGTTCCAGAGCCCCAGGTCCTCAGGCGAGCAGGGGTCCCGGTCAGACTAGGCCACCTATGCCCCCGTGTTCGTATTGTGGAAGATCGCACCCAGGTGAGTGCTTCAGGGCCACAGGGGCCTGTTTTGCTTGCGGCCGCCAGGGCCATATCATGCGAGACTGTCCGTGGGCAGGCGGTTCTGGTAGCGCAGCACAGCCGACGAGATCCGTTGCTGGTTCGCCATCTACCCCTTCGGCCACGCGCTCCACGGGGCGAGGTATGCCAGCCCCAGCGGGCCGCGGTAGAGGCCGTGGTGGGAGTTCAGATTCTAGCGGTCTCTCGAACCGCATATACGCTTTGACTGGTCGGCGGGACCCAGAGGCATCACCAGACGCAGACCCAGGTATATTACTAACCTTTTTCTGAATGAATATGTGGAATGATAGGTCTGTATTCCAGTATATTATGTGATATTCTCTTTCTGCGTGTCAGCAAAAGTAGGGTAAGAATCCGAATCAATGAAATATTCGAGGCAGCTATCTATTCAGGTGGGAGGCGAGTATAGGGAATTTGGCAGGCTAAAGCGATAAACCATATAGCCTGAGGGGCAAACGACCCTTTTGGGTCGGAGTGGGACCCGCTACGAAAACTTCTCGAAAAATTTGCTAAGACACCGATTGACCCTAAAATTACGTGACAAAGGTCGTGCGGGGCAATTGACGAAATTATATCAGCCCTAACGCGTCAAAATGCATGAAAGTTTTGGGGTTAAGCGTGCTCAAGCCAGAGCAATTCTGGGATGGGTGACCCCCTGGGAAGTAATGCAAAGTTTTTTTCAAGTGAAAGTATGATAAATATAATGGAAATTTGGGGTAACCAAAAGGAAAATAGAATGTGTGGAGTAATTAGTGCCCTTACAGGAGTCGCGCGGAACGAGGCAGACTAAATGGGCAAAAAGAAAAGGGTACACCACCGCTTGGGAAATTGAACGAATTTGAACAACAGTCTGAGACGTTCGCTAGTAAGGTATTAGTAAGTGTGTGTATGTGTGTGTGTATGATTTTCGTTTGGCGCCCATAAGGGCCAAGAGCCGAGTCCAGGCGACTAATATTGTGAGTGATGAAGAATAAGAAGTGTGAATAAGCGGAACCTCTGACGGAGCCGATGAGCGACACGCAAGACGATTTGTATGATCACTTGGCAAACAAGTTTACAAATAAAGGGAAATTCTCATGAACCATTGGAGCCTTAATAGGAGCGATTTGATCCTAATTCGGTATTCTATCTGTTGTACTTCTACACTCCCGATTCCGATAAGGCTCTGCCTAGTACGCCTCTGTATTTCTGAGCTTGATTACGTTCCCATCTGATGAATTTTTGTGCGTCTGATTCTGAATACGTTTCTGTCTGGCACACCCCTGTATGTCTGACTCTGGATATAAATCCGTCTGATATGCCTTTGTACGTCTGATTTTGATCACGCGTCTGTCTGATACATCTTCGTATGTCTGATACACTTCGGTCTGTCTGACTTCAATCACGACTCTGTATGATACAATTCTGTACGTCTGATTCTGATTTCGAATCTGTCTGATACCTCTTTGTACGTCTGACTCCGATCTCAGATTTGTCTGACATGCTTCCGTACCTTTGACGTTGACTATGAATCCGTCCGATATGCTCATACGCGTCCGGCCCTAGCTCTGAATCTGTTTGGCATAAAGTGTCTGGTATGAAGTGAAGTGGGATTATGACGATGTGGTAAGAAACTCAGAAGTATAACGAGAAATGATATTGATTATAATATCTGGGAAGTGTTTGTCCATTACAAGAATATAGCGTATGGTTCAGTGATTACGTGGGGTATGAGAAAATGTATTAGGAAGGCATTTGAATCAGTGATGTGAAAATTTTTATTTACCCCCCTAATGTTGATAAAGAAGCCATGTCGGAAGATCAACAAAGGACAACTATAAAGAGAACCCTTCCGAAGTAGTATGACGCCCCATGAGGTCAACTTAACATTCGAGGACGAATGTTCTTAAGGGGGGGAGAATGTTATGTCCCGTGTTTTCGGATAATTGGAAATCGAGAAATAATTAAGACTTGTGTGTTATGAGGAAATATTTTGATTCTAGTTGATGTGACTATGTTGGTTATGAAATCATTAATGTCAAGACTTTGGGGAAGGCCGAGGGTAAATTTGGAATTTTGGAAATTAGTTTCGGGAATTACAAAACGAGACTTTTAATGAATTGGGCCAAGAAAAATTGATCAAGAATTGAGGCCCAAAGATAAAGGGTGGCCGGCCAAAGGCCAAGGCCCAAACCCAATTCCTTATGATCATGTGCCATGCATGTGGTCATATAATGGATATATATCAAGTTGCCTTGGTAATTATCAAGAACAAAAAAAAAAAAAAAAAGTGAGCAACACCACAAAGAGGCTCTCGGCCGAATAGGGAAAGAGAGAAAGAAAAAAAATTCCCAAGCCTTGTGTTTGATCCAAAAATCCTTGTTCTTCACATATTCTAAAGTACTCAAGACGCTCTCCGACGGGGTACAATTAGTTTGGCCGAAGGTGCGCGTTTGCGACAAGTCGGAAACTTAAGAAAAGGTAAGAATTTTGCCCCTCTAATGTTATGGAATTGATATGAATGTGTTAAGGATTGAGAATAGATGAGAATTCCGTAACTTTGATGTGTAGATGTGACCGTATGTGTGTGTGTGGTTAGTGTTGGGGCCGTGAGTTATAGGAAATAGAAGGCCATGTGAATTTGATCTTGTTTAGTTGGTTGTTGCGTCGTTGTGACATTTATGACGTAAATGATTGTTTAATGAATTGAATTGGCGTTGGAAAAGGATTTCGGAACATTATGGGAAAGTATATATCTTTGGTATATTTGTGTATATCATTGTATATTTATGATGCTAAAGACGTTAAATGTGACCTATGGTTGATGTTAATGAATTTGGAATGAAACAATGCGAGTTAGAATGTTCGCCGTAAGTTTTTGATGTTTTGGATGAAATATGGAAAGTAATGAACTTCGGGAAATTTTGTATATTGTTGGAGTGTAATTGGGATGGGTTTGAATAATCTTGAATGGGTGAATGAATACAATAATGTGGGCGTAAGTTTGGAACTGTGAAGTTTGAATGAAAGTTGTCAACTTGTGTAGTAAGGTAGAACTTTGAAGTTAGAATGATTTGATTGCGATTTATGTTGCTTGTGATGTTTGGGTTGTTGTTGTTGATTTTTTTTTAGCCGAGCTAAGTCTCGGGGGTGTTAGATTTATAGGGGAAATGCTGCCGAAATTTCGGTAGCCAAGTATAACCCAAAGATTGAGATGTTAACTTTCATGAATAGTAACTGGTAAAAGTGACCATTTGCAGTTTTTGGACGAAACGGGAATTGAGATTTGACGAGCGTAAGGCGCAATCCAGGTATGTAAAGCCTACCTTTCCTTCTTTTGGCATGCCCTAGTTATACTAGGTTAAGATCGGTCCCTCGGGGATAATTCTGCTTTTGGAAATCCGAGTTTAGTTTTGGCCACTATTCATTCAGCGCAATTGAAACATATTCCTTATAATTGGTTGCAAGAATGTTCAAACCTTCATAACTTTTGCTATTGTGTCCGAATCTCTCCGAAACTTTCGTAGATGACTTTATGGAGCCTAAAGTCTGTGATTTGTGTCCGCCGCCTCGATTTGACTCAAGGTGGGCCCGCAAGCCCCGAGGCTTCCCTCATTTGGTTGTTTGGCTCATTTTCGTTCGATATGAAAAGTAATCATTTGCCTATGACTCAAAGGTCCGTTTGAAATTTCCTGTATCGTTATTGAACGTTTTGTACTATGAATGATGTTAGATTTTCGGAAAATGATTTGTGAATTGCTTTTCAAAGGTTTTTGGAGTTTGGAGCTTCCATATATAAATTTTGATCACCCTGACTCCTACCCCGAGCCTTCTGGCGTCGGTATATGCCTATATGTAATTATATGTCGAGTCTTGTAAATTACTTTTGATATGCAAATGGTTTCTGCACTACTCCGTTCGTGCCATTCGCTATGATTTCGTTCGTCGGTACCCGGGCCGGCTTTGTGATCGTGCGCGCTATACCATATTCGGAAGTATGATGTGTTACGGTTTCCGAGGCCTCGCCATATGGCCGGTTACCGTCTATGGAGTTATGATGTGATATGGCATTTGATATGTTCTGATGATGTGGTATGTGTGTGATACGATTTGTCTGGAGACTGTACGGAGATTTGAAAAACTTCTGGAGTATGATGTGTTGTGGCACCAGCGTCGGGGGTGACCACGTTCCTAAGCCCTATACATGATTTTTATTTGCATTTGTACATTTATCTTCCGTACAGGTTTGATTTGCTACTTTGACGTTTGTGTTTGTTCCTTCTGACTCCAGTTAGGATTGTGATTTCTGTACCTTCTGCTTTACATACTCAGTACTTCTCCCGTACTGACCCCCTGTTCTTCGGGGGGCTGCGTTTCATGCCCGCAGGTACAGAAGCTCGTTTGGGTGATCCTCCGTTTTAGGCTACCTATTCTGCTATTTTGGAGAGCTCCCCTTGATCTGGAGCTTAACTTTTGGTACATACCTTTTGCTGTGCATGTATTCGGTACATTTGTGGCTGTGTGGGTACGGCGGGGCCCTGTCCCATCATATGTTCGTATGTTCTGTTTTGTTTTAGAGGCCTGTAGTCATGTTTGTGGGTCGTGGGTCCGGTGTGTTCGTATGTGGTTCTGTTTTACGTTCTTAAGCGGCCCGTATGCTATTTTGGCCAAAACGGCCCATAAGTTTGTACGTGTGTGTGTGTGTGCATTTGGGCGATGTATATTCCGCCACCTTTCTGATTTTGATATGACTGTCCTGCACGGGCGACCGCTTAAGATAAGTGTTTGTTCAATGCTTGTGTGACGTCTGCTATTAGTTTTCAGTTCGAATAACGTATGTTAAGTCTGAATGAGTCTGAATATGATGATCTGGTTTGTGAGTCTGTTTGGGGTGCCTAAGTAAGGTGCCAGTCGCGGCCCACGGGGTTAGGTCGTGACAGTACAGTGGAAAGGAGGGTCTTTGATTTGGAAAAAGATGATAGAATCAAGCGATCAGGTGGATAAACTGATATGGTGGGAACCAAGGAATTGAGCATGTGATGTTTGGGAAGACAATTGGACTAAACTTTGTTCACTTAAGTAGATTATTCTAACTAAGTTTCAGATAGATACCAGCATTGACGATTTGTCATACTTCATGAACACAGAAGGTTGGGATATACAGAAAATGCAAGACAAATTTCAGTACACATTATCAATCATGGTTTGTCTGAACTGAACATAGTGGAACAAGTTGAGGAAATGGACAAAGCTTGGTGGATAATCAGTACCACAGGAAAGTTTACTGTTGGGAATGCTTGGAACTTATTAAGACAAAAAGCACAAATATTAGTATACTTTCCAAAACATGGATGAAAGACGTTCCTTTAAAAATATCCTTTTTCTTTTGGAGATTGTGGAAGTTCAAGCTGCCAGTTGATGATATAATGAAGAGAATGAATATTTCTATAGCATCAAGGTACAGGTGTTGTGAAAATCCTCAATAGGGGGAAACAGTTCAACATTTGTTTCTAGCTGGTGAGTTTGCAACAGAAATTTGGCAATATTGCACTTGTGCCGCGGGGATTGTTGGTCTAAGAGTTCAAATTTATCAAACAGTGGTGAAATGATGAGACATGAAAAGTACTTCAAAGCTTAATCCAATTTTACAGGCTGCACCAGCTTTCATATGCTGGCAGCTATAGAAGAGAAGAAATACTATAATGCATGGAGGTAGTATGAACAAAATAAAGGTGATTTATGGGATCAACTATAATTTCCATAATTTAGTGCAAGAACTATATCCTTGGTTGAGAAAAAGCTCATAAAAATGGCCTCAATTAGTGCAGTACTTGGAGGATTACAGGATAAGAGTGGGGTACAAGACGGTGCAATGGAAATGTCCCTCATCAGGATGGTTTAAGTGCAATACAGATGGTGCTTCAAGGGGTAATCCTGGTTTGAGTTTAGCTGCTTTCTTCATTAGAGATGATTTGGGGAATCTAATATTTGCTGGTGCAAGAAGAATAGATTATACTACCAATATTACAGTAGAAGTTGTGGCTATACAAGATAGAATCGAGTTTTGTGTAAAGAAACAACCGGTACCAATTGTGATACAATCAGATTCATTATCCATGGTTAAAATTCTGCAAGGTGAATGGATGTACCATGGAAAATGAGCTTGGAAGTAAGCAAGATTAATCACCGGAGGAACAAGGGACAAGTGTAGTTTTCTCACATCCTAAGGGAAGGAAATGCAGTTGCAGATTATTTAACTAACCTAGTTTTTGATTTTGTAGGTACAATGCAGTTTTAGTCTTTTCAGGAGTTACCAACAGGAGCAAAAAAGATTCTTAACAGTGATAAGATAATGTTGCCTAGCTTTAGATATAAGATTTACAGGAATAGAGAACCAGATCGAGGAGCTACAGCCAAAACAGAAGTACATCAACTATGAAAAAGGTTGATGACACAAAGCTTAATCCAACAAGTGATATCAAAATACTGTAATAGGAAGCTGCAACAGTGCATCTAAGGAAAACTATTTAGTTAACTAAGGTTATCCTAGCTATTTGTGTGGTATTAACAGTAATGTTCAACCTTCTAGCAGGATCTCATTAGTTAGCTAAAGCAGTTCATTTCAATAAGGATTCATTCATCAAAATAAAAAACATCCAAGTATTGTTTATGACAATAAGAGGATTCACTATCCAGGAGCAGCAGTAGTGGCAATAGTGAAAGGAAAGGCAACCATACTCCTGTTTGAACTTCATTGGAAATTGATTCCATAGCACCTGGTGAGATCTATGAGGTGACTAATAGTGGTATCAATCCAAAGCAGAAGTGTTCATGTTGCATTGCTTGTACTGTTGTAGCTTTGTTTACTCTACAATGATTAGCTTTCCTATATTTTGTTTAGCTTAGCATAGGATAGTGTTCTTTCCTTATCTTTATTGCTTTTATGTAAATACTTGATTTATTTTTGAATAAAACACCAACAACATTCTGCTGATTTGTTTTAATTAAAAAAATGAACAAATAATTACGTCAAAGAGTTGACAAATTATTTGTTTTGACTATCGATCAAATGTTGATCAGGTTGTAGTCCATGTCCAGCTTTGACCGAAATCCCAAAGGGTCACACCATATAAGATTCAATTGGATATTGTCTTGGAAAATTATTTTTTTTGGCTAGCACCTAATTAATATTCCCTTCGTTCTAATTTATGTGGCACCATTTGACTGGGCATGGAGTTTAAAAAAAAAAGAATAACGTTTGAAATTTGTGGTCCAAAACAAGCTTTAGATATTTGTGCGGTTGTAAATCATCTCATAAAGTTAAATTATTTATAAATATAGAAAGGTGACAAGATTCTTTTTGGGACAACCTATAGAGAAAAATTTTCCATATAAATTAGGACATAGGTAGTAATTCCTATGCACTTAAAATAGAAGAATGGACTTTGAAATATTTGGAATATATCATGGGCTAGTATATCTGTAATTTCACTATGGGCTTCTCAACCCATTTGAATGGGCTAGATATCCTACGTGGGAAATTACTACCAAGATATATAAAAATAATGTAATATAAAAGATATTACTCGTGTCTTGAAGAGTACGCACTTGTCGTTGTAGAAGACACTTGTCTTGAAGTCTAAGAACACTTGTGCTTGTAGAAAGACACATGTTCTTGAGACTTGATAATTTTCTCTTTGCATGTAAAGCTTTGAGCTCTATATAAGAGAGTCTCAGTAGAAAAATGCTACACAAGTCTTTGCTTGAGCTTCTCATCATCTCTTGTATGAGATACAAGATATGTCTTCCTCCATAGTAGTGCAAGAGAAATCCAAAGGATCTTGGTGGACTAGCTCTGGAGGGAGGACACTGGACTCATTGAAGATAGGGAAAACATTTACATCAGCAGGCTTAAGGAGCAAAGAAGTTGTTTGGTACACTTCTCCTCTAAATAATCATATACATCATGAGAAAGATCCTTGATTGGAAAATTGATTCTTCATAATTTTTTTTAAATTACATGCTTTCGTTATTCTGTCCATCCAAATGTTTTCTTCATATATACTAGTTCGAATAGTTCGGATAAATTTGAACTTTTTCTGAGAAAAGGGTATTTTTATGTCCCCAGACCCCAAGATGTGGGATTTCACTGGGTTGTTGTTGTTGTTGTAACAAATGTTTAAAATAATGGGGATAAAAAGTTTTAATGTGCATCCATGCTGGACTAATTGGTTTTTACAAAATAAAAGCTAAAAATTTCATAAAATTTATTATCCATTTCATTTTATATGACTTAGTTTAATTAAGCACGAAATTTAAGAATTTAAAGAAAATTTTGAATCTAGTAGTCCTAAAGTACTAAATGTGGGTATAACATATCAAAATATTTATTTCAATTTAGTCGTCTTAAACATATTATGTTGTTCCTGTGAGGGAGTGTCATTAGAGGTAAAATAAGGATGTTAAAACTAAACATTTACTAAATATAGGGATACGACATTATTTTGAAACAAATAAAAGGAAAAGTATGATACAGAAACTGAAATTGTGGGAACAAGTATATAAAAGATAAATAATTAGCTATCCAAAGTGACAATCTCTATGGAACAGAAAGAACACAAGGTATTCTTATTAGTCTTAAAAGGCATCATATAGAGCTTGCCAACAGGCGAAAAGGGGCAGCCTTGTTCTAATTATCACTCATGCCTAGTGTATTCTCCAAGTTAGAAAAAAAAAATATTTGCTTGAATAGCCGCAAATCCAAAGATGATAGTTAGATTTATTTATTTGGAAAATGATTTTTGGGCAGAAATCTTGTGGGCAGAATGGGCAGAACGAGGACATTTATGTCATGTCACACATAAGTTGATAATGTTCAACTAGTTATACCCTTAACGGTGAAGTGAACGTTAATGACACCGTCAGACGTTAACTGACGGCGTCTCTCTTTTATCTCTCCATTTTAGAACCATTTTTCTTCTCAATGCATTGAAAAAGTAAATCTGCAGCATGCTTCTCGTTTTCCAATAGCGTATTCCTTTTAATTATTTGTATAATACACTTGTATATATTCCTAATTTTTCCGCTACCGTATATACCATAAAGAGTACTCAATCAAACCCTAGTTTTTTCTTTTCCAAAAAATTTGCGCCATACTCTTCTTTTCTTCTCTACCTTTTCTTGTTCTCTGAAAAATGCATATATCTTTTATTTAGAGGAAACTACTTCGAGTCATACGATTAACTAATAAGGAAAACTGGACAGATTAAATTTTCTGACTTAACTTGTAAACATATTTAATGTTAAAATCAGGTTAATTCTTCAAACAGCTGTGGGAATAATCCCTTTTTATTTTTTCTAACTTATTTTAGTTGTTTTTTGTTGGCTGACAACACAATGGACTTGGTTGATCCTTCAATTTCTATCATCTGATGGTCATCTAAATTGACCGAAAGAATTTGAACAGAGAACTTAGACTGTAATAACAACTTTTTTGTGTTAAGACCAACATCACAAGATGTTAAATATGATAGCATATACAACTTGTCACGACCCAAAACCACAAGTCTTGCGGGCACCTACCATTTCCAACCTTGGTAGGCGAACCCTTTCCCAAATTATTCATTAAACCACAATAAAGAAATTAAAACAATAGAAATATAAGTCTCAAACGTAGATATAAATAAGGATAAGTAGATAAGTGCAGAAATATTACATACAATCCCAAGGAATCTGGTCTAAGGCAGTGCAAGAGCCACTACTACATTACTGACAAGTCTGAATATGAAATACATAAGTTTGAATAAGTGAAATACTGTCTCGGAATAAATAATAAGACAAGTAATAAATGAAGAGTCATCGGGGCTGCAGATCCATCCATGTGCTCACCCTGGATACTTGTCAGCAAAGGCCTCAGGAATTAGTCACGAGGAGAGGATGTGGAACCTGTGTCGTACTCTACACTCCTAAAAGAATGCATCAAGGTAGTATCAGTATAAAAACTATGTACTGGTAGGTATCATATGCCGACAAAATTTAGCTAACATATACAAAGTACGTGACTGAAAGATAGACATGCACACAATCAAGTATAAACACAATACAGTCCAAGAATAGCAACTCAAGTACGGAAAAATCAAATAGCCAAATCATAGCCTATGGTGAACCACCTAAACACAAGTTTGCCAAGTTTCCCAAAATTTCTCAGGATAACCACAACACAAGTACAACCAACATATCCAATCCATAGATGTAAAATAAGATGATAATAATGAATGCATATGCAATACAATGATATACAATGGCCAATGTATGTTACGGTGTGCAACCCGATCCAATAAACGTTGCGGAACGTGCAACCCGGTCCAAATATATGTATATATGTGTTGTGTCATGCAACCCGATCCAAATACATGAGTCTGAATGCGTGAATGATATCAATGAAAGTGAGAATATATCAATCCCAATAAGAATATATCAATACCAATCGTGCCATACATGGACACGTACCACAATATCAAGAATGAGTCAAATCCTTCATCTATACCCGATAATACCCAATAAAAGAGAGATACATTTTTACAATCATGATAACGCAACTAAGCATCAAGTTTAGTGACACACACGTGGCGACAAGACAATAGATCATAATAAGGTGACAAGCCACAATCAAACAACAATACCAACCTAGGTAATCCATCCCAATTACATATCCAAAGGCGTAACGTGCTCTCTCCAACAATCACTAACTCTACATATGCTTCACTAGCCAAAGGGATAACCATAAGGTAAGCCATAACCTACCTGGTAGCCGAGCAGGAGCCACGGACAATCACACTTTCTCCTTGCCTTTTCGGAGACCCTCCAAGTACTTAAAGTTTATCCATAATTGAATTCTAAGTTAGAAATAAGGAAGAACAATATCCATATTGCTACACTATCGTTCGAATCAAAATCAATTATGAAAAAGGAGAAAAACAGGCTCATAAGGGCAAAATAGGTGTTGCAAGGGTGAAATTGGTAACCCAACGTTCTAGAAGTTCAATTCCACTATTCAATTGCTAGATTGACTCAAGAATAGGTCAATTTCATCATTCAAGTCAAAACCCCCAATTTGAATATAAATCCTAATGTGTAAACCTTCAATTCATCAATACAAATAGAAGATTCAAGCCTATTAGTCACTAATTCATTAAATTCCATGCTTAGTTTAGTCAAATGCACCAACACATCTCATTTAGAAGGACTAAAACTCAATTAATGAAATAGACATCAAAACCCACCTTTCTTCTTAAGTTATATGGAGTTTCTAGCATGGATTCAAGCTTAGGAAAGATAACGAAATGAATTCTAGGTTAAAGAAATTACCCACAAGAGAAATCAGCCAAGAACCTCCTTAAATCGCCCCAATGATGCTTAGGAACAATAAATAAAAGGATAGGAAATAAAGCGTTTTAACTCGGCAATTAAATAGAATTCGGGTCCTATCACCCGCTGCAACGGTTATAAGTCTGCTACAGCGGGCCCGCGCCAGCGGTCCGCCTTTCGCTATCACGTATCCGCCACAGTGGATCCTAGTCCGCTGTGGAGACTCCGCTACGGCGCATCTGGTGCCGCTACGGCGGACACCGTACACCAGAAAACTTCTAATTTTAACAATCTCAATCCCAAAATCTGATAATCACCCGAGAACTCATAGATCCAAACCAAATATGCAACCATACATAAAAACACGCTATGGACTCACTCGTGGTCTCGGAATTCCCAACGGAGGTCTATTTGACCGAGTTAACACCCAATGGCCAAAGACCAACTTTTCAACTAATAACTCAAAATGCTCGAGTGCCTCGAGAACCGAACTGAACATCCCACCAAGGCATAATCGACCATACGAACCTCTTAGAATCGATGAATTTTTGAAAAGGTCCGTTTACCCAAAAGTCAACTATTGGTCAAACATTTTTCACTTTAAGGCTCTATTTCAAAAACGACATCATAAATCTCGCCCAATCATCTCGGGAACCGTACTATCCATCCCCGCCGGTCAAAGTAGTACTAATAGGGCTTGGGAAGGGTCAATGGTGGTAAATGGATCAAAAGTGTTGTAACGACCAAACGGGCCGTTACATCAGATACCAATTAAACAATCGCTCGTCCTTGAGTGACAAAGAAAAAAATGAGGGAAAAGTACATGAGTCAGCAAACAACTGGAGATATCTGGAATGCATATCGGACTCGGTCTCCCATGTGGCCTCCTTAGCAGGACGATGCTTCCATTGAACCTTAACAGAAGCTATCTCCTTAGACCTTAACTTTCTAACATGCCTATCTAAGCTCGCAATAGGCTCATCCTTGTAGGACAGATTCTCATCAAGCAACATAGAATCCCATCGAATGATATAAGACTCGTCTGAATTGTACCTCTTCAGCATAATCGAATGAACACCTGACAAGCCTGGTGGCAAGGCTAACTCATAAGCAACATCATTAATACGATGGAGAATCTCAAATGGACCAATGTACCTCAGGCTCAACTTTCCCCTCTTCCAAAATTTCATAACACCCTTCATGGGTGAAATCTTCAGAAGAGTCTGCTCACCCTACATAAACTCTAAATCCCGGACCTTTCGGTCTTCATACATCTTTTTTCGACTCTGAGCTGCAAGAAGCTTTTCCTAAATAAGCTTCACCTTGTCCAAAGACTTCCTCAGCAAATCTGTACCCCAAGGTCGAACCTCAAAATCATCAAACCACCTAATAGAAGAATGACACCTCCTACCATATAAAGCCTCAAACGACGCCATATCAATACTCGAATGGTAGCTATTGTTGTATGCGAACTCTGCCAAGGGTAAGAACTGTCCCAATGACCACCAAAATCAATGACACATGCTCTCAACATATCCTCAAACACCTGGATAGTCCGCTTAGACTGACTATCAATCTGAGGATGAAATGTGATACTAAGGTCTAACTGAGTACCCAAATCTGCCTCCAACATCCTCCAGAAGTTGGAGGTAAACTGAGTACCTTAGTAAGAAATGATGGAAATAGGAATCCCGTGCAATCGCACTATCTCTCGGATATAAATCCTTGCCAACTTCTCTGCATTATAAGTAATCTGAACTGGGATGAAATGAGCAGACTTAGTCAATCGGTCAACAATAACCCAAAATGAATCGAACTTTCCCGGGGTCTTCAGAAGATCCATAACAAAATATATGGCAATTCTCTCCTACTTCCACTCAGGAATGGGCATCCACTGAAGCACACCACCAGGTCTCTGGTGCTCATGCTTGACTTGCTAGCAATTCCCATACTGAGCAATGAAATCTGTAAATCTCTCTTCATCCGACCCCACGAGTAGTGCTGTCTCAAATCACGATATATATTAGTCGCCCGTGGATGAATAGAATACATGGAGCTATGAACATTCTCCAATATCAAGCAAATCAGACTACCCATAAGAGCAATGCAGACGCGTCCCTTGATCCTCAAAATCCCCTCATCATCAAGCACGACCCCCTTGGCCTCACCTCTCAAAACCTTATCATGGATCTTACATAACTTTGCATCATCAAACTGCTTATCCCTGATCTGCTCCAAGAGAGATGACCTTGCCTTAACACATGCTAAAACTCTGCCCGAATCTGAAATATCAATACACACAAGACTATTAGCAAGAGTCTGAACCTCCATGGTTAAAGGACGCTCTGAAGCAACTAACTGAGCTAAACTGCCCATACTCACTGTCTTTCGGCTCAAGGCATCAGCTACCACATTAGCTTACTCGGATGGTTAAGAATAGTGATATCATAATCCTTCAATAGCTCTATCCATCTACGATACCTAGAATTGAGATCCCTCCAACTGAACACATGCTAAAGGCTGCGATGATCTGTAAATACCTCACAATGGACCCCATATAGATAGTGCCTCCAAATCATCAAAGTGAAGACTACTGCTGCCAACTCCAAATCATGAGCAAGGTAGTTCTTCTCATGGATCTTCAATTGCCTAGAAGCATAGGCAATGACCTTTCCCTCTTGCATCAACACGGTGCCCAAACCAAAATAGGGGATGTAGTCAACAAGGTCTTGATCTTTTGGAAGCTCTCTTCACAAGCATCGGACCACTGGAAAGGAACCTCCTTCTGAGTCAATCTGGTCAAGTTATAAGAAATAGAAGCAAACCCTTTCATGAACCGACGGTAGTAACTAGCCAAACCCATGAAGCTATGAATCTCAGTTACTGAAGTGGGCCTTGTCCAATCCCTAATGGCCTCAATCTTCTTGGGATAAACCATGATCCAGTCTTTTGACGCCACGTGGCCCAAGAATGCCACAGAATCAAGCCAGAACTTACATTTCAAAAACTTGGCATAAAGCTCTTTCTCTCTCAATAACCCAAGGACAATCCTCAAATGACACTCATTCTCCTCTCTTCTCTTCGAATACACCAAGATATCGTCGATGATGACTATGACAAAGGAATCCAAATATGGCTTAAAAATGCCATTCATCAAGTCCATGAAAGTTATCGGGGCATTCATAAGCCCAAAAGACATAACAAGGAACTCATATTGACAATAACAAGTCCTAAAGGTCGTCTTCGAAATATCCTCAGCCCGAATCTTTAGCTGTTGATAGCCTTACCTCAAATCAATCTTTGAAAACACAGAAGTACCCTGAAGCTGGTCGAACAAGTTATTAATGCGAGAATAGGATACTTATTACGAATGGTGACCTTGTTCAACTGACGGTAATCTTTGCACATCCTCATCATCCTATACTTCTTATTCATAAATAACACGGGAGCGCCTCAAGGGGAGACACTCAGTCTAATGAATCCCTTACTCAAAAGATCCTGCAACTGCTCCTTCAACTCACTCCACTCAGCAGGTGCCATCCTATAGGGCGGAATGGAAAAAGGGTGAGTGCCCGGCTCAAAATCGATGCAGAAATTAATGTGGCAATCGGGTGGCATACCCGACAAATTAGAAGGGAATACCTTCGGGAACTCGGACACAATAGGCACGGACCCAAGGGGCGGAGAATCAACACTAGTATTATGAACATGGGCCAAGTAGGCCAAACACCGCTTGTTGACTAATTTGTTCGCGCGGAGATAGGAAATGATCTTCTTCGGAGTGGGACTTAGAGTACCACACCATTCAAGTCTAGGAATACCAGGCATAGCTAAGGTGACTGTCCTGGTGTCGGAGTCCAAGATCGCGTGGTACGGGGACAACCAACTCATACCTAAGATAATATCAAAATCTACCATATCCAGGATCATCAAGTCTACCCACGTGTCATACCCCATATAAATAACTAAGCAAGACCCGATAGACTCAACCAACTACAATAGAACCTCCAACAGGAATATACACATAAATAGGTCGGTCACAAGTCAAATCACAACCAACATAATGATAAGTAGACACATATGAGAAAGTAGAACCGTGATCAAATTAGACCGAAGCTGCCCGATGACGAACAAAAATGGTACCTGAGATCATAGCATCAAAGGCCTCGGCCTCGGGCCTGTGACGGTTGGCATTTTTCCCCCGGGGGGGGGGGGGAGGGGTGTGTTAGTGTCACACCCCACCCTTGGTAAGGCATGATTGGCACCCGGCATCTTGCGGAAACCAAGCGAACCAACTTATAGCTCATATCCTCTATATCTCGAATGGCAACAATAAGATCAAGAGGCTAAATATGAATATCATATCACGCATAAGTATATGTACAATAGACCCATGATGCCGACATTACTACTGTCACACTATGACTAAGCTGTATACAGGAACTGTCTGCAAAGCCTCTATGAACATGACTGAGGTATACAGGTCGGGACAGGGCCCCCGACGTACCCTTAACACAATTTATATATATATATATATATATATATATATATATATATATGTATGTATGTATGTATCTATAGACTCAGACTCGGCAATGCTCCAGGAAGAAGTGGAGCCACCACTCAAGACCAGCACCTGGAAGTAGCCTACGATGAAAGATCCCCGTCTCGTCTATCTACACCTGCGGGCATGAAAACAACGTCCACAAGAAGGGACGTCAGTACGAACAATGTACTGAGTATGTAAGGCATAAATAACAACATAATGAAAGTATGAAGATAACGTAGTATAAAAGAGATCAGCTTGTGTCTCTGAATGCCTTTTTAAGGCAAATGTCGTGCATGCTTAGCTTTTAAAGAAAACCTTTTTCCATATATATCCATTTATAATATTTTGTCCGGCCGTTAAAGCGTGGTAATAAATATAGCATCTTGCCCGGCCACTAAGGTGCGGTGTTATCTTGCCCGGCCATATAGGCGCAGTGTTATCTTGCCCGGCCATATAGGCTCGGTGTTATCTTGCCCGGCCATATAGGCGCGGTGTATCTTGCCCGACCATATAGGCGCGGTGTTATCTTGCCTGACTGATCAGTGGGATGCGATGCATACATACATACATACACATAAAAATACATAAATGAAGTCAACATCATCATTAGCATTACCATTTTCACTATATCATTCCTTGAAGATCCAACCATCGTAAGATGAAACCGATAATGTCGTGGAAGTCTCGAGAATCATGAACTTAGATAGCGTTGAATATAGAATCATTATCTTCGCTATGTCTCACCTTGAAGGAACGAGTAACATGAGGTGAGACCATCAACAATAAGTAAGATGAAGGATTCATGGAATGGCTCAATAATTTCATTATGCTCTCAAATCATAGCTTCAGAGTTGCTAGAAGAGAATCACCATCATCGTCACAATCACCATAGAACATATTTCATTTAACATCAGAAGAAGCTTTAAGAGTCATGAACTTCTAGCCTTTGAAAACAAGGAGGTTATGAAAACATTTATGGGATCATAACTTAGGAATCATGCCTTTGAAAGAAAGGGACGAGCCTTAACATACCTGTTTAACCTCCAGTTATCCACACTTATTCGTTCGAATTCGTAAGTCTACATTTAAAAAGATTCACAGAATCGTTAGACTCATCGTACTTTATTTGTGCTAAGCTTTCAAGTCAAACTATTTTATATCCTGCCGAAAATCGGGCAGCATTTCCCCTGTTTATATTCCTACCTCGAAATCTCAATTCAGCAACCAACAACAAAAATAACAATACCAACATCAATAACATCATTTCCAACACCAATATGTACCATAAAATAGCCCACACGTTGTTTTCCAACTTCTAGAACTAACCAACTTACTATACAATTACTTAACGACTTTATCTCTGTAAATAGGCCTTAAATAATACCAAAAGAGAAAGATTCATACCTTTTTTCTTGTTAAGACAGCAATATCCTCAAGATCCACGCTAAAATCCACCGCAAAACAATACTAGAACCACAACCATGCGTTACCCAGACCTAAACCACTGCTCTGCGACTTAAAAATTGCTCACTTTCTCTCTTCCAATTTCTGGAATTTTCTAGCAAAATCTGATTCAAAAAGAGGGTTATTACCCTTTATATAGGGGCCAAATTCGGGTCGGGTTCACTGTAGCATTTTACTGTAGCAGTACTGTAGCACACATTTCTGCTCTGTCAGCTGAACTTGTAATGTTCCTAATTCTCTACTCCGATGTCCTATCGACGAGCAGCTTGTTGCGTTGGAAGCTAGACTCGACGAACTTCATTGTAGGATTTTGTTTCACTTCACATCACTTAATAGGCTAAGAGATATTCGTCCCCCAGGTTGGACCAAAATTTCACACGAAACATTACCCATCCTTTCTCCAAAGTCGTACTACTCCATTTCTTCTACTCATTTCCTTATAAAAATCTTCCGGTATACCTTATATACATCCTTCACTCTTTAAATATACTTAATAATGCTTGCTCTTTATATTCCAAAGTGGTTTTACTTAACCCTAACTCAACGTACTTATGTTTTAAATTTGATAGGTGCTCTTCAAAGATACGGCGTGTAGCATCCTTCCCCCCTTAAAAACATTCATCCTCGAATGTTGTTGCTTGCGAGCATACGGTGCCTTCATTAGTTTCTTATCCGCATGTTCTTCATCTCATACACACTTAGTCACGACTTTCTTTTAATGCGAGTATACTTCCCTCCTTAAGTCCCACTTATCAAAGTCTATTCTCTGACCCCACACATTCGTCTTTTATTCCATACTACCATCCTTTATCCCCTTTGCTTGCCTACCTTCGAATTTTTATCCAAATAATTGTCTCGACCCAACCCCGTAGGCCGTGACTAGTGCCCGATCTGGGCACCCAAACCCATCTATCAAACGTATTCAAATGTATAGCAGAAGCCGACAAGGCTATATTCCAAATACAGATAATTTCCAGAAAAATTTCGGCAGAGTTTCCTTTGTTTTTCGGACTAACCAGAATAACCCTGTACACAACAAACACCAACAGAGGCCACACAGGGCTAATCAAAGCAATGCACAAACATATGCGGACCGGCCGCCTCGGCGTATGGGATCGCCCAAACAACATATACACATAAGCATACAGACTGACCATAACCCACAAACATGTCCACAGACCTCTAAACTGACCGACAGAATCATATGACGGGACAGGGCCCCGCCGTACCCAAATAGTAAGATATGCAGAAATATATACATGGCAGAAGATATATATATACCAAAAGTGGACTCCGAATCAAGGGAGTACTCCGAAATAGCAGAAGTGGAGCCTACAGTGGTGGATCACCGGCGTCTGTACCTGCGGGCATGAAACGCAGGCCCCGAGGAAAGGGGGTCAGTACGAAAGAGGTACTGAGTATGTAAAGCATGGAGTACAAAAATATAGGCCACAACTGAAAGCAAACAGAATACAAAAGAGAGAAATGCCGAACAGTATATCAAAATGTTTATCAAAATCATATATACATAATGCAAACAGAATCATGCAAAGCTCAGGAACGTGGTCACCACTCCGACGCTGGTGCCACACACAGCATAACACCAGAAGGTTCAAATCTCCGTACATCCCCGAACACACACATATGAGCGTATCACACCACAGCCATATCACAGCATAACTCCAAACGGAATCCGGCCCTATGGCGAGGCCTCGGGGAACCGTAACACAACATACGGCCGAATCATCATAGAGCGCATGAATCATAACCGGCCCGGGAACCGGTGAACGAAATCGTAATAAGGCACGAGCGGAGTCGTGAGCAAACAATGCAATTTGTATATCAAAATGGCCTTTCAAAACTTGATTACTTCATAAGTCAGTTCATTAACCAAAATAGTCAAATAATTAGTTGGTACGAAAGTTCATTTCACAAAATGTTTCCAAAGTGGTACGTATGGCTCAAAACATAGTTTGTTACATCATAGTGTTCCGAACATTATTTCATAGAGGACAATTTCAAAATCGAAGATTCTTTGTCGAAGCTTATCCAAAAAGAGAGCCTAGTAGGACAAATAAGGCATCTCGGGGTTAGCGGGCCCACCCCGGGTCAAGTCGAGGTGGCGAACATAATTTATGAACATTTCGGGTCTATAAGATCATACATAAAGATTTCAAAGTAATCCGATTGCATTTGCATAAGTTTCGGACGTTTGATTGCTTTCTAGCCAAAATAGGAACATTAGGCTTCAATTGAATTGAATGAATAGTAGCCATTTTCTAGATCGGATTTCGAGGAGCAGAATTGCTCCCGGGGTTCCGATATCAACCTAACATACTAAGACATGACAAAGGAAGAAGTGGGAAGCTTTACATACCTTAGAAACGTCTTATGCTCACCCCAAAATCAAATCCCGTTTCGTCCAGAATCTGCAAATGGTCAAAGTTACCTATTAGAGATTCTTAAGCTTAAAAATTCCATTAACTTCATTTCTGCCTACCGAAATTTCGGCAGCACTTCCCCTATATATCTAACACCCCCGAGACTTAGCTCGGCTCAATAAACATCAACAACAACAACCCAAACGTCACAAACAACATAAACCACAACTAAATCATTCTAACTTCAATATTCTTCTTTACTATAAAAGTTGGCAACTTTCATTCAAACTTCACAATTCCAAACTTATGTCCACATTATTGTATTCATTCAATCATTCAAGATTATTCAATCACATCCCAATTATGTTCCAACATTATACATAAATTCAAGAAGTTCGTCACTTTCCATATTCCTTTCAAAACGTCAACAATTCCGACGAACATACTAACTTGCATTATTTCATTCCGAATTCATTAACAACGACCATAAGTCATATTTAAAGCCTTAATATCATGGATATACAATGATATACATAAATATACCAAAGGTATATACTTTCCCATAATGTTCCGAAATCATTTTCAAACACCAATTCGATTCATTAAACATTCATTTACGTTATAAAGGTCACAACAACGCAACAAACAACTACACAAGATTAAATTCACATGGCTTTGCACTTCCCATAGGTCACGGCTACAACACCAAACACACACACACACACGGCTTTGCACACACATCAAAACTACGGGATTCTCGTCTATTCTCCATCCTTAACACATTCATACCAATTCCATAACATTAGAATAGCAAAATTCATACCTTTACTTGAATTTCCGACTTGCCGCAAATGCGCTCCTTTCACCAAACTAATTGTATCCCGTCGGAGAGCGTCTTGAGGACTCTACAAATATGGGAAAACAAAGATCTTTGAGCCACAAACAAAAGCTAGGAATTTTTTTTTTGTTCTTTGTTTCGGCCGAGAGGTTTTTGAGGTGCTTTCTTATATTTGTTTTTTGTTTTGATTCACTTTCTTGAAAATTCCAAAGGAGTTATGGATATATATCATGATCAAGGGTCATGTGATAATCACATGACCACTTAAAATGGATCTTGGGCCAAGCCTTGGCCGGCTACCCTTTGACACTTGGGCTCAAATTTTTTGTTCCAATTTTTCTTGGCCCAATTCGTTAAAAATCCCGTTTTGTAATTCCCGAAACTAATTTCCGAAATTCCAAATTTACCCTCGGCCTTCCCCAATGTTTTAGCACCAATGATTTCATAACCAACATCGTCATATCAACTAGAATCAAAATATTTCCTCATAACACACAAGTCTTAATTATTTCTCGATTTCCAATTATGCGAAAACACGGGACATAACAATAATCCCTTGCCTTGCCCGTCGTTTCTCTTGGAAGCTTCACTCACTCTCGTTTCTTACACCTTTTCCTTTCCCTTTTCTCAAGACATTCTAAGCCGTTTACTTTCTATATACTCACTCCCTTCCTTTTCCTGACGTTATTGCATTAGGACATTACAACTGTAATCTGTAGTGAAAATAGCATCAACTTACCTTGTAACATTTGTACCACTTTTGTCACTTGAACTTCATTACCTTGTTCGATTAATGCCTTCAGTATATAGCAACGCCGGTTGCTGGGACACATATACCAATTTGGCACGGTCACATATGGGATATCATACCTATACATATATGTGGTTACTAACCCCTCACTTACAAAGTATTTCCAAATACTATTCAAACTCATCCTAATTCTAGAGTTGTGATGCACCTTTTTTCTCGCCACCAATCTAGTCCACCTTGTCCTTCGCGACCTCTTAAGGTTTCCAACCACTCCGCATACTCCAATTTCCCTTAGGCTACTCTAGCTTCTCATCTGTCCCCTATCTCTGAATTTATAAGACCTTTAGTACACTTCCCAGGGGGGGTCACCCATCCTAGTATTACTCTCACCCCAGCACACTTAACCTTGGAGTGCTGATGGGATCTGGTGCGTTAGTGCTGGTATGATCGCATCCACCCTACTGCGTGACTTTTCTTACATAACCTAGAAGAAGCTGAAATTCTAACGGATTCTGATAAATCCTCGTGATGCATCTCACCCCAGATTAAAAAGGATTCCTTACTCTTCCAACGAAGCAAATGCTATTTTAGCCTTTGGAACTCCTGATGACAAGCCATCAATCAACATATACAACTGCTTTCCATTTCTAAATGTTAAGATCCCTTGTAGCGGTAGAACTTCTTAGCCGCAGTTATCTATAAGTACTTTGGTTATCAGTCCCTTCAAAACTTCCATTTGTCAACTATCAATGGTATCTTGCAATAGTTGTACGCACATAAGAAGTTTTAATAAAATACTCATATACCTGTAGCCGGTCTGTCCTCCTCTCGGTCTGGAGGGCTGTAGAGTGAAGTATCCTCCTCATCGTGCTAGCCATCTCATCATGGCGATTGTTTGTTTGGTTCTATATCATATACGCTCACAATTGATATGACTAGCAGCTTGATATTTCACGAGGGTTCATTGTCACCAGCTTGTTTCGACCAAACGCAATATCCTTGAATCCTTTTCTTGCGATCTTGTTGCCGTCTACTTTCATGGATTCTCCTTGCATTTTCTTAGCTTATCTAGCTTCATAGCTCCCTATTACTTTTCGATTTCCCCACTGTCTGCTGTCATAATTACTCCAATACCTTGGTCAGTCTTTCTGCTCATACTTAAGCTTACTTGCTTCCCCCTTAAAGGTTTTACCTTATGGTATTGTATTTCATTGCCATTCTCGACTGAAATTTATGGGGATACTCAAAATACGGATGTACCCAACTATATGTCCAGCCGGAATAGTACTTTTGATTCTAATAACTAATTCCCGATGTCCACTTGTAGCGTCATCTTTATTTTATCATCCTTTATCAACTTGTCATATACTTTCCCTTTAATCAATCTGTAGCAATCATAGATGTATAACCTTTGTGTCACGGCCCAGTACCTGTCGCGGCCCCTAGCTGGGTCGTGACAAAAGTGGTATCAGAGCAGTTCAGTCCGAGGAAGTGTCTACGAGCCGTGTCTAGTAGAGTCTTGTTTATGGTGTGTTGCGCGCCACATCAATAAACAATAGGCTACAGGGCATTTAGGAAAAATAACCATCTTTCTTCTTATGAGATCGTGCGATAGAGCCATGTATAAGATTTTATCCTCCCCAATAGTGTGTTGTGATTCCAGAAATGCCGCCAATGGGAAAAACTACAGCCTCCCAGAAGGGCAAGACTACGACAAAGAGGCGGGTAGAAAGAGAGCCTCCGATGAATATTGAAAAGGGTGAATCGCATAATGAGGCTCCATCTAATACTTCCTCCACCCCGCCTAACACCGGGTGCTTTGGGTCAACAAGTGACCGAGGCTATTCAGTTATTGACACAGTTGGTTGCCGCCCAGGCACAGTGGCAAAATGCGGGCCCAAGTGATCGGTCAGCCAGTACTAGAGCCCGTGATTTCATGACTTTAAATCCTCCGGAGTTCTTCGGGTTGAAGCCGGATGAAGATCCGCAAGGCTTTATTGATGAGATGTTGAGGACCCTAAAGATTGTTCATGCCTCTGACACTGAATCTGTGGAGTTGGCGTCTTATAGACTTCGAGATATGGCAGTATTGTGGTATAATAATTGGATAGCATTGAGACAAGAGAATGTGCCTCCACCTGTATGGCAAGAATTTGTAGATTTTTTTATCCATCACTATTTGCCACCCGAGGTCCGCCGAGCTAGAGCTGATAGATTTTTAAATTTGAGGCAAGGAAATATGAGTGCCCGGGAGTATAGCATGATATTTAATTCTTTGGCTAGATATGCCCCGACTATGGTGGCTGACATGGGAGATCGTGTACATAGATTTGTGAGTGGCTTGGGGCCACATTTGTTCAAAGATTGTTTGACAGCTTCATTGCAAGTTAGGATGGACATTTCCCGTATACAAGCCCATGCCCAGAATCTAGAGGGGCGACAACAACCACAAAGAAGTGATTGTGATATTGACAGAAGGAAAAGCAAGAGGGCCAGATCTATGGGAGCAGACAGTGATTATAGAGGGGGATCAAGACAGACATATTCTAGGTACTCAGGCCAGTCGGTGACGAGTGCACCTCCTTGATTCGCAGGTAGGAGATTTGATGGCTCATTCCGTTCAGGACAAGGCCAGAGTTCGAGGGCCTCAGATTCCCAGTTTAGGGAAGATTATAGTCAGAGGAGACCCCCAGTACCGCGCGATGCAGCCAGTGCGGTAAATTACATTCTGGACAGTGTCGCCAGGGTGCGGATGCTTGCTATACTTATGGCCAGGTTGGGCACATGATGAGGGATTGCCCGTCGATGAGTGGTAAAGTTGGGGTTCAGCCTATAGCTTCAGCAGCTGGTTCTTCCTCAGTGCACCCGGTAGGGCAGACTCTTCAGATGTCAGCAGGTCGAGGTAGAAGTAGAGGGGCAGCATCTACTTCAGGTGCTACTCAGCCCCGTGTATATGCTTTAGCCGGACGACAGGATCTTGAGTCCTCCCCGGATGTGGTTACAGGTACATTGTCTATATTTTCCCGTGATGTGTATGCATTGATAGATCCGGGTTCTACATTCTCTTATATTACTCCATATGTTGCTGGTTGTATTGGGTGAAACCTGAGCCAATCAAACCTTTTGAGGTATCCACTATGGTTAGTGATCCCGTGATAGCTAGACAGGTGTATAAAAACTATGTAATTGTGATATGTGATCGCCAGACCAAGGCTGATTTGATTGAGCTGGAAATGTTAGATTTCGATGTAATTATGGGTATGGATTGGTCGGCCTCGTGTTATGCTAATGTTTATTGCCGATTGAAAGTAGTTCGATTCAAATTTCTGGGAGAGCCCGTACTTGAATGGAAAGGTAATATGGCAACTCCAAGAGGCAGGTTTATTTCCTACATTAAGGCAAGGAAGATGATAGCTAAGGGCTATAGTTATCATCTATTCTGAGTTCATGACACCGAGGAAAAGTCGCCAACTTTCCAAGCAGTTCCGGTAGTGAATGAATTTCCGGATGTGTTCCCGGAAGAACTTCCAGGTCTTCCTCCAAAAAGAGAGATTGATTTTGCTATTGATGTGTTGCTGGACACCATGCCTATTTCTATTCCTCCTTATCGAATGGCTCCGGCAGAACTGAAAGAGCTAAAAGCACAGCTGAAAGATTTGCTTGAGAAGGGGTTTATTAGACCCAGTTCATCACCTTGGGGAACACCAGTCTTTTTCGTCTGAAAGAAAGACGGATCCCTACGGATGTGCATCGATTACAGATAATTGAACAAAGTGACGATAAAGAACAAATATCCTCTCCCGAGGATTGATGATTTATTTGATCAACTACAGGGCGCCAAGTGGTTTTACAAAATAGACTTGAGGTCGGGTTATCATCAAGTGAGAGTTAGAGAGGAAGATATTCCCAAAACAACTTTCAGAACGAGATATGGCCACTATGAATTCCGGGTGATGTCGTTTGGGTTGACTAACTGTCCGGCCGTGTTTATGAATTGGATGAATAATGTATTCAGGCCACTCTTGGATTTATTCGTGATAGTATTCATTGATGATATTCTGGTGTATTCTCGCACAGAATCAGAACATGCAGATCACTTGCGTATCGTACTTGGAATTCTTCGATTTCGAGAATTATATGCAAAATTTTCAAAGTACGAATTTTGGTTGAATTCCGTAACATTTCTGGGCCATGTCATTTCAGATGACGGTATTCGAGTTGATACTTAGAAAATAGAATCGGTAAAGAATTGGCCAAGGCCTACGACGCCAATCGAAGTTCGTAGTTTTCTGGGATTGGCAGGTTATTATAGAAGATTCGTAGAGGGTTTCTCATCTATTTCCGCCCCATTGACGAAGCTAACCCAGAAGTCAGCTAAATTCCAATGGAATGATGCGTGTGAGCGCAGTTTCCAGGAGTTGAAAGACAACTTGACTGCCCCATTCCGGAAGGGTCAGATGGTTATGTCGTGTATTGTGATGCTTCTGGTGTTGGGTTAGGATGCGTATTGATGCAGTATGGTAGAGTTATTGCTTATGCTTCGAGACAGCTGCAAAAACATGAAAAGAACTATCCAACTCATGATCTCGAATTGGCTGCGATTATTCATGCATTGAAAATATGGAGACATTACTTGTATGGTGTGCATGTTGATATCTATACAGATCACAAGAGCCTTCAGTATTTTTTCAAACAGAAGGAGTTAAATCTGCGACAGAGGCGGTGGTTGGAACTATTGGAAGATTATGATGTTAGTATTTTGTACCACCATGGAAAAGCAAATGTAGTAGCTGATGCGCTTAGTCGCTGGTCAATGGGTAGTTTATGCGAAGTTCCTCCGGAAAAGAAAGAGATAGTTCATGAGCTCCACCAATTGGCAAATCTTGGAGTGCGTGTAATTGATTCGGGTAGTGCAGGGATTGGCATTAATGATCCTACAGTTTCATCCCTGAATATGGAAGTGAAGGAGCGTCAGTCTAAAGATCCTAAATTGTGCCATTCCAGAGACACGTCTCATGACAAAGAGAAGTCTCCATTTGAAGTTCCACGAATGGTATTCTTAGGTACCGAGGCAGGCTATGTGTGCCAAATATGGCAGAATTGCGCCAACGAATTCTAGAAGAAGCCCATTACTCTCGGTATTCTATTCACCCTGGTGCAAACAAGATGTATCATGATCTTAAATTGATATAGTGGTGGGATGACATGAAGAGAGATATAGCATAATTTGTAGCCCAATGTCCAAATTGCCAACAGGTAAAGATCGAACATCAAAAGCCAGGAGGCTTATTGCAAGCAATGGAGATTCCTACTTGGAAATAGGAGGTGATCAATATGGATTTTATCGTGGTATTACCCCGTTCTCGAGGCAGGTATGATTCTCTATGGGTGATCATGGACAGACTCACGAAATCAGCCCATTTTCTTCCGGTTAGAACTACCTACTCAGCAGAAGATTATGCGAGGTTGTATCTTAAGGAAATTATGCAACTCCATGGTATTCTACTGTCTATTATCACAGATAGAGGAGCACAGTTTATAGCCAAGTTCTGGAAGTCCTTTCAGGAAGATCTAGGCACTCAAGTGAAGCTTAGCACGGCATTTCATCCGCAGACCGATGGACAAGCCGAGCATACTATTCAGACCTTGGAAGATATGCTACCAGCATGTGTGCTGGATTTCGGTGGTAGATGGGATGATCATTTACCGCTAATCGAATTTTCATACAACAATAGCTACCATTCCAGTATCCAAATGGCCCCGTATGAAGCTTTATATGGGAGGAAATGTAGATCCCCAATCGGATGGTTTGAAATAGGAGAAGTACAGCTAGTAGGCCCCGAATTGATTCAGCAAGCGGTGGAAAAAGTTAAGGTGATCCTAGATCGATTGCTGACAGCCAAAAGTTGCCAAAAGTCTTATGCGGACAATCGCCGACGAGACTTGGAATTTCAGGTTGATGATTGGGTATTTTTGAAAGTGTCTCCAATGAAAGGGGTGATGAGATTTGGCAAGAGAGGGAAGTTAAGTCCTCGATACATTGGACCCTATAAAATTATCTGCAAGGTGGGTCATGTAGCCTACGAGTTGGACTTGCTTCCAACACTTGAACCAGTTCAACCAGTTTTCCATGTTTCGATGCTCCGCAAGTGTGTTGGAGATCCTATGAAGATTGTCCCAATTGACGATGTTCAAGTAACAGAAAGGCTAGCATACGAAGAAATTCCTATTGCCATCCTGGACAGGCAAGTACGAAGACTTCGAAATAAGGAAGTAGCTTCAGTCAAAGTGTAGTGGCGAAATAACAACCGAGAAGAAATGACTTGGGAAGCGGAAGAGAGCATGAAGTCCAAGTACCCGCATTTATTCCAACCCCCAGAAGATATTTAAGGTGAGACACTAACACTATGAGGTATGTATGCTTCCTTTCTATGCTTATGGGTCGTATGTGGCCAATTTATGTGCTATTGTGTTGTGGCCCTATGAGGCAATGATATTATGGGTTGTTGTGACAGGATGGTAGTGCTATATTACAGGGGAAACTCTGGCAAAACTTTTCTAGAATCCCCGATGACTTAACATTCGAGGACGAATGTTCCAAAAGGGGGGGAAAATGTTACACCTCAGAAATTTCCAATCTCGTACAGTGAATAGACTAACGAAGAATATGAGTACATGATGTTTTAATCAGAAGGGAATGACGTTTGACGACCCTAAGTAAGATTTCAAAGGTAATGGGAATAAGAGGTAGGTTATGAGCCTAACGACTATTTATAGGTTCTGAAAATGTGAAAAAGTTGCAGATTTGCACTTTGGTCTCGCAGATGAAATACGGACCGTAAAGTGGTATACGGCCCGTAAACTTCCTTGTCGTCTTTCAACATTCCAAAAATTTAACTTTCTGCCAAAGACTTGAATGGTTAAATACGACTTGAAATACGGACCGTAAATTGAAATACGGCTCGTAAACTGAGTTCTTAAATCACCACGTCCTCAGCCTGACTTTCTGGTTTTGTCATCCTTTAATACGCCCATGGAATACGGACCGTAAACTGAAATACGGACCGTAAACCGAGTTTACGACCACTGTGCACTTTCAAATATTGTTCATTTGGAATCAGATTTCAAGTTTTAAATAAGAAACCCAAGTTCATTTATTTCATTTTCATTTTTCATTCTCTACAACTCAACACTTCTCTAGAAACTTCCACACATTTCATATACAAGAACTA
The DNA here is from genome assembly GCF_019175385.1 of Lycium barbarum. Lineage (NCBI taxonomy): Eukaryota > Viridiplantae > Streptophyta > Magnoliopsida > Solanales > Solanaceae > Lycium > Lycium barbarum. The sequence goes on from NC_083341.1 coordinate 94,128,638, forward strand.
ATGAGAAATTGATGATCAACTTCATCAAATCAACAAAACCAAGTGTGCGAAACTCATCAAAGTTCATCCAAGTTAAGAAATTTCAAGAGAAGTAAACTAGGGTTTGGTGCAAGAAGAGTAATACCACTCAAGGCTTGTTCCTAAAACATCTAAGGTAAGTTTTATGGAATTTACATGTTATTTAAGGTATGGAAGAGTTGAACACTTGGATTATAGAAGGATGTAAGAAATGGGTCATGAAAGTGTGAATAGTAACATTGTTGAGTAAAGGTTTGAATTGAGCCATGATCATTGATAATTTGTGATTATAAAAATGTTATGAATGACATTTAGAACATGGAATAAGTATCCTATGTGAGAAAAACGCAACAATGAACCATGGCCATGATTATGGAGAAATTGAAGACAAATTGTGAAATACGGATATTGTAAACGAATGATGAGTGTTGTCTATCATATTGAGAATGTTGTTATGAACGTTTGAGAGTTGATATAGAATATGGGAAGAGTTGTATAAACGAAGGAAATGCTGTCCAATTTTCTCAAGCGTTAGTAAGCCGTTCTTATAATTGTTAGCTAATGTTGATACGAATTCTCGTGAAGATAGAACGTATGCACTAAAAGAGAACAAGCAAGCGATAGATTAGTAAACGACAAAGGTATGTAATGCTTATCCCTTCTTTCAAAGGCATGAATCTTTCAAGCTTTCCATGATCCTCCTATATGATGGAGTTTATGAGTCCTTAAATATACTAAACTACATACGAGCATGCTAATGATGATGATGAATTGAAGTATAGAGGTTTGATAGTTCACAATATGATGATCCCATAACGCTGATGATGTCATTATTGTTAACACTCACCTTATGCACTATTTCCTTCAAGGTGAGGAAAAGTACTCATAAATGTTCATAAAATAATCAGGGGTTTACGACCTTACGTCACCCCGACATAGCCATGGTTGTCTTCAAAGTCTAATGTATGCTTCTAATGCTAAATGTGAAATGATGCAAAGTCATGGTATGTCTACAAGATGATCAATAATGCTAGCTTATAATATGCCTATGTTATGTATGAAAATGTCAAACTATGATAAGATTATAATATATTCATGAGATGTGTAATAATTATGGGTTATGATTGACTATATGACGATGTGATTCCACCGTGCCAATATGGCCCGGCATGTCACCGCTAAGGTGGGCTGCATATGATTCCACCGTGCCTAGATGGCCGGGCATCTCACCGCTAAGGCGGGCTGCTATGTTTACACCGAGCCTAGAGGGCCGGACATGATCACCATTAGTGGGCGGCATATAATGGTTACCCGGACGCGGGTTAACAATGCAGATTACGATGTGATAATATATGTGATGACATGTGTGATGTGATGACATATGTATCATGAATATGTAAAATATGATATATGTAAGGAATGTATTTGCCTATGACACTCATGCAGGTCATGTTCTTCTCTTATGGCTCATGATCCTTCTATTATTTTTATTTCATTCCTATCTTACATACTCAGTACAATGTTCGTACTGACGTCCGTTTTCTTTGGACGATGTGTTCATGCCCACAGGTAGACAGGGAGGCGAGCTTGAGCCCGACTCGTAGGAGCTGTTAGCTGATTAAGAGCACTCCTTTGTTCCAGAGGTGCTTATGATTACTCTTTTGTGTACATTTGTATATGTTGGGCCCAATGGGGTCCTGTCCTGTCTATGTGTCTTGTACTCCAGTAGAGGCTCGTAGATACACGGCGAGGGTTATGTGGTCTCACGAGGTTTCCATTATGTATATGTATATATATATTATTTTGATGGCCGAGAGGCATATGTATATGAAAATATTTACGTTTTCAAATGTAAGATAATTTTCTTATGATTTAAATATGAAATTGATAGAAGAGCATTAAATAAGTAAGACGAGTAATAGAACGAGCAATGCTCGGTGGTTAGCCCCGGGTACCCGTCGCGGCCCCTAGCTAGGTCGTGACACTTTGTTATCTCGTAAATCCTTGGTTCTCTTCCTTAAATGTTAGGAAAGTTTTGACAGAATTTCCCCTATACTTCTTACTATCCAAACCTGCACGCAGCCCAGAAAATACATGCAATGCCTCACAGAGCCCTCAATATCGAACAGAAATGCAAAGATGACGAAACTTACCTCATGCGTCACAACTCGGAATATGCTTGAACTTTTATCAATCGTCCTTGTATATTTCCCTGATCACTTTCTCTTCCATTCATTGGCTATATATTTCAATAATACTTGCAACATTCTTTCCATATCTGGCTTATAATCCTTTTACCATTACTTACCTCTGTACTGATTCCTTCAACTTCTGTCGTCTGCAATCTTACAACTGAACTTATCATTAAATTATACATGTAACTAATTCCCCCTGCTTTACTATACAATCAGCTTATCTTGATTATGACTAATTTATTCTCATAGAAGATGCATATCTTGATGACGTAATTTCAATAAAGTGGCTTAGCTCTGTAATCCCAATATCATTATCATCTTCCTTTGTCAACACAATTCTTCCGCAGAAATTAAGGGTTAGTACAAGGAATTTCATTTCCTATGACTTGGCTCTCATCGCACGATCTAAGATAGAAAGAAAGGTCAATGATTCCTAAATGCCCTGCAGCCTCCTATTTATAAGTGTGGCCGGCTTCACACCCATAAACAGGACTCTGCTAGACATTGCTTGTAGACAACCCTAGGACAGAACTGCTCTGATACCAATTTGTCACAACCCACCCTTGGTAAGGCATGATTGGCACCCGACACCTTGCGAGAACCGAGCGAACCAACTTATAACTCATATCCTCTATGTCTCGAATGGCAACAATAAGATCAAGAGGCTAAATATGAATATAATATCATGCATAAGTATATGTACAATAGACCCATGATGCCGACATTACTACTGTCACACTATGACTAAGCTGTATACAGGAACTGTCTGCAAAAGCCTCTATGAACATGACTGAGGTATACAAGTCGGGACAGGGCCCCCGACGTACCCTTAACACAATATATATATATATATATATATATATATATATATATATATATATATATATATATATATATATATATATATATATGTATGTATGTATAGACTCAAACTCGGCAATGCTCCAGGAAGAAGTGGAGCCACCACTCAAGACCAACACCTGGAGGCAGCCTAAGATGAAAGATCCTCGTCTCGTCTATCTACACCTGCGGGCATGAACGCAGTGTCCACAAGAAAGGACGTCAGTACGAGCAATCTACTGAGTATGTAAGGCATAAATAACAACATAATGAAAGTATGAAGATAACGTAATATAAAAGAGATCAGCGTGTGTCTCTGAATGCCTTTTTAAGGCGAATGTCGTGCATGCTTAGCTTTTAAAGAAAACCTTTTTCCATAAATATCCATATATAATATCTTGTTCGGCCGTTAAGGCATGGTAATAAATATAGCATCTTGCCCGGCCACTAAGGTGCGGTGTTATCTTGCCCGGCCATATAGGCGCGGTGTATCTTGCCCGACCATATAGGCGCGGTGTTATCTTGCCTGACTGATCAGTGGGATGCGATGCATACATACATACATACACATAAAAATACATAAGTGAAGTCAACATCATCATTAGCATTACCATTTTCACTATATCATTCCTTGAAGATCCAACCATCGTAAGATGAAACCGATAATGTCGTGGAAGTCTCGAGAATCATGAACTTAGATAGCGTTGAATATAGAATTATTATCTTCGCTATGTCTCACCTTGAAGGAACGAGTAACATGAGGTGAGACTATCAACAATAAGTAAGATGAAGGATTCATGGAATGGCTCAATAATTTCATTATGCTCTCAAATCATAGCTTCAGAGTTGCTAGAAGAGAATCACCATCATCGTCACAATCACCATAGAACATATTTCATTTAACATCAGAAGAAGCTTTAAGAGTCATGAACTTCTAGCCTTTGAAAACAAGGAGGTTATGAAAACATTTATGGGATCATAACTTAGGAATCATGCCTTTGAAAGAAAGGGACGAGCCTTAACATACCTGTTTAACCTCCAGTTATCCACACTTATTCGTTCGAATTCGTAAGTCTACATTTAAAAAGATTCACAGAATCGTTAGACTCATCGTACTTTATTTGTGCTAAGCTTTCAAGTCAAACTATTTTATATCCTGCTGAAAATCGGGCAGCATTTCCCCTGTTTATATGCCTAGCCCGAAATCTCAATTCAGCAACCAACAACAACAACAACAATATCAACATCAATAACATCATTTCCAACACCAATATGTACCATAAAACAGCCCACACGCTGTTTTCCAACTTCTAGAACTAACCAACTTACTAAACAATTACTTAACGACTTTATCTCTATAAATAAGCCTTAAATAATACCAAAAGAGAAAGATTCATACTTTTTTCTTGTTAAGACAGCAATATCCACGCTAAAATCCACTGCAAAACAATACTAGAATCACTACCATGCGTTACCCGGACCTAAACCACTACTCTGTAACTTATAAATTGCTCACTTTTGATTCCTCACTTTCTCTCTTCCAATTTCTGGAATTTTCTAGCAAAATCTGATGGAAAAAGAGGGTTATAACCCTTTATATAGGGGCCAAATTCGGATCAGGTTCATTGTAGCATTTTACTGTAGCAGTACTGTAGCAGTACTGTAGCACGCGTTTCTGCTCTGTTAGTCGAACTTGTAACGTCCATAATTCTCTACTCCGATGTCCTATCGACAAGCAGCTTATTGCGTTGGAAACTAGACTCGACGAACTTCATTTTAGGCTTGTGTTTCACTTCAAAACACTTTATAGGCTAAGAGATATTCGTCCCCTAGGTTGGACCAAAGTTTTCACACGAAACATTACACATCCTTTCTCCAAAGTCGTACTACTCCATTTCTTCTACTCATTTCCTTATAAAAATCTTCCGGTATACCTTATATACATCCTTCACTCATTAAATATACTTAATAATGCTTGTTCTTTATATTCCAAAGTGGTTTTACTTAACCCTAACTCAACGTACTTATGTTTCAAATTTGATAGGTGCTCTTTGAAGATAAGGGGTGTAACAGTTAGCGCTCGAAAAAGCTACTTCGAACTTGTTGGCGTTCTTTCGAACTTTGTTTTAAAAGAGTCGCTACTTAATTTTTAGAAAATTAGGAAAACCATTTTTGGAAGGGTTTATTCAGACACCGTGAAAAATCATTCTTAATCCAAAGTTCTAGGTAAGGGTTCTGGTGATCCCCTAAGGAAGGTGTTAGGCACCCTAGTATTAAGTATTCGTATTATACAGTTGACCTTCGAATTCCAATGTGTGAGTATTTGCATGAACTGTTTATTTGGTGTTTATTTCTTGAAAAACAAATTCTGCCATTTTGCATTTTTTTTTAAAAGAATTGAATTTATTCCCTTTACACACAGGGTATTTAGGTTCGAATTTATAATATCGGATACCATTAGTTCCTTTCATATATAAGGATAATGTTAGTTTTTGTAAAGATAAAAAAGTCTTTTAAAAGTATGGGATAAGTAAATTTGTTCATGCTTGACTCATACATGGTCCGGGTTAATCCGTTTAATACGTTTTTTTAGAACATCCTTATCTAAAACTTTATATTTTCTGTTTACAAAAGTTTACACAGATTTAATTTACAAGAGTATGATTACATAATCAACTAACTTTTGGTCTTGGAATTTATCTTTTAGCCCAATTATTTATAAAAAAAACGTAACGTTTTTTACATGGGCTTAGGCCCAAAAATTTATGTTCTCTTTCTGAAAAAAATGGTTAAGGTCTGTTGGGCTTTTGGCCCCAAAATCTTATTTCTTTCTTTAATTACTGGGCTTAGCCCAAAACATGTTTCTTATCTTTTCTAGAAAAAATTTGGTTAAGTTGGGCCTAAAAATATGATTTTTAGGGTGGGCCTCAGCCCTCAAAATTCCTCAATCTTTTTGTCTGAATCCAGCCCAGAAAATATATGCGTTTTTGGTACACAAATACACTACATATACATAATTTAAAAATCATTTTCTGACTGATTTTTTAGTCCAAAAGAAAGAACTTATTTCTGGCATTTAAAGCATACTACTTATGTACGTTTTTTGAAACCTATTTTTCTGCCTGTACTAAAAAGAGCTTTTGAAAACTGAATTTACAACTAGGAAAAACATTCTTCTAGTTTAAAAAAATGTCAAGCCTGGTTTCTTTGCTTAGAAAAAGAAATGGCAAAAATAAATATATTTTAGTAAAAATGAAACTGATCCTTTTCATACTGATTTTAGCCATTTTTTATTCTTTAAGAAAACGTTTATATTAACACGGGTTTTGAAAAAAAAATCACATTAGGGCCTAAGGTCGAACTAAACGGCATAGGTACCGTTTACCTAAGATTCCTAGTCCAAACCATAGATGATTCCAATAATAATGTGAGTTTTGTTTTACAAAATACAAATACAACACTTTAATCAAATAAGGAACTAGCATAATGAAATTTAAGGACAAAAGAGGGATATGTTAGGCGTGTACCAAACCCCTAATGAACCATTTTTAACCCATGGTTGGGCCTTCATGCCATTCTCACCCATGACTGAGCCTTCAATAATATTAGCTTCCCTTTTCTTTTCTTGGACTTAACAGTTTTTTAAAGAAAATTTCCTATTGGGCCCTTGGCCCAACAGGCTGGGTGGACTCCGGCCCCACTGGCCATGCAGTAGGAGGGGGGGGGGGGGGGGGGGGGGGAAGGAAAAAGAACCAAATTAGTCTATGTTTGCTGAACCAATTACTGGCATAATTATACGCATGTATACTTATATATCCAATTTGATTACAAGTGCACAACTAAAGGACTTGGTCATACACTGTTGGCTTCATTGAAAATCGTAACTCATACCATACCAAAGGGAAAAGGTTGTCACCACCCTTATTCCCGACGCCGCACAAGTTCCAACGGGTTTCAAGAACCACAGGCATGGCTGGACATCGGGGAGTGGCTAGACCTATCCCTCAAGCCACCTCAAACTCTCCAAACCAGTGTTGCCACAATATACAATCAGAGCCCCAAAGTTATGCACAAGCATCATCACATAGGAAGTAGTTTTAATGCAAACAACATTAAAAGTAAACTCAAAGTCATGACAGAGAGATTGAGGCAGTTATGGTAATGCACTGATGTGTAAAAATAACATAACAACTTCAAGATACTTAGTCAAATAAGTGACACAAACAAACCATCCTCTGTTACTCATATATACATGCTACCTATAACTAGCCCATTCTCTTATATACACATAGTATACTTACGATATACACATGTAATATGTATACCAAGTATATACTATGTGTATTTTCCTCTTCCTTTTCATTAACCTATACATATTCTGTGTATATCCGCACTCTATGGATTTAACTTTAGGCCTCAAGATCATTTCATTTACTTAACTAATCCTTGTCCCTTAGAACAGTGTTCAAGGACAAATCTAAAGCCAATTGAAATCTAACTTAACTTTTATACACATCAAATAAATGATTCATCAACTTCACTTGTTAGCAGACCTCATAGCATGAAGTGGGACCTGTTTAATGTAAGAACAGAAACATAGTAGGGGGATGCAGACAAAGAGAAAAGATTCTATAACTTATGATAACCAAAACAAGGTTGTAGTACCAAGAATTTGGAGCTAAAACAACACTAAATGAATAGTGACTGTACAACTTTATATTCCCAGAAAAAAAAAACCACAGAAATGAACCTTTGTTCTAGTCAAACAGTAGTAAGAGCATATACACAACAAGATTTCATGTAAGTTGCCACTTGAAATAAAAAGGAGAAAGGACTAGCTATGTATGTCACCAAGTCTCACAGAAAAAGAATGGCATAAAGTTTAACACAATTCTTAGCAACTCAGGATTTTTAAATCCTAACAGGACACTTGTTACCGCCCTTTCTATTTCCATCATTTGGTAAAATGGTGCGATTCAAGGAAGGCCAATGCACCCTCATGACAGGAATGCCCCCCATAGTCCATAGACTGTGTCATAACACCTCTCATTTGGAGGGTAGGTACTATGAGTCAAGCTAGGCTTGACTCTTCCCTGCCCCCTCATTGAGATGTGTTGAAAAGACCACCCCATGCCAAGTGGTTCAAACTGCTTCAAGAGTACTCACAACATCCTCAAATAACAACATTTAACCAATTTCAGCCTATAACTATTCATTTTTAAAACACAGACTCAGTATTCAGTTATCTCATCCCATAGTTCTAAACATGATAGGATTTTAAACACACCAACAGCTTAGAAACAAACCTTACCAAACAGAGTACAACTTTACCTTTTCGATCCAAATTTATGCTTCAAGGCACATTAAAGTCTAATGCAACAATTCAAGTTCAAGAATGAGGGTTCTCACCAACCTTAGGTTAACTAAATGCCCCTTTCCCAAATTCAAACTATGTCTAGTACACAACACAGACAGGTTCACACATACATGTATCATACAGGTTTTTGAACATATTAATTCTAAAGCAAACAGGAAAGTAGGAAAGTTTATCTCTGAGAACATAGATCTAGGCCCTGGTGAATAACTTACCCCTAGGACTTAGTTAATAGAAATTTTTAGTCCCTTTTAATTATGGCATAAATGTGACAGACCCTTACCCTTTGTTTTAACTTGGTTTTAAATAGCATAAAGCCTCAAGGATCCCCCAAGGCATGATAAACTCTTCCTAACCAATCCTTATGCCTAATGGCAATCACTAAGACCTTGTGTTTAGGGCTAGTTTGACACTGCCCTTAAACCAAATTTCGTCTAAAACATCTAGTTGGCCACATAAGTTAATAGTTTTAATCAACTCAGTCCATGGTCTCAAATATGTCAAAACTTATTTTGAATTCCTTTTAGACATTACTACTTTAAAAAGGTTTGAACATTTTATTTAAAAGCTTAAGTTCAACTGAGCACCAGCCTTTAGACTCAAACAACTCATTTTCAACTTGGTTAATTAATCATTTTAAATAGCCAAGAGCATATTAGGACTCAATTACTCATTTTAAACTCTACTAGACCTCTTTTGAAAACTCAAACATGAATTAGACATGAAAAGAGGAGGTCTGATAACACGAATGTCAGGAATAAACTCTGCTCAAACGAACAAAAATGACACACAATCATCCCAGTTATATCTAGGTATCCTGATTCATTTTAGATGATTTATAACTTGATAATCCTACATTAGTTTCTGATGGACCATTTAGGAACTTGTTACCAAATGAATGAGCCTTAATCCCAACCTTCATTTTTGAGACTTCTATATCATATTCTAGGGTGTTGTTGCTTCAAATTACCTTTAACGTATAACATACAACTATTCAAAGTCATTGTTGACTGATCCAAGCATATTCAAGCAGACTTGGATAGACTCGGACCCACAAAATGCAAACAGACCCCATTTATCCTAACTCTAATGCCTTAACCACATCATGAGACTCATATAAGTATGCCTAGATTCCTTAAGCCCTATTTAATTCTAATCATGATCCTTTATTTGATTTATCCTAATTATGACTCATGCTTTCTAATTGACATAGACAAAGCATACAGACCTATGAAAAACAAATTGAAGAATCAAATTTGACATAGTCTCATCCAAGAAAGAGCAACTGCCATAAATGATATTGTCACGACCCAGCCCCGTGGGCCGCGACTGGCACCCTATCTGGGTACCCAGACCAAATCGCATATTCATTTACCAAATCCGAGCATATTCCAAAAATTCATAAAAGTCATATCAACCAGAATTTTTATCAAATATGTCTTAAGCGGTCGCCCAAATCAAAATGTCAAATCAAATCCAAACGGAGCGGCGGAATAGACATCGCCGGTCAGAAGTGCAAACATAAGCATAAAGGCCATTTAGGGCCATCATAACAAACGGACCGCTTTAAGACCAGAAAAACCAAAATCAATCAAACATATATAGGACCCTCGCCCCACATATATGACTACAGGCCTCTACGAACTCAAAACAAAAACATATGGCGAGACAGGGCCCCGCCGTACCCAAATAGTCAACTGTACAGAGTATATACACATAGAAAAAGGAGTCTGTACCAAAAACGGACTCCGAGTCAAGAAGGAGTACTCCGAAGTAGCAAAGAGTGAAGCCTACAGTGGAGGATCACCAATATCTGCACCTGCGGGCATGAAACGCAGCCCCTGAAGAAAGGGGGTCAGTACGAAATATGTACTGAGTATGTAAAGCACGGAGTACAGAAATATGGGCCAAAACCGAAAGCAAATCAGATGACAAAGTGGAGTGCAAATCAGTATGTCAAAATCCGTATCAAGGTCATATACGTATACATAATGCAAACGAAATCATGCAAACGCTTAAGAACGTGGTCGCCACTCCGACGCTGGCGCCACACACAACATAACACCAGAAAGTTTCAAGTCTCCGTACATCCCCAAACACAAACACAAACATAGGTGAGCGTATCGCATCACGAGCCATATCACAGCATAACTCCAAACGGAACCCGGCCCTATGGCGAAGCCTCGGGAACCGCAACACAGCATACGGCCGAATTATCATAAGGCGCACGAATCATAACCGGCCCGGGAACCGGTGAACGAAGTCATAATGAGGCACGAGCGGAGTCGTGAGCAAACAAATGCAAATTATATTTCAAAATAGTCTTTCAAAACATAATAGTTTCATAAGTCATTCCATAGTACAAAATAATCGAATACTTAGTCGATACGAAGGTTCGTTTCACAAAAAGTTTCCAAAATGGTACGTATGGCTCAAAACGTAACCTAGCATATCATAATATTCATAACATAGCTCATAGCAGAACGTTTCAAAATCAAAGAGTTCATATCAAACCTTATTCCAAAGGAGATCCCGATAGGACAAATAGGGCGTCTCGGGGTTAGCGGGCCCACCTCGAGTCAAATTGAGGTGGCGAACATAATTTACGAACATTAATAGGCCAAAAGGTCATACATAATCATTACCAGGTGACCCGATCACATTTCGATAGGTTTCGGACGATTGGTGGCATTCTAGCCAAAATAGAGCCCTTAGGCTTCAATTGAATTGAATGAATAGTAACTTTTCTGTGGATCGGGTTTCGAGGAGCAGAAATGCTCCGGAAGTTCCAATATTCACCTAGCATACTAAGACATGCCAAACGAAGAAGTGGGAAGCTTTACATACCTTACAAACGCCTTATGCTCTCCCAAAAGTCAAGTCCCGTTTCGTCCGAAATCTGCAAATGGTCAAAGTTACCAATTTGAGATTCTTAGGCTTAAAAATGCCATTAACTTCATTTTTGCCTACCGAAATTTCGGCAGCATTTCCCCTATAAATCTAACATCCCCGAGACTTAGCTCGGCTCTAAATACATCAACAACAACAGCCCACACATGATCAAACAACACAAATCATAATCAAACCACTCTAGCTTCAAAGTTCTACCTTATTACCTAAGTTGGCAACTTTTCATTCAAACTTCCAAAACTCCAAATCTATATCCATTTTATTGTATTCATTCACTCATTCAAGATTATTCAATCACATTCCAAATATATTCCAAGCCATATACGAAATTGCCCAAGATTCATTACTTTCCATAATTCTTTCAAAACATCAAAACTTACAACGAACGTTCTAACTTGCGTCGTTTCATTCCGAATTCACTAACAACAACATCAATTTACATCTTATGATCTTACTTTCACAATTATACAAAAACTATATAAATTCGCATAATTTCCCATAATGACATACAACCAAGTTCAATGCCATAATTCTTCCAACACTTCCAAATCAATGCAAACTTACATCATTTAACTTATAAGGATCATAACCATACAACTAACATATCAAACAAAACAATTTATCACCATTCCAACTTCTTCCATAGCCACGGCCAACATTCATTTTTTTCCAATTCCACCCAATTCATTCAACTTTCATTTCTAATACAATTTCTACCATCACATACTAGATTCTAACATGAATTCAAGCCACCAAAACCATGCAATATACATGCTTACCTACGGCTAACACACACTTAGTCCCAACACACAAAATTCCCATGTTTTCCATTCATTCACACATACTACAACATACATATACCATTCATAACATAACAAAAGCATGAAATCCTCACCTTTCTTCAAGTCCCTCACTTGGAGAAAAGAATTGTTTTCTTGCCACAATACTTATATCAACTTGTAGAGGGCTTTGCACTTGATAATAATTTCACAAGAGATGAACTTTTAAACCAAGGAATTGGCTCCAAAAAATTTTTCTTTCTTTTCTCCTCTCAAACCCGAATTGGCCTCTCTTTTTCTTTCTTTCTTGCTTTGTGTTTTCTTGAAGGTTCTTGATAATTATCCATCTATATATGTATTTAATCACTTACAAAATTTCCTTATGGGCTTGGGGCACTTCTTTGGCCGGTTGGGCCTTGGATTGGGCCTCACTTTCTTATATTTTTTTTTTGAGTCCAATGTGTTGGCTACATATTGTAATTCATGGGGCAAGTTTCCAAAATTCCAATTTTGCCCTTGGCCACCTTTCGGAATCCCACACCATTACATTCATAGCTTACACATTCCTACCAAGCAAGGTCCAATTGTGGCCTTATTCATCACAAGTCAATTTATCTTGAATTTTTTTGAATAAGCGAAAATGTCGGATGTAACAGATATAAAATAGATCATCACAGTACTTTAGCATTCTATTACATTCAAACAGGATCGACACTGATTTAAAGAATTCACTAAATTAGTATTATGAATCATATAATCAGATTTTTGTCATGTTTACGGTTTGTAGCCAAAACAGGAAACTTCAATATCCAATAAAGATACAATAGTCTGTTCGCCCATATCCATAGAAACAATCATCAATACATTATTTAATCTCATACACTCAGTCCATATTAGCAACTAGTTACTATGGTTAAGCATGTACTTTTAAAATAAGGAAGTAGTCTCCTTTTCCAAACAATCTAATGAACCTTAAACATTACCTAAACAACACATTGTCACTTAATTGATCCAAAGTAATCCAACAAAACTAATCATCAAAACAAGCTATTATCCCACAACAAACTACTGAGAAATAACAAAAATAAGTAAAAACGAAAAATGTTACCATTTAAAAGTGCAGCCATGGTCAAAATCGAATTTGAAAGCCCTTTGTGTTCCCAAAACCACAACTTAGCCACACATACTCGAAAACAAGAAAAACAAATTTAGAACTCAGAAAACCCCAAACTAAGTCGAAGTCTTAAAATTTTTATACTTAAGAGGCATGAAATTCGAAGTTTCTAGCCCTTTTTAATTTTTTCCAATTTTCTGACCTTCTGAAAAACACTTTTTGTGAGAGGGTTGGGGTTCTAACCCCAAAAATTATTCAATTCTTCCAAACATCGATGTGGGATAAACAATTTTTCCCTGGAAATGAACTTACAAATCCAATCTATGGCTTAAAATGACTTATCAAAAACTGAACGGCCAGATCTAAGCCTTATTTAGCTCGATCCAAACCCTTCAACCCCCAATCAATGGAAATCAAGCAAATGAACATAATACAACAAAAATCAGACAATAATAATCAATTTTGACTTAGTAATTTCGAAGAAAAACAAAAGGAAAAGAAATTACTACCAATTTTGGAAAGATATAAGTAAAAACTGACTTTGAATTAATTCATTGCACATAAATAGCACTGCAAAAGCTGTGTACTTCACACATGCATTGTGACTTTTCATTTTTAGGACGAGAGAAAGAAATAGAGTAGGCGGCGGCTAGGGTTTTTACGTGGAAGAGGAAGGTGAAGAGAGAGGGAGGACTTAAGGTTTTTGGTGCGAAATAAAATGTAAAAGGGGTGTACCTCCATATCGGATGTGAGACTGGGCCGGGTCGTGCCCATTTGGGCTGGACTCAGTCCAGATCTTAAAGTTAAAAAGGCCTGCCTCTTTGTATACATAAATATGTATACCTAGTGTATACATGTATATATATACTTCGTTTATACATGTATATGTATACCCGGAATACATACATACATACATATATATATATATATATATATATAAAGGTAATTTGATAATTAGGATAATATTTTAATTAGACAAAATTAGGACATCATTATCCTATTAAATATAATTAAAAATTAGCAATTGTGTTAATGGGCTTTAAAATTGCGAATATGGCCTTAATTGATTTAATCCAATTGATTTTTTTTCAATTATAGCCATATTTAGCCTAATTAGCAGATTTAAAAATTAAATTGCATTGGTGAACTTAATTAATTTAAGCCAATGAATTTTGTTATTTCAATTAAGGTCATTCAGAGGCTAATTTTAAAAAAATGATCCCAGTTTCCTTATACCTTGAATTGGTTAAATTAATTGTGGCCATAACAGAAATAATTAAATAATTTAGCATCAATTTGCAATATGGACCACTTAATTGACTAATTAAAAAATATATAGATAATTATAAATAATTTTGACAAATTACACAATTATGCAAAGTGTCACGACCCAGCTAGGGGCCATGACGGGTACGCGGAGTTGACTACCGAGCACCACTCACTATACTGGTCATCATACTCATCCCGGACACCTATAATCTCCAAAGTAATACGTAAATGTACATAGGCCCTTACGGCTGCAAAAACAATATACAAGAATATACAAAGAAGTCACCATGTGACATGTACTACCCACACATACGTATCTACGAGCCTCTACTAGAGTACTAAGACATAAGGATGGGACAGGACTCCGTCGTGCCCAAATAGATAATATCTCAAAAATGGCACCTCCGGAATAATGGAGTGCTCCTGTAAATCCGCTGAGTAGCTCCTAGGATTCTGGGCCACCTCCCTGTCTACCTGTGGGCATGAACACAGCATCCCAAAAATAAAAGGCGTCAGTACGAATATTGTACTGGGTATGTAAGGCATGAACAATAATAACATATCGAAGAAACAAGAAGACATCAAGTGAGGAAACAACCTGTAACTGAATGTCACGTAAGACTGAATAATGCATGCTAGCTTACATCATAAACATCATCATATCAAGTATGCATATATATATATATATATATATATATATATATATATATATATATATATATATATATATATATATATATATCCCGCGCCCAGGCCTCTCGCGTCCAGGGTAAACATCTCATGTCGCCCACTAGTGGTGTCTGCCTATGCCTTCTAGACGGTGTCTACCCGGCCATGTAGGTACGGTGTAATCTCATCATCATATACTTATAATAAAGCATGCATAAAAACTCAATGATAAGTTATAACCTTATCGGGGTGACGTAAGGTCGAGAACCTCCGATTCCATTATGGAGTAGTCATACATCATCATGCCTCACCTTGAAGGAACTAGCATTATAAGGTGAGTGTAACAACAATGAATAACGTCAAGGAATGATTAGCTCTAGAATCTTTGGACGTAGACTCATCACCATCATTATCATGTTCATAACATATCTCTTATCTTTATCACATGAGAAGCTCTTTATAACATAGACTCATAGTTTCAGAATGTAAGAAGGTCATGAGAAAAATAAACGGAATCATGCCTTAGAAAAAGAAGGGACTAGCCTCACATACGTTTTTGCCTTTCTAACTTGCCGGCTAAACGCTTCCTTCCAAGTTCGCGATTCTACATTCAAGAGAAATCGTGCTTGAATTAGATAATCGAAAGTATACTTAAGCTTAAGCTAAAGCTAACGAAAATTGGGCAGCATCTCCTTTATTTCTAAAACTTTCTCCATATGATATAACAACTCCCAAACATCCATAACAACATTCATAATATCGTAATCAACAACTTCTTCAAGTTCAACGTTATTCAATTCCCACAAGTCCTTACCAAAATGATTCATGACCATAACTATGGCATAACACCGTATGCATTCTCATGTTATACTTCCTTAACGTCATTTGTATCATCTACAACAAGATTTTACTCATAATATATCAAGGGTCATGATTCATGTTAAACTACTATTCAAGAATACCATTATTTTCACATTTGAGCTCCATATTCTACTTTCTCCCATAATCCAAGTCTTTCAACCCCTCAATATTCTTAATATCATGAAATGATCATAAAACTCACCTTTGATTGTGTAGGGATGGGCTTTTGATGAAGATACTTCACTTGGAGAAAACCCTAGCTCCACTTCCAAAGAATTTCTTGACTTCCAACAACCCTAGAGAACTCCCTTGCACTTGATTTCCTTGAATTGATGATATTGATCTTTGATTTCCCTTGAGTCCTTGTAAATGAGTGAGTGCAATATTCTAGAGAGTTAGAGAGAAATGGAGAAGATGGAGAAATAAGAAATTAGAAGTGAGAACATGTTTTTGTACTTGAAAAATGCTCAGCCCGTCGGGTGTTATACAGACACTTGTACGGTCTATATAAGTGACCGTATTTCACCATCATAGAAAACATCCTTCCTGTTGGGTCATACGCACCCTTATACGGATCGTATTAGTGGTCGTGTAACCCCACTTTTCTGAAATTATTTCCGTCATTTTGTTTGATCTTCAATCCTTATGGAACCTTCTTAGCAGTTATTTAACACTTCATTAGCAATCTAAGGAGCGTTATAACTCTTCTTCAAGACATCATTAAGATGACCTTAGTTCGGTACTTTACAAAACTCTTCCATAACACAACTTATACTTAACATTCTTTAACGGACTCTCTTCTCTTGGTTCAAACGTCTTTGGAATCTTAATCAGAACCGTCAAGTACTACTTCTTACTTGTAGAAACATCATATACTTTTCACCCTGCGTTAGTCTATCTACCATACAACGACATGAAATTTTTTCAGGTGTAACACTCTTCCCCCCTTTAAAAATATTCGTCCGCGAATGTTAAGTTCTCGGGAATTCTACAGATATTTCGCCAGAATTTCCCCTGTAATATGGTGCTACCATCCTGTCACAATAGCCCATAACAACATCGCCTCACAGGGATACAACATAATAGCAAGAAATCATGGCCACACACGACCAAAAGCATTAAGAACAAAGCATACATACCTCATAATACTGATGTCTCATCTTGAATCTTTTCCGGGGGTGGAAACAATTACGGGTACTTGGATTTCATGTTTTCTTCTGCTTCCCAAGTCATTTTCTCTCGAATATTGTTTCACTACAAGACTTTGACCGAAGCCACCTCTTTATTTCTAAGTTTCCATATTTGCCTGTCTAGTATGGCAATAGATACTTCTTCATAAATCAACTTTTCCGTCACTTGAACATCGTCTACCGGCATGATTCTAGTGGGATCTCCAACACATTTGCGGAGCATTGACACATGAAAAACTTGATGGACTAACTCAAGTTCTGGAGGTAAGTCCAGTTCATAAGCTACTTGTCCTATCTTGCGGACACTCTTATAAGGCCCAATATATCGAGGGCTTAATTTTCCCTTCTTGCCAAATCTCATCACGCCCTTCATCAGTGATATCTTCAGGAATACCCAATCATCAATTTGGAATTCTAAGTCTCACCGGCGGTTGTCCGCATTCAATTTTTGGTGAATTTGGGTTGTCAACAATCGATCTCGGATAACTTGGACCTTTTCCACCGCTTGTTGAATCAATTCCGGGCCTATTAGCTGTGTCTCTCCTACTTCAAACCACACTATTGGGGATCTGCACTTTCTCCCATATAGAGCTTCGTACGGAGCGATCTGAATACTGGATTGATAGCTGTTGTTGTATGCAAACTAAATAAGAGGTAAGTGGTCATCCCAACTACCACCAAAACCTAGCATACATGCCCGTAACATATCTTCCAGTGTCTAAATAGTGTGTTCGGCTTTCCCACCAGTTTGTGGATGAAACGTTGTGCTAAGCCTTACCTGTGTACCCAAACCTTCTTGAAAGGATTTCCAGAATTTAGCAGTAAATTGCGCTCTTGTATCTGTGATAATAGATATCGGGACACCATGAAGTCGCACAATCTCTTTAAGATACAATCTCGCATAATCTTCTGCTAAATATGTGGTTCTAACTGGAAGAAAATGAGCTGATTTCGTGAGTTTGTCTACGATTACCCATATGGAGTCATATTTTCGCTGAGAATGAGGCAAACCCACAATGAAATCCATGTTAATCACTTCCCATTTCCATGCTGGAATTTTCATCGCTTGCAATAATCCTCCTGCCTTTTGATGTTCAATTTTCACTTGTTGACAATTTGTACATTAAGCTACAAATTCTGCTATGTATTTCTTCATTCCATCCCACCAATACATTAACTTGAGATCGTGATACATTTTTGTCGCTCCTGGGTGAATGGAATACCGAGAGAAATGAGCTTCTTCTAGAATTCGATGACGTAGTTCGGAAATATTTAGAACACATAGCCTGTGTCGGTATCTAAGAACTCCATCTGTAGAAACTTCAAATGGCGACTTCTCTTTCTCATGAAATTTATCTCTATTGTGAATACCAATTCCTGCATTGCCTGAATTAATTAGACGAACTCTTAGGCTGGCTAGCTGGTAGAGCTTATGAATTAATTCTTTCTTCTCCAGAGGGACCTCACATAGACTACCCATCAATTTGCGGCTAAGCGCATCAGCTACTACATTCGCCTTTCCAGGGTGGTATAAAATACTCACATCATAATCCTTCAATAATTATATCTACTGCCTCTATCGAAGATTCAACTACTTCTGTTTAAAAATATATTGGAGACTCTTGTGATCCGTATAAATATGAACATGAACACCATACAAGTAATGTCTCCACAATTTTAGCGCATGGATAACTGCCGCTAATTCAAGATCATGGGTCGGATAGTTCTTTTCATGTTTCTGCAACTGCCGGGAAGCATAGGCAATGACTTTACCATGATGCATCAACACACAGCCTAATCCAACACCGGAGGCATCACAATACACAACATAACCATTTGGACCTTCTGGAAGTGTCAGGACTGGGGCTGAAGTTAATCTATCCTTTAATTCCTGGAAACTTCGTTCATAAGCATCAGTCCATTAAAATTTTGCTGATTTCTGAGTTAACTTCGTCAATGGTGCTGAAATAGAGGAAAACCCTTCCACAAATCTTCTATAGCAACCTACCAATCCTAGAAAACTACCAACTTCTGTAGCCGTTGTAAGCCTTGGCCAAGTATTCACAGCCTCAATTTTCTGAGTATCAACTCGAATGTCGTCAGCTGAAATGATATGGCCCAGAAAAGTCATAGAATTCAGCCAAAATTCGCATTTCAAAAATTTAGCATATAACTCTCGAGTCCGAAGAATCCCAAAGACAATACGTAAATGGTCTGCCTGCTCTGCTTCTGTCCGAGTTTATACTCGAATATCATCAATGAACACGATCACGAACAGATCTAAAAGAGGCCTGAACACATTATTTATCAGATTCATAAACACCGCCGGAGCATTAGTCAACCCAAATGACATCACCCGAAATTCATAGTGGCCATATCTCGTCCTGAAAGTTGTTTTGGGAATATCTTCTTCTCTAACCCTCACTTGGTGATACCCCGATCTTAGATCAATTTTGGAAAACCATTTGGCACTCTGTAATTGGTCAAACAAATCATCAATCCTTGGAAGCAGATATCTATTTTTTATCGTCACCTTATTCAACTGCCTATAATCAATGCACATCCATAGGGAACTATCTTTCTTTCTCACAAATAGGACGGGTTCTCCCCACGGTGACGAACTGGGCCTAAGGAATCCCTTCTCAAGCAAATCCTTCAGTTGTACCTTTATCTCTTTCAACTCTGCTGGAGCCATTCGGTAAGAAGGAATAGAGATTGGTTTAGTGTCCGGCAACACATCAATAGCAAAGTCAACCTCTCTTTCTGGAGGAAGGCCTGGAAGTTCATCTGGGAATACATCCGAAAATTCATTCACTACCGGGACGGATTGAAAAGTCGGTGGATTTGCTTCGGTATCATGAACTCGGACTAGGTGATAAATATAGCCTTTAGCTATCATCTTCCTTGCCTTAAGGTAGGAAATAAACCTACCTCGTGGAGACGCTGTATTACCTTTCCATTCAAGCACGGGTTCTCCTGGAAATAACAAGAGGCCAACCAATCCATGCCTATAATCACATCAAAATCTAGCATTTCTAGTTCAATCAAATCAGTTGTAGTCTGGCGATCACATACCACAAGCACATAATTTTTATACACTTGCCTCGGTATTACGGAATCACCAATCGGAGTAGATACCTCGAAAGGTTTAATTGGCTCAGTTTTCACCCTAATACTGCCAACAATATAGGGGGTAATATAAGACAACGTAGAACTCGGATCAATCAATGCATAAACGTCTTGAGAAAATATGGATAGAATACCTGTAACCACATCTAGGGAGTACTCAAGATCCTATCATCTGGCTAAAACATAAATACGGGGCTGGGTGCCACCTGAACTAGATGCTCCCCCTCTGCCCCTACCACGGCCTGCCGAAATTTGGGGAGTCTGCCCTATCAGGCGCACAAATGAAGAAGAACCAGCTACTAATCCTGTGGGCTGAACCCCAACTCTACCACTCATCGACGGACAATCTCGCATCATATGCCCAACCTGACCACAGGCATAGCAAGCATCAAAACCTCGGCGACACTGACCAGAATGTAATCTACCGCACTGGCTACATCACGACACTGGTGGTCGCCGTTGGCTAGGATCACCTCCAAACTGAGGATCGGAGACCCTCGAACTCTGACACGGACCCGAATAAATAGGGCAATCAAATCTCCTGCCTGCAAACCGAGGAGGTGCACTCGTCGCGGACTGGCTCGAACGTTACACCCCAACCTTGGTAAGGCGTGACTGGCACTCGGCATCCTACGGGAACCGAGCGAACCAACTGTAACTCACATTTTCTTTATCTCGAAAGGCAGCATAAGACCAACGTACTATAAGCCATAGGGGCACAAGCCGAAAAGATAACATACTTACATCTTCAAACTAATCTCGAGTGCATATGCCGGTAAGGCTCTCCATAATAATGATACAACATTGTACAAGTCGAGTTAATTATAAGATATCTACCTTTGCATATCTGTCTACTAGCCTCTACAGGATTATACGAAATAAAGTGGCCGGAACACGGCCCCGCCATACCCTTGCAAATGCATATGCAGTCATGCTGACTCACAGGGCAACTCCGAAGCAAGTGGAGTGCCACAACTCTGCCTGCTGAGCTAGTATCCTTATTGAAAGATTCGTCAAGTTGTATCTCAAGACCTGCGAGCATGAAACGTAGCGCCCCCGGCAAAAGGACGTCAGTACGAGCAATGTACTGAGTATGCAAGGCGGAAAGTGCAACAAAATAGCCATATACTAAAGATGAGAAAAATAAGAATCAACCTGGCATTTCTGAACTACCGATGCAAATCTAGCATATGTATACATACCTCTTCATCTTCTTGCGATCTTTATTAGGTCTGTATACCCTACCATAGTCCTGGTTACCTTATCATCAAACGTTATCTGTACATGTGTTGCGGCGTGCAACCCGATCCATATATGATACATGTCTCTCTCTATACTCTCGCATGCTTAACCATATCTATGTACAGTACTGTGCCTTTATCTTACTACTCATCCTATACTAACTGCCCAACTGATCAGTGGTAAGTGCCCCACTGGCTACAGTCCGGTGGTAATAACTGCCCGTCCGATTATCGCCCGACGGTAGAGCGCAACTGCCTGACTGATCAGCGGTAACTGCTCCACCGGGCGTAGAACGGTGGTAACTACCCGACTGGCAGCAGTCCAGTGGTAAATATATACATACATACATACATCTGCCCAACCGGCCGTAGCACAGTGGTAAAAAATGCCTAACTGGTTGTAGACCGTTGGTAACTATGATCGACATCATAATCAAACTTCTACAAGTAATCTATATGCACTTCTCATGGTCTTCGCTTAACCCGTAGTGTCTACATAATCATATAAGCCTTATAAGAACATCTCTGGCCATTAGTACTTCTTCCCACTTGACTAGACTATAACCAAATCCTAAGATACAACATGAACCTCTCTTCGAGCATTAACTACCTCATTAAAGATCCTCTACTAGCACTCTACTCATTTCCTATAAGACATTCCTTAAGAACCTATTCCTAAATTCGTTGGATTATTATTATGGAACCGTCATCATGAACACGTCTCGCTTTGGAGGAACAAAGTCATAAGATGAGATCAACATCAATGAATAACATTAATAGCCATGAAACAAGCTCAAGGATATCACAAGAACATCGAGAACTGTAAGCTTTGGTACTTTTAGAAACGAGTTTATTGAAGATGTCATATATAGGTTCACAACAAAGGAATCATGCCTTAAGAAAGAAAGGTTTAGCCTTAACATACCTGGAATCTTGCTCCTTGACCTTCCCACTTATCTTCTGACTTGTAATCTACATATAAAATCGTTCATAATATTATTAGGCTCACCATCTTACACTTGTATTAAGCCTTTAATTAAAATCCCTTTAGAATCTGCCGAAATTCGGGCAGCATCTCCCCTGTTTATATGCCTAACCCGAAATCTCAATTCAGCAACTAACAACAACAACAATACCAACATCAACAACAATATTATCAACACCAAAATATTCCATAAACATCTCATGATGTTTTATCTAATTTCTCGACCCATAAATTCATTATACGCTCATTTAGTAACTTTTCCTCTATAGATAAGCTTAAATCAATACTAATAAGGAAAGATTCATACCTTTCACCGCTAGAATTGCAATATCTTCGATTATCACCTTGAATCCAAGCCACGTTTCACCGCAATTCGATATTATAGTCGCAGCCATGTGTTGTCCAAACTTAAATTCGGGGATTTCACCTAGTTTGCATTAAAATCTAGTGGACGGGAGTTGGGAGAATTTTCTAGAGAATTTGGGAAATATTTGGAATGTTCTTGGCTGAAAAAATGAGCCTTATGATCTGATTTGATCCTTAAATAATGGGCAAAATTCGGGGGTCACTGTAGCAGTACTGTAGCAAGTCGGTACTGTGCAGTTACTGTACCAGCGTTTCTGCTTCGTCAGCCTAAATTGCAATGTCCATAATTCTCTACTCCGATGTCGTATCGATGAGCGGTTTGTTGCGTTGGAAACAAGACTCGACGAACTTCATTTTATGGTTTTGCTTTGCGTCAAAACTTCTCATATACTAAAAGATATTCTTTCTCAAAGTTGGCCCAAAATTTGCCCTTCATATTTTCCACAAAATTCAAGGTCTCAATAGCTTATTTCTTCAACTCCATTTGGTCGTGAGACTTCCTAGCACTCCTCATATATCACTTTATCCATAAGTATACCTAATAATTATGCCATTCCTTAAACCCGAAAGACGGCTCATCTTGATCATAATTCCACGTAATTGTACTTAAACTTAGCGAACGTTCATCTAGAAGTACAGGGTGTATCATTCTCCCCCCCTTTAAAAACATTCGTCCTCGAATGTTAAACTCTCGGGGATCTTATGAAAATTTCGGCAGAGCTTTCTCTGTAAATGCAATAACACCAACCTGCCTCGCGGTAAACCAACAGTACAATGCCACACAGGGCTATAACAATCAATAGTAACAATGACCCAAATAATATTAACTGGCAATATATATGCATACTTTAAGGCCATGGCGTCTCTATCTGAACCTCATTTGGCAATAGAAACAATTGCGGCTCTATCTGAACCTCATTTGGCAATAGAAACAATTGCGGCTTACATCTTCAAACTAATTTCAAGTGCATATGCCGGCAAGGCTATCCATAATAATGATACAACATAGTACAAGTCGAGTTAATTATAAGATATCTAACTGTGCATATCTGTCTACGAGCCTCTACGGGAGTACATGGCATAAAGTGGCCGGAACAGGGCCCCGCCATACCCATGCAAATGCATATGCAGTCATGCTGAATCACAGGGCAACTCCGAAGCAAGTGGAGCGCCACAACTCTGCCTGCTAAGCTAGTATCCTTACTGAAAGATCCGTCAAGCTGTATCTCAAGACCTGCGGGCATGAAATGCAGCGCCCCCGACAAAGGGACATCAGTACGAGCAATGTACTGAGTATGCAAAGCAGAAAGTGCAACAAAATAGCCATATACTAAAGATGAGAACTATAAGAATCAACCTGACATTTCTGATCTACCGATGGAAATCTTGCATATGTATACATACCTCTTCATCTTCTTGCGATCTTTACTAGGTCTGTATACCCTACTATAGTCCTGGTTACCTTATCATCAAACGTTATCTGCACATGTGTTGCGGCGTGCATGTCACACCCTAATCTTGATAGGGCATGATGGGCACCCGACTCTCATCAGAGTCGAGCGAACCCTTCGACATTTGCTCTATCAAAATCTGTCATTTCAAAAACTTTTAAAAACATGAAACTTTTCCAAATAGAGGTCATTATCTTTATAACGATTATGAAAACTTTCAATCAAATAAGTACTTTAACCCAATTGAAATCATCTAAAATACATGCTCTCTTAACATACACAAATGGCTCAGCTGACATCACTCTGTCGACATCTCGACCAACGCACCACAGGACGCTGTCTGCAAAGTCTCCAATATAGACGAAATACCATAGCGTAAGTACTCTGACTCGGCGACACTCCGGAAGGAAATGGAGCTCACCAATTCAACTGGAACATCTTCTGGTAATATCCTCTACCCATTTGTATGCACCTGCGCGACATGAAATGCAGCCCCCGAAGAAAGGGGGTCAGTACGGAATATGTACTGAATATGTAAAGCATTACTGAATAATAAACACAAGGAAGGGCGCAACAGAAAACAAGTTTAGAAGCTACCCGGGAATACCTGGAACAACATTTTCAACTGTGCCACATAGTACCTTACGCAAATTCTAGCATACACAATATACATATGGCATACACAAATTCTAGAATACACAATATAAATATAGTATCACAATAGTCCCATCGGACAGCCGCTTCCGGCATAGTAACATAATAGTCCCTTCGGACGGCCGCTTCCGGCATAATAATAATGATGATGGCCCCTTCGGGCATGCCGCTTCCGGCATAATAACATAATAGTCCCTTCGGACGGCCGCTTCTGGCATAATAATAATGATGATGGCCCCTTCGGGCATGCCGCTTCCGGCATAACGACATAATAGTCCATTCGGAAAGCCGCTTCCGGCATAATAATAATGATGATGGCCCCTTCAGGCATGCCGCTTCCGGCATAATAACATAATGATGGCCCCTTCGGGCATGCCGGTTCCGACATAATACTACCCTAGCCCCTTCGGGCATGCCGGTCCCGACATAATAATAATGATCCTGGCCCCTTCGGGCATAATAATAATAATGATATGGAAAGTAAACATAAGTCGTAAATGAAATGAAGTAGTAAAACCTCGCACCCCCTTCGGAGTGATTTTTTTTTTGAAAATCTAATTAGTAAAATCTCGCACCCCCTTCGGATTGATTTTTTTTTGAAAATCTAATTAGTAAAATCTCGCACCCCCTTCGGGGTGGTTTTGAAAATCAAACTTTATATTTTCTTTAGTATAAAACTAGTTTTCTCGAAATCATTAGTAAAATCATTTGCACAACTCAATTGGCATAACATAAATTGAGGCCATATGTTATATAGCACGCTCAGACATAAGCTGAGGCCATCGCACACTCAGGCATAAGCTGAGGCCATAGCACACTCAGTGATCAGCTGAGGCCATAGCTCACTCAAGCATAAGCTGAGGCCATAGCACACTCAGACTTAAGCCGAGGCCATACGTTATACAGCACGCTCAGTCGCGTCATGAAATCATATAGAAAAAAAAACTATTATGAACGTCATGTATGAAATCAAACCCTTTTCATTTGTGTCCTTCGAGACTCACAAATTTAAATGTAAAATGCATAGGTACAAGAAAGACCTTATGAATGTCCCCTTCGGGATTTAGACATCTTCTGGAATCGCACAACTTGAGAATGCCCCTTCGGGCTCAAGAGGTCAACGAACTCAGGATATCCTACATCTAGGAATGGATTCATTATGGGTATCGTTACGCTTCGTACTTGTCACAGATCATAAACACGTTTCGGGTCAATCCGACTTAGTATAAGAAAGTTATGAGCGTTTGAAGTACAGAACCTTCTGCGAACGTTTCAGAAGCTATTTTTTTTGGAAAATTAGAGCAACAATCATACCAAGTACCTTTCAAGTATCGTTATTCATTATAGAAACCTCTACGACCATTTTCTAGCAATTCGAGACCGTTTACGAAAGTTAGGGACATTACCACTTACAGAACTCTTTAAACTTTTCTTGTTATTCAATCATACAATATGCTCGGCTATACTAAGTATACTCACATCATGAAATGAATAAGAAACATTAACAAGCTCGGAATCAAGAATAGAGTTACCCCGAGATAAGTATCATAGCTTACTTAGCTCTAGGACATGCCAAGGGAAAGAAAAGGTGAGCTTTACATACCTGTCCCACGTCCAATTAGCTACGCTTATTCGTCCAAACTTGCTAGTCTACATTCAAGAGAATTGGCATAATCATTTGACTCATCGACATATGCTTGTCTTAGTCCTTCAAATGAATTCATTTATATTCTGCCGAAATTGCGGTAGCATTTCCCCTGTATATACACCATCCCCGAGAATCTAACTCGGCCAATTTATCAACAACAAGTCCGAGAATTCAACTCGGCCAAATTATCAACAACAATACCAACAATCATATCTCCAACTTCAACAATTATTTCAAATGCATTCTATCACTCGCAATCCTTTCTACACAATTCGACGACATTCCTCTTATATTCAATTCAACCACACCTAGTCAAGCTAACATCGATGATTTCACATTCAAGTATTAATCCAAAATCATTCTAACATGATTCAAGAACACTTCAAACAATGCAACCAACATACCACTTCACTTGAAACCTTCCAAATTCACCAAGAACAATGACAACATATTTTCTTTCCTTCCAAATTCATAAACTACATTAACAATTCACATGCTAGCAACATTATTCTCCATAAATAAAAGAAACTACATTCAAATCACATTAACTTCTCCAACAAACCACAAACAATTTCAATACCAATTTGAAGCATTAAACCTTCATTTGCACCATGGAATCTACAACAACAACCACTAAAATACTAAGTAAAATTAATTCATCCCTTCTACACAAAACAACCATCCACACGGCTTCAACCCAACACTCATATTTTCATGAATTTCATTCATTTCTACACTCTACAACACATACAAACCATCCATAACATATAAAAGAGGAGTAAACCTTACCTTTTCCACTTAATTTCCCACTTGGCTAGAATCATGGCCTTGCAACAAATATTGGTTTACTTGCTTCAACAACTCCTCCATGTTAATAAGGACCTTCCAATTGGTAGAAAAGCTAGAAGAAAATATTTTTTTGATCAAGATTTCCAAGAGTTCATTTGTTTGCTCCATGGCCGAATGGCCTTCTCCATGTTTCTCCAAGTTTCTCCAATCTTCTAAGGTGAAAAAGATGAGTAATATGAGTAATAAGTCATCTTTTGGGGATATTTATTTTAATTCCATGTGGGCCAAGGCCCACACCCTATGGACGGCCCACTTGGCCCCTTTTGCTCCAACACCCTTTTTTTCATTTATTTTTTGTTTTGGAATTCATGAAAAATTATTTCCAAATTCCAAATTTTCCCTTAGCCTTCCTCCATTTTTCTATGAGTCATCTTGCGAATTTCCCTTTTTGCCCCTAGTCTTTCTTAACATTTCCACATCAAAACTTTCATGAACAACTTGTGTGCTAAACAAGGTAAAAAATATAGCCTTTCCCTTAACTTCCTGCAATTATCTTGAATTATCCGAATACGCAAAATACGGGATATAACATCCTCCCCCCCCTTTAGAACATTCGTCCTCGAATGTTCAACTGGCCTTATGGGGGTGTTATAATACTTCGGGAGGGTCTCTCTTATAGTTATCCTTTCCTTCATGTCCATTCCTTATCGTTCACCCTGTTTTCTTTATAATCGAACTCCTCGGTCTTCACATGAATCCTCATTCCATGTCATGGGTCTTCTAATTCAACTGCGCCAACTCGTTATCCTTGTCCTTCGTACTCCCACATGTTCTTACTATTTGTCTCTTATATCTACATTTATAGAACTTTTAGTACACTTCCCAGGGGGTCACCCATCCCAAAATTTCTCTCGCCCTAGCACGCTTAACCTCGAAACTCTGATGAAATTCGATGCGTTAATGGTGGTATATTCGCATCTACCTCACGCATGACCTTCATTACATGATCTGGGGCAAGTCAAAGTCCTACAGATTCCGGGACATCCTCGTAACACGTCTTTTCCTTTACAATTACTATTTTACCCTTTTTAATTCCCAATATTCACCTTCACTTTCATTCCCCAACTTTACATTTCAATCGTATTTCAATATTCTTACCTTATCCAACATGCCTCTTCCGCACCGTTACTTACCACTATACTTTGTAACTGCTGATGCCATCTGTCGCTTTCTTCTGTCGATGTCGTCCTTTAGCTGAAATCAAAGGTTAGTACAAGGGACTTCATTTCCTACGACTGGGCTCTATCGCACGATCTTAGATATGAAAGAAAGGATGACACCCTATTAATGTCTCGTAGCCTCTTGTTCATAGATGTGGTGCACAACACACCGATAAACAAGACTGTACTAGACACGACTTTGCAGACAACTCCTAGGACGACCTGCTCTGATACCACTTTGTCACACCCTAATCTTGATAGGGCATGATGGGCACCCGACTCTCATCAGAGTCGAGCGAACCCTTCGACATTCGCTCTATCAAAATCTGTCATTTCAAAAACTTTTAAAAACATGAAACTTTTGCAAATAGAGGTCATTATCTTTATAACAATTATGAAAACTTTCAATGAAATAAGTACTTTAACCCAATTCAAATCATCTAAAATACATACACAAATGGTTCAGCTGACATCACTCTGTCGACATCTCGACCAACGCACCACAGGACGCTGTCTGCAAAGTCTCTAATATAGACGAAATACCATAGCGTAAGTACTCTGACTCGGCGATACTCCGGAAGGAAATGGAGCTCACCAATTCAACTGGAACATCTTCTGGAAATATCCTCTGCTCATTTGTATGCACTTGCGCTGCATTAAACGCAGCCCACGAAGAAAGGGGGTCAGTACGGAATATGTACTGAATATGTAAAGCATTACTGAATCATAAACACAAGGAAGGGCGCAACATTAAACAACTTTAGAAGCAACCCGGGAATACCTGGAACAACATTTTCAACCGTGCCACATAGTACCTTACGCAAATTCTAGCATACACAATATACATACGGCATACACAAATTCTAGAATACACAATATAAATATAGTATCACAATAGTCCCTTCGGACAGCCGCTTCCGGCATAATAACATAATAGTCCCTTCGGACGGCCACCTCCGGCATAATAATAATGATGATGGCCCCTTCGGGCATGCCGCTTCTGGTATAATAACATAATAGTCCCTTCGGACGGCCGCTTCTGGCATAATAATAATGACGATGGCCCCTTCGGGCATGCCGCTTCCGGCATAATAACATAATAGTCCCTTCGGACGGCCGCTTCCGGCATAATAATAATGATGATGGCCCCTTCAGGCATGCCGCTTCCGGCATAATAACATAATGATGGCCCCTTCGGGCATGCCGGTTCCGACATAATACTACCCTGGCCCCTTCGGGCATGCCGGTCCCGATATAATAATAATGATCCTGGCCCGTTCGGGCATAATAATAATAATGATATGGAAAGTAAACATAAGTCGTAAATGAAATGAAGTAGTAAAACCTCGCACCCCCTTCGGAGTGATTTTTTTTTGAAAATCTAATTAGTAAAATCTCGCACCCCCTTCGGAGTGATTTTTTTTTTTAAATCTAATTAGTAAAATCTCGCACCCCCTTCGGAGTCGTTTTGAAAATCAAACTTTATATGTGCTTTAGTATAAAACTAGATTTCTCGAAATCATTAGTAAAATCATTTGCACAACTCAATTGGCATAACATAAACTGAGGCCATATGTTATATAGCACGCTCAGACACAAGCTGAGGCCATCGCACACTCAGGCATAAGCTGAGGCCATAGCACACTCAGTGATCAGCTGAGGCCATAGCTCACTCAGGCATAAGCTGAGGCCATAGCACACTCAGACATAAGCCGAGGCCATATGTTATACAGCACGCTCAGTCGCGTCATGAAATCATATAGAAAAAAAAAACTATTATGAACGTCATGTATGAAATCAAACCCTTTTCATTTGTCTCCTTCGAGACTCACAAATTTAAATGTAAAATGCATAGGTAAAAGAAAGACCTTATGAATGTCCCCTTCGGGATTTAGACATCTTATGGAATCGCACAACTTGAGAATGCCCCTTCGGGCTCAAGAGGTCAAAGAACTCAAGATATCCTACATCTATGAATGGATTCATTATGGGTATCGTTACGCTTCGTACTTGTCACAGATCATAAACACGTTTCGGGTCAATCCGACTTAGTATAAGAATGTTATGAGCGTTTGAAGTACAGAACCTTCTACGAACGTTTTAGAAGCTATTTGTTTTTGGAAAATTAGAGCAACAATCATACCAAGTACCTTTCAAGTATCGTTATTCATTATAGAAACCTCTACGACCACTTTCAAGCAATCCGAGACCGTCTACGAAAGTTAGGGACATTACCACTTACAGAACTCTTTAAACTTTTCTTGTTATTCAATCATACAATAAGCTCGGCTATACTAAGTATACTCACATCAAGAAGTGAATAAGAAACATTAACAAGCTCGGAATCAAGAATAGAGTTACCCCGAGATAAGTATCATAGCTTACTTAGCTCTAGGACATGCCAAGAGAAAGAAAAGGTGAGCTTTACATACTTGTCCCACGTCCAATTAGCTACGCTCATTCGTCCAAACTTGCTAGTCTACATTCAAGAGAATTGGCATAATCATTAGACTCATCGACATATGCTTGTCTTAGTCCATCAAATGAATTCATTTATATTCTGCCGAAATTTCGGCAGCATTTCCCCTGTAAATACACCATCCCCGAGAATCTAACTCGGCCAATTTATCAACAACAAATCCGAGAATTCAACTCGGCCAAATTATCAACAAAAATACCAACAATCGTATCTCCAACATCAACAATTATTTCAAATGCATTCTATCACTCGCAATCCTTTCTACACAATTCAACGTCATTCCTCTTATATTCAATTCAACCATACCTAGTCAAGCTAACATCAATGATTTCATATTCAAGTATTAATCCAAAATCATTCTAACATGATTCAAGAACACTTCAAACAATGCAACCAACATACCAGTTCACCCGAAACCTTCCAAATTCAACAAGAACAATGACAACATATTTTCTTTCCTTCCAAATTCATAAACTACATCAACAATTCACATGCTAGCAACATTATTCTCCATAAATAAAAGAAACTACATTCAAATCACATTAACTTCTCCAACAAACCACAAACAATTTCAATACCAATTTGAAGCATTAAACCTTCATTTGGACCATAGAATCTACAACAACAACCACTAAAATACTAAGTAAAATTAATTCATCCCTTTTACACAAAACAACCATCCACACGGCTTCAACCCGACACTCATATTTTCTTGAATTTCATTCATATCTACACTCTACAACACATACAAACCATCCATAACATATAAAAGAGGAGTAAACCTTACCTTTTCCACTTAATTTCCCACTTGGCTAGAATCATGGTCTTGCAACAAATAGTGGTTTACTTGCTTCAACAACTCCTCCATGTTAATAAGGACCTTCCAATTGGTAGAAAAGCTAGAAGAAAATATTTTTTTGATCAAGATTTCCAAGAGTTCATTTTTTTGCTCCATGGCCGAATGGCCTTCTCCATTTTTCTCCAAGTTTCTCCAATCTTCTAAGGTGAAAACGATGAGTAATATGAGTAATAAGTCATCTTTTGGGGCTATTTATTTTAATTCCATGTGGGCCAAGGCCCACACCCTATGGACGGCCCACTTGGCCCCTTTTGCTCCAAGACCCTTTTTTTCTTTTTTTTTTCTTTTGGAATTCATGAAAAATTATTTCCAAATTCCAAATTTGCCCTTAGCCTTCCTCCATTTTTCTATGAGTCATCTTGCGAATTTTCCTTTTTGCCCCTAGTCTTTCTTAACATTTCCACATCAAAACTTTCATGAACAACTTGTGTGCTAAACAAGGTCAAAAATATATCCTTGCCCTTAACTTCCCGAAATTATCTTGAATTATCCGAATACGCAAAATACGGGATATAACAGTGCAACCCGATCCATGTATGATACATGTCTCTCTCTATACTCTCGCATGCTTAACCATATCTATGTACAGTACTGTGCTTTTATCTTACTAATCATCCTATACTAACTGGCCAACTGATCAGTGGTAACTGCCCGACCGGCTGCAGTCCGGTGGTAATAACTGCCCATCCGATTATCGCCCGACGGTAGAGCGCAACTGCCTGACTGATCAGCGGTAACTGCTCCACCGGCCATAGCACGGTGGTAACTGCTCGACTGGCTGCAGTCCAGTGGTAAATATATACATACATACATACATACATACATCTGCCCAACCGACCATAGCACGGTGGTAATAACTGCCTAACTGGTTGTAGACCATTGGTAACTATGATCGACATCATAATCAAACTTCTACAAGTAATCTATATGCACTTCTCATGGTCTTCGCTTAACCCGTAGTGTCTACACACTACTACAAAAAGGTCCTTTAGAGGCAATTAAAAAAGCATTTGGCGGCAATTATAATTGCCGCTAATACCTTTTTACCGGCAATTAAACTTTTGCTGCCGTATCTGGGGTCGCTAAAGGTTTTAGCGGCAATACCGAAAAATGCCGGTAAATGTTGATTTAATTGCCGCTAAAGATCATATCCTTTGGCTGTAATTGTTTAGCGACAGTTATAATCGCTGCCAAATCCATTTCCAAAATGGCCTAACCCACCATTTAGCATCCAATACAATTGCCGCTAAATCCAATAAATTGCCTCTAAAAGGACTTATTTTAATGGCTATTGTTTAGCGGCAATCATAATGGCTGCTACATCTATTCCAAAAATGGTTGAATCAATACTTTTACCGTCTATTGTTATTGTTGCTTTTTCCAATTAAATTGCCGCTAAAACTCACCTACTTTAATGGCTATTATTAACGACAAATATAATGGCCACTAAATTCATTCCAAAATGGCTTTGTCAACACTTTTGGCGTCTATTTATATTGCCACTAAATCCAAATAAATTGCAACTAAAAGTTACATGGTTTAACAACTATTGTGTAGCGACAATTATAATGGCTACTAAACCCATTTGTAAAATGGCTTTATCGACAATTATAATGGTAAATGCTCATAAAACACACTATTATAATTCATTAAAGTGCAATACACTTCATTAACTCTAGATAAACAAAAGCAAGTACTAACTCATAACACTAATGTAACTAGCGAACTAAAAGATAATATAATGTGTTTAAACTAAATAACTAAGGTCATTGTAACAATTCCTGTCAAATACTAGCAATAACAAGTTTCTAAATGCATAGCCCTCCAACAATTCCAGCAACTCTTCATAATATTGAAATTTTCCACATAGTATTCGAACATCATACTGTATGACCTGAAATAATAAAATGAGTGAATATCAAAAAATGAAATCTGACGTAAAACAAGTAGTACATATAGATCTAATATACTGTGAAATTTGTCAGACTCAAAATTATACTAAGTCTTGAAATTCTTAAAATTTTTGCCATAGTCTCACTTGTCAATAAGACTACAGATTGAGACAGCTCGCCACAAAAACAACAACAAACAACAATACCCAGGAAGGAGCATCAGATATATTCATTCAGATCCTTAGGTGTTCCTATTTGTCAACTCCAAATGCAAACACTACTTCCACAACCTCCTGAAGCCTTCCAAGCTTACATGGACAACCATGTATAGGAAGCAGCACAAACAAAGTAGCAATAACACCAATACATTGTGCACAATTCAGAAAAGGAGTACTATGTACACATATTTAAATACAAGAATAATACCGTGAGAAGATGGAATATTTTCAGCAACACTCTGTCCTTTAAACAACATATGTGGTGATTGTTGTCCCCGTTCATGGCCACTCTTGGCATCGGGAACCTAAAAAATATTAACATATTAGATAACATTATTTCTGTAATATTAAAATTCAATAAATGTCTCCAACGTATAAAATCGTTACCTGGTCATCAGAAATTCCATTGATATTCTGATGTATAGATAACTCATTAGGAGCATTTCTACTCATGGCTTTTCTCAGCCATGCTAATTCAGATAGCAACTTCTCTTGATTTTGTTTTACCAAACTCAGTTCTTCATTTTGTTTTCCGTTTATGTCCTTTAACTTTGTTACCTCTTGTTCTAACCTTTTTACAATCTCATTGGATGAGTCCTCTTCAACATTATTTCCAAAAGATCTACTACCCCATAGTACAGAAGGAGTTGGACCTAGTCCTAAACCACGAACATAACCAGTTTTTTCATTTCCCAACACTTGGCAATACACATCCCCTTCCCAAGCAACAGAGCGAGGAGGTTGCTCATTTGATCCCTCACTATTACACAACTTTTCATTGATCATGTCCTGCTCAATTAAGTAACCAAACATAAGTAAATAATAATGAAACAAAACACAAACAAGAACACATTTTCCTTTTTTTTCAATTGAACAGTAAATACTATTATTTTTGTGGAAGATAAAGTAGATTATTTTTTCTTATCTGGAGAGGTTGCAATGACACTACTTTTACGGTTAAATAAAGTTTAGAAAGCTCGGATGTGTTGGCACTATAACTTAATACACGTGAATCCTTATTGGTACTTTATTAATAAATTTTACCCTACTTCATAAAAAAAGAGAAGAAAAATCTTACAATTGTCTTCGAAGACTCCTCATCGAGTGGTCTACCATCCTTATGTGGTCTATGAGTTAATATAAAAACCTATGCTCGTGTAGGTTCAACCCCATTTTCAGCCTGGTACATTGAATGATGTCAAATAAGAACGACAAAGAGTGTCATAAAATATTATATGCTTTAATCTATAAAAGAATACCTTCTCATCCATCAAGGTGGCAATACTTTTTGATCCTCCTGTGTGTGGCATCTTTTGCTTCGCCCTATTGTTTATGTTTGTTTGGCTGCGCCTCTACCATTGAAACATAGAAAAAATCTTATAGTTTATATATAGAAATATCTTTTGCTTGGTTTATATGTTTTCAAGACTTCTAAAATTGATGATACCTTAGCTTTTTCTGAAACCCAATAGGAAACTAGACCAGTCCACTGATCCCTTGGTATACGATTCGGTTTATTCTTCAACAACACATCTTTGGTCTTAAATTTTGTCAGATAAACACTTTTTAAATCACATTTGTAATCTTTCCATTTCTTTCCTATTGACTTTATGACAAACTCTTCTCCATGGGTTGGTATAGAAAACTTCTTCTGAAAAATAAAAGAAAATGACTGTAAGATAATATCATGTAAAATGGAAATAATGTCTTATAAGAGTCATGAATTATAAGATAATAATAACTCCTTACTCTCACAAACTCTACCAATTTCTTCTTTTCGTCTTTGTCAAAGCTTCTCCAATCATGTATATGTAACGGCGTTAGTTCTGGAGTTCTAGCAACAAATCCTAGAAAGCTTTCAAGCTTGCGACCATCTTTCTTAATGGCTTGGTTACGACTATTGAACTGCACAGCGATTGTATTCCCTGGAGGC
The DNA here is from genome assembly GCF_019175385.1 of Lycium barbarum. Taxonomy (NCBI): domain Eukaryota; kingdom Viridiplantae; phylum Streptophyta; class Magnoliopsida; order Solanales; family Solanaceae; genus Lycium; species Lycium barbarum. Next base: position 94,164,721 of record NC_083341.1, read on the forward strand.
AACTTCCAAATTTCTTTTAGTAATGTGGGCCCACGAACCTTCTTTTTTTTCCGAAGTATCTAACATGGAAAAGATTCAAAGGTCATGAGTTAGTTGAAGTCATAAACTACACATTAATTATTGGAACAGTAGAAGTTTGTGATGATTCTTTTTTGTCCCCAGTACTTACTGACCAAGAACTTTACCAGAATGGTTATATATCAAGTCTTTATGTGGTCCTCCCTGTAGCATTATTTGTGTTGTGGCATTTACCATGGTAGCAATGGTGTCAGCATGATGGCCACTGATAAGTATCAAAGAGATTAATTGCTATTCGACATGAGGTACAGTAATCGGAAGATTTAGGAAAGTTATGGCTTGCTCAATAGTTTGCCTTTTTTTACTTTTTGTAATGACTTCACATCGAACAAAAAAAAAACTACTGAAAGTGTTTTACTTTATCAAGAAGGAAAATTGACTAATGTATGATTTATTGTTCCAACTGCACACTATAATAACCAATTGAATCTTTCTTCTTGATCTTATTAATAGCCAAACAAAATCAGTTAAAATAGACTGGAGAGAGTTTTTTATACCAAGGTGTATTTGGTTGGGACCTGCCGAATGAAGAAAAACAAACATATCACTATTGACAGACTTGATGCATATGATGGTGTTCATTTTATGCAGTAGCAGATACTAATATTTTGTATTTTTCAATTGAATAGATAAAGTTCGAACATTTTACTTTCAAAAACTAACGCTTAACACCAGCAACTATCATTTCTTTATCAACAACTAAAAAATCGTAGTAAAAGAACGAGGTTCACATGTATGGAGGAAATGATATGGGATGGGGCTTGGTGATAGGAAAGGACAGAGTGTAAATTTGGAAATAATGGACAGAGCTGGTCATTTTTTTTGCTGCTGGTGTGATAAAGAGGAGGACTGATGGTTGGAAGTGGAGAAAGTCTTATCATCATACTCAAATCCAATCGGAGGGGAGAATGGTGATATATATTTTCACTAATCCAGTTTTCTTTTTTGCAGGTTTTGAGTGGAAAGAAATCTGTGACAAAATGGGAAATAAGGCCATCAGGAATGCAAATATTACTACTGCTGAGGGATTGCTTACAGATGGTTAGCACAAGACTTGGTACATTTTAGTTTCATAGCTGAAGTTTATTATCCCATTGATCCTATTTCTTTACGAAATGATATGGTAACTTCATGCTATGAGATGAAGGAAACAGCTGTTGCAAGCTTGCAACTATTAGTAAAAATGATCCAAATTTACAGTTCTGTCAGCAGAACCTGGTGAAGATAAAGAATAAGAAAAAAAGTACTGAGCATCTGATTGCTATGATGATGATGATCAGAGATTAATGCAACATCCAACAAAGACCTCTTTTTATTCATTTGATCCTCCCACCACCACCATCCCACAATCCCTGCTTTTATGGGATTGTCAGCATTACCATGCAAACTTCAAATAGATAGAACCTTAGTTCCTAGAAAGTCGAAACTTCATAGATGGCTCAATATAGTTGGAACTTGAACTTACTGTAAGATTATATAGATAAATAATCTTATAGACATTGTTAAAAGCACTCAAACAGAAATAAAAAAGCAAACCACCAGATTTCTTAGAGCGACAATCTTCAACATTTAAAAGACTAGCAATTGTTGCTATCTTTAGTAAATGTCTTGGCTAAGAATTAGAGATGGTTGCTTAAAATAAATGAAAGGTTAATGAACCATAGTATGAGATTATGGTGTAGCTGAATACGAACTAGAAGATGAATGAAATGAATCAACCTTGTGTTCACTTATTTCAACTTTTTTCATTCACAATATAACAAACATTATCTACTCCATTTTTTAAAGAACTTGATCAAGATTGTTATAAACCAGGAAAAACATGTATATATGCTTAACAGTTAGAACTTACTGAAGGTTTAGTTTAAGAAGATGCAAGATGTTTTAAAGTTAGAACTTGAAAACTCACTAAACATTTAGCTAACAGAGATGTAGGCAATATAGTTGGAACATGAACTTACTGTAAGACAAAATTTTACACAGAACACATAGCATGCAGTAAAAATCTTGTTGAGTACTAACATGGCTCAATATTGATACTGATCTGGGAGCTGTCAATATAGGTGCTACTAATTCAAAACTGCAACTGCTGCTGGTTCTTCTACATATTTAGTGGATGAGGACAACTTGTGAAGAGAAGGTGCAGAGTTCAGAACTAGTGGTCTATGTAGTGCTGGTTACTGGTATATGCTGATGTGAAGAAGAGGCATATGGGAAGGGAGTTGGTGATGATTACTGTGGAGGACTAAACGATATGGTGCACTGCTGATAGCAAGTGCAACAACTACACAAGGTTTGGTACAGCAGCATTCTTGGGATGACACAGTGCTGGGATCTCAGATGTGCTGCAGTGACTATGCAATTTCTACTGGAAGAAAGGAACAGATGCAGCAAGAGGAAATATATGCTGCAGTTCATATGCAGATGATGAACTGCATCACTGGAGCAAAAAGCAACAAAGGCTGCAAGGGCTATTTGCAGCAAGGTTGTAGTTTGTCTATGAACAACAGGTACTAGCATGGTGGAAAATAATGCCACCAGATGTCTTCTGATTAAGCTCAGCTGGTGTACCAAACTTGGGACACAAAATACAAGATACACATGATACAACAAGTTGCTCAAGGACAAGAACTAAGGGTTCTACACAGCACCAGCAAGCAGTACAGATGGTTTGTCCATCTGGCACTCTACTACTGCTATTTTGGCATAGATGATACACCAAGGGACCAAACTTGGGACATCAGATGGTCTAGATGAACAGACTAGAAAACATCAAAGACCGAAGAAAATAACAGTAACAACCTGTACATACCATCTCCAATAGGATATCTATCGGACTTAATACTAGATATAAAAGTGTTACCTGATTCATCATTTTGTTGCTCCTCAGTGTCAGTTATTCTCAATTCATTAGATTGACCATCATGTGTTTCAGCTTGAGAGTAGTCTTGACCATTCATCAATTGCTCCATATAAAGTCGTACAACTTCATCATCATGTTGTTCAGTTTCAAATCTGCTTCCAGCTCTAGTTCGCATTGGTCCACCTCAAAATTGAACTAATTACTTAAAGCCTTGCTATAAAGATACTTCACAAGTTATGAGATATTTACGCACCAGAAAACAAAATTACTATCCGATGATAAGATCATATCAGTGTCTCAAAATACAAAGGCAACATCAACAAAATATAAGTAAAAGCACGCATAGAGAATTCATTCAAATATTGGATAAACCACTAATACATATATGATAATTTGTAGTTGACTAAGATGCATGTTCTCTAATATGTGACTTTAATTAACAATACAAATTATATCTTATTCACTGTTCAAAATCAAATAAATACCACATCCCTATAAGTAATTCAATAAAACTAAAAAGAATTAAATATTTTATAACTAGCACCCATTTTATTCATTATCACTTTCATCTTCAATGTCATTTCCTCCATCAACATCTGCTTCACCTTTATTTGGAGGAGTTTGAGAATCTGGCACATGAATTTCTATCCCATCAACATCGCTTCTTACCCAATCGTTACACTCATATTCTGTATCACAAACATTTTCTAATATTATTAAGTCAGTGGCATCACTTTGCATTGATGACTCAAACTGCATACTATTTTTCTCTCCCATATCAAAAATGTCTCGAGGTTTAATTGGCCTAGGTACAAACCATTCACGATCTTTAGGATCTTGCACAAATATTACTTGTTGAGCTTGGTTTGCAAAAATAAAAGGCTCATCACTTCCTCGATTGCCAGAGTCTATAAAGTGTGAGAAGTTCACAAGTGTGAAACCTAATTCATCTTCCTTAACTCCTCTACCTTTGGTTACATCAACCCAATCACACTTAAATAAGACAACTTTAAATTCTTCATAGTAATTTAACTCCATAATATCATTCAATCGACCATAATAGGTGATATTGGCAGACTTCGGAGCATTGTCACTTGTACTTGCATAACTTTCAGTCTTTGAAACGACCATAACATCACTATTTTGTGTCTTCATGAACTCCTCACATTGTTTTGTTCGAAATCGGTAGCCATTATTTATATTGAACTCATTGAATCTTCTTGCAACGTAAGCTGGCCCTTTTGCAAGGAATAGAACATCCTTTGGGATGTTAGATGTGTCCTCCAACTCCTTCACCTAACCAAATAGAAATATACGACTATAAATATCGATATAAGTACAGGGACAATAACTTAAAGATATAATTGACTTAATCCTACTACTTACCTGCTCCTTGAACCACTCATGAAACGTATCAAAATGCAAACGCTCAAGTTGATGAGGTCTAAGACGACTCTTACGATATAATCTCTTGATTTCAGCAATATGTTCACTATCATGTAACTGGAGTATATCAGTTCTGTAATCAAATAAAGTAACATACACAGATTTAGAAATTGATATACCACTCACTTTTTATAATTCTCAACCACCTCTGATTCGCAATTGAAAAGGATATGTCGATGTGCTTGCAACCATGTTTTATCATCCAAGTCAAATACATCTATCACGCCACAAGGCTCCCCAACAGAAGGAAAAAGACATCCTTCTCTATCAGTCAGATTCTCAATCTCATCATCACTTTTTCTCGACCAATAAGACCTTGAATCACCACCTTCCAAATATCGTGCGCAAAATGTCAAACACTTATTTGCGATGTAAGCTTCTGCTATTGAACCTTCTGGGCATGCCCGATTACGAACATATGATTTCAAAATACCAAAGTACCTAACAAATATAGTAATGCTATCACTTTTTATGATTAATAACTCAATATATGCGATAAATTCAATGTTGTTTTTTATACCGCTCAATTGGGTACATCCAGCGATGATGTACTGGCCCTACAATTTTAGCCTCAGTTGCCAAGTGAATAACCAAGTGTACCATAACAGTAAAGAATGATGGGAGGAAGATTTTCTCCATATTAGAATGTGTTAAGGCAATTTTTTCTTCAAGTAATTCTAACTCTTCTATTTTAAGCGCTTTGCCACAAAGAACTTGAAAGAATGTGCATAGTTCAATTATAACAGAACTCACCTTTTTATCTGTTGAACGTCGCAATGCAAGAGGAAGAAGTTCTTGCATTATAACATGGCAATCATGAGTTTTTAGCCCTGATATATTTCGTTTGCGAATGCAATGAGCGATATTAGAAGCATAGCCATGAGGAAACTTGGCATTTTTTAGTACTTCATAAAACAACTCCTTTTTTGCCGGAGACATTGTAAAATAAGTAGGAGGAAGATATGTCCTCCCACTTGCCCGACGCTGAGGCCACAAGCTGGGTCTTATTTTCATATCCTTCAAGTCTAATCGAGCTTCTAAGTTGTCTTTTGACTTTTTACCATGACCTAACAATGTATAAATCAAGTTATCACACACATTTTTTTCTATGTGCATCACATCAAGATTATGACGCATCAAGTTATACTCCCAATAAGGAAGATTGAAGAAAATGCTCCTCTTTTTCCATGTGTTTTTCCTAACCCCACTTACCTCATCAGATGATTGCCCGAGAGTAAACTTTATGCCTCTAACTTGATTTAGAACTAGTGACCCAGATAATGGACGAGGTGCAGATCTTGATTCTTTAGTCCCATCAAATGATTTTGCATCATTTCGATATTTGTGACTCGGCTTCAAGAAACGTCGATGGCCTATGAAGCAAAATTTTCTACCATGTTTGAGCCTTCTAGATTGAGTCTCTATGTTACAAGAACGGCAGGCAAATTGACCATGAGTACACCATCTAGATAGATTACCATATGCTGGAAAATCATTTATAGTCCACATCAAAGTTGCTCGCATTTGAAATGTCTCCTTAGAAAATGCATCATAGGTTGCTACCCCTGTATCCCATAATTCATTCAATTCTTCTATTAAAGGTTCCAAAAAGACATCAATGTTATTTCCGGGCCTCTTTGGTCCTGGAATAAGCATGGACAGAATAAAGAACTCTTGTTTCATGCACAACCATGGTGGAAGATTATAGGGCATCAAAATCACCGGCCATGTACTATAAACAGATCGCATCGTGCCAAATGGATTAAATCCATCAGAAGCTAATCCTAGACGAACATTACGGGGATCACTAGGAAATTTTGAATATCTGTTGTCAAAAGTTTTCCAAGCTTCAGAATCTACTGGATGTCGTAAAACTCCATCTTTGTTTCGTTCTTCATGATGCCATCGCATCAGTTTAGAAGTTTTTGAAGACATGAATAACCTTTGCAATCTTGGTTTTAGAGGAAAGTACCTTAGGACCTTGGCTGGAATTTTTTTATCTTTGTTTTTCCATCTAGAAGCCCCACAAAGTAAGCATTCATTTACTTTTTTATCAGCAAATTGATTCCTAAAAAGCATGCAATCATTGGGACAGGCATGAATCTTACTATACTTCAAGCCTAAGACTTCGATTATTTTTTTGGTCTCATATAAGGAAGAAGGCAACTTAGCTCCTTCAGGAAATGCATCCTTCAATAGACCAAGCAAGGCATTAAAAGATTCATTTGACCATCTGAACATCCCTTTTATGTGGTAAAGATGTAGCAAAAACGAAAGTTTACTAAATTTCTTACATCCAGGGTATAATTCCTCCTTTGTATCTTTCATAAGTCGTTCAAACTTATCCATCTCTGGATGACGTTGATTTCCTCCTGGATTATGAGTATTTTCTTCTACGTTTGGATCTAACTCTCCTCCATCGCTAATGTTATTGTTTGTTAACGGGGTACTACCTCCAAAAGCATCGTGTATCATTCGTCTCATATCACCACCCCTTAAAGCTTCTTGTCTGCCATCATTTTCTGCACTCTTATTGGATTTATTGAGATACTCCCCATGGCAAAACCAAGTATCATATGAAGGTATAATGCCATTAACCACAAGATGATCATATGCTGTTGCCCGATTTACTTCATAGTGTAGCACACATTCTGTACAAGGACATGGAATTGTTCCTCCATCACGTTTTTCACAAAATGCATGATCTAAAAAATTCTCTACTCCATCCAAATATTCTTTACTAAGTCTATCGCAATTGATCCAGCTTCTAATCCTAGTATTTTCCATGGAAATTCAAGAATTTTGTTACAATTCTGCATTTTCAAGAAGACAAAGAAAAATGTTGTGACGAAAAAGAAAGAAGTTAGAAAAGGTACTATATGTAACATCTACATTTAGGTACTTTATAGGATACTTGCAAGCTATGATATAATGGATAATAGAAGTACAAAAGCTATGTCATAAATTCCATTTTTAGCATACAATGAACACATTGAAATGCTGCACTAGAGGTACTACAGGTTGTCATATTCATTATAGTTAAAACAAATAACAGCTATCATATAGTAACGATGTCATAGAAATATGGAGAAAGGGATTATTATTCCTACAGGGAACAAAATGAGATGAATAACTATACGAACTTACACTCGTAGCAAAAAAACTAAAAGCTTGTTTAGTGAGCCAGTAAAATTGAAAGATAGTAGCTGCTTACGAATTTTCAAAAACACAAAAAGAAACTAAAGAGTAAGTTTCTTCCATGATTGCTAATAAGTTTCTTCCATGACTGCTATATAAAATATCTATTTATCTCAACGTCTACTTCACAATGCTCTAAATTTTATTTTTTAAAGAATAGAGCTGTCTTTACAAATAACCATCAGAAAACTAATTTTTTTTTGCCAAAAATGCAATACCTGATCAGCAACAAAGAGTTCATTTTTTGTTGATTATGCATTTTATAAGTTGTTAATGAAGTTGCTGGACAGATTTTACTTTCGATTCTTAAATGTTTAGTGGCTGGACAGATTTTACTTCACATTAGTTACCCTGATCATAACCATAAAAGGGTTTAATATATATTGTTGCTTCAAGTTCTTGAATTTAATCACTCAACAATGTTGCTTCTAAGTTCTTGGATTTTGGTTGTAAATTTTGATATAGTATTGGTCTCAAAACCTATCATACTCAATCGATGATGGTTGTAGGAATAGCCAGTGGCCTTTGTCGCTAGAGCCTAGAAGGTGAAAACGCATTTAAAAGTAGTTTTAATTCTGAAAACTAAAACATAATATTTTGATTCCTTTTCAGCTACAGAGTGTAAAACATGGCTTCAAGACATGCAACTAAGGAAGAAAAGCCGAGGTAGCTGCAATGGAAGTAGCCAATTAACTTCATGATGTGAACAAGGATAGGAAAAAACTAAGGATAAAGTGATATCTAATTCAATAATCATAAAAGCAAGTACTTGATCGTTCACAAAACCTTTTTTTATTCCTAACATAATTCAAGGTGCGCCAGCACCTAGAACACAAATTAACCATACACAACAGTGAAACAAAAGATAAAACAGTAGAAACAGTGGAGAAATAGGTGAACTAATTCAGTCAATTATCAGCAGTCAGATATCACAAAACCGCGTTGGCAAAAACATAAAAACTTTATTTTTACAAATTGACATAGTTGAACATCACAAGTCGACGTAAACACAAGTTTTGGATGAATGGAAAGTAGATTACTTCGACGGGAAAGACAAGAAAGTGAACGAGATGAATGAAGCTCCTAAAGGCGTCAAGGATTCTGTTCTGAAAACAGTTCTAGCAAAACATTCCTTTTATTTTTGTTTAGCAACAACTAGCTTCTCTTTTTTCTTTGTATTTGAAATTTTGGAACTCGTCTTTTCAAAGTCTTGCAAAAACAACGCCACCTCGCAATTCATTGAAACGCCTACCTCCTTAAAAAACATATGTTTTATGACATTAGAGAATAGTTGTACACATAGTTGAAATTTCATTATAAACACAATCTATCTGAAATCCTAGGATTCATGAAAGATAAAAAACAAATCCCTAAAAATTGATGTATAGTGACCCTTCAATTGCCAAAATTAAGAAAAAAATAAAAAGGTATAACCAAAACTTAGCAAAATAGCCAAAGTTTACACCCCCAAAATCCAGAACTTAGACAAATCGGAAAACTAACCACAAAAGACACACTTTATAGCTAATATCTGTAAAAATATTGCTTCTTCGATTATTAAAGAGGAAATTAAATTCAGAAATCAAACAAAACAAAGGTGTGACATTAGATCTGATGAAAAAGACATAACTGATGCGATTGAGCATAAGGGTTCTGATTGAGCGAGTATGAATAGGAAAAATAAACCAAAATAGACATACCCACATAAACTGATGCGAGGGAGGAGATTGAGATGCTTACCCGCGACTGGAGATTGAGATAGCAGCAGAGGAGATTGAGATAACCGCGGCTGGAGATTGAGCGTAAGGGTTCTGATTGAGAGAATTTGTTATTTTAGATTTTTTGATAATTTGGAGGGAATAGTTAATTATTTGGGGAAAGAATTGGAGGGAAGATAAAATGATTAAAATTGCTTTCAATTAGTCATTTTTAGTGGTAAATTATTTTAATTGTCGGTAAAAGGATACTTGTGACTGGCTAATATGCTTTTGTCGCTAATTTTTTAAGTTAAAGGATCAATTAGCGGCTATTGTATTATTGTCGCTAAATAATTGCCGCTAAAGGCCCTTTTTGTAGTAGTGACATAATCATATAAGCCTTATAAGAACATCTCTGGCCATTAGTACTTCTTCCCACTTGACTAGACTATAACCAAATCCTAAGATACAACATGAACCTCTCTTCGAGCATTAACTACCTCATTAAAGATCCTCTGCTAGTACTCTACTCATTTCCTATAAGACATTCCTTAAGAACCTATTCCTAAATTCGTTGGATTATTATTATGGAACCGTCATCATGAACACGTCTCACTTTGGAGGAACAAAGTCATAACATGAGATCAACATCAATGAATAACATTAATAGCCATGAAACAAGCTCAAGGATATCACAAGAACATCGAGAACTGTAAGCTTTGGTACTTTTAGAAATGAGTTTATTGAAGATGTCATATATAGGTTCACAACAAAGGAATCATGCCTTAAGAAAGAAAGGTTTAGCCTTAACATACCTGGAATCTTGCTCCTTGACCTTCCCACTTATCTCCTGACTTGTAATCTACATATAAAATCGTTCATACTATTATTAGACTCACCATCATACACTTGTATTAAGCCTTTAATTAAAATCCCTTTAGAATCTGCCGAAATTCGGGCAGCATCTCCCCTGTTTATATGCCTAACCCGAAATCTCAATTCAGCAATTAAATTGCAATGTCCATAATTCTCTACTCCGATGTCGTATGATGAACGGTTTGTTGCGTTGGAAACTAGACTCGACGAACTTCATTTTAGGCTTTTGCTTTGCTTCAAAACTTCTCATATACTAAAAGATATTCTTTCTCAAAGTTGGCCCAAAATTTTCCCTTCATATTTTCCACAAAATTCAAGGTCTCAATAGCTTATTTCTTCAACTCCATTTGGTCGTGAGACTTCCTAGAACTCCTCATATATCACTTTATCCATAAGTATACCTAATAATTATGCCATTCCTTAAACCCGAAAGATGGATCATCTTGATCATAATTCCATGTACTTGTACTTAAACTTAGCGAACGTTCATCTGGAAGTACGGGGTGTAACACCAAATATCTGGAATACTGCTGCCCCAGACCCCTTCTATACTAACTACTAGCACCGACAGATCTAGCCCTCTTGCTCTGTCCTCTATGAATATCACACTCACTCCTCTGTGGCTGTTGCTGCTCTTCTAAATTTTGGGTGTGGCCCTGAATACGGGAAATGTCCATCCCTTCTTGCAATGAAGCTGTCAAATAATCTTTGAACAAATGTGGCCTTAAGCTACTCATAAATCTGTGCACTCTATCTAGTTTGCGCATACCTAGCTAACCAATTAAAGTGAAGGCTATACTCCCGGGCACTCATATTCCCTTGCTTCAAATTCAAGAATTTATCTGCTCTGGCCCGACGAACCTCGGGTGGCAAATAGTGGCGGATGAAAGCATATACGAACTCTTGCCGAACTGGGGGAGGTGAATTTTCCTTTCTTGAAGATATCCAATTATTACACCAAAGAACCGCCACATCCCGGAGTCTATAAGATGCCAACTCCACGGATTTAGTATCGGAGGCATGGATGATTCTCAACGTTCTTAGCATCTCATCAATAAAACCTTGCGGGTCTTCATCCGGCTTTGACCCGAAAAATTCTGAAGGATTTAAACTCATGAAATCACGGGCTCTAGCACTAGTCGCTCTGTCACTTGGACTCGTACTCTGCCATTGAGCCTAAGCGGCAACTAGCTATGTCAATAGCTGAATAACTTCGGTCATTTGTTGACCCGAAGTACTCGGCGGAGTGACTGGAGGCATAGGAGCCGGAGCTGAAGCCCCTTCTTGTTCTTCTAAAATCGGCGGAGTGTGGGAGGTATTGGATGAAGCCTCATTTTGGGATTCACCTTCTTCTACATTCGTTGGCAGCTCCCTTTCCATCCGCCTTTCTGTCGCAGCCTTGCCCTTCTAGGCGGCGGTGGCTTTTCTCTATACCGGCATCGCTGAAATCATAACGCACAATTAGGAAGGAGAAAATCTTATAACATGGCTCTATGGCACGATCTAATAAGAAGAAGAATGGCCATTTTTCCTAAATGCCCCACATCCTCTTGTTTATAAGTGTGGCGCGCTTCACACCCATAAATGAGACTCTGCTGGACACGGCTCGTAGATACACCCTAGGACTGAACTGCTCTGATACCACTTTTATCACGACCCAACTAGGGGCCATGACGGGTACCCGGCGCTGACTACCAAGCACCACTCACTATACTGGTCATCATACTCATCCCGAACACATATAATCTTCAAAGTAATACGTAAATGTACATAGGCCCTCACGGCTGCAAAAACAATATACAAGAATATACAATGTAGTCACCATGGGATATCTACTACCTACACATACGTATCTACGAGCCTCTACTAGAGTACTGAGACATAAGGACCCGTCGTGCCCAAATATATATATATACACACACACACACAAGATAATATCTCAAAAATGGCACCTGCGGAATAATGGAGTGCTCCTGTAAATCTGCTGAGTAGCTCCTAGGATTTTGGGCCACCTCCCTGTATGCCCATGCCCTCTAGACATAGTGTATATGCCGCCTGCCTTAGCAGTGTCTGCCCAGCCATGCAGGCATGGTGTAATCTCATCATCATATACTTATTATAATGCATGCATAAAAACTCAAGGATAAGCTATAACCCTATCGGGGTGACGTAAGGTCGAGAACCCCCGATTCCATTATGGAGTAGTCATACATCATCACGCCTCACCCTTGTTATATCCCGTATTTTGCGTATTCGGATAATTCAAAATAATTACGGGAAGTTAAGGGCAAGGCTATATTATTGACCTTGTTTAGCACATAAGTTGTTCATGAAAGTTTTGATGTGGAAATATTAAGAAAGGCTAAGGGCAAAAAGGGAAATTCACAAGATGACTCATAGAAAATATGGAGGAAGGCTAAGTGCAAATTTGGAAATTGGAGAAATAATTTTTCATGAATTCCAAAAAAAAAAAATGGTCTTGGAGCAAAAGGGGCCAAGTGGGCCGTCCATAGGGTGTGGGACTTGGCCCACATGGATGCAAAATAAATAATTAAAAGAAGACTAATTGGATCATATTATTCATCTTCATCCATAGAAGTTTGAAGAAACTTGGAGAAGGACCAAGAGACCTATTCGGCCATGGTGGAGGAAAAATTGAGGTCCAAAAATCTTAATCAAAAAAATATTTTCTTCTAGCTTTCCTACTAATTGGAAGGTCCTCTTTAACATGGAGTAGTTGTTGGAGCAAGCAAAGCACTTATTGTGCCAATTACAACTCTAGCCAAGTTGTGGAGTTAAGTGGAAGAGGTAAGATGTGAATGTTTTGTACATGTTGTAGTGTGTGGAAATGGATGGAAACCATGAATTTGGTGTTTTGGGGTGGTGGCCGTGGATGTGTTGTGTTGTGTAGGAAAGAATGAATCAATTTTACTTAGTGTTTTGGTTGTTGTTGTAATGGATTCTATGATGAAAATGAAAGTTTAATAATTCTAGTTGAAGTTGTAATTGTTGGAGAGTTGTTGTAGAAGCTAATGTGATTTTAAAACTATTTCTTGCGTTTATGGAAAATAATGTTGCTAGCATGTGAATTGTTGGTATAGTTCATGAATTTGGAAGGAAAGAAAATATGTTGTTATTGTTCTTATTGAATTTGGAAGGTTTCGGGTGAAGGGGTATGTTGGTTGAATTGTTTGAAGTGTTCTTGAATCATGTTAGAATGATTTCGGATTAATACTTAAATGTGAAATTATTGATGTTAGCTTGACTATGTCTGGTTGAATTGAATATAAAAGGAATGTCGTCGAATTGTGTAGAAATGATTGCTAGTGTTAGAATGCATTTGAAATAATTGTTGACGTTGGAGATATGATTGTTGGTATTGTTGTTGATAATTTGGCCGAGTTGAATTCTCGGATTTGTTGTTGATAAATTGGCCGAGTTAGATTCTCGGGGATGGTGTATTTACAGGGGAAATGCTGCCGAAATTTCGGCAGAATATAAATGAATTCATTTGAAGGACTGAGACAAACATATGTCAATGAGTCAAATGATTATGTCAATTTTCTTGAATGTAGACTAGCAAGTTTGGACGAATAAGCGTGGCTAATTGGACGTGGGACAGGTATGTAAAGCTTACCTTTTCTTTCTTTTGGCATGTCCTAGAGCTAAGTAAGCTATGATACTTATCTTGGGGTGACTCTATTCTTGATTCTGAGCTTGTTAATGATTCTTATTCACTTCTTGATGTGAATATACTTAGTATAGCCGAGCTTATTGTATGATTGAATAACAAGAAAAGTCTAAAGAGTTCTGTAAGTAGTAATGTCCCAAACTTTCGTAGACGGTCTCGGATTGCTTGAAAATGGTTGTAAAAGTTTCTATAATGAATAACGTTCATAAATTTCATAAGCGAACTCGGATTGTTTTAGAAACGTTCATGGGGGGTTCTATAATGAATGATGTCCATAACGATATTTGAAAGGCACTTGGTATGATTGTTGCTTTAATTTTCCAAAAATAGCTTCTGAAACGTTCGTAGAAGGTTCTGTACTTCAAACGCTCATAACTTTCTTATACTAAGTCGGATTGACCCGAAACTTGTTTCTGAGTCTTCAGGCGTCGGTAAGTATACTTATACATCGAGTCTTAAAAGTTGATTTATGTGCATTTAGTTTCCCACTACTCTGGTCGTGCATATGGTTGTTAACTTTCTTATGCTAACTCGGATTTTCTTGAAACGTGTTTGTGGTTTACTAATGATTTCAAGAAAATTAGTTTCGTACTAAAGGAAACATAAAGTTGATTTTCAAAACCACTCCGTAGAGGGTGCGAGATTTTACTATTAAGATCTTCAAAATCACTCCATAGGGGGTGCGAGAGTTTACTATTTAGATCTTCAAAACCACTCCGAAGGGGGTGCGAGATTTTATTATCTAGATTTTCAAAACCACTCCGAAGGGGGTGCAAGATTTTACTATTTCGTTTCGATTACGACTTATGTTTACACTCCATAGCATTATTTCTTTGTATTGATATTTGTGGATTAGGTTGTGTTGACACCATCATCATTAGTATTATGTCGCAAGTAGCATGCCCGAAGGGGCCAGGGCTAGTATTATTATGTCACGAGCGGCATGCCCGAAGGGGCCAGGACTACTATTATTATGTCGCAAGCGGCATGCCCGAAGGGGCCAGGACTAGTATTATTATGTCGCAAGCGGCATGCCCGAAGGGGCCATCATTATTATAATGCCAGACGCGGCATGCCCGAAGGGGCCACCATCATTATTATTATGTCGGAACTGGCATGCCCGAAGGGCCCAGGACTAACATTATTATGCCGGCGGCATGCCCGAAGGGGCCATCATCATTATTGTTATGTCAGAACCGGCATGCCCGAAGGGGCCAGGACTAGCATTATTATGCCGGCGGCATGCCCGAAGGGGCCATCATTGTTACTATGCCGGAAGTGGCCGTCCGAAGGGACTAATATGATACTATATTCACATTGTGTATTCTAGAATTTGGGTATGCTATACTTATATAGTGTATGCTAGAATTTGTGTAAGGCACTACATGGCATGGTTCAAAATGATGTTCCAGGTTACTCCGGGTTGCCTCTAAACTAGTTTACTGTTACGCCTCTCCTTGTTTATGATTCAGTGATGCTTTACATATTCAGTACATATTCCGTACTGACCTTATTTATTCGGGGGCTGCGTTTCATGCCACACAGGTACACCCAGGTGAGTAAAAGACTTTGCTAAAGGTGTTCCAGCGGGATTGGCGAGCTCCATCTCAGTTCGGAGTGTTGCCGGGTCAAAGTACTTATGTCATGGTATTTTGTATGTGTTAGAGACTTTGCAGACAATGTCCTGTGGATAGAGCGTCGAGAAGTGCGAATCATTTGTAAATGTTAAAAGAGTTGTATTTTCAGATGACTTCAGTTGGTTTAAAGTTCGTAATTGATTGAAAGTTTTCATAATCTTTATAAAGACAATGATCTCTATTTGGAAAAGTTTCATGTTTTAAAAGTTTTTGAAATGACAGATTTTGGTAAAGCGAACGTTTAAAGGGTTCGCTCGACTCTGATGAGAGTCGGGTGCCCATCATGCCCTATCAAGATTAAGGTGTGACAACCTTGAAGGAACTATCATTATAAGGTGAGTGTAACAACAATGAATAACGTCAAGGAATCAATAGCTCTAGAATCTTTTGACGTAGACTCATCACCATCATTACCATGTTCATAACATATCTCTTATCTTTATCTCATGAGAAGCTCTTTATAACATAGACTCATAGTTTCTGGAATGTAAGAAGGTCATGAGAAAAATAAAGGGAATCATGTCATAGGAATCATGCCTTAGAAAAAGAAGGGACTAGCCTCACATACCTTTTCGCCTTTCTAACTTGCCGACTAAACGCTTCCTTCCAAGTTCGCGATTCTACATTCAAGAGAAATCGTGCTAGAATTAGATAATCGGAAGTATACTTAAGCTTAAGCTAAGGCTAACGAAAATTGGGCAGCATCTCCTTTATTTCTACAACTTTCTCCATATGATATAACAACTCCCAAACATCCATAACAACATTCATAATATTGTAATCAACAACTTCTTCAAGTTCAGCGTTATTCAATTCCAACAAGTTCTTACCAAAATGATTCATGACCATAACTATGGCATAACACCGTATGTGTTCTCATGTTATACTTCCTTAACGTCATTTGTATCATCTACAACAAGATTTTACTCATAATATATCAAGGGTCATGATTCATGTTAAACTACTATTCAAGAATACCATTATTTTCACATTTGAGCTCCATATTCTAATTTCTCCCATAATCCAAGTCTTTCAACCCCTCAAAATTCTTAATATCATGAAATGATCATAAAACTCACCTTTGATTGTGTAGGGATGGGCTTTTGATGAATATACTTCACTTGGAGAAAACCCTAGCTCCACTTCCAAAGAATTTCTTGACTTCCAACAACCCTAGAGAACTCCCTTTCACTTGATTTCCTTGAATTGATGATATTGATCTTTGATTTCCCTTGAGTCCTTGTAAATGAGTGAGTGGAATATTCTAGAGAGTTAGAGAGAAATAGAGAAGATGGAGAAATAAGAAATTAGAAGTAAGAACATGTTTTTGTACTTGAAAAATGCTCAGCCTGTCGGGTGTTATACAGATACTTATACGGTCCGTATAACATTATACAGTCCGTATAAGTGACTGTATTTCACCATCATGGAAAACATCTTTCATGTTGGTTATACGGACCCTTATACGGACCGTATAAGTGGTTGTATAACCCCACTTTTCTGAAATTATTTCCGTCGTTTCGTTTGATCTCCAATCCTTATGGAACCTTCTTAGCACTTATTTAATACTACATTAGCAATCTAAGGAGCGTTATAACTCTTCTTCAAGACATCATTAAGTCAACCTTAGTTTGGTACTTTACAAAACTCTTCCAAAACACAACTTATACTTAACATTCTTCAACGGACTCTCTTCTCTTGCTTCAAACGTCTTTGGAATCTTAATCAGAACCGTTAAGTACTACTTCTTACTTGTAGAAACAGCATATACTTCTCACCATGCATTAGTCTATCTACCATACAACGACATGAAATTTTCCGAGGTGTAACACAACGATAAAGATTAAAGGGGTGAAATGGTTAACTATTTAAATTACTCAAACTCCTTGGATTGAAGGGAATAAAGTATTTGCTAATTTTGACTTTTTTATAATTTAAACCATTAAATAAGTGATTATTAGTTTAAAACAAAATACTGTTTTTCTCTTGATTAAATCTAACAAGCATCTCATAAATGTCATAAAAGTACCAATTAATTTCTAAATAAATTTGTGATGTCATAAAAAACCTTTCACCAATCCAAAGGAGTAAAATATTGATCTGAACAATTTATAAAAATTATTTAAACCCTTTAATGTGCATAGCTCATTTTATTTATTTTCCAAAGACTCTGAGTAATTAAAATAAATTACAGGAGGTCAACAATTAGGTGTCAACAGGGCCTGCCAGGAAAAGCATAGGAATGCGCACCATCAAGGCCACTCTGGCCTGACTGCGCTTCTCCCCTGAAGACCTGGGAACCACCCCTACCAGACTGATATCCACCCCTGGACGAATGTGAACCACCATGGCTTGACTGAGCACCGCCTCTCACTAAAGAACCACCCTGGCTACCAGAAGATGCTTGAGTCCTCGGGGTGCGGAACTGGGAACCCTGCTGAGTCCCACTATGTCTAGGTCGGGTGCAATCACTGATGAACTGACCGGGATCACTACAAATATAACAATATTTGGGGGCTGGAGGCTAATACACAGAGACCGAAGAATCGGATGGACCACCTCGGTCGGTTGGTCGAGAGCAAGAACCTCCATGAGACTGCCCGGTCCCATAACCGCTTTGTCTAGAAGGGCCACTAAAAGATGCCTGCAGTGCAGACTGAACAGGATAGCTGGGGGGTGACGGATAGGTCCTAAAAGACTGACCCCCACGCCTATAACTGGAACCACTGTACCCACCATGCTAACGAGGCCTCTTCTCTCTAGACCCTCAAAAAGATCGAGCCTTGGAAGACTCGACACCTACAGAATGATCCACTACTGCCTGGAAGGAAGACCACATGGCCACAAGTTGAAGACAAGCAATATGAAGTGAAAGCACAAGTCCACCAACAAATCTACAAACCCACTATTCCTCTGTCGGAATCAATTGTGTCACATATCGATCTAAAAATATGAATGGAGCCTCATACTCTGCCACTGACATACCTCTCTACTGTAAATGATTTAACTCTTCCCTGTGTTGATCCCTCAAAGTAAGTGGCACGTACTTCTCCAAGAAAGCCTAGTGAAACTGTGCCCAGGTGAGTGGAGGTGAACTAACAGGTCTGCCCTCAATAAAATATCTCCGTCACGTCTTCACATCCCCGCGAAGCTAGAAAGACACATAATCCACACCATGAGACTCCACAATACCCATCTTGTAGAGCCTCTCATGCATATCCATAATGAACTTATACGCGTCCTCACTAGGCATACTAAAGAATCTAGGCGGCTCCATCTTCAAGAATCTGCTAACAAGCTCCTGATCCCCAAGTGTCATGACCTGGCTGCTATTAGCCTAGAAGTACCCTCAGGGGATAGTATACCATCAATGAGCAGGGCCATGGCAGCAAGAGGCTGCATCCTTGGTGTCTGCCGTTGCTTAGGAGTACGTATTCCTGCTCTGGTCTGTGAACCACCTCGAGATGAAGAAGGATGGGGGCCATAGTTTCCTGGAATACTGGATCGGCCAAGTTGTTTGCTCTCTCGCAGGCTGGTGCTCTGGCTGATGCTCTAGAGAAGCTGATCGAGTGCGCCTCTGTCCAGCCTCACGAGCCCTGCCACTGGATGGTGCAGCACCACGACCTCCAGCTTAGCTGGGGCCTCCAACTCGGCCTTAGCCTCTAGCTTGTCCTCATCCTCTCGTGTTGGCCCAAGCAGTGGCCTCGAGCACCTCGTCCCTCGCGATCATAGCTCATGTTCTCACCATCTGTGAGAGAATGGAAATAAATTAGATACCAATTCGAATGTTCCATATGCCAATTTGAATAAAGTAGCATAAAAGAATGAAGGAATTTGAAGTTTCCTAAATTTCCTATAGCCTCTCGTAGATAAGTACGGAGCTAATCGTACCGATCCGCAAGACTCTACTAGCTATGCTCTTGTACTTATAGAGCAGGTGACCTAGGCTCTGATACCAACTTGTTACGACCCAAAAGCACAAGTCATGCGGGCACCTACTATTTCCCACCTTGGTAGGTGAACCCTTGCATAAATTATTCATTAAACCACAATAAAGAAATTAAGAAAACAGAACTGCAAGTCTCAAATGTAGATATAAATAAGGATAAGGAGGTAAGTGCGGAAATAATACATACAATCCCATGGAATCTGGTCTAAAGCAGTACAAGAGCCACTACTACATTACTGACAAGTCTAAATATGAAATACATAAGTCTGAATAAGTGAAATACTATCTCGGAGAAAATAAGACAAGTAACAAAGGAGGAGTCATCCGGGCAGCGCATCCATACATGTGCTCACCCTGGATACACATCAGCAAAGGCCTCGAGAACCAGTCATGAGGAGAGGGTGTGGAACCTGTCGCGTACTCTGCACTCATAAAAGAATGCAGCAAGGTAGTATCAGTACAAACACTAGGTACTGGTAGGTATCATAGGACGATAAAATTTAGCTAACATATACATAGTACGAGACTGAAAGATAGACATGCTCACAATCAAGTAAAACACAACACTGTCCAAGAATAGCAACTCAAGTACGGAAAGATCAAATAGCCGAATCATAGCCTATGGTGAAGCAACTAAACACAAGTTTGCCAAGTTTCCTACAATTCCTCAGGATAACCACAACATAAGTACAACCAACATATCCGATCAATAGATGTAAAATAAGATGATAATAATGAATGCATATGCAATAAAAGGATATGCAATGGCCAATGTACGTTGCAGCCTGCAACAAGATCCAATATAAGATGCGGAACGTGCAACCCAATCCAATATATGTTGCGGAACGGGCAACATGGTCCAAATATATGAATATATGTGTTGCGGCGTGCAACCCGATCCAAATACATGAGTACGGATGAGAATATATCAATCCCAATAAGAATATATCAGTACCAATCGTGCCACACATGGACACATACCACAATATCAAGAATGAGTCAAATCCTTCCTCTATACCCGATAATTCCTAATAAATGAGAGATACGATTTCACAATCATGATAATGCAACTAAATGTCACGCCCTAAAGCCCACCCTAGACGTGACTGGCATTCGACGCTATGAACAATAGTGGAAGAGCCTAAACATTCAATATCCAACACTAGAATCTGCAAGGTTCACTACTCAATTATCAGGAGTTATAGATAAATGCATTCTAATCAATATATCAAGATTAAAAATCAGTGGAAGTATTTAATGTTATATAACTTAATCAAAACATAACAAGTGCCCAAAGAGTTACGAACAACTCTTCAACTACCCACAGAATGAATGTAACTATGGAGCTTTTAAGAATAAAGAATGACCGTCTAATCATCGGGACACAACCCGGAAAACTAATATAAATAAATGGAAGGGATAAATAGAGGATGACCCACGAATGAGCTTGTGGGATCACCAAATCAACAACAACAACAAGTTATCCTGGCGCTTTAGTCTCCACGAACCTGCTCTTCTTCGTTACCTAACATACAATAAAAAACAACAATGATATGCTTTAGTACTTCGTACTCAGTGAGTGTCTCGGGGACAATTTCACATATAAAAATCAGATAAAATAATAAGTAAAGAAATCAGTTCTGGAAACCATGTGAAATCATTGTTAAACAGTTACTTAACTTGGTTGTCAAAATGAATGAGAACCCATTTTTATCAAGTTTACAACTTTCGATTATGTCCTTTCAATTTGCCAGATTATCATCAGTAATGCTTTCATAAAGAGATAAAGATATCGCACATGCCAATACAGGCCAAAGAATGAATCACATCGAAGGGACGACCTTTGAGGTTCCCTAAAAATGACTGCGCACCACACCGGAATATTAGACTCTCGGTGGCTATCCTTCTTCCCGAATAGCTAGGAATAAATCGCACCCGGGTAGCAAACCTACAGTGGCCACTCTTCCTCCCAAATGGCTAGGCATTACCATACTAGGATCCATAGTAACTACCCTTCCTCCCGAGTAGCTAGGCCAAACACAACAACAAAGTTCAAAGCATCGAAGCCGAATCACAATTCATCTCAAGGTAGTCACATCACCAATTAGCATTTTAGTTCATCATAAAACACCATTACCAATCCCTTAGCCATTATTGGTTATTATCTCATATAGAGGAAAATGATTAGAATTACATATACATGTATAATGTATAATACAATCAAGGTTTAATTTGGGTCTGTCCCCTCATGCACACCAACCCCAATCAAAGCATGAAATAGGGTTTTAAAGTATGAAAAGTTCGCCTTATTATTCAGTAAAGAACTTTTGAAAGGGAGACACACATCCAAGATAAGGTTTTCAAAAGAGACATATCTTAATTAGCCTTACGTAATTCAACAATTCACTTTTACAATGAAGAACACCCAAAACCCTAGCTTGTGTCACTTTGAGAAAGATTACCTTGCAACCGTAGGTTTTTCATTCAAGAATTATGTGTTTAATGCTAGGATTGACTAATAATGTTAAATATATTATCACCTTAATGCTTGAAGACTTGGAGGGAAGATATTCGTCCTTAGGGTTTATGAGAATGTGAATAAGTGATAAAATTAACTGAACCCCGATTTATATACGCATTGCTGGAGGCGGGTGAAATATGCACAGAAATACGGACCGCATTTCAAAATACGGGCCGTATTCTTTGGCCATATTTTACGTTAACAAAAGAGTGGACCCTATAGGGAGGCGAGTGAAATACCCCCAAGAAATGCGGGCCGTATTTCAAAATACGGGCCGTATTCTTTGGCCGTATTTTTCGTTAACAAAACAGTGAAGTCTAGACTCTCCAAGACGCTTTCACACTTAACCTGGATTTACAAAGTGTTACATTATCCCCTCTTCAAGATCATTCGTTCTCGAATGAGAATCGTAGCCTAACAAGGATTCACTAAACCACAAGTTGTTTCAAATAAGCGCAAACAATTCGCGTAAGAATAGCTAGAAACTTTAACTCATGCCTGCAATAGGGAACAAGTGAGGATATATTTTCTTCATGTCCTCCTCTGCTTCCCATGTTACTTCTTCGATATCATGGTTTCGCCACAAGACTTTAACTAAAGCTACATATTTTGTTCTCAGCCTTCTAACTTGACGATCTAGAATTTGAACTGGTTTTTCTTCATAAGATAACCCTTCATTAATTTCAATCTCTTCATGGTTCAACATATGGGAAGGATCAGGTTTGTACAACCTCAACATTGAAATGTGAAACATAGGATGCACCATGGCCATATCAGATGGTAACTTCAACTCGTAAGCCACCGTCCCTATTTTCTTAACCATCTCATAAGGGCCAACGAAACGAGGACTAAGCTTTCCCTTCTTACCAAACCGCATTACTCCCTTCATCGGCTCCTGTCGCCTTATGTCCGTATACGACCTCTATCTACTCTGAGCTGTCTTGAGTCATTTTATAATAAGATTAAATTTCTCGATTGCTTCATGAACTGATTTAGGATCCAACAATTCTACTTCAGGTGGTTCAGACCAACCAATTGGAGACCAATGACGCCTCCTATAAAGAGCCTCATAAGGAGCCATCTGAACACTCACTTGATAACTATTGTTGTACGCGAATTCCACAAGAGGTAAATGTTCAACCCAATATCCTCTGAAATCTATAGTACAGGCTCGCAACATATCTTCCAAAGTCTGAATAGTTCTCTCTGCCTGCCCGTCAGTTTGGGGATGAAAGGCAGTGCTCAATTTCCCTCTAGTTCCCAAACCTTCCTGAAAGGATTTCCAAAAATGAGCAGTGAATTGCGTACCTCAATCAGATATGATGGATGTCAGAATCCCATGCAATCTAACTATCTCTTGTAGGTATAACTTGGCATACTCCGCCTAGTATATGACGTCTTCACAGGGAGAAAATGGGCTGACTTTGTGAGTCTATCCACGATCACCCAAATCGAATCAAATTTGGCCTTTGTGTGGGGGTAAACCCACAATGAAATCAATATTGATAACCTCCCACTTCCACTGCAGAATCTCGATATTCTGAGCCAGACCTCCAGGACTTTGATGTTCAGCCTTAACTTGTTGACAATTCAAATACTTAGCCATAAAGTTGGAAATATCAACCTTTATGCTCTTCCACCAATAGTGTTTTTTCAAATCCTTATACATCTTAGTGGACCCCGGATGCACATAGTATTTAGAACTATGCACCTCTGCCATCAATTCTTGTCGAAGTCCGTCAACATTAGGAACGCATAACCGCCCTTGCAACTATAGGACACTATCACCTGTCCCAACAGCGAATGAAGTGTACTCACCCCTTTCCACTCCATCCCACTGTTTCATCAAAAGTTCGTCGTCATACTGCTTGGACTTGATCCTTTCCACAATGTCAGACCGTGCCGGCGTGATTCCCATTAACTCACCATCTTCGGTTTCATCAAGTGTGACACCAAGACTAGTAAGTCTTCAATTTTCCCTTCCCATAAGAATGTCATGTGCACGCAAATATGCTAACGTGCCCGTAGAGTTTCTACTCAGAGCATCAGCAACCATATTTGCTTTACCCAGATGATACAAGATATTCAAGTGGTAATCTTTCAACAACTCCGACCATCTCCTTTGTCTGAAATTCAACTCTTGCTGCTTGAAAATACATTGTAAACTCTTGTGATAAGTGAAAACATCACAAGGCTCACCATACAGGTAGTGACGCCAAATCTTCAAAGAAAATACTACAGCAGCTAACTCCAAGTCATGAGTAGGGTAATTCTTCTCATGCTGTTTCAACTGTTGCGACACATAAGAAATCACGTTACCATTCTGCATTAACACACAACCCAGCCTAATCCTAGAGGCATCAAAATACACCACATAGCCATCGGACCCAGAGGGTAAAGTCAGAATAGGAGCCGAAGTCAACCTTACCTTAGGCTCCTGGAAACTCTTTTCACAAGCTTCAGACCACTGAAACTTAGCAGCCTTTTGCGTCAACTTAGTGAATGGCGAGGCTATTGACGAAAAGCCTTCCACAAACTTTCTGTAATAATTTGCCAAACCCAAGAAACTATGAATATCAGTCACTCTCGTGGGTCTAGGCCAATCCTTCACAGTTGAAATTTTCTGAGGGTCAACCTTAATACCGTCGCAGACACCACATGGCCTAAGAAAGCCACAGAATTGAGCCAGAATTCACACTTAGAGAATTTTGCATAAAGCTCGTTCTCCTCAAATGTTGTCAAGGTTATTCTCAGATGATTTTCATGATCCTCACGACTCTTTGAATACACCAAAATATAATCAATGAAAACAATGATGAAACGATCCAGATAAGGTTTAAACACACGATTCATTAAGTCCATAAATGCAGCAGGCACATTAGTCAACCGAAAAGACATTACTAGAAACACGAAGTGCCCATAACGAGTACGAAACGCTATTTTTGGAATATCCTACTCCATTATTTTCAATGGGTGATACCCTGACCTTAAGTCAATCTTCGAGAAGAAGTTAGCACCCTGAAGTTGTTCAAATAAATCATATATCCTAGGCAAAGGATATTTATTCTTAATGGTTACCTTATTAAGCTGGCGATAGTCAACACACATCCTAAGGGAATCATCTTTCTTCCTAACAAACAAGACTGGAGCACTCCAAGGAGAGAAACTTGGTCGGATAAAACCTTTATCTAACAAGTCCTTTAATTGGTCTTTTAATTCCTTTAGCTCTGCTAGAGCCATACGATATGGAGGAATGGAGATTGGTTGGGTGTCGGGAATAACATCAATCCCAAAATCAATGACTCTATCAGAAGGACTACCAAGAAGATCTTCAGGAAACACTTTGGGATAATCACTAACTATGGGAACAGTTGCAAATCCAGGCACTAGAGCTTTTGTATCATTAACCGCAACCAAATGGTAGATACACCCCTTAGTAATCAATTTACGAGCCTTTAGATAGGAAATAAACCTACCCCGAGGCTTAGCAATTTCAACCACCAAAACAATAATAGGTTCATCAGGAAAGGCAAAAAGAACTAACTTATGGCGACAATCCACATTATCATAACAGGCGGACAGCCAATCCATCCCCATAATGACATCAAAATCCACCATCTCAAGTTTATCTAAATCAGCCATAGTCTCATGACCCTTAATCACAACAACACAATTTCTATAGACGCTAGAAGTAATAACAAGAATACCAAAAAGTGTATTGACACCAAAGGGTTTCGACAGCAGTTCAGGTTCCATACTAAAATCGAGAGCAAAAGTATGGGGTCACATAAGATAAGTTTGATCCCGGATTGATCAACGAATACGCATCAAAGGAGCAAACAGTAAGAATATGTCACGACCCAAACCGATGGGCCATGAATAGTGCCCGAACTGGACACCCGTATACGAACCTGCTTAGTATGATCAGACCGAAACTGGAAACAATATGGCAATCTGTAAAAGCTCGCTGTAAACTCATCATATCATACATCAAATAGAACCTATCTCTTGAGAAGCCACAGCTAACCAAACATAACAAAATATGCAAGCCGATAAAGCTGCTACTATGCACGGGAATATCCAAAACGAACTACATCTGCATAGCTGATCAAACCGTATATACGTAACCCTCATATGTCTACAGACCTCTAAGAGTATAACAAAGCCTATGTCAAAGGATCTATACCAAAACAACGCGAGCTCCGGAACAATAGAGCCCTCCAAGTAGCTGAGCTGAAGTCCTAAACAGGAGGATCACCGAACTGAGTGTCTGTACCTGCGGGCATGAAACGCAGCCCCCGAAGAAAAGGGGTCAGTATGAATAGTGTACTGAGTGTGTAAGGCATGAAATCAACATGTACATAAAATCCTAGAAAACATTTGAGACATGTCAATGAATGGGCAAAATAAATGCATCAGTACAGCTATATCAAAGAAACACATATATCCATAGAAATATCACAACAAAGGCCACATCGTCACCCCTTGTTAATTGTGCCATATATATACACACCACAACAAAGGCCACAGCGTCACCCCTTGTCAACTGTGCCATACATATACACATCACAACCAAGGCCACAACGTCACCCCCTGTCAACTGTGCCATACATATACACATCACAACAAAGGCCACGGCGTCACCCCCATCAACTGTGCCATACATATATACATCACAACAAAGGCCATAGCGTCACCCCCTGTCGACTGTGCCATATATACACACAACAAAGGTCACAGCGTCACCCCCTGTCAACTGTGCCTTATATATATACAACAAAGGTCACAACGTCACCCCTGTCAACTGTGCCTTATATATACATGAAGAATGAAAATGAGTGCAGTGCATAATCAAAATGAAATAATAGAACTCTGTAATGTCACAAAATAGCTATATACATATATTATATTCATGGCATGTATAAGAGTTCAACTAAAAACTTTCGCTCTGTCCCACCTTGAAGGAACAATTTATAAGGTGAGATCAACAACAATGAAATTAATCGAGAAAATCATGAAATAGCTTAACATTTTTACATCATCGTTGAAATCATATTTGAGACCTTTGAGCATAAAATCATCCCCAACGTAATCCTCATAAAAACATTCTCATTTTTAACATCATAAGAAGCTTTAAGAGTCATAAACTTCTAGCTTTTGAAATCAAGGAGGTTATGGAAACACTTATGGACTCATACCATAGGAATTATGCCTTTGAAAGAAAGGGACGAGCCTTAACATACCTGGAAGCTTACTTCTCGACTTTTCCAACTTACTTTCTGTCTTGTAAGATATACAAGATCATTCGTAGTCTCCTAATCTACATATAAAACCATTCATACCATTGTTAGGCTCATTATCATATGCTTTTCTTAAGCCTTCAAATTAAACCCTCTTAAACTTTGCCAAAATTTGGGCAGCATCTCCCCTGTTTATATCCCTAGCCCGAAATCACAATACCAACAGAACAAAAACAACAACAACAGCGCTAACATCAACAACATCATCATCAATACCAAAATATACTCCATAAAACATCCCACACGATGTTTACTCAATTTCTCAACCAATCAATCGACTTTACGAAGCTTTAACAGCTAAATCTCCTTGATACAATTTGTAATATCAATAATACGGAATATCCTTACCTCAATCAAGGTTGGAAGAACTTGAAATATTATTTAGCTTCAATTGGCTCCTTTGATCCGTCAAGATTTGATGTATAAAACAAGAACTACAAAACCCTCTATGCTTCCCGAGCCTCGGATGTAGTCCTGTAACTTTAATTCGCTAAAAAAATGATTCTTCAATGTTTCTTGGGGCTCTTGGGCTCTTTTTGATGGAGAGGAGTGGAGAAAAATGAAGCCAAAGACCAGATTTTTGGTCTTAAATAGGAGCTCAAGGTCGGTACTGTAGCAAGTCGGTTACTGTAGCAGTTACTATAGCACGCGATTCTGCTCTGTCAGCCTAAATTATAACCCCTATAATTCTCTACTCCGATGTCGTATCGACGAGTGGTTTATTGCATTGGAAACTAGACTCGACGAACTTCATTTTAGGCTTTTGTTGCACCACAAAACTCCTCATAATATAAAAGATATTCCTTCCCTAAGTTGGACCAGAATCATCGTACGAAACCTTGCCCATCTTTTCTCCAAAGTCATACTACTCAATTTCTTCTACTCATTTCCTTATAGTATCTTCCGGTATTCCTTATATACATCCTTTACTCATAAAATATACTTAATAATGCTACGCTTCATATATTCCAAAGTTATCTTACTAAGCCATAGCTCGACATACTTACGCTTAAATTTAACAAGTGCTTCTTCAGAAGTACGGGATATAACAGAATACCTGTAACCACAGCTTCAGAGGCTTCAGCTGCCATCCTACGAATCAACCCATAAAGTCGAGCTGTCCCTCCATGCATATTTAATTCGTGGAACCAACCTACATACAAAATGGGTCAACTTATGTTTCTCAGTCGGAATCATGTACAGTGCATATTTTGACAGACGGTGAACTCTAAGCTGTATTCACGAATAGATTTTGTACCTTGCTCAAGTTTCTCAAACTTGGTAGCCATAGAAAACCTCTCTTCATCAGACATAAACCTCTCTATGAACGCCTCCTCAAATTCAGCCCAATTAGGAGGTACAACATCATTACCTCTTTCAGACTCCCATACCTCAAACCAAGCATGAGCAACGTCTTTTAACTGATATGATGCAAACCTTACAGCTTAAGAACCCTGCGCATTCATTGCCCCCACTGCCTTGAAAGTATCATCCATAAAGTGTTGGGGGTCATCCGACTCTCGTGACCCGAAGAACTTTGGTGACTTTAGATCCAGAAACTGCTTAAGCCTACCCCCACCATGAGATTCCATACCTCCATGCTGATGCAGAGCTGCAACTAATACAGTTAGCATCTGGATCACCATCTGCATTGACCCAATCTCAGGCACAACCGCAGCAGGAACAGGCGGTGCTTGAGGTGGCGCCTGGTTCCCAGCGTTATTCTTATTACCACCATTTGCTCCCACCAAATTTCGAGTCCCTGTAGCGCGTCCTGGGTTACCAGTTTCAGATTGAGTTAGGGCTAATTCTACAAGGCACGAATTAATGAGCGAATTACAATGATCCTAACAAGACTTCAAGCTCTACAGCACAATCTAGAATTAAAAAGAATAGGAAATACCTATAAATGTCCTGGGAGTTTCTCGGTCATGTAGGTGATCAGGCTGCACAAGGAAAACTCCACTAGACACAGCTCCACAGACACCGACAACAATCCTAGGACGTATCTAAACCTAGGCTCTGATACGATGCTTGTCACGCCCTAAAACCCACCCTAGACGTGACCGGCATCCGATGCTATGAACAACATCGGGAGAACCTAAACATTCAATATCCAACACTAGAATCTGCAAGGTTCACTACTCAATTACCAGCAGTTATAGATAAATGCATTCTAATCAAGATATCAAAATTAAAAATCAGAGGAAGTCTTTAATATTATATAACTTAATCAAAACATAACAAGTGCCCAAAGAGTTACGCAACAACTCTTCAACTACCCACAGAATGAATGTAACTATGGAGCTTCTAAGAATAAAGAATGACCGTCTAATCATCGAGACGCAGCCCGAAAAACTAATATAAATAAATGGAATGAATAAATAGAGGATGACAATCGAATGAGTATGTGGGCTCACCAAATCAACAAAAATAGCAAGTTCTCCTAGCGCTTTAGTCTCCACGAACCTGCTCTTCTTTATTTACTAGCATACCATAAAAAACAACAATGGTATGCTTGAGTACTTCGTATTCAGTGAATGTCTCGGGGATAATTTGACATATAAAATTAGATACAATAATAAGTAAAGAAATCAGTTCTGGAAACCATGTGAAATTATTGTTAAACAGTTACTAACTTTGTTCAATATGCTTGTCAAAACGAATGAGAAACCCTTTTTATCAAGTTTACAGCTTTCGGTTATGTCCTTTCAATTTCCTAGATTATCATCAGTAATGCTTTCATAAAGAGACAAAGATATCACACATTCCAATAGAGGCCCAAAAATGAATCACATCGAAGGGATGACCTTTGAGGTCCCCTAAACATGACTGCGCACCACACCGAAATATTAGACTCTCGATGGCTATACTTCCTCCCCAATAGCTAGGCATAAACCGCACCCGGGTAGCGAACCCAAAGTGGACACTATTCCTCCCGAATGGCTAGGCATTACCACACTAGGATCCATAGTGACTACCCTTCTTGCCGAGTAGCTAGGCCAAACACAATAACAAAGTTCAAAGCATCGAAGCCGAATCACAATTCATCTCAAGGTAGTCACATCACCAATTAGCACTTTAGTTCATCATAAAACACCATTACCAATCCCTTAGCCATTATTGGTTATCCTCTCATATAGAGGAAAATGATTAGAATTACGTATACATGTATAGTGTATAATACAATCAAGGTTTAATGTGTGCTTGTCCCCTCATGCACACCAACCACAATCAAAACATGAAATAGGGTTTTAAAGTATTAAAAGTTTGCCTTATTATGCAATAAAGAACTTTTGAAAGGGAGACACACATCTAAGATATGGTTTTCAAAAGAGACATATCTTAATTAAGCCTTACGTAATTCAACAATTTACTTTTACAACGAAGAACACCCAAAACCCTAGCTTGACACTTTGAGAAAGATTACCTTGCAACCCTAGGTTTTGCATTCAAGAATCATGGGTTTAATGCTAGGATTGACTAATAATGTTAAAGATGTTCTCACCTTAATGTTTGAAGACTTCGAGGGAAGATATTCGTCCTTAGGGTTTATGAGAATGTGAATAAGTGATAAAATTAACTGAACCCCGCTTTGTATATGCAGTGCCGGAGGCGGGTGAAATACGCCCGGAAATACAGACCGTATTTCAAAATACGGGCCGTATTCTTTGGACGTATTTTAGGTTAACAAAAACAGTGGACCACATAGGGAGGCGAGTGAATTATGCCCAAGAAATACGGGCCATATTCTTTGGCTGTATTTTTCTTTAACAAAACAGTGAAGTCCAGATTCTCCGAGATTCTTTCACACTTAACCTGAATTTACAGAGTGTTACACTAAGCATAAAGTCTAGTAAATCACACACGTGGTGACAAGACAATAGATCACAATAAGGCGACAAACAACAATCAAAAAACAATACCAACCTAGGTAATCGATCGCACTTACATACCCGAAGGTGTAATATGCTTTCTCCTATAATCACTAACTCTACATATGCTTCGCTAGTCAAAGTCTAACTATAAGGTAAGCCGTATCCTACCTGGTTGTCGAGCGGGAGCCATGAATAATCACACTTTCCCCTTGCCATTTCGAAGAGCTTCAAGGTACTTAAAGTCTATTCATAATTGAATTCTTAGTTAGAAATAAGGAAGAACAATACCCATATTGCTACACTATCGTTTGAATCAAAATCAATTATGAAAAAGGGGAAAAAAGGCTCACAAGGGCAAAACGGGTATTTCAAGTGTGAAATTGGTAACCCAACATTTTAGAAGTTCAATTCCACTATTTAATTGCTAGATTTACTCAAGGATAAGTCAATTTCTATAACGACCCTTCCGGTCGTTATGGAAAATATAGGATCACCCCACCAAATAAAGCCTTTCCAAGGGTACAACGAGCCAGTAGAACAAAATTTTGTAAGCTTAAGAGCTGAAACTTGACTTGCTTGTGATTGTTAATTAATTTTGATTGAGTCCGTCGGGGGTTGTCATAGGAAATTAGAACTCCAATGGGAATTTCGAGGCCATGGGTGGATTCGTATG
The DNA here is from genome assembly GCF_019175385.1 of Lycium barbarum. Lineage (NCBI taxonomy): Eukaryota > Viridiplantae > Streptophyta > Magnoliopsida > Solanales > Solanaceae > Lycium > Lycium barbarum. The sequence goes on from NC_083341.1 coordinate 94,196,528, forward strand.
ATGTTTTTATGTCTATGTGCATGTTTTGTTTGTGTTTGTTAGGCCTTGTATGAAATGTTGAGTGAAAGGGGGGAAAAATGGTCAAAAAGTCGAGCGCATTGCCAGAAAGGCACCGCTATGGCGGTGGGAGTACCGCTGTAGCGATGGGTGGACCGCTGCTAGCGGCCAACTATTTTCTCTATGGCCAATGTGGCGGGCGATGTCCCACTATGGCGATACTGCAATAGCGGTAGATGGACCGCCACAGCAATGAACGAATTTCTCGGGGTCCGCTATAACGGTCACTTGGCCTCTATAGCAGGACCGTTGCAGCGGTGAAACGACCGCTATAGCGGTCGACGAAAAATAGTATCCTATGTTTTAAACAGTTAGTCTCACATTCTTTATTCACAATACTCCAACACAGTTTCCCACTGTCATGACCCAACCGGAGGGCCACGACGGGCACCCGGTGCTAGCCCACCCGGGCACCTCTTAGCATACCCTTTTCATTTACATCTAGGTGAGCCACATATTAAACATAATTTCTATCCATCAATCATACTATTTTCATTGGGCAACGATACATATATACATAGCACCATTAATAGCAGTGGCCATAGCGATGTACATAAGCCGACGAGGCTAACAAAATGACATCTGAAATATCAGCCGACAAGGCCAAACACATCTAACCATATACACATGTCTACGAGCCTCTAAGGAGAGTATGTCACATCATATAGGCGGGATAGGACCCAGCTAGACCCATAAATATGTACACAAAAGAATCAATACCAAAAGCTATAGCTCCGAATGAAATGGAGCTCCGCTATGCATTCCCTGAGAAATATAGCTATGGATCAAGCCTGTCTCCCTGGACACCTGCGGGCATGACGCAGCATCCACAAACAAAATGACGTTAGTACGAAGAATGTACTGAGTATGTAAAGCATAATCAGTATCAGTATAGAAGCATAATAAGCAACATAAGAAATAGCGTGAGATGGGAGATAGTAGTATCATCGTCATAAGCACTTACTTGCTTTTCATAGGGACTTTCCATTTCTAATGTGAGATTGTGTGCATACATCCGTATCCGTATTCGTACTCATGTCCGTACTCATTTACATTTCGTATCCATAGTTGTATTCATATGCATATTTTTATTCGTATTCGTATTCACACTCATATCTATATCATATACATAGCATACCCAACCACGAAGGTTCGGTGTTTCGCGTACCCGACCATGGCTAGGTTCGGTTATCGTACATACCTGACCCTACCAAGGCTCAGGGTTACACATACCTGGCCCTACCAAGGCTTCAGGGTTGTCCGTACCCAACTGTAGTGGTGCACGCGCATTATATATATATATATATATATTATATTTTCTACCCAGCCATATAAGCTCGGGGTTCCATAATAGCCATACTTAGGCACATATACATAAAAGCCCATAAACATCTTTAGCGTCATCACTATTATCATCGTCATCATTATCATCATCACCATTATCGTCATTACTATTACCGTGGTCATCATTATTGTCATTACTATTATCGTTGTCATCACTACATCTATCCTTATAGGATTATTCGTCAGAGGAGGAATTTAGTACAATCGTAATATATCAAGAATCATGAGCTTAGTAGCTTTTGAAGATGGCATCATTTGGAGGACATCATAGGCTTATAGAAGATTAGGTATTTGGCCAAAGAATCATGCCTTATGAAAGAAGGGTTAGCTTTACATACCTTTCCATTCAACTATTCTATCACTTGCACGTTCTCCTCCAATGCTCACGTTTCTACCTTCATTAGAGTTATACTATTATTAGAAAGATCGATAGCTAGCATACATGACCAAAGCTAGATAAAATTGGACAACATCTCCTTTATTTATATGACTTCCTCCATATCATATATCAACTCCCAACATTAATAACAACATTCACAATATCATAACAATAGTCTTCATTTAACTACATTATCCATATTCCTCAATTGACTTCAAGTCATCCATATTCATGGTCATAGCACACTATAACATCCACTCATATACAATGTCTATCCCATGTTCTTAATGTTATTTATAACATGATTATAATCATAACATATCAAGAATCATTACCCAACCCAAACCATTACTCAAAAATGATACTATTTCCACATTCATGACCCATTTTCTATCTCCTTCTACAAGCCAAGTGTTTCAACTTCTCAATACCTTAAATAACATAGTAGGATCATAAAACTTACCTTAGATGTTGTAGGAATAAGCTTTGGATGGAAATACTTCACTTGAGCCAAAACCCTAGTTCATCTTCAATGAAATTTCTTGGCTTGGATGATCTTTAATGAGTTTCTTACACTTGGTTTGCTTAGTTTGATGAAGTTGATCATAATTTTCTCTTGTGTTCTTGTAGATGAAGAGTGGAGAGGGTTTCTAGAGAGTTCTTGAGGTGTTGGATGAAAAATGAAATGAAATAATGACTTGGTCCCTTTTTAATAGCGTGAAATCTGATATGTCGGGAATATTATACAGACACTTATACGGTCCGTATAAACTTATACGGTCCATATAAGTGACCGCGAAATTGTCCCCTTTTCCACTCGATTCTGTGCTCATTATACGGCACATTATACGGGCCGTATAATTTTATACGGTCCGTATAAGTGATCTTAAAATGACTGCTTCAACATCTCGCCTCTGTGACAATTATACGGCACATTATACGGGCCGTATAACTTTATACGGTCCGTATAAGTGACCGTATAATCTCACCAGTGAGGGATTTTACTGTCACAATCCTGTGGACCGTATTATGGTCCGTATAACATTATACGGACCGTATAATCGACCGTATAACTCATCTCTTCACTGATCTTTTTCTTGTCACTTCATTTGATCTCCAATCCTTAGGGAACCTTCTTAGCACTTGCTTATCACCTCATTAACAATCTAAAGGACGTTATAACTCTTCTCCAAAGCATCATTAAATCATCGTTAACTTGTTACTCATAAATCCTTTCCGATACACATCGTATGCCTTGCCCTCTCTTGGCAAACTTCCTCCTATTACTCTGAATGTCTTTGAAATCTTAACTAGGGTCATCAAATGTCATTTCTTACTTATTGAAATACCGTATATTCGTGATCTTCGTTAGTCTATTCACTGTGCGTTAATGGAAAATTTTCCGAGGTGTAACACCCGCAAGCACCTAGGGTGAAATTCCAAGCTAGGGCAAGATATCTCTTGAGAGGTAAGTCTAATCTATCCCTTTCTATCATTCCATATCATCTTCATGATTTTCATCCTCTTTATGGGTTTGCAATGGTGGAATTTGTAATGTTAACCCCAGAATTAATAAACCTTCTATACTTGATGGGTTATGGTAGTTATCACCTATTTATAATCTAATGGCTTGGGTTAACTCCTCTTAATCATGAATTGAGTCCTTAGAGCCATAAACTAAGTGAATTGAGACCTAGGATTCTATAAAAATGGTAACTTGACCATGAAGACTTCTTGTAGTGGGAATGTTGATATAATATTGTTATAATTTGATGATTAATGCTTACTAAGGCCCTTGATAGGTCCCTTTACACCTAGGAAATCATTCACCCATTGGAATGGGGGTAAAGCGAAGGGTAATCTTAAATTGGTAATTGTGACTCATTGAGCCTTCTATTTCTAGACTCTGAGCGTTCTGAGGCTTTAATGAAGGGAAAATCTGTAGCGGAGTGACTTGCTTTGTTCCAGCTCTACGTTTGAGGTAGGTTACTGTTTACTTGAGTTAGACTTTGATTAGTTGAGTTTATGAGTTGTAAATTTTATTGGAGGAAGCATGTTTAGCCTTCATGCATGATATTGTATGTTAGAACTCCTATATGTGATTGATTGAGTGACTGTGTGGGCTTCGTGCCCTGTTCATGTGTGTTGAATCTACAGTTGATATTATTGTGATGAGAAGTTAATATGACCTTCTCGGTGTAATTGTGATGTGAAATAATGATTTGAGCACTGATAATGAGAAGGTAAGAAATACTGTCATGTAAAGGGATATGTAAAGGCACAAATATGACCTAGATTATGGGCTCGTGGTCCGAGGTTAGTTCCGAAAATGAGAGTTACATTGAGATGGCCCGCGTTCGGGGTTTGTTCCGGCGGAGGTTTATGTTTGGGTCCGAGGAGTGAGTCCGGAATGAGTGGTACGTAGACACTATGGGTCCCCTGCAGGTCATGACTACTGACAAATGACATCGGTTAGCATGTATGTACAGTGAGTATGGTTATTGTGGTTAACTTATTCCTGTTTTGTGGCTTCCATTGATTATGATTCTTAATATCTTGGGTGACTTGATTTGTGATTATCTTTGTTGAACCTGTTATGGTTTATTGATTTCGTGTCTGTTGGCTGGCTTGTTTATTCTACTAATTTTATGAGATATGTATGATACTAATCTTAGTCGGCCTATGATATCTACCGGTACATAGTGTTTGTACTAATACTATCTTGCTTTATTCTTTTGAGTGCAGATTGTGATACAGAGACTGCTACCCGCCCTCACATCTAGCATTGAGGACGTCGCTGATAAATTTAGGGTGAGCTTTTATCCATGCCATGTCACTCGAAGATCTTCCTCTCATGATGTTTTTTCCTATTCTGGACATTATCAATATTTATTAGACAGATTTCATTCCTTAGACATGTTTTATATTAGAGTCTTGGTACGATGACTAGGATTTTGGGGATCTTGTAATAGTTAGAACTTCTAATAGTCGATCTCGTCATACAAGGACATGTCTAATAAAATCTTGCGGATCGATACAGAAACATCTGTACTTTTCTTCTAGAGGCTACAGGACACTAGGAAAATTCCCTTTCCTTTCTTTCTTTTTTTCGTGCGACTTGATTCCAATTGGTATCTAACTGTCCTTCAGTCTCTCGCAGATGGGGAGAACACGCGCGACAGTAGTTAAAGGTAGAGGTGGAGGCAGAGGAGCTGGCAGAGGGGCGGCCCCAGCAGGGGGCGGCATCCCAGTGGTTGACCCTGTGCCTCCGGTGGTTCCTAATGAGACAGCGGGAGATACAGCCGCACCAGCCTAGCCAATGGCAGTACCAGTTCCGCAAAGAGCTGCAGCTGCTCAGGGTATGCTAGATGTTATGGCACAAGTGCTAAATTGGTTGCATGGGTTAGCACAGGCCGGAGCTATACCAGCCGGTCCAGCAGGCAGGGGCGAAGGAGTAGTAGCCCCAGGTCCGGATAAAGTTCAGGCTTTTGGGGTTCAGCATGCCGCAGATGTGGCACCTCGCTTGGAGGAAGTTTCAGGTTTTGAGGCCTTTCCCGAGGCCAGTTGCAGGGTCGATAATTTCTGGAGAGGAGCATGATCTGTTTTGGAGGTTCACTAAAATGAACCCTCCTATGTTCTATGGTACTGAGTCAAAGGATGCATATGAGTTCATCATTGACTGTCACGAGAGGCTCCATAAGTTAGGAGTTGTGGCAAGTACGGTGTAGAGTTTGTGACCTTCTAGTTCTTGGGTGATACCAAGCTATGGTGGAGGACCTATGTGGAGTGTAGGCCAGCTGGGTCTCCTCCGTTGACTAGGGTTCAGTTCTATTTTGTGTTTTTGGATCAGTATGTTCCGCGTAATCTGAGGGACTGAAGGAAAGATGAGTTCACTAATATTGATTAGGGGAACTCATATGTTGCTGTGTACGAGTCTCGTTTTGACTTCCTGTCCCGATATGCTATTCAGTTGTTGCCTATTGAGGGGGAGAGGATCAGGTGTTTCATGAAGGGGTTTAACACTGGACTTCAACTATCAGCTCTTTAGCTTGTAGCCACTGGGGCTTCATTCCAGGAGGTAATGGAGCATGTCCGTGTTGTTGAGGGCATTAAGTAGGAGAGTCATGCGAAGTAGGTAGAGAAAAAGGCCTGAAGGGGTGGGATTTTCAGCAACTCCTTCTCAAGGGGTCAGAGTTCGCATGTATATTCAGGGCATCCACTTCAGTCCACGATGCAAGTGTCAGCTGGGGGCCCATCAGGGGCAAATTATCAGGCTTCCGGTCAGCATGGAGGCTATACTGCTTCATCAGCTTCTGTTCAGCGACCTACGCTACACCATGCTTGTTTCGAGTGTGGTGAGACAGGGCATATTAAGAGGTATTTCCCCAGACTTAGATAGAGTGGGCAGGGGACTCAGTATCAGGCTCCCCGAGCTCCGTTTGCACCAGATCGAGAGGGTAAGGATCTCGCACCGGTAGGGGGACGGCTACACCGCGGGTAGGTGTGGTGCCCACCCTAACCGAGGTGGTCCTCTGGCAGGTAGAGGCGGAGAGCAGCCCGGCAGGGGCGAGGCTCATACTGTTCATCGTAATCACGATGGTTCATAGGCTACAAGAGGGCACGGTCATTGTAAGCATTCCCAGGTAGACCCGAGGCTGAGGCCTCCGATGCGGTTATCACAGGTATTATCTCAGTTTTTTACCCGATGACTTCTGTCTTATTTGATTCGGGCTCTACTTTTTCTTATGTGACTACATATTTTGTCGTGGGTCTAGATATGATGTGTGATACCCTTGATGCCCCTATTTATGTATCTACTCCGATTGGGGATTCTGTGGTGGTGGATAGCGTCTACCCTTCTTTTACGATTACTTTTATGTGGTATAGTACTTGGGCGGATTTGATGATCCTAGACATGGTAGATTTTGATGTTATTTTGGGCATGAGTTGTTTGTCCTCACATTATGCCATTCTTAATTGTCACTCTAAGACCATTACCTTAGCTATGCCAGGGGCACCTAAACTTGAGTGGAAGGGTAACCTTAGTCCCCTCCATAATAAGGTTATATCCTTTATTCGTGCTAGGAAGCTAGTGGAGAAGGGTTGTTTAGCTTATTTGACATATTTTCATGACACTAGTGCAGATACTCCATCTCTTGATTCGGTTCCAGTGGTACGCGAGTTTGCGGATGTGTTTCTCGCAGACTTGCTAGGTATGCCACCAAATCGTGACAATGATTTCAAGATTGACTTAGACCCAGGGACTCGTCCTATCTCTATCCCACCTCGTAGGATGGCGCCAGTAGAACTCAAGGAATTGAAAGAGCACTTGCAAGATCTTCTGAGTAAGAGGTTTATTCGCCCGAGTGCCTCTTCGTGGGGTGCTCCTGTATTGTTTGTTAAGAAGAATGATGGGTCTATGCGCGTGTGTATTGATTACCATCAACTAAATAAGGTAACTGTCCGAAATAAGTATCCCATTCCTCGTATTGATGACTTGTTTGATCAGCTACAGGGAGCTTCTGTGTTCTCCAAGATTGACTTAAGGTCAAGGTACCATCAATTGAAGATTAGGGCAAAGGATGTCCCTAAAACAACTTGTCGGACTAGGTATAGACTCTATGAATTCTTGGTTATGGTGTTCGGGCTTACTAATGCCCCAGCTGAGTTCATGGATTCGATAAACAATGTGTTTAAGCCCTTTTTAGACTCTTTCACAATAGTGTTCATTGATGATATCCTGGTGTACTCTAGAAGTAAGGAAGAGGATGAGAAGTATTTAAGAATTTCTCTTGGGGTATTGCGGGAGAATGAGCAGTATGCTAAATTCTCCAAGTATGAATTCTAGTTGTCTTTTGTGTCCTTTTGGGGCATGTTATTTCGAAAGAGGGTATTATGGTGGATCCTCAGAAAATTCAAGCAGTTAGGGAATGGGCTAGGCCCACATCAGTGACCGAGATCGGTAGTTTCGTGGGTCTGGCTAGCTACTATCAACGGTTTGTGAAAGGGTTTGCCTCTATTGCTTCTCATTTGACCTGCTTGACTCAGAAAGAGGTACCGTTTTAGTGGTCCAACGAGTGTGAGGAGAGCTTTCAAAATCTCAAGACATTGTTGACTACGGCACCGATTCTAGCATTGCCTGTGGAGGGCAAGGATTTTGTTGTTTGTTGAGATGCTTCACGTTCTGGTTTGGGTGTTATTTTGATGCAGGAAAAGAAGGTGATTGCTTATGCTTCTCGACAGTTGAATGTGCATGAGAAGAACTATCCTACTCATGATCTAGAGTTGGCAGCAGTGGTATTTGGGTTAAAAATCTTGAGGCACTACTTGTATGATGTCCATTTTGGGGTGTACACAGACCATCGTAGTTTGTAGCATGTGTCGCTCAGATGGATCTGAACTCTAGGCAGTGGAGATGAATGGAACTGCTGAAAGATTATGACATCACCATTCTGTATCACCCTGGTAAGGCAAATGTAGTAGCTAACGCGTTGAGCAGGAAGTGATCTAGTATGGGAAGTCTGGCTCGTTTGATTTCTTTGGAGCGTCCGTTAGCTAGAGAGGTTCAGAATCTAGCTAACAGTTTTATGAGACTGGAGATTTCTAGCACAGGCGGGGTGTTGGCTTGTGTTGAGGCTCGATCATCGTTTTTAGAACAAATTAAGGCTAAGCAATTTAAGGATGCTAAGTTGTGTAAAATACGTGACAAGTTATTGTGTGGTGAGGACAAAGAGGCTGTGATTGATGAGGAGGGTGTGCTGCGAATTAAAGGGCGAGTATGTGTGCCACGTGTTGGCAATTTGATCAAGACCATTCTTACAGAGGCTCATAGTTCGAGGTATTCTATTCATCCTGGTGCTACTAAGATGTATCGCAATTTGAGGCAACATTACTGGTGGACTATGATGAAGTATGATATTGTAGAGTTTGTTGCTCAGTGTCGGAATTTCCAACAGGTGAAGTATGAACATCAGAAACCTGGGGGTACACTTCAGAGGATGCCTATTCCTGAGTGAAAGTGAGAAATAATAGCCATGGATTTCATGGTTGGTCTTCCGAAGATGCTAGGGAAGTTTGACTCTATCTAGGTTATTGTTGACAGGTTGACTAAGTCTGCCCACTTTATTCCGGTAAAGATAACTTATGATGCGGAGAACTTGGCTAAAGTCTACATTTGTGAGGTGCTTAGGCTTAACGGGGTTCCTATCTCTATCGTGTCGGATAGGGGCACCACGTTCACATCCAGATTTTAGGAGTGTTTGCATGAGGAGTTGGGTACAAAGTTGGATCTTAGTACAACCTTCCACCTTAGACTGACGGGCAGTATGAGCGTACTACTCAGGTTCTTGAGGATATGCTTCGTACCTGTGCGATAGACTTTGGTAGGCATTGGGATCAATCTTGCCTCTGGCCAAATTTTATACAATAATAACTACCATTTGAGTATCGATATGGCCCCATTTGAGGCGTTGTATGGAAAGAGATTTAGGTCTCATATTGGATGGTTTGATGCGTTCGAGGTGAGACCTTGGGGTACCGATCTTCTGAGAGAGTCCCTAGAGAAAGTGAAGGTGATTCAAGCCAAGCTACTGGCAGCGCAGAGTAGGCAGAAGGAGTATGCAGACCGCAAGGTCCGAGATCTTGAGTTTGAAGAAAGAGAGCAAGTGCTGTTGAAGGTCTCACCCAAGAAGGGTTTGATGAGGTTTGGGAAGAAGGGCAAGCTTACCCCAAGGTACATTCGGCCGTTTGAGATCCTCAAGCGTGTGGGGGAGATAACTTAAATGTTAGCTTTACCTCCGGGTCTATCAGGCGTTCATCCGGTATTTCATTTTTCGATATTAAAGAGCTACCACAGCGACGGTTCTTACATAATCTGTTGGGATTCAGTTTTGTTAGATGAGAATTTGACGGGTGAGGTAGAGCCCGTTGCGATGTTAGACAGGGATGTTCGCAAGTTGAGGTCCAAGGAAATAGCCTCCGTGAAAGTTCAGTGGAAGAATCGTCCGGTGGAGGAAGTTACTTTTGCAGTGTTGATGCATGATCCCTGAGAGATTCGACTTTATTATCAGTAGAATCATAGTATTGTTTTGATAAGGATAACGCAAAAGGTTAGTGACGAAGCCGTCTTGGCTTATGTGGATTGGTGAGGATCTAGCCAGCGTCTCACAATCTTGATTCTCGAGTTCAACTTTGCATATTGTTATAGCCTGCAATATTCTAAGAGCAACTGTCAGTGGACATAACGAAGGGAAAGGAATCCAATTTGAAAGCTGATTAGAAATGAAGCCATTTTTGGCTTATAGAGTTGAGGTGATGATAGGCTCAATAACGCCTTTGGTTGGGCTTGACGTCGACTTGAGGCTCGTTGTTTTGTACCTTCCTTGTCCCTGTGCTCAAAGAAAATTTCTTTATAGTAAAAGTGATTGACTTGTGTTGACCTCACCGAGCGTGTCATGATAGACTGAAGGAAACAGGAATGTGATCCCCGGGATAAGTATTGAGTGAGTCGAAGGCTAAATAGCCGATATAGGACATCACGTAAGGCACGTTCCATTTTTTTTTAATTTCTATAAAAGGATGAATCGTTCATTCGAAAGAAGCCACTTACATTCTTATTTGGATTGTCATAAAGGAAGGAGTTGTTCATTTGATTGGGCAACTCTAATGAATGAAGATAGCAGAATCGTCAAACTGTTTTGAACTAGGCGGGGGCTTCCAGTCCTTGGGCACTTAGTTCAAGATATTTGTGCTTGAAAATCTGAATAGCTTGACTGATTCAAAGACATACCCCAGATTTGCTCGGAGAGTCCATATTTTGAAACAGTGGAAGAATGAAGTTTTTGAAGATTGGATCAAAGACGTACCCCGATTCCTTTTCGGGGTTTATGGTTTGAAACAGTGGGGAGACCGCACCTTTATATAGGATTGCTTAGGTATCTTGCTGGAACAAGAATCAAGTCTAATGTAGTTCGGAATTCGAAACTGACATTGTCACGACCCAACCCGTGGGCCATGACTAGTGCCCGAGTTGGACACTCGTTTACGTACCTGTTAAATATAGACAACTGATTCTTAAGAACAATATGGAAACTTTGCAAAAGAACCTCAAAGGTTCACCACGTCATCATACAAATGTGTCCCGATAACCTGTCTCCTGAGGAGTCATAACTAGTTAAAATATAAAATGATACGCAAGCCGAAAAGGCTGCCACTACATGTCAATATGATACGATACGCAAGCCGACAAGGCTGCCACAACATGTCAACACCATACATAAGCCGACAAGGCTGTCACAACACATCAATATCATACATAAGCCAACAAGGCTGTCATGACATGTCAATATCATATGTAAGCCATATAGACACAGCTGAACAAAACTTATACACAACCCACATATATGTCTACAGACCGCTAAGAGTATCGGTAGTGAAATATGACTGGACAGGGCCCCGCCGTACCCCTGGATAAACATATACATATATATCATATCATCTGTACCAAAAGTCTAGGCTCCGGAACAACGGAGCTCTCCAAGACAGCTGAGTAGAAGTTCTATGCTGAAGAGTCACAAAACCGACTATTTGTACCTACGGGCATGAAACGCAGCCCCCCAAAGACAGGGGGTCAGTACGGAATATGTACTGAGTATATAAAGCATGAAATACAATAAAAAGGATCAGAACTGAAATAGGGAGTACAGGAAACAGGTATGATAATCAAGAAATCACTGTACCTGTGCCTTACGAAACAAAATCATGCATATCATTATTATATACCATACCCGGCCCATTATGGGACTCGGTGAATAAAAGCATATTATCATATCATCATATCATCATATTATCATATCGTCATATACATATACCGTACCCGGCCCATTATGGGACTCGGTGAATAAAGTCATATTATCATATCATCATATACATATACCGTACCCGGCCCATTATGGGACTCGGTGAAGAAAGTCGTGTACACGTATACCATACCCAACCCATTATGGGACTCGGTGCCATAATCATATCATCATATACATATACCGTACCCGGCCCTCTATTAAGGGACTCGGTGAATAATGAGTGACACTGTGCATGATTTGCTTGCGAATCATTTGACGTATAGAAATACGGGGTATAACAGACATATTTGGCTTGTCTATCTGAATAAGCACAGGCTTGTCATTTTTGGATGTCAGACATTTTAGCGTAGCACATGGGTGGACTAAAAAAGGTTGTAATCTTTAATTTTTTAAGGAGTTGTGATTTGGATTTTGTAATATCATGATAGTGTAGAGAATGCGTGAGCTAAAAAAAGTGTTGATTTGAATTTTGTGAGATCACGATAGCGTAGCACATGGATGGGCTAAAACGAATCACGACTTAAGTTTCGTTACCAAAACCTCTCGATGGTCCCCATGAGTCAATCAAAAGAGATGAAAAACTCAAGAGGGAAATGTGTTAGTTCATTAATCATAATAAGAGATGTAACATCTGTTTTACTTGAAACATATTGTCCAAATTTTGGCTCACATAGAGATTTTTCGAGATGACCCGGATGGACAAGATTTTGCCCATTCGATTGATTTTTGTGCGATTTTGGTAATCTTTGTATATGACAATGATCTTTTAGGATGACACGGTCAACGAGTATTGGATGATGACTCGACCATTTTGGACTTGAAGTGTTTGGACTTTGAAAGGGCAAAGTATGCCCTTAACGATCTTTTGGGTCTATAAGAATGATTTTTTAGGAGTGAAGTAGTTGTCGGCAATTTGCGATGGCTGGGCTACTTGTCTAATAACTTTAGAGGTTGCGAGGATTGAGGGGTGCGGCTCTTAGGAATATTGAGTGTAAAAAATGTCTTTTTGAAATGACGTGGTTCACGTGGACTGGATGATGATCGAATGACCTTTTAGAAGTTTTAGAAAACTTGACTTTTGACGTGGTGTTTCGAGATTTTACTTTGGGGTGCGTTTTGACGACATTCTAAGATTTTGGGAACCGAACTATGGACTATTCATGTTTGAAGCAAAACAGATGTCTTTATATGCATAAATCAAAAATAGGCATGGCAAAGCAGAGTTTACAACACGTAGCATGTAAACAATATATATCATGTAATCAATAGATCAACAAAAATATACTATCGTTTGAAGGATGGACGTACCATTAAGAGGTTCCGTTTGCCCCAACATATACAACATTGATAAATATCGAATGGGGATACATAATCGGGGAATGGGGTATATAAAATATCAATCCCGCGCAGGGGTACAACTCCTAAACTAAAAGGTAAAAACCCAAACCCAAGGGTAAATGGTTCATATAACGGCATGTACAACCTTCAATTTTTCACATAGTTTGATGCGGGCGGTCTACCTATCCAATTCAGGTATGTCTGTGATACCCAAACAAGTCTATGGTCCGTATGCGCAATACAAGTAGGAAGTTGCCTTCACTCTACACTAGTTATTCTAGAGTGGTTTTTCAAGCAAATGACACAGGTTACCCGAGCGGACAAGCTGGGGGTGGGCTCTCTAAGGCTGTGGGATGACTACATGCCCATTCGACCTTACAGACCTCCAAAGAATATATCAAAAGGGTTTTTAGTGAAGGTACGACCGCAACTCATCCCGCATCGTCACCCTTAGAAAAAATGTAAAATAAATGCCAGGAGTGGTGGAGTATGCATGCATGAATGACAGTTATATTTTGCAGAAATTTAAACACATAAACAATTTATATCACTTATTCAATTTATATCATACAAACACACAAACTATTGGAACCCTTATGGTTAGAACATTAAATTATCCCCAGCAGAGTTGCCAGCTGTAGCGGTTCGATATTTTTTCCGGTTCGTGTTTGCACTTGCCTCATTTATAAAGGAAAGTGTCCCGGGGAAGTACGGTTGTCAATCGTACCGGGAAAAAGGAAAAAATATACTTCTACGTGGATGGTACTCTAAATGGATATTATTTTAGAGTCTCCACCTAATTTTTAGGAAATTAGGAAAATCAGTTCGAAAAGGGTTCATTTAAAACAGTTAAATTTTAAAAGAATCCTAATCTAACCAAAGTTCGGGTGAGGGTTCTGGTGATCCCCCGAGGAAGGTGTTAGGCATCCCAGTATTAAAGATCCGCAAAATAAGGTTAACCTACGGGTTCTAATAGTATGCCTTTGTAGATATAAATTGCTTGTGACAAAAAACAGTTTTGTTTCATATTTCCGCAAATAGAAATTAGTCATTCATGCCAAAAACACTCCTTTTCAAGAAACAAAAATTGGTAGAGTTTTGCCCAAAATTGGATGTTTTTTGGATTTCGGACTAGAACACCTAGGTTAAAACCCGAAAGCATTAACCCAAGTAGAACCCTACGTAAGCCCATCTGAGTTTAGAAAAAATGTTTTTAAGTACAAAAAATAGTTTTTGAAAATAGTTTTTACAGGCATACTAATATATTACATAGGTTAGCCATATTTTTAGAACTTTTATCAAATTCTTGATTTTAATCTTTATAAAAAAAAGTCTCAAAATCAACTCATTAGCCTTTTTAATAGTCAAAACAGTTCACCCAAAATGATAATCTAAGTTTAACAAAATATCTTTTCCAACTCAAGTTTCAAATTAATCATAGTAGTCTTAAAGTTTGCCTATAAGTTCAAAGTCATATCAAAGGTATCCAAAATCCTCAAAATCATCCGCAATCCTAAATTTGCCCAAACGGTTTTTTTTTTTTTTAAATTTTGAAAATCAATTTTAGCAACTCTTAGGCGTGATAATCTCATTCAGGGTTCCAACAAGCATATATACATATAATCAAATAAATAATATAAAGAGTAGTAATTCCTTAGTCTTTCCATGATAGGGGTTGACTCGATCTAGAAATGTTAGTGGGCCTCGAAAGATCCACCAACAAATTGGGGAGGTCACAAAAGATAGGTGTACAAAACATTAGTAATAGGGCGAGGTCAATTATTTAATTTACAAAGCAAAAAAAAAAAATGATTACAATACTTTTAAACCAATCCCATAATTATTATACTTATAAATGAAAGGACAATTTATGCAAAAGGCCATATAGTTGCTATGAATTAGTAACAAACTCACAAGAACTAAGGTTTTTTTTAATATATATATATATATATATATATATATATATATATATATATATATCAAAAGCTAACAAGAATGAATAAATCACACTAAATCTATCAACACAATGTCAAAATTCTAACTTAAGCTACTATTCTTCTTATTTTTATCAATTTTAATTAACCTAAAATCAATTAATATTGTCAAAAAATAGTAATAAATCCACAGGATACTCACTTAATTATGTAAACAAAGTTAGGCTAGCACATAATCCTTTTCAACTACACAATCATCATAAATAACATATAATCATAACTTAAAATGAAATAAGGGATGGAATCTCCTTTTCTTATTTTTATCGATTTAACTAACCTAAAATCACTTAACAATGTCTAAATTAAACTTCTAATTTATTTTCACTTTTTCAAATAGTAATAAATCCATAGGATACTCACTTAATCATGTAAACAAAGTTAAGCTAGCACCTAATTGTTTTCAAGCATCATAAACAATATATAATCATAACTTAAAATGAAATAAATGATGGAATGTTTTCTTATTTTTTATCAATTTAACTAACCTAAAATCACTTAACATTCTTTAAATCAAACTTCTGATTTATTTTCATTTTTTCAAATGGTATCAAATTCACATAATATTCACTTAATCATCAAGTAAGAATAAGCTAGCAAACAATTATTTTTAACTAACACAAGTATCATAATAAATATATAATCATAATTAGAAATGAAATAAAGGATAGAATGAGACGTTACCTTTTGATGGAGCAACCTAAAGATCAAAATGAGGATTGGTTCAATCTACCTCAAGCACCAAACACTTCACAAATCTTTAAACCCCTTTTTAATTTTTTTTCTCTCTCTTTTTCTACATGCATATCTTATATTTGTATCTTTTGTTGGTAAACTTTGAATATATAAATCAAACTTTAGGTTTTAGGATGTCAAATTTGAACTCTTTTTTTTTTCGTATTTTTCGTTTTTCTCTTTTTTCTTTTTTTTCCTTCTTTTTTTTCTCTCGTTTTCCCAAAAATAGAAGAAGAAGATTCCCTTTTTTTTTTCTCTCAAAAACGTCGCCCAAAAAAAAATGATCTGAAAAAAAAATGTTCCCTTTTCTTAATGTCCATCCCTTCTATTTGTAGGCAAGCCAATTTAGAATTTCATGAACAAAAATAGGTCATGTGGCCATAGCTTTCCCCCCCAAAATCCTTATTCAAAATTTTTTAAAAATCATCCAACTAAGCAATTAGACTTCTATGGACAAAAATAGGCCACTTGGCCGTACTTTTCCCCCCAAAATCCATATTCAAATTTTCAAAATCATCCAACTAAGCATTTAGAATTCTGTGGATAAAAATAGGCCACTTGGCCATACTTCCCCCCCCCCCCCCCCCAAAAGACCTTATCCAAATAGTACCAACAAAGATACAAATGGATAAAATCCCCTTCTTATTTTTAATAAAAATGTAGCATACTTTTTATATAGTTTTAGGTTAATTAGTCTACTACGTCCCTCGTAAAATAATGATGGCAAATTGTGCAAAAGAAAGTGACCGCCTAAGGTGACGTTTGTGTGCATCATGATAGGTTCAATAATGTAATTTCATAAATTGAAGCTTCGGTGTGAGTCGTAGCAGTCTTGAGTTGTGCATCGTATTTTGAGAGTGAAAGTGAGGTGGTCCTTGGTAGTAAAGCATGCATGCCTATAGTTCAGAGTTAAAACCATTGTAGACATTATTACTCTAGGATATCTAGGTGATAGTTCAGTCATTGTTGTCTAATACTTTCTTAAGGACAAACAAAGACTTTAAGTTGGGGTGTTGATGTGCAGTGAAATTGTGGCACATTCGATACCTTTTTACGAGAAGTTTTATTGTTTTTAGGCAAGTATGTGTTATTTTGATGTGTTTTTGTCGTGTTTCAGGTAAATCATAGAGTTGTGGTTCAGAATCTAAAAGTTGCTGAAATTGCATAGAAGTTGACTTTCACGGCCTGTACAATATTATACGGATTGTGTATGTGGTCGTATTAAAGAAGGACAAGGCAACAAAATGTCAAATTTGGAAGATGCTAAGATACGAGCAACTTATACGGACCGTATAATATTATACAGGTCGTATAGTTGGGCGTGTCGAAGGATTTAAGACAAGACAGAGAGCTGTGTTTGAAGAAGGAGTTTCATGGTCGAGTTATACGGGTAGTGTAAGTTTATAGGGACCGTGTCATATCAGCTCGTGTTTTTCTCTGAAGAAGTGAAGACTGAAGGTCGTACTATTTTATATGGGCGGTGTAATGTTATACGGACCGTATAAGTTGCTGTCTAGGACTTAAGTGCAAATTTTGTAATTTTGCGTTTTTGAAACCTATGAATAGTCCAATGTAGGGTTTTATTTATTACCAACTATTATACTTTGACTCTTGACTTAGAGCATTGAATATTCCTTTGTTTTTGGAGCTTTTAAACATCAATTCAAGTATTATTAATTTCTCTTTTCATCAAAAGTAAGCAATTATGAATTCTTCAATATTTTATTTCTTGTTATTGGTCATGAGTAACTAAACACCTTATTAAGGTTGTGAACCCAAAGATGGGTGTTTTTTGATTGGGAATTGTGATTGATATATGCATAATGGATTGTTAGGGTTTATTGATTCTTCGTTCTTCATACATCAATAATGATTGCAAACATTGATTAAAGCCATAAACTTTATTTAACTTGGGAAAGTACTTAGATTTTGGTAAGAATAAATAACAAGAACTCAAGGCGTTAACCCTTGTTTAATAAATTCACTTAGAAATAAGAAGAATATACTTGGCATAATTAACCGTTCTTCATATCAACTTTCTTATATTTGGAAAATCATAGAAAGAAATAATCTTTATTTATTGGAAAATAGTAGAGATTCACATAGAGGTTAAGTGCATTCATATAACGATCCATTAGAAGTATATCAAGCTCAATACCCATGATCATATATTTTATCATACGAGGACACAACCTTGGTTTCTTTTACCATATATTACAATCCAAAGCAATTAGTTATCAATTATTCATAAACAACCAATTTTCTACAAAAATCATCGGAGTAAGACATTAGACCTAAATTAAGCATTCTACGATTTTAGTAACCTTTTCACATCATATTCCATGTGGGATTCGACCCCAACCTTGTTGCGTTACTATATTTGACATCGTTCACTTTACCCTAATAAAAGGTGTAATTCAAGCGTATAAGTAATCTCTTAAGATTGAAAATTTGCTAAGTTAAGGAATCTTTAAGTGTTGGGTTGACTTTTGGCATCATCGGGTGTATTTGTATTATTTGGGAATTTTGTTGGTTCCATTAGGTTCGGAACGTAAAATATAGGCCGTTTCAATGTTTGGTTCAGTTCCCAAGGGTCTTAGGGTCATTTTAGTCATTTGGTTGGAAAGTTGATTTTTGCCCGTTCGGGGTTTACTTGGTTAATGTTACACCTCGGAAATTCCGTATGTGTTGCTTTGTGAATGGGTTGATGTGAACGTAAGGTGATTATGAAATCCTTACGAATGATAAGCAAAGGATTAGATAGTTTGAGGTGCATACAATAAGATTTCGAAGTTCTATGAATATGTGAATTTTAGTTTGTTAAAGGAAGCGAAATGTAAGTCGTGTTCGGAAAGGTTCCGTTATGATTGGGCTAATGTTCATGTGATGATGTCTTGAAGGGCTGCTATAGAGCCTAATGTGTGGTTAATGAAGTATTATACAAGTGTTAAGAAGGTTGTATAAGGATTGGAGATCAAACAAAACGACGAGAACAACTTCGGGAAAACTGTGAGTTCCACGGCCAGGTTTCACAAGCCGTGAAACCTTCCACGGACCATATACTGGTCCGTGGAATACCCAGCAGAGATGGTGGCTGGTCAGTGGTGAACCACGACCACTTCCACGAGCCGAGAAATGTTCCACGGACCGTGAAAGTGTCCGTGGAACGCCCAACAGAGTTGACTTCTAGGTCAGTGGTGAACCACGACCACTTCCACGAACCGTGGAATGTTCCACGGACCCTGAAGTGGCCGTGGAAGTCCCGACGGACTGATTTTCAGTGATTGTATAAATGAATGCCTTGGGTTCTTTTATTTCATTTTTCATCTTTCACAAGTGTTGAGAGCTAAAAAACCCCTCTCTAAGCATATTTCACACAAGTCCAAGAGAAGTCAAAGATCAAAGACAAAAACCAAGTGTGTATGTGTTAGGAAGCTTCCAAGGGTTAGAGTACCACAAAAGATAAGGAGAACTAGGATTTTGCTCAAGTGAAGCATTTTCACCCAAAGCCTACTCCTACAACATCTAAGGTAAGTTTTATGATCTTTCCATGTTTTTTAAGGTATTTGAAAGTTGAAACAGTTGGATTGTAAAAGGATGTAGGAAATGGGTCTTGAATGTGAGAATAGTGATGTTTGTGAATAGTAGTTTGGGTTGAGTAGTGATTCTTGATATGCTATGATTGTAAGCACGTTGTAAATGATATTGAGAACGTGGAATATACTTTGTTTATGATGTGGAGGAAGTCGTATAAATAAATGAGATGTTGTCCAATTTTCCCTAGCTTTAGTCATGAATGATAAGCTATCAATTCTCTAATGTTAGTATGCACTCTAATGAAGGTAGAAACGTGAGCATTGAAGAAGCACGTGCAAGTGATAGAATAGTTGAACGGAAAGGTATGTAAGGCTAACCCTTTTTTCATAAGGCATGGTTCTTTGGCCAATCATCTGAATCTTCTATAAGTCTATAATGTCCTTCAAATGATTCGATCTTCCGAGCTATTAAGCTCACGATTCTCGATATGCTATGATTGTACTAAGTTCCTCATATGACGAGTAAGCCTATAAATATAGATGTAATGAATGACGATAATAGTGATAATGATATTGATGACGACTATAATGGTAATAGTGATGACGATAACGATAACGATGATGATAGTGATGTTAATAATAAAGATGCTTATGAGATATTATGTATATGTATCTATGTTTGACTATTTTGAGACCCCGAGCTTATAAGGCCAGGTAGAGTATATATAAGATTATGTAATGCGCGCACACCTCTGCAGATGGTATGGATAACCCTGAAGCCTTGGTAAGGCCAGGTAGGTATAACCCTGAAGCCTTGGTAGGGCCAGGTAGATGTAACCCTGAAGCCTTGGTAGGGCCAGGTATGTGAAACCTTGAGCCTTGGTTGGCCAAGTATGTATGAAACACCGCACCTTCGTGGTCGGGTATGCTATGTAATGCTATTTATATGCTATGGTTATGTACATAATTATGGGCATTCGGGGTCCTGTCCCGCCTATGTGATATTACATGCTCTCCTTAGAGGCTCGTAGACATGTGTATATGGTTACATATGATTGGCCTTGTCGGCCTATATTTTGGATTTCATTTTGTTAGCCTCGTCGGCTTATATACATTGATATGGGCATAGATATCAATGATGATATAAAGGTATTGTTGTCCAATGAGACTAGTATGATTAATGAATAGAAATATATGTTTGATTATGTGGCTCACCTAGATGTAAGTGTAAGTGTAAGCTAAGAGGTGCCCGGGTAGGCTAGCACCGGGTGCCCGTCGCGGCCCTCCGGTTGGGTCGTGAAAAAAGTGGTATCAGAGCAGTTCTATCCTAGGGTGTATCTATGAGCCGTGTCCAGTAGAGTCTTGGTTATGGGTGTGTTGCGCGCCACACTTATAAACAAGAGGCTACGGGCATTTTAGGAATAAATGACCTTCTTTTTTCATAAGAATCATGCGATAGAGCTATGATATAAGAACTTCTTGTTCCTTAACCATGTGTTGTGTATTTCAGAAATGCCTGTAAAGAGAATGGCTACAGCAGCCCAAAAGGGCAAGACGGTGGCAGAAAAGCGGGCTGAAAGAGCACCGCCACCGGTAGTAGAGGAAAGTGAGTCCCAGTGTGTGGCTCAATCTCAGTCCTCCCGTTCAGTACCTATATTAGAGGAGCGTGTGGGAGCCTCAGCCCCAGCTCCAGCACCTCTGGCTCCCCCACCGGATGCTTCAGGCTAAGACGTAAAAGAGGGCATTCATTTGCTTACTCAATTGGTTGCTGCCCAGACTCGGCGGCAAGGTACAGGGCAAGGTGATAGGGCTGTTAGTGCAAGGGTCCGTGACTTCATTAGTTTAAATCCTCCGAAATTCTTTGGATCAAAGCCGGATGAGGACCCTCAGAATTTTATTGATGGGATGTTAAGGACGCTTTGATTGATATATGCTTCGGACACCGAATCGGTGGAGTTAGCGTCATATAGATTGAGAGATGTCTCGATCCATTGGTACATGGTTTGGATGGCTTCACGGGGAGCCAATGCACCTCTCCCGGTATGACAAGAAAGGATATGGGTGACCGAGTGCACCGATTTGTGAAGGGCCTGGCGCCACATTTGATGGATAGGTGCTTGACAGTGTCCCTTCAGGACAATATGGATATTTCACGCATTCGGGCCCATGCTCAAAATTTGGAAGAAAGTCTACAACAGCAAAGAAGTGAACGCGAGCATGATAGGGGACATGGCAAGAGGGCCAGATCTTTGGGTCCGATGAGCGAGTTCAGAGGTGGGCACAAGCAATAGTTTTCTAGGCATTAAGGCTATTCTATGACCAGTGCACCTCCACGGTTTTCAGGCCAGAGATTTGATAGATCCACTCATTCCGGGCTGAGTTAGAGCTTTTCGGAATCTCAGTTTAGAGGTAATTCGGGTCAGGCAAGGTCACACGTGCCACGATGTTCCCAATGTGGGAAGTTACATTGGGGTCCATGCCGATCGGGTTCGGATGTTTGCTATTCATGTGGTCGACCAGGCCATAATATGCGTGATTGCCCCTCAGTTCATGGTAGAGGTAGGACCCAGCCATCAGGGTCGGTAGCCGGGTCATCAACATCTGTACGCCCTATGAGGCCAGGTTCACATGCGCTAGTCGGCCATGGTAGAGGCAGAGGGAGAGTCCCTAGTTCTAGCGGTCCCCAACACCGTATTTATGCCTTGGTTGGACGCCAAGACCTTGAGTCTTCTCCTGATGTGGTCACAGGTATATTATCTGTATTTTCTCATGATGTATATGCTTTGATTGATCCAGGCTCCACATTGTCATATGTTACTCCGTATATTGCGGGTCGATTTAGAGTCGAACCGGAGTCGATCAAACCTTTTGAGGAGTCTACACCCGTTGGTGAATCGGTAATAGCTAGCCGAGTGTATAGAAACTGTATAGTTGTGATTTGGGATCATCGTACTATGATTTACTTGCATGAGTTAAAAATGGTAGACTTTGATGTTATTATGGGCATAGATTGGTTGGCTTCTTGCTATGCCAACGTTGATTGTAGAATGAAAATGGTTCGTTTCCAATTTTTGGGAGAACCAGTGTTAGAGTGGAAAGGAAATACTGCGTCACCAAATGGTAGGTTTATTTCCTATCTAAAGGCAAGGAAAATGATCACAAAAGGTTGTATTTATCACCTAGTTCGGGTTCAAGATGTAGAAGCTGAATTGCCCACTCTTCAGTCAGTTCCCGTGGTGAATGAATTCTCGAATGTGTTTCCGGAAGAGCTTCCAGGCCTTCCTCCTGAGCGGGAGATTGATTTTGCCATTGTTGTGCGGCCAGGCACTAAGCCCATATCTATTCCTCCCTATAGAATGGCTCCCACAGAATTGAAAGAGTTGAAGGAGCAATTGAAAGACTTGCTTGAGAAAGGCTTTATTAGGCCTAGTTCATCCCCGTAGGGAGCACTCGTATTGTTTGTCCGAAAGAAAGATGGCTCCTTGAGAATGTGCATCGATTATCGGTAATTGAATAAGGTGACGATTAAGAATAAATATCCTCTTCCGAGGATTGATGACTTATTTGATCCATTACAAGGCGCCAAATGGTTTTCAAAGATATATTTGAGGTCCGGGTATCACCAAGTGAGAGTTAGGGAGAAAGATATCCCAAAGACAGCCTTCAGAACAAGATATGGCCATTTTGAGTTCCGGTTAATGTCATTTGGGTTGACTAATCCACCGGCAGTATTTATGGATTTGATGAACAATGTGTTCAGGCCCTTCCTAGATCTGTTTGTGATTGTATTCATCGACGACATCTTGGTATATTCTAGATCCGAGGCAGAACATGCGGATCATGTGCGTGCTGTCCTCAGAGTTCTACAGACTCGAGAGTTGTTTGCCAAATTTTCTAAGTGTGAGTTTTGGTTGAACTCAGTGATGTTTTTGGGGCACATTGTTGTAGCCGATGGTATTTGAGTGGATACCCAAAAGATTGAGGCCGTGAAGACTTGGCCAATGCCCACAACTCCTACGGAGATTCATAGCTTTCTGGGCTTAGCAGGTTATTACAGGAGGTTTGTTGAAGGTTTTTCTTCTATTTCTGCACCACTCACAAAGTTGACCAGGAAATCAGCAAAGTTTCAATGGACCGATGTCTGTGAACGTAGTTTCCAAGAGTTAAAAGAGAGATCGACTTCTGCCCCAGTCCTGACACTTCCAGAGGGATTGGAAGGATATGTTGTTTATTGCGATGCTTCAGGCGTTAGGCTAGGCTGTGTGTTGATGCAACATGGTAAAGTGATTGCGTATGCATCATGGCAATTACGGAAACATGAGAAGAATTACCCAACCCATGATCTAGAATTGGCTGCAGTGGTTCATGCTTTAAAGATATGGATACATTATTTATATGGTGTCCACGTGGATATTTATACAGATCACAAGAGTCTTCAGTATATCTTCAAGCAGAAGGAGTTGAATTTGCAGCAACGACGATGGTTGGAATTGCTAAAGGATTATGACGTTGATATCCTATATCACCCCGGGAAGGCAAATGTTGTGGCTGATGCTTTTAGCCGCAGATCTATGGGAAGTTTGTGTGATGTACAACAAGAGAAGAGAGAAATGGCTCGTGAGCTCCAGCAGTTAGCTAGCCTAGGAGTTCGAGTAGTGGACGCAGGTAGTAGGGGAACTACCATTCAGAATTCAGTAGTCTCGTCGCTAGTAGCGGAAGTGAAAGAGCGACAATACGTAGATTCCATGCTAAGGCATTACAGAGATACACTCCCTCAGAAAGAGGAGTCATCATTTGAGATTGCAGGAGACGAAGTTCTCCGATGCCGAGGCAGATTATGTGTTCCCAATGTGGCAGGTTTACGCCACCAAATATTGAGAGAAGCTCATTGTTCCCGTTATTCTATTCACCCCGGAGCAACGAAAATGTACCATGATCTTAAATATATTTATTGGTGGAATGGGATGAAGAAAGATATAGCGGAACTCATAGCTCAATGTCCCAACTGCCAACAAGTGAAAATCGAGCACCAAAAGCCGGGCGGATTGTTGCAAGCTATAGAAATTCCAACTTGGAAGTGGGAAGTAATTAACATGGACTTCATTACAGGCTTACCCCGTTCTCGACGTAAGTATGATTCTATATGGGTGATTATGGATAGACTCACGAAGTCGGCTCATTTCTTACCGGTCAGAACGACATATGTAGTGGAAGATTATGCAAAGCTTTATGTTAAAGAGATAGTGCTACTCCATGGTGTTCCAGTATCTATTATCTCTGATAAAGGGACTCCGTTTACAGCCAATATTTGAAAGTCCTTCCAAGAGGGTTTAGGGACCCAAGTGAGCCTTAGCACGGCATTTCACCCGCAGACTGATGGACAAGCTGAGCATACCATTTAGACTCTTGAAGATATGTTGCGGGCATGTATGATAGATTTTGGAGGAAATTGGGATGATCACTTGCCACTCATTGAATTTGCTTACAACAATAGTTATCATTCTAGCATTCAAATGGCACCGTATGAGGCTCTATATGGGCGAAAGTGTAGATCCCCAATTGGGTGGTTCGAGGTAGGAGAGACTAAGTTGATGGGGCCAGACTTAGTCCAACAAGCCATAGAGAAAGTCAAGCTCATACAAGATCGATTATTGGCAGCTCAAAGTCGTCAAAAGTCCTATGCGGATAATCGTCGAAGGAACTTAGAGTTCCAAGTGAAAGATTGGGTATTCTTGAAAGTGTCACCAATGAAGGGTGTAATGAGATTTGGCAAAAAGGGGAAGCTTAGTCCCCGGTACATTGGGCCTTATGAGATTGTGTGCAAAATAGGCAAAGTGGCCTATGAGTTAGATTTACCTCCTGATTTGGAGTCAGTTCATCTAGTTTTCCATGTCTCGATGCTTCAAAAATGTGTTGGAGATCTTACTAGGATCGTGCCAATAAATGATGTTAAAGTGACAGAGAAGTTGACTTATGAAGAGGTACCCATTGCCATACTAGATAGGCAAGTACGGAGCCTCAGTTAAGGTCTTATGGAGAAGCAGTAAACGAGAAGAAATGACATGGGAAGCGGAAGAACTTATGCGATCCAAGTACCCACATTTATTTCAGCCCTTAGAAGAAATCCAAGATGAGATATCAAGATCATAAGGTATGTATGTTTTCCTTTTATGCTTTTGGGTCGTGTGTGGCCAAGTTCTATTGCGATTATGTTGTGGCGTTGCGAGGCATTGTTATTATGGGTTGTTGTAACAGGATGGTAGCGTCATGTTACAGGGGAAACTCTGGTGAAATTTTTATAGAATTCCCCGAGAACCTCACATTCGAGGACGAATGTTCTTAAGGGGGGAAGAATGTTACACCTCAGAAATTCCATATGTGTTGCTTTGTGAATGGTTTGATGTGAACTTAAGGTGATTATGAAATCCCTACGAATGATAAGCAAAGGATTAGATAGTTTGAGGTGCATACAATAAGATTTCGAAGTTCTATGAATATGTGAATTTTGGTTTGTTAAAGGAAGCGAAATGTAAGTCGTGTTCGGAAAGGTTCCGCTATGATTGGGCTAATGTTCATGTGATGATGTCTTGAAGGGCTTCTATAGAGCCTAATGTATGGTTAATGAAGTATTAAACAAGTGTTAAGAAGGTTGTATAAGGATTGGAGATCAAACGAAACGACGAGAACAACTTCGGGAAAACTGTTAGTTCCACAGCCAGGTTTCACGAGCCGTGAAATCTTCCACGAACCGTATATTGGTCCGTGGAATACCCAGCAGAGATGTTGGCTGGTCAGTGGTAAACCACGACCACTTCCACGAGCCGTGAAATGTTCCACGAACCGTGAAAGTGTCCATGGAATGCCCAGCAGAGTTGACGTCTAGGTCAGCGGTGAACCACGACCACTTCCACGAACCGTGGAATGTTCCACGGACCGTGAAAGTGGCCGTGGAAGTCCCGACGGACTGATTTTAGTGATTGTATAAATGAATGCCTTGGGTTATTTTGTTTCATTTTTCATCTTTCACAAGGGTTGAGAGCTCAAAAACCCCTCTCTAAGCATATTTCACTCAAGTCCAAGAGAACTCAAAGATCAAAGACAAAAACCAAGTGTGTATGTGTTAGGAAGCTTCCAAGGGTTAGAGGACCACAAAAGATTCCATTGAAGGAGAACTAGGGTTTTGCCCAAGTGAAGCATTTTCACCCAAAGCCTACTCCTACAACATCTAAGGTAAATTTTATGATCTTTCCATGTTATTTAAGGTATTTGAAAGTTGAAACACTTGGATTGTAAAAGGATGTAGGAAATGGGTCTTGAATGTGAGAATAGTGATGTTTGTGAATAGTAGTTTGGGTTGAGTAGTGATTCTTTATATGCTATGATTGTAAGCACGTTGTAAATGATATTGAGAACGTGGAATATACTATGTTTATGATGTGGAGGAAGTCGTATAAATAAAAGAGATGTTGTCCAATTTTCCCTAGCTTTAGTCATGAATGATAAGCTATCAATTCTCTAATGTTAGTATGCACTCTAATGAAGGTTGAAACGTGAGCATTGAAGAAGCACGTGCAAGTGATAGAATAGTTGAACGGAAAGGTATGTAAGGCTAACCCTTCTTTCATAAGGCATGGTTCTTTGGCCAATCATCTGAATCTTCTATAAGTCTAAAATGTCCTTCAAATGATTCGATCTTCCGAGCTATTAAGCTCACGATTCTCGATATGCTACGATTGTACTAAGTTCCTCATATGACGAGTAAGCCTATAAAGATAGATGTAATGAATGATGATAATAGTGATAATGATATTGATGACGACTATAATGGTAATAGCGATGACGATAACGATGATGATAGTGATGTTAATAATAAAGATGCTTATGAGCTATTATGTATATGTATCTATGTATGACTATTATGGGACCCCGAGCTTATAAGGCTGAGTAGAGTATATATAAGATTATGTAACGCGCGCACACCTCTGCAGATGGTACGGATAACCCTGAAGCCTTGGTAGGGCCAGGTAGATATAACCCTGAAGCCTTGGTAGGGCCAGGTAGATGTAACCTTGGAGCCTTGGTAGGGCCAGGTATGTGAAACTTTGAGCCTTGGTTGGCCAAGTATGTATGAAACACTGCACCTTCGTGGTCGGGTATGCTATGTAATGCTATGTATATGCTATGGTTATGTATACGATATAAATATGAGTATGAATGCGAATAAGTATATATGTATGACTACGAGTACGAATATGAAACAGATACGGATACGGATACGGATGTATGTACACTAATATGCGCTAGAAATGGAAAGTCCTTATGAAAGGCAAGTAAGTGCTTATGACGATGATACTATTCTCTCCCATCTTAAGCTATTCCTTATGTTGCTTATTATGATTCCATATGGATATTGATCATGCTTTACATACTCAGTACATTCTTCGAACTAACGTCCTTTTGTTTGTGGACGCTGTGTCATGCCCACAGGTGCCCAGGGAGGCAGATTGGATTCGTAGCTACATTCTCAGGGACTACATAGCGGAGCTCCATTTCATTCGGAGCTATAGCTTATAGGTACTTATTCTTTTGTGTACATAATTATGGGCATATCGGGGTCCTGTCCGGCCAATGTGATATGACATACTCTCCTTAGAGGCTCGTAGACATGTGTATATGGTTAGATATGATTGGCCTTGTCGGCCTATATTTTGGATTTCATTTTGTTAGCCTCGTCGGCTTATCTACATTGATATGGGCATAGATGTCAGTGATGATATAAAGGTATTATTGTCCAATGAGACTAGTATGATTGATGAATAGAAATATATGTTTGATTATGTGGCTCACCTAGATGTAAGTGTAAGTGTAAGCTAAGGGGTGCCCGGTTGGGCTAGCACCGGGTACCCATCGCGGCCCTCCGGTTGGGTCGTGACAGTTAACGAGACCTTTGTTAGGAATTCCGAGTACGCGAGTGAGTTCGTAGAGCATTTTTACATATGTCTACATATTTGGTTTGTATCGAGGAGGTTCCGGGAGAGTCACGAGATTTCGGTTGAGAGAGTCAAAAACCAGATTTTTCTTGTTCTAGTGTCGGCACGAACGGGGACCCGTCCCTGCGGATGCGCTCTGGCGAGAGGAGGCCCGTAGGAGTGAAGGACAGCTGGGTTGACCTTGATCCACCCCTGCGAAGATTTTCCCGCAGATGCGTGTGCGCAACCGCGAGCTGAGCTCTATCGCTGTGAGTTTTGGCTATTTTGTGGGAATGCGCCATGGAGGGTCTCTTCCGTCGGTGCGCAGGTGCGCAATTCGCTGAGCAGAATATGGTTCTTTTTGTTTCTTCTTCCTTGCGTCTTTCATTCTAAACCCCTTGAGTTGAGAGCAATTTTGGAGGCGAATTGAAAGGGAATTCAAGGAAGAATCAGTGGGTAAGTCTCCAAACTCTATTTTATGATTATTTTCATGGTTAGAATCAAAACCCCATCCTTAGAATGTTGATTTTAAGAGAAATATGGAAAGATTTTGGAACCCAACCTAAGAATTGGTGTTTTTAGAAATCGAGCATGAATTAGTGATTATTATTGGATGATTTTCAGTGTATGGGTTATATCAAGTATGAGGAACATGATTCTAGGTTCAATTTACTATTTTGCCTATTGGGTTAAGAATCCGAATTTTAGGGCTAAATTTGGCGTTTTGGATTATGTAGCTATATGGGTGTTGTTGGATTCATGTTCTAACGCATAATCCTTATTTGATTAGACTTTGTTCGTTTAGAGACTATGCGGAACACCAACGGGCTTCGTAATTCGAGATTCGCCAACTCCAGGCATGTTAAGATCTTGAACTTTTTCTTGAATGTGTGTTTTGGCTAAAATAAACCTAATAAGAGGGAATTGGGGTGAATTAAGGGGGTTCTGATACTCGTGAGGTGACGAGCACCAGTATCAGATACCGGTCATCATGTAATGGGTATTTGTACAATTTCAATTGTATAGTTGGTCTGAATTCCATGCTTTGGGCACTAGTTGATAGAATATTACGATCCTTTGGACCTGTGATTGGGGTCCGATGCCTGTACTTTATGTCTCTTATTGTTATTGCCTGTCTTATCTGTTTGTATGCATATCACTCATATATCCTCGTTAAAGTAAAAGAGGGGGGGGGGGGGGGGGGGGGAGGGTAAAAAGGTGAAGCCTTTATGATATTGTAAACATGAGGATGGATTCCATGCTTATATGCTTGTACTTGACTTGATGTATTATTCGTACGTTCTATGTATTCATGCATACGATTTGAGGATATGATTATTAGCCCGAAAGGATCTTGTTCTGGACAAGTGATGATGCTTTAGCGAGCTCCGTTGGCAAATGGGTCTAGTCGGCTATGTGACAGGTACTTGAGATATCATACGTGGAAACCGTGATCCAAGGTTGCTACCGGAGCGGTCCGTGATCCAATGATTTTCTGGAGCGGTGATATATGGGCCTCACGAGCCCCCCATGGGTCACGATTCATTAATAATCGAACGTGTGTATATCGGGAAGTGGAAACAAAGGCCTTGCATTGCATTTGCATCTCATTCATCATACCTTATGTTATTGTTGTGATTGATGGAGTTTGACTTTCCTTTTCTTGGATTCTATTTGGTATTGAGCTTAATCGTTAAAGTATGGTTATCTTATATTTTGTACTAATGGTGGACAAGTGTGGTTATGGTATTGTAACCAACCCTCGTCTCCGTTCCGAAAAGGGTCAGTCAACGATGTTGCTGAGTACCCGTCGTATTTGTACTCACGCTACACTTGCTACGCCTTTTTGTGTGCAGACTCGGATCC
This sequence comes from Lycium barbarum, assembly GCF_019175385.1. Classification (NCBI taxonomy): domain Eukaryota; kingdom Viridiplantae; phylum Streptophyta; class Magnoliopsida; order Solanales; family Solanaceae; genus Lycium; species Lycium barbarum. The sequence goes on from NC_083341.1 coordinate 94,226,603, forward strand.
TAGCACAAGTGGAGTTCAGGACTACCAGGCAGCATGCTAGAGCCTTGCTCGAGAGACCGGGGTGAGCTCCTTGGATTTTGGATGGCTCCGGATTCTCTTTATCATTTATTTTCTGTCTTTTTCAGAACAGACGGTTTCTTATGTATTCAGACTATTTCATACTCTTAGTAGTCTTTGTGTTATGGTGACATCATATTTTGGGAAGAATTGTAATAACTATTTAAGTATTTCTATTTAAGATTGTTAAGACATGAAATTGACTTCCATGATTTATTCCGCTTTTAGTATTTCCACTTATTTTGGGCTAATAATGGTTGGTGTTGGCTTACTAGTACGGTGAGACTAGTGCCATCACGACTTGGTAATTTGGGTCGTGACACCATAATCCCTTCTTTAGACACAACATGCCCCAATAAGGCCACAGAACTGAGCTAGAACTCGCACTTAGAAAATTTGGCATGCAACTTCTTCTCCTTCAACAATCCAAGTACTATCCTCAAGTGCTTCTCATGATCTTCCTTACTTCGTGAGTACACCAAAATGTCATCAATAAAGACAATCACAAACGAATCCAAGTAAGGCATGAAGATCCCTTTAATCAAATCCATGAAATTGGGGGCATTGGTAAGCCCGAAAGATATTACCAAGAACTCATAGTGACCATAGCGGGTCCTGAAAGCATCCTTCAGAATATCCTCCGCTCTAATCATCAACTGATGATACCCAGACCTCAATTTGATCTTAGAGAAGACCGACGCACACTGAAGCTGATCAAACAGGTCATCTAAGCGGGGTATTAGATACTTGTTCCAAATAGTAACCTTGTTCAACTGCCTATAATTAATACACATCGCATAGAACCATCCTTCATCTTCACGAACAATAGGGGAACACCCCAAGGGGAAACACTAGGTCTAATGAACCTCTTGCTCAGCAAGTCCTGTGACTCCCTCAAGTCTGCCGAGGCTATACGATATGGTGGAATAGAAATAGGCCGAGTGCCTAGTTCGAAATCAATGCAGAAATCAATATCACGATCAGGTGGCATACCAGACAAGTCTGTAGGGAAGACCTCGACAAACTCGCTAACTACAGATACCGACTCCAGGAGAGGAGTATCCACGCGTGTATCTCCCATATGCGCCAAGTAAGCCAAACACTCTTTATCCACTAACTTCTTCTCTCGGAGGAACGATATAATCTTCTTGGAAGCAGGGCTAGGAGTACCCTTCCACTTTAATCTTAGAATGCCTGGCATGGCTAACGTGACTATCTTGGCGTGACGGTCTAGAATTTCGTGATAGGGAGATGACCAATTCATATCCAAGATGACACCAAAATCTACTTTATTGATGATCACCAAATCTTCCCAAGCACCATAACCCATGAATGTAACTATACAAGATCGATAGACTCGATCTACCATCACAGAATCTGCGATCGGAGTAGACACACGAATAGGCACATTAAGTAGATCACAAATCATATCCAAACCTTAGAGAAATATTTGGACACATAAAAGAAAGTTGAGTCCAGATCAAATAATACCGAAGCTGCCCGGTGACAAACCGAAATAGTACCTGTGATAACTGCATTAGAAGCCTCTGTCGCTGGTCTGGCAGAAAAGCATAGCAATGAACTTGTCCGCGGACTATATGCCTCGATGGCTACCCTAACCAGACTGAGCTCCACCTCTCGTTGGCTGAGAATTTCCCCTGCCGAGTTAATGACCACCTCTCCCAGATTGATTACTGCATCTTCTAGGTTTTGAACCACCTCTACCCGAAGATCCACCTCTGCTAATCAATGGTGCTAGAGCCCTAGGAGTCTAAAATTGAGCGCCCTACTGAGCTCCATTCTGTCTGGGTCTAGGACAGTCTCTCGCAAAATGCCCGTGGTCACACACTCAAAGCAATCCCTAAGGAACCGAGGCTATGACATTGAAGCTGAAGAACCAGAATATCCTCCATGATCTGAGGGTCGAGGTTAAGGACCTTGAGAAGTCAGTCCAGAACTAAATCCACTCTTCCTAGAAGGGCCACCAGTGGAAATATAAAGTGCTGACTGAATGGGGCAGCCAGAATGTTATTGAACACTCTTCCCCAAATGGCCCCCACCTTTAGAAAAAGAACCACTTAAATTGCCGAACCAGCGAATCCTTTTGTCTTTACTCCCACATGAGCCTGAATCCTCGCCGACTCTACTTCTGTAGCAGGATCAACCACATGTTGGAAAGAAGACCCAGAAGCCACTAGCTGTAAGGTCACCAGTTTCAACGGAAGCACTAACCCCTTGACGAACCTCCTCATTCTCTCGACCTCGGTGGAGAGTAACTGAACTGCATAACGAGACAAAGAATGAAATCTGGACTCATACTCTGCGACTGACATCCCTCTCTGCTCTAGACTGTTGAACTCATCTCTCTGCATATCCGTCAGAGTCCGAGAAACATACTTTTCCAAAAACACCAGATATAACTGTGTCCAAGTAAAGGGACGCGACCCAATTGGTCGACAGTCAATATAGGACCTCGACCATATCTTGTGTCCCCATGCAACTGGATAGAAACATAATCGACCCTATGCGACTCTACCACACCCAACTTGTGAAGCCTCTCATGACTATCAACGATGAACTCATAAGCATCCTCTCCAGAGGTACCATAAATTCCTGCGGCTTCATCTTGGTAAACCTCGCAAATAGATCCTACTCCTCGTGAGTCATAGTCAGGCCAGTAACGATCGTAGAAGCAAAAGCAGGCGGTGGAATCTCATCAATATGGGGTGCCTTAGCTGCGACAGATTGTGCCCCGTACGTCCGGTACTCTTCTGGGATCTGTCCTCCAGCTCTAGTCTAAGACCCATCTGGTGTAGTTTGATGAGTTAAATATAAAGAATCTTAAAGTGAGGTACGATGTCCATGAGGTTAATGATCCTATGTATGGTTCCATTGATGCTTTTCCTTGTGTACACTCACCTTAAAATGTTAGTCCCCTCAAGGTGAGACATTATGATTATGATCACTCCATAATGTAATCAGGGGTTCACAACCTTATGCCACCCCGACATAGCCATAGTTTCCTTCAAGTTCTAATGTATATTTTGATGATAAAGATATAATGATGCTAAGTTATGATAAGGTCATGATAAGTCTATGATGTGCCCACGATGATACAATTCCACCGTGCCCAAATGGCCGGATATGTCACTGCAAAGACGGGCTGCTTATGATTCCACCGTGCCCAAATGGCCGGACATGTCATCGCTAAGGCGGGCTGCTTATGGTTCTACCGTGCCTGAATGGCTGGACATGACCACCACTAGTGGGCTGCGAATGAGTACACCCGTCCTAGAGGGCCGGACATTACCACCACTAGTGGGTGGCGTATGATGGTTACCCAGACGCGGGTTAACGATGATGATATATATGATATAGGGATGTATGTGCTGTGATGATATATGTAATACGATTATATATGATATATGTATGAAATGCATCCATTCTTATGACTTCATCTTCATCTTATGACTTATGATTCCTCTATTGTATTCATTTCATTCATGCCTTACATGCTCAGTAGAATATTCATACTGAAGTCCGTTTTCTTTGGATGCTGTGTTCATGCCCACAGGTAGGCAGGGAGGTGATCCAGACTCGTAGGAGCTACTAGCAGACTTTGAGAGCACTCCATTATTCCGGCGGTTCCATCAATTTATTCTTTTGTGTATATACATGTTTTGGGCATGACGGGGTCCTGTCCCGTCCCTATGTCTAGCACTCTAGTAGAGACTTGTAGATACGTATGTGTGGGTAGTATGGTCTCATGATGTCTTTATTGTATGTACATTATTTTGGTAGCCGAAGGCCTTATGTATATAAAGGTAATTATGTTTCAAAGAGAAAAAAATGATTTTTTTTCTTATGACTTGAGTATAAGATTAATGAATGAATGCTTGATGAGTACGATGGGTAATGGTATGAGCGGTGCTCGGTGGTTAGCCCCGGGTACCCGTCATGGCCCCTAGTCAGGTCGTGACAGTATTTTGAGTTGAATCTTGTTGTAAACGATACAAATGACGTTAAGGAAGTATAATATGAGAACGAATACGATGTTGTGTGATACATTTGGTTATGGATGATTTGAAATGTAATTGGGAGAATTTAATGAGGTATAGTTTGATAAGGATTGTTGATTATGATATTATGAATATTGTTATTGATGTCTGGGAGTTGTTATATCATATAGAGAAAGTTGTAGAAACAAAGGAGATGCTGCCCAATTTTCGTTAGCTTTAGCCTAAGCTTAATTACGTTTCCAACTATCTAATCCTAGCACGAATTCATTTGAATGTATAATTACGAACTTGGAAGGAAGTGTATAGTCGGCAAGCTAGAAAGACATAAAGGTATGTAAGGCTAGTCCCTTCTTTTCTAAGGCATGATTCCCTTTATCTTTCCATGACTTTCTTACATTCTGGAAACTATGAGTCTATGTCTATGAAGAGCTTCTCATGAGATAATGAGTGTATGTCTAAAGAGTCCAAAGCCTATGTTATGAATACGAAAATGATGATAATGAGTCTATGTCTAAAGATTCCAAAGCCTATGATATGATATTTCTACGAAGTTAATGATCCTTATATGTTGCTCATTGTTGTTACACTCACCGAATAATGTTAGTTCCTTCAAGGTGAGATACGATGATCATGATTACTCCATAATGGAATCGGGGGTTCTCGACCTTACGTCACCTTGATAGAGCCATAGTTTGTATTTGAGTTCTAATGTATGCTTTCTGAGATGTATATGATGATGAAATCACACCGCGGCAAGATGGCTGGGCATGACACCGCGAAGGCGGGCAGCTTGAGATTACACTGTGGCTAGAGGGCCGGACATGACACCGCTAAGGAAGGTTGCATACGATTGCACCGTGCCTAGATGGCCGGACATGTCACTGCGAAGGCAAGCTGCATATGATTACACCGTGCCTATATGGCCGGACATGACACCACTAGTGGGCGGCGTGCGATGGTTACCCGAACGCGGGTTAACGATGATGATATATGTTATATGTATAGCATGTGTTTTCTTTTAAAGGATAAGCAGGTTGTATCTTCACCCCATGCTCCATTATTTCTCTATTATGTTAGTATTATTCATGCCTTACATACTCGGTACAATGTTGGTACTGACGTCTTTTCTTTTGGTCGCTGTGTTCATGCCCACAGGTAGATAGGGAGGTGACCCAGATTCCTAGGAGCTACTCAGCAGACTTACAGGAGCACTCCATTAGTCCGGAGGTGCTATTTTGATACATTATGTTGTGTGTATATATGGGCTCGACGGGGTCCTGTCCCGTCCTTATGTCTTGTACTCCAGTAGAGGCTCGTAGATGCATATGTGTGGGTAGTATATGATCCATGATGACTACATTGTACAATTGTATATCATTTTTGTAGCCGTAAGGGCCTATATGTATGCATGTGTTGTATTAGAGATTATATGTATCCAGGATGAGTATGATGATTAGCATGAGTGGTGCTTGGTAGTCAGCTTCGGGTACCCGTCATGGCCCCCTAGTCGGGTCGTGACAAAAGTGGTATCAGAGTAGTTCCGTCGTAAGGTGTGTCTACGAGCCGTGTCTAGCAGATTCTCATTTATGGGTGTGAAGCGTGCCACACATATAAACGAGAGGCTGCGGGGTATTTAGGAAAAATGACCATTCTTCTTCTTACTAGATCGTGCCATAGAGCCATGTTGTAAGATTTTATCCTCCCTAATTGTGCGTTATGATTTCAGTGATGCCGGTGAAGAGGAAAGCGAAAGCCGCCCAGAAGGGCAAGGCTACGATAGAAAGGCAGATAGAAAAGAAGCTGCCAACTAACGTAGAAGAAGGTAAATCTCATAGTGAGGCTCCATCTAATACTTCTCACACTCTGCCTGTGCTAGAAGAACAAGAGGGCGCTTCAGTTCCAACTCCTATGACTCCAGTTCCTCCACCTGGTGCTTCGAGTCAAAAAATGACCGAATCTATTCAGTTATTGACACAGTTAGTTTCCGCTCAGGCACAGCGGTAGAGTACGGGTCAAGGTGATAAGGCGACTAGTGCTAGAGCCCATTTCATGAGTTTAAATCCCCTAGAATTTTTCAGGTCAAAGCTGGATGAAGGCCCGCAAGGTTTTATTGATGCGATGCTGAGAACGTTGAGAATTATTTGTGCCTCCAATACTGAATCTGTAGAGTTAGCATCTTACAGACTCCGGGATATGGCGGTTCTTTGGTATAATAATTGGATATCTTCAAGAAAGGAAAATGCACCTCCCCAAATTTTACAAGAATTTGTAGATGCTTTCATCCGCCAATATTTGCTACCCGAGGTTCGAAGGGCCCGAGCTGACAGGTTTCTGAATCTAAAGCAAGGGAATATGAGTGCTCGGGAGTGTAGCCTTCACTTTAATTCATTGGCTAGACATGCTTAGACTATGGTGGCTGACATGGGAGATAGAGTACATAGATTTGTGAGTAGCTTAGGGACACATTTGTTTAAAGATTGCTTAACAGCTTGATTGCAAGAGGGGATGGATATTTTTCATATTCAGGCCCATGCCCAGAACTTAGTAGAGCAACAACATCCGCAAAGGGGTGAGCGCGATATTGATAGAGGTCTGAGTAAGAGGACCAGATCTGTGGGTGCTGGCAGCGACTATAGAGGGGGATTGAGGCAGTCATATTCTAGATACTCAGGCCAGTCGGCGACTAGTGCACCTCCCCCGTTGGCAGGCAGGAGAGTTGACCACCCTATTCATTCAGGACAGGGTCAGAGCTCGAGACATTCGGGTTCCCAGTTTGGAGGTGATTATAGTCAGAGGAGACCACCGGTCCCACGATGTAGTCAATGTAGAAAGTTACATTCGGGCCCGTGTCGCCAAGGTTCAGATGCTTGTTATGTTTGAGGATAGACTGGGCACGTGATGCATGATTGTCCTTCGAGGTATGGTAGAGGTGGGGTTCAATCCATAGGATCAGCAGCTGTTTCCTCTTCGTGTGTACGCCCGATAGGGCAGACTCCCCAGATTCCAACAGGTCGAGGCAGAGGCAAAGGGGGAGCGTCTAGTTCAGGTGGTACCCAGCACCATATCTATGCTCTAGCCAGACGACAGGATCTTGTGTCCTCCCCGGATGTGGTTACAGGTATATTATCTATATTCTCTCATGAGGTTTATGCATTGATAGATCTGGGTTCTACGTTGTCTTACATTACTCCTTATATTGCTGGTCGTATTGGGGTGAAATTCGAGTCAATTAAACCTTTTGAGATATCTACTCCGGTTGGTGATTCCGTAATAGCTAGGCAAGTATACAAGAATTGTATAATTATGGTGTGTGATTGCCAGACTAAAGTTGATTTAGTTGAGCTGGAAATGTTAGATTTTGATGTGATTATGGGTATGGCTTGGTTGGCCTCTTGTTATGCCAATGTCGATTGCCGAATGAAAGTAGTTCGATTCCAATTCCCGAGAGAGCCCGTGCTTGAATGAAAAGTTAATACAACGTCTCCTAGAGGTAGGTTTATTTCCTAGCTTAAGGCAAGGAAGATGATAGCAAAAGGCTACATTTATCACCTAGTTAGAGTCCATGACACCGAAGCAAAGCCACTGACCTTTCAATCTGTCCCAGTAGTGAATGAATTTTCGGATGTATTTTTAGATGAACTTCCAGGCCTTCCTCCTGAAAGAGAGATTTATTTCACTATTGATGTGTTACTGGATACCAAACCAATCTCTATCCCTCCTTACCGAATAGCTCCTGCAGAATTGAAAGATCTAAAGGCACAACTGAAAGACTTGCTTGAGAAGGGATTTATTAGGCCCAGTTCATCACCGTGGGGAGCACCCGTCCTAATTGAGAGAAAGAAAGATGGTTCCCTATGGATGTGTATTGATTATACGCAGCTGAAAAAGGTGACGATAAAGAATAAATATCTGCTTCCAAGAATCGATGATTTGTTTGACCAGTTACAGTGTCACGACCCGACTAGGGGCCATGACGGGTACCCGAAACTAACCACCGAGCACCACTTATTCTATTACTCATCATATGTTACATCCGGCATTTTTGTATCTTCGGAAAATGCGAAATAATTTTGAATTATAAGGAATAAGGTCAAATGGTGATTTGAATTAATATATGTGTGTGTTGTTCATGAAAAATATTGGTGTGGAAATACGAAGGGAGGCCAAGGGCAAAAAGTGGAATTTTGGAAATTTGTTTCGGGAATTACAAAATATGATTCATGAGAAATTGGGCTCAAAAAAATATATAATAATTGAGGCCCAACATGGAAGGGTGGCCGGCCATGATGGCCTAGGCCCATGTCCATGGAACATTTTCCATGTGACAAATTAATTACAAGGATTATTATATATGGATCATCATCCCTTAGAACTTTCAAGAAAACAAAGGAAAAATCAAGAAAGAAAAAATAGAGGAGCCATCGGCTCCAAGAGAAAAGAAAAAAAAAGAAGAAAAATTTCCTAGCCTTCAATCTTCACCCAAAAATCTTGTTCTTCTTAAATTAGTAACAAGTTCAAGATTCTCTACAAAGTGGTATAATTAGTTTGACAAGGAAGTGACTTTGGTGGCAAGTGGAAGGATTGGAGAAAGGTAAGAATTTTATGTTCTTTTTATGTTATGGAAGATATATACATGTTAGGGTATGTAGAAGTGAATGAAAAGTATGAATATTTTGTGTGTTGTGCATATGGGTGTTGTGGCCGTGTAGTGCCATAGGTGGAAGGGAGATGAATTTATTTTATTTAGTGAATTAGTTGAGTTGTTATGGTTTTGTGATGTAAATAGAAGGCTAATGATTCTTGTTGGTTTGAGAATTTGTTGTAAAGTTGTTGTAGGAAAATTAATGAAGTTATGGGAAATTTGTATAATTTTGAAAATGAATTGGTAAGATGCAAATTAGGATGGTTGCTAATGAAATTGGAAGGTAAAATGTGTTGTAGATGTTTATGTTGAAGCTTAGAAGATTTGGAAGAATTATGGCTTTGGTGGAAGGGTGGTATATTTTGTATATCTTGTGTATATATTGTAGAAATGATATGAAATGCTCCCGAATGGCATTGTAATGATTTTGATTAGTAATGAATGTGAGTATGATGGTGTCGATTCAAAAAAAAATTGAAGTCGGAATGGAAGTTATTGTATTATGTGGGAAAGTAGACTAGTTGTGTTGTGTTGTGTTTGTTGTGATTGTTGAGGTTGTTGATGTTGTTGTTGGGTTGTTGTTGATTATTTTGAGCCGAGTTGAATCTCGGGGATGCTATATGTATAGGGGAAATGCTGCCCAAATTTTTATAGACAAGTGTTGGCTAGAATTGAAATTTTAAGTTTCATGAATAGTAATTGGTAAATGTGACCATTTGCAGTTTTTGGACGAAACGGGAATTAAGATTGGACGAGCGTAAGGCACGACTAAGGTATGTAAAGCCTACCTTTCCTTCTTTTGGCATGTCCTAGTCATACTAGGTTGCGATCGGAACCTCGGGGATAATTCTGCTCTTGGAAATCCGAGTTTAATTTTGGGTACTATTCATTCAGCGCAATTGAAACATATTCTTTATATTTGGTTGAAAGGATGCTCAAACCTTCATAACTTTTGCTACTGTGTCCGAATCTCTCCGAAATTTTCATAGATGGCTTTATGGAGCCTAAAGTCTGTGATTTGTGTCCGCCGCCTTGATTTGACTCGAGGTGGGCCCGCAAGCCCCGAGGCTTCCCTTATTCGATTTGTTTAACTCATTTCCGTCCGATATGAAAAGTAATTGTTTGCCTATGATTCTAAGGTCTGTTTGAAATGTCCTATACCGTTATTGAACGTTTTGCACTATGAGTGATACTAAATTTTCAGAAAATGACCTGTGAATTGTTTTTCAAAGGTTTTGTAGTTTGAAAGTTCGTAACTTCTATATATTAATTCTGACTGACTTGACACCTACTTTGAGCCTTCTGATGTCGGTATATGCATATATGTAATTATGTGTCTAGTCCTGTAATTTACTTTTGATATGCATATGGTTTCTGCACTACTCCGTTCGTGCCATTCATTATGATTTCGTTCGTCGGTACCCGGGCCGGCTTTGTGATCGTGCGCACTATACCATATTCGGAAGTATGATGTGTTACGGTTTCCGAAGCCCCGCCATAGGGCCGGTTACCGTCTATGGAGTTATGATGTGATATGGCATTTGATATGTTCTGATGATGTGATATGTGTGTGATACGATTTGTTCGGAGTATGTACGGAGATTTGAAAACTTCTGGAGTATGATGGGTTGTGGCACCAGCGTCGGGGGTGGCCACGTTCCTGAACCCTATGCATGATTTTTATTTGCATTCTGTACATTTATGTTTCGCACAGGTTTGATCTGTTACTTTGATATTTGTTTTGTGCCTTCTGACTCCAGCCATGATTGGGATTTCTGTACCTTCCGCTTTACATACTCAGTACTTCTTCCGTACTGACCCCCTGTTCCTCGGGGGTTGCGTTTCATGCCCGCAGGTACAGACACTCGCTTGGGTGATCCTCCGGTTTAGGCTATTCATTCTGCTATTTTGGAGAGATCCCCTTGATCCGGAGCTTATCTTTTGGTACATATTTTCTGCTATGCATATTCTGTACATTTGTGACTATTTGGGTACGGCGGGGCCCTGTCCCGTCATATGTTCGTATGTTCTATTATGTTTGTAGAGGCCGGTAGTCATATTTGTGGGTCGTGGGTCCGGTGTGTTCGTATGCGGTTCTGTTTTGCGTTCTTAAGTGGCTCGTATGCTATTATGGCCAAGACGACCCATATGGTTGTATGTGTGTGTGTGCATTTGGGCGATGTATATTCCGCCACTCTTCTGATTTTGATATGACTATTCTGCACGGGCGACCGCTTAAGATAAATTTTCGGTAAATACTTGTACGACGTCTGCTATTAGTTTTCAGTTCGAACAACTTATGTTAAGTCTGAATGAGTCTTAATATGGTGATCTGGTTGTAAGTCTGTTTGGGGTGCCTAAGTAGGGCGCCAGTCGCGGCTCACGGGGCTGGGTCGTGACATCATACTCACCCTGCGTTCATTCATTGTTCTCATGCTTATAATCACAGGAAAACCATTTTCACTTTTGAAAATATAACTACATTTAAATACATAAGCCTTTTGGCTATCAAACTAATACTTATATACAAGGGAGAAAATGTGAGACCATACTACCCACACATACGTATCTACGAGCCTCTACTAGAGTGCTAGACATATGGACGGGACAGGACCCCGTCATGCCCAAGACATATATATACACAAAATAATAAATCAATGGCACCTCCGGAACAATGGAATGCTCTGAAAGTCTACTGATAGTCCCTACGAATTTGGGTCACCTCCCTGTCAACCTGTGGGCATGAACACAGCGTCCAAAGAAAAGGACGTCAGTACGAGCATTGTACTGAGAATGTAAGACATAAACAATAATAATACATCAATGAAATAAGGAGACATCAAGTGAAGAACAACCTGTAACTGACTATCAATCATGATAAAAATAATGCATGCATCATTAGCCCGCGTCCAGGCCTCCCGCATCCGGGGTAAACATCTCATGCCACCTACTAGTGGTGTCTGCCCATGCCATCTAGACATGGTGTATACGCTGCCCGCCTTAGCGGTGTCTGCCCAACCATATAGGCGCTGTGTAATCTCATCATCATATACTCATAATAAGGCATGCATAATAACTCAAAGACAATTACGACTCCATCGGGGTGACGTAAGGTCGAGAACCCACAATTTCATTATGGAGTTTCGTAAGCATTCTGCTTTACCTTGAAGGAATTAGCATATAAGGTGAGTGTAGAACAATGAACAACATCACATTGTCGTAAATAGGATCATTAGGTTTGTAGAACATCATATCATTATCATACTCGTGACGTATCTCTTATCTTATCTCATATGAAATTCTTCATGAACATGGACTCATAGTTTCTGGAGTATAAGAGGGTCATGAAGAATAAGGAGAGATCCTGTCATAAGATTCATGCCTGAGAAAGGAGGGACTAGCCTTAGATAACTTTTCGTTTATCTATTCTATCACTTGATCTTTCTCCTATGATGCTCACGTTTCTACCTTCAAGAGAGTTCGTATTAACATTAGCTAATCGATCACATGAACATGCTCAACTAAAGCTAGAGAAAATCGAGTAGCATTTCTTTGTTTGTACAACTTTCCCCCTATCATATATCAACTTCCAAACGTCTATAATAACATTCACAACATCATAATCAACAATCTTCATACACCTATATTATCCATATTTCCGAAATTTCACTTCAACTTACCCATAACCATGGTCATAGTACACTATTACATTTGCTCATAATATAAAGTTTATCCCATGTTCATAATATCATTTATAACATAATTATAATCACGACATATCAAGAATCCTGACTCATTCCAAACTACAACTCAAAAATGCCACTATTCTCACATTCATGACCCATTTTCTATCTCCTTCTACAATCCAAGTATTTCAACCTCTCAATACTTTAAACAACATGAAATGATAATAAAACTTACCTTTGATTGAGTAGGAATGATCTTGGAGTGGAAACACTTCACTTGAAGAAAACCCTAGCTTCCACTTCCAAGAGAATTCTTGACTTGGATGAACCCTAGTGAGCTTCTCACACTTGATTCACTTGGATTTATGATGTTGATCTTTAATTCCCCTTGTATTCTTGAAGATAAAATGTATAGAACCCTCTATAAGCCTTGAGAGAGATGGAGAAGTGTGGAAAATGAAATTAGTGATGTGGGAACATGTACTTATACTTGGAAGTTATATTCAGCCCGTCGGGACTTCCACAGACACTTATACGGTCCGTATACCATTGTATGACCCGTATAAGTGGTCGTGGTTCACCATCAGGAAAAACACCATCTCTGTTGGGTGTTATACGGACCCTTATACGGACCGTATAAGCGGTCGTATAATCCCATTTTCCTGAAATGATTTTCGTTGTTTCGTTTGATCCCTAATCCTTATGGAACCTTCTTGACACTTCTTTAACACTTCATTACCAATATAAAGATCATTATAACTCTTCCTTAAGACATCATTAAGTCAGCATTAGCTTGGTACTTTATGGAACTTTCCCAAAACACAACATACGCTTTGCCTTCCTTAAGGGACTTTCTCCTCTTACTTCCAACGTCTTTGGAGTCTTAATTAGAACCGTTAAATAACATTTCTTACTTAAAGAAACATCGTATACTCCTTATCTTGCGTTAGCCTATTCACTAGGTAACAACATGAAATTTTCTGAGGTGTATTATCCTTCCCCCCTTTTAGAACATTCGTCCTCGAATGTTAAGCGCTCGGGAATTCTACGAAAATTTTGCCAGAGTTTCCCCTATAATATGGCACTACTATCCTGTCACAACAGCCTATAATAACAATGCCTCACAGGGCTACAACATAATAGCAATAAAGTTTGGCCACACACGACCTAAATGCATAAAAGGGAAAACATATATACCTCATAATCTTGATGTCTCATCTTGGATCTCTTCCGGGGGTTGAAATAAGTGTAGGTACTTAGACTTCATATTTTCCTCCGCTTCTCAAGTCAACTCTTCTCGGTTATTGTTTCACCAAGGTACTTTGACTGAAGCTACTTCTTTATTTCTAAGCTTACGCACTTGCCTATCTATTATAGCCATAGGTACCTCTTCATAAGACAACTTTTCTGTCACTTGAACATCATCTACTGGCATAATTCTAGTGGGATCTCCAACACATTTTCGGAGCATTGAGACATGGAGAACTGGATGAACTACTTCAAGTCCTGAGGGTAAGTCTAATTCATAGGCTACTTGACCCACCTTGTGGATAATCTTATAAGGTCCAATATACCGAGGACACAATTTTACTTTCTTGCCAAATGTCATCACACCTTTCATTAGTGATACTTTCAGAAATACCCAGTCATCAACTTGAAATTCTAGGTCTTGCGACGGTTGTCCGCATAGGATTTTTGGCGGCTTTGGCTGTCAATAATCGATCTCGAATAGCTTTGGCCTTTTCCACTGCTTTTTGAATCAATTCTAGGCCTATTAATTGTGTCTCCCCGACTTCAAACCACCCAATTGGGGATCTACACTTCCTTCCATATAGAGCTTCATACGGAGCCATTCGGATACTGGAATGGTAGTTGTTATTGTATGCAAACTCAATAAGAGGTAAGTGGTCATCCTAACTACCACAGAAATCTAGAACACATGCTCTTAGCATATCTTCCAAGGTCTGAAAGGTATGTTCGGCTTGTCCATTATTTTGCGGATGAAATGTTGTGCTAAGCTTTACTTGAGAACCCAAACCTTTTTGGAAAGATTTCCAGAACTTAGCTGTAAATTGTGCTCCTCTGTCAGTAATAATGGACACCAGGACACCATGAAGTCGCACAATCTCCTTAAAATATAACCTTGCATAATCGTCCGCTGAATATGTAGTTTTGACTGGAAGAAAGTGAGCTAATTTCGTGAGTCTATCCACGATCACCCATATGGAATCATATTTACTTCGGGAATGAGGTAACCCCATGATAAAATCCATGTTGATTGCTTCCTATTTCCAAGTTGGAATCTCCATTATTTGCAATAACCCTCCTGGCTTTTGATGCTCGATTTTCACTTGCTGATAGTTTGGACATTAAGCTACAAATTCTGCTATATCTTTCTTCATTCTATCCCACCAATACATTAACTTAAGATCATGATACATCTTTGTTGCACCTGGGTGAATAGAATACCGAGAATAATAGGCTTCTTCTAGAATTCGACGGCGTAATTCTGCAACATTCAGAACATATAGCCTGCCTCGGTATCTAAGAACTCCATGTATAGAAGTTCAAATGGAGACTTCTCTTTTTCATGAAGTGTGTCACTATAGTGGCTCAACTGAGGATCTTCATATTGACGCTCTTTCACCTCTATGTCCAAGGATGAAACAGTGGGATTATTGATACCAATTCCTGTACTGCTTGGATCAATTAGGCGAATCTTAAGACTAGCTAGCTGGTGGAGTTCACGAATTAATTCCTTCTTCTCCGGAGGAGCCTCACATAGGCTACCCATTGATCTGCGGCTAAGTGCATCGGATACTACATTTGCCTTTCGGGGGTGATATAAAATACTCACATCATAATCTTTTAATAATTCCAACCATCACCTCTGCCGCAGGTTTAACTCTTTCTACTTGAAAATATATTGAAGACTCTTGTGATCTGTGTAAATATCAACGTGAACACCATACAAGTAATGTCTCCACATCTTTAGTGCATGACTAACTGCATCCAATTCAAGGTCAGGAGTTCGGTAGTTCTTTTCATGTTTCCGTAACTACCTTGAAGCATAAGCAATGACTTTACCGTGCTGCATTAACACACATCCTAACCCAACACCAAAAGCATCACAATAAACAACATAACCATTTGGCGCTTCTGGGAGTGTCAAGACTGGGGCTGAAGTTAGCCTATCTTTCAATTCCTGAAAAATTCTTTCACAAGCATCATTCCACTGAAATTCAGTTGACTTCTGGGTTAGCTTCGTCAATGCGGCCGAAATAGATGAAAACCCTTCCACGAATCTCCTATAGTAACCTGCCAATCCCAGAAAACTACGGACTTCCGTGGGCGTTGTAGGCCTTAGCCAAGTTTTCACAGCATCAATCTTCTGGGTATGCACTCGAATGCCATCATCTGAAATAACGTGGCCCACAAATATCACAGAATTCAGCTAAAACTCGCACTTTGAAAATTTTGCATACAATTCTCGAGTCCGAAGAATTCCAAAAACTATACGTAGATGGTCTGCATTTTCTGATTCTGTCCGAGAGAATATCAGAATATCATCAATGAACACTATCACGAATAGGTCCAAAAGAGGCCTAAATACATTATTCATCAAATTCATAAAAACTATCGGAGCATTATTTAACCCAGATGACATGACCCGGAATTCATAATGGCCATATCTTGTTCAGAAGGCTGTTTTGGGAATATCTTCTTCTTTAACTATCACTTGATGATAACCTGACCTTAGATCAATTTTGGAAAACCACTTGGCACCCTATAATTGATTAAACAAGGGGATATTTATTCTTTATCGTTACCTTATTCAACTGTCTGTAATCAATACACATCCGTAAAGAACAATCTTTCTTTCGCACAAATAGGATTGGTGCTCCCTAAGGTGATGAACTAGGCCTAATGAATCCTTTTTCAAGCAAATCCTTCAATTGTGCCTTTAGCTCTTTCAATTCTACAGGAGCCATTCGGTAAGGAGGAATGGAAATAGGCTAGGTGTCCGGTGACACATCAATAGCGAAATCAATCTCTCTTTCCGGAGGAAGACCTGGAAGTTCATCTGGAAATACATTCGGAAACTCATTCACCACCGGAACGAATTGGAAATTTGGTGACTTTGCTTCGGTTTCATGAACTCGAACTAGATGATAAATATAGCCTTTAGCTATCATCTTTCTTGACTTAAGGTAGGAAATAAACCTACCTCTTGGAGATGCTGTATTACCCTTCCTTTCATGCACGGGCTCTCCCGGAAATTGAAATCGAACTACTTTCATTTGGCAATCAACATTAGCATAACATAAGGCCAACCAATCCATACCCACAATCACATCAAAATCTAACATTTCTATCTTAACTAAATCAACTCTAGTCTTGCGGTCACATATCACAATTACACAATTCTTGTATACTTGTCTAGCTATCACGGGATCACCAACCGGAATAGACAACTCAAAAGGTTTAATTGCCTCGGATTTCACCCCAATACGACCAGTAATATTCGGAGTAATATAAAATAGTATAGAACCCGAATCTATCAATGCATATACGTTATTAGAAAATACGGATAATATACCTGTAACCACATCCGGGGAGGACTCAAGAACCTCTCGTCCGGCTAAAGCATAGATGCGGGGCTGGATACCACTTGAACTAGACGCTCCCCCTCTGCCTGCTAGAATCTGGGGAGTCTGCCCTACCGGGCGCATTGATGAAGAACCAACTGCTGATCCTGTGGGCTGAACTCCAACTCTGCCACTCATCGACGGGCAATCTCGCATCATGTGCCCAACCTGACCATAGGCATAGCAAGCATCTGATCCTCGGTGACATTGTCCGGAATGTAATCTACCGCACTGGCTACATCGAGGTACTCGGGGTCTCGTCTGGCTATAATCACCCCCAAACTAGGAACCTAAAGCTCTCGAGCTCTGACCCTGTCCTGAATGAATGGAGCGGTCAAGCCTCCTACTTGCAAATCGTGGAGGGGCGCTAGTCGCCGAATGGCCTGAATATCTAGAATATGAATGTCTTGATCCCCCTCTATAGTCGCTACCAGCACCCATAGATCTGGCCCTCTTACTTTGCCCTCGATCAATACCACATTCACTACTTTGTGGATGTTACTGCTCTTCTAAGTTCTGGGCATGGGCCTGAATGCGGGAAATATCCATCCCATCTTGCAATGAAGCCGTTGGACAATTCTTAAATAATTGTGGCCCTAAGACACTCACAAACCTATACACCCTATCTCCCATGTCGGCTACCATAGTCGGAGCATATCTAGCCAATGAATTAATCTGGAGGCTATACTCCCGGGTACTCATACTTTCTTGCTTCCATTTTAAGAATCTATCCGCTCTAGCTCGATGGACTTTGAGTGGTAAATAGTGGCAGATGAAGGCATCTACAAATTCTTGCCAAACTGGAAGAGGCGCATTCTCTTTTCTTGAAGATATCCAATTATTATACCAAAGTACTGCCACATCTCGAAGTCTATAAGATTCCAACTCCACATATTCATTCTCGGAGGCATGAATAATCTTCAATGTTCTCAACATTTCATCAATAAAACCTTACGGGTCTTCATCCGGCTTTGACCCAAAAAACTCCAGAGGATGCAAACTCATGAAATCACGAGCTCTAGTACTAACTGTCGGGTCACTGGGACCCGAACTGTGCCGCTGTGCCCGGGCGGCAACTAACTGCATCAATAAATGGATAGCTTAGATCATTTGTTGACCTGAAGCAGCCGGTGGAGGAACTGTAGGCATAGGAGCTGAAACCAAAGCCCCCTCTTGTTCTTCTAAAACAGGCGGAGTGGGAGAAGTATTAGATAGGGCCTCATTATGTCTCACCCTCATCCATATTCATCGGCGGCTCCATTTCTACCCGTCTTTCTATCGTACTCTTACCCTTCTGGGTGGCTGTAGCTTTTATCACACCCTAATTCTGATAGGATATGATGGGCACCCGACCCTCACATAGAGCTGAGTGAACCCGCTAGTTCTCATTATACTCGTAGTCTTACTGGACTATTAATCATGAAATGATGTGCAAAATGAAGGCCTTTCATCTTTCTTAACTCAAGTAAAAAGCTGTGATAGTATGAATCTGTGAATAAATGCATAATGCTACATCGGCTTGCATAGCTGCTTACGAGGCTAATATACTGTATACATGACTCTGTCTTCAAAAGTCTCTAACATAAAATATGATAGCAAAACCTAAGTTGGGATAGAACCCCAACATACCCATAATGTGTGTGACTTAGCTCATAAGAACATACTCCGACGCGGTGTCACTCCGAACCGAATAGAGTCTACCAATCCAGCTAACAGCCTGGAACATCCTATAGTCAAACTCCTGGACAACTTTCCTGCAAAGCAATATGGGGCTGTGTGGCATGAAACACAGTGCCCTCAGGAAAAGGGACGTCAGTACGGATAATGTACTGAGTATTTAAAGCATAATCGATAGCATAAGTAAAGCATATGAAATAACATAGTATGACCGAGTTATGAAATGAGAGACAACTAGGTATACCTCTAGCGATGCTCGTTATACTTACTTATCCTCTTTCTACTAGGAAACTTCCTTTTCATACATTTGAATGCATAGTAGTATCATACCCGACAATCTAAGTTCGGTGTCTTACGTACATAGCCATAATAAAGCTTGGTCTTATACGTACCTGGCCCTACCAAGGCTCAATGGTATCCGTACCTGGCCCTACCAAGGCTCAGTGTTATACGTACCCAACTGCAGTGGTGTGCGCGCAATAGATATCATACCTGGCCATATAGGCTCGGTGTCACAACATAGCATTCATACTTTTATAACATACATATGTATTCGAGAGAAACATTTCGACACTGTCGGGGTGACACAAAGTCTATAGACTCCCGATTTCAATTATTGAATCACCATCAACTTTATCGTCATCACTATTATCATCGTCATTATTATCGTCATCACCATTATCGTCATCATCATTATCGCTGTCACTATTATCGTCGTCATCATTATCATTATCACTATTAACCTCGTCATCATTATCATTATCACTATTATCGTCATCATCATTATCGTTATCACTATTAACCTCGTCATCATTATCATTATCACTATTATAGTCGTGCTCGTAACCTATCTTTTACCTTTATCTCATATGAAGCCCTTTATGAACATGGGCTCATAATTTTTCCGGAATGTAAGAAAGTTATGGAAAAAAAATAGAAATATTTATGCCATCGGAGTCATGCCTTAGAAGGAAAGGGATATCCTTACATACCTTTTCGTTTAGTTATTCTATCGCTTGATCGTTCGCCTTCCATTCTCACATCTCTACCTTCAAGAGAGTTCGTATCAACATTAGATAATCGGCAGCTTAGCATACTTGACTAAAGCTGGAGGAAATTGGGCAGCATTTCCTTTATTTATACAACTTTCCCCATATCATCTATCAACTCCCAAACATCTATAATAACATTCTCAACATTATAACCAACAATCTTCATTCATCTACATTATCTACATTTCACAACTTCACTTCAATTCTCCCATAATCGTGGTCATAGTACACTACTACGTTTTCTTGCATATAATGTTTACCCCATGTTCTTAATGTCATTTATAACATAATCATAATCTTAACATATCAAGAATCATGACTCAATCCAAGCTACTACTCAAAAATGACACTATTCTTACATTCATGACCCATTTTCTAGCTCCTTCTACAAACCAAGTCTTTCAACCTCTCAATACCTTAAATAACATGGATAGACCATGAAACTTACCTTAGATGGTGTAGGAATAAGCCTTTGGTGGAAATACTTCACTTGATAAAAAACCCTAGTTCACCTCCAATGAAATTTCTTGACTTGGATGATCTCTAATGAGTTTCTTACACTTGGTTTTCTTAGTTTGATGAAGTTGATCATAAATTTCTCTTGAGTTCTTATGCATGGAGAGTGGATAGGGTTCTAGAGAGTTCTTGAAGTGTTGGGTGAAAATGAAATGAAATAATGAACTTGGTCCCCTTTTTATTAACTTAAAAATCTGATCCGTCGGGAAAATATACGGACACTTATACGGTCCGTATAAGCTTATACAGTCCGTATAAGTGTCCGTGAAATCACCGCTTCAACATCTCGCTTCTGTGACCATTATACGGTCCATATAATTTTATACGGTCCGTATAAGTGACCGTATAATCCCATCAGTAAGGGACCTACACTGTGACTATTCTGCGGACCATTATACGGACCGTATAATCGGCCGTGTAACCCATCTTTTCTCTGATCTTGTTCTCGTCACTTCGCTTGATCTCCAATCCTTATGGAACCTTCTTGATACTTGGTTAACACCTCATTAACGATCTAAGGGATGTTATAATTCTTCTCCAAGACACTATTAAATCATCATTAACTTATTACTCGTAAATCCTTTCCGATACACATCGTGTGCTTTGCCCTCTCTTGGCAACCTTCTCCTCTTACTCCGAATGTCTTTGCGAATTTCAATTAGGGTTATCAAATGTCATTTCTCACTTATTACAATACCGTATACTTCGTGCCTTTCGTTAGTCTATTCACTGTGCATCAACGGGGAATTTTTCGAGGTGTAACAGCTTTTCTCTTTACCGGCATTACTGAAATCATAACACACTATTAGGGAGGAGAAAATCTTATAACACGGCTCTATCGCACGATTTCATAAGAAGAAGGACGGTCATTTTTCCTAAATGCCCTATAGCCTCCTGTTTATAAGTGTGGCGCGCAACACACCATAAACAAGACTCTACTAGACACGGCTCGTAGACACTTCCTAGGACTGAGCTGCTCTGATACCACTTTTGTCGCGACCCGACTAGGGGCCATGAAGGGCTGCCGGAACTAACCCCCGAGCATCACTCATTCTATTACTCATCGTACTCACCCTGCGTTCATTCATTTTTCTAATGCTTATAATCATAGGAAAACCATTTTCACTTTTGAAAATATAACTACATTTAAATACACAATCCCTTATATCACATCGAGAGTAATTGTCCTATTTGTCCTTAATGATAATTCCGACTCAACATTTCGACTTAATTTACCATATATTCTCCCTCAACTGACCCGGAGTATCAGAAACACACTATTCTTGTTTACCCCCTACTCCTCTTTCTACGTACCCCATTGGTTTCATTCTCGATATGTAAATACTTACAGGTTACATAACCGTTCTTGCCTAATTTGTGTACATATATATCTATACATATAGATATATCCGTATCCGTATCCATATTCGTATCCGTATTCGTATAAATATTCATGTCCATATTCATATCCATAGCATACCCGACCTTGAAGGTTCGGTGGTTTCGCATACCCGGCCATGACAAGGCTCGGTGTCATACATACGAAAACTCTTTTGCCTATCTGTAGTAACTTATCTCGTCATACTTTTTTCTTTCATTTATTTGTCCCTTGATTGTCACATATTATGTCCTACTATAGAAAACTTTAGGTCCCTCCTTAATTGTCACTTATAAATAGCGATATCATTAACAACGACTCTACCGTTAGTGCCTTTGCCTCTATTGCATCTCTATCTTTTACAATATCCCTTGAGTTATTTTCTCTCAATTCCATGTTGTTCAAGGTCCTCACCAATGATTTACAATACAGTCTCAGATACCCGCTCAATTCTTGTTCATTTATTCACTAGCTATTAGACTCCTTTTTGCATAACTCTCACTTTTCGTTTTAGAGTCTATATCTATCACATCTTAAGATTCATCATTTCAATCTGTATACTGGTATTTTACTCACTCGCTTCCCCCCTTTAAGGTTCTTACTTCTACCATTATATAATCCGTTTCCTCACTTTCAAATCTTGAATTCATATATCCTTTTCCTCAATTCCCTTGTTATACCGCCTCATATTCATGTCATTTCTCATACTTTATAGCCACGGTAATTCATGTGTGAAATCTTAACATAGTCATCTCACATCTTTGGTAATCAAGTAATACAACCGACATCGCAATCCAAACAAGGATGTTTTTTGCTTAGCTCAACTGTTAGTTATGGGTCAATGTCTACGTTTGCTCCAAGTAATAACTTCTATTTCATAGGGATACTCGAAATAGTAGGATATCTAGCTATCCATACCATCCATGTAATGTCACTTATCCCATTCTTCGATACTCAGAGTTCACTTATAGCGTCATCTTTCCCTTAAACCTGTCATCTTCGTTTTGAAGGATCTATGTCTCCAGCGCAACTAATACCTTTTATGCCTCATACTGTTCTACCCTCGTGTTGTACTCAACATTGATTTCAAAACCAATCATGATCATATCGTATTTGTCGTTGATGATCGCCTGGCTTTATCGCTTTATCGTCGTACGGTAAACTCTTAACTCATGGTCACCCTTTTCCAACTTATTCCTTTATATATACTTTACTCGTTTTGTCTTGGTATAGGATATTCGTAGGAGATGCATCTTCCTTTACTCATAATACGACTACTTCTTAAGCGCGCATAATTTGCATATTTCCTTTTCTTTCTATACCCATACTTATTCCTTTACATTCTTTCCTCCTCAATTTATCTTATTACCTCCTGTTCGATAATCAATCCTTTATTCCTCGCACAATGAACCCTATTCTTGACTCAGCACCACTTTGGCCTTTAGAATATGTTACTTTTATACAATCCATTCTTCGTTCCCATAACTTATTCTGTTCATTCTAATCATCCCCTCTCATCCTTATCATGTTGATCCTCTTCCTAACAATCATTCTATTTCGTTATTCATCTTCCCATAGTCTTGGTCTTTTACATCCAGCGAGAGATAGCACTCTTGATCTCGATTATACAAATCACGAACTGCTACTACTTTACTGTATCACTGTTCTCTGATTTTTTTTTCAAGTTGACCTTCTCCTTTTTGTCATTACGACCCCTCTATGATGGATTCTTCCCTTAACGGGGTCTTAAAAGCTTTCTTATCTACTGCTCCATGGCTCACTAACTGATTTCACACTTGCATTCGTTCGTTATTCGTATAGAACATGCCACATCTTCAGCCGTTTCTTCGCTACACTTTACTTACTTTGTATCACAGTTCTTGCTATGTCCTCATTATATCCTGATCAAACCATCTCTATAGAGTGCCACTTCTTAATCTCGTTCGCAAGCCTGCGTATAAAATGGAATAAACCTCGTGGGGTAGGCGTACTTAACCTGTTATTCTTTCTAATCAGCTCTGTTACATTCACCTCATGAGTTGTCTTATCCAGGTATCCACATTTGTTATAACCCTTCGTACTTCATACCCCTGTCTCAATCTTGTGGTTACTCTATTTTGCTAATAAACTTGTCGTATCTTACTTGTGCTTATCCATCCAATTAATACTCCCGTATCACACTCTATTGGAATTACCCTTTTCTCTTTCTATGTGATGTTTTAGTACTTCCAGTCTCCCTTATTTACTCTAGCATATCTCTTTACCATATCAATGTTGATCACATAATTACTGTTACTATCAATTCAACAACATTTAACTCATCTCTTGTAATTGTCAACGATACTCCTAACTTAATCCCGTCCTTCCACTTCTTTTTACCCAACACTTTTTTCCCATTAGGACATATTACAAGATTACATCCTATCTCCTTTAAATTCTAGGAAACTTTCGGCAGAGTTTCCTCTATATTTCTTACTATCCAAAACCTGCACGCAGCAAATACCAACAACGCCTTACAGGGCTAGTAAGTATGTACACAACATATCTCAGCCACACAGGGCTCCCAATTTCAAGTAAAATACAAGGATGTCGAAACTTACCTCATATATCACACCTCGAGATGTAATTAATCCTTTAGCGATCTGCCCTGTTATGCCTTTCTATTTACTTTCCCTTCCATCCTTCAGCTTTGCATTTCAATCATACCTCAATATTCTTACCTTACCCAACATTCATCCTTTTGTTTCGTTTCTTACCTTTGTACTGAGTCATTTAATTTGTTTAGTTCACAACTTTTAACTGAACTTATCATCAAAAGATGCATTTAATCGATTCCTCTGTTGTACGAGCACTGACTTACCTCTATGACAATCAATTCATTATCATATAAATATATATTTTGATAACATAGCCTCAACGAAGTGACTTGCCTCTGTAACTATCAATATCATCCATCAATTTCTTCTGTCGATACCGTTCTTCTGCTGTAATCAAGGGTTAGTATAAGGAACCTCATTTTCTATGACATTGCTCTATCGCACGATCTTGGATATGAAAGAAGAGTAACCATCCTAAATGCCTTGAGCCTCCTGTTTATAGATGTGGCACACAACAAACTATAAACAAGACTCTACTAGACACGACTTTGCAGACAACCTCGAGGACGAACTGCTCTGATACCACTTTGTCACACCCTAATTCTGATAGGACATGATGGGCACCTGACCCTCACTTAGAGACGAGCTAACCCGCTATTTCTCATTATACTCATAGTCTTACTGGACTATTAATCGTGAAATGATGTGCAAAATGAAGGCCTTTCAAAACATTCTCTTCATCTTTCTTAACTCAAGTAAAAAGCTGTAATAGTATGAATCCGTGAAGAAATGCATAATGCTACATAGGCTTACATAGCTGCTTACAAGGGCAATATACTGTATACATGACTCTGTCTGCAAAAGTCTCTAACATAAGATATGATATCAAAATATAAGTTGGGACAAAACCCCAACATACCCATAATGTGCGTGACTCAACTCATATGAACATACTCCGACGCGGTATCACTCCGAACCGAATGGAGTCTACCAATCCAAATAACAACCTGGAACATCCTATAGTCAAACTCCTGGACAACTTTCCTGCAAAGCAATATGGGGCTGTGTGGCATGAAACACAGCGCCCCCAGCCACAGAGACGTCAGTACGGATAATGTACTGAGTATGTAAAGCATAATCAAAGCATATGAAATAACATAGTATGGACGAGTGATGAAATGAGAGAGAGCTAGGTATACATCTAGCGATGCTCGTTATACTAGGAAACTTCCTTTTCATGCATTTGGAGGATAGGACATGATGGGCACCCGACCCTCACTTAGAGCCGAGCTAACCCGCTAGTTCTCATTATACTCATAGTCTTACTGGACTATTAATCGTGAAATTATGTGCAAAATGAAGGCCTTTCAAAACATTGTCTTCATCTTTCTTAACTCAAGTAAAAAGCTGTAATAGAATGAATCCGTGAAGAAATGCATAATGCTACATCAGCTTACATAGCTGCTTACAAGGCTAATATACTGTATACATGACTATGTCTTCAAAAGTCTCTAACATAAGATATGATATCAAAACCTAAGTTGGGATAGAACCCCAACATACCCATAATGTGCGTGACTCAGCTCATAAGAACATACTCCGACGCGGTGTCACTCCGAACCGAATAAAGTCTACCAATCCAGCTAACAGCCTGGAACATCCTATAGTCGAACTCCTGGACAACTTTCCTGCAAAGCAATATGGGGCTGTGTGGCATGAAACACAGTGCCCTCAGGCAAAGGGACGTCAGTACGGATAATGTACTGAGTATGTAAAGCATAATCAATAGCATAAGGAAAGCATATGAAATAACATAGAATGCACGAGTTATGAAATGAGAGAGAGCTAGGTATACCTCTAGCTATGCTCGTTATACTTACTTATCCTCTTTCTACTAGGAAACTTCCTTTTCATACATTGTAATGCATAGTAGTATCTTACCCGACAATCTAAGTTCGGTGTCTTACGTACCCAGCCATAATAAAGCTTGGTGTTATACGTACCTGGCCCTACCAAGGCTCAGAGGTATCCGTACCTGGCCCTACCAAGGCTCAGTGTTATATGTACCCAACTGTAGTAGTGTGTGTGCAATAGATATCATACCCGGCCATATAGGGTCGGTGTCACAACATAGCATTCATACTTTTATAACATACATATGTATACGAGAGAAACATTTCGACACTGTCAGGGTGACACAAAGTCTATAAACTCCCGATTTCTATTATTGAATCACCATCATCTTTATCGTCATCACTATTATCATCGTCATCATTATCATCATCACCATTATCGTCATCATCATTATCATTATCACTATTAACCTCGTCATCATTATCATTATAACTATTATCGTCGTCATCATTATCGTTATCACTATTAACCTCGTCATCATTATCATTATCACTATTATCGTCGTGCTTGTAACCTATCTTTTACCTTTATCTCATATGAAGCCCTTTATGAACATAGGTTAATAATTTTTCCGGAATATAAGAAAGTTATGGAAAACAATAGGAAGATTTATGCCATCGGAGTCTTTCCTTAGAAGGAAAGGGCTAGCCTTACATGACTTTTCATTTAGTTATTCTATCGCTTGATCGTTCTCCTTACATGCTCACGTCTTTACCTTCAAGAGAGTTGGTATCAACATTAAATAATCGACAGCTTAGCATACTTGACTAAAGCTAAAGGAAATTGGGCAGCATTTCCTTTATTTATACGACTTTCCCCATATCATCTATAAACTCCCAAACATCTATAATAACATTCTCAACATTATAACCAACAATCTTCATTCATCTACATTATCCACATTTCACAACTTCACTTCAATTCTCCCATAATCATGGTCATAGTACACTACTACATTTTATTGCTTATAATGTGTACCCCGTGTTTTTAATGTCATTTATAACATAATCATAATCACAACATATCAAGAATCATGACTCAATCCAAGCTCCTACTAAAAAATGACACTATTCCAACATTCATGACCCATTTTCTATCTCCTTCTACAATCCAAGTCTTTCAACCTCTCAATACCTTAAATAACATGGAAAGTCCATAAAACTTACCTTAGATGGTGTAGGAATAAGCCTTGGGTGGAAATACTTCACTTGAGCCAAAACCCTAGTTCACCTCCAATGAAATTTCTTGACTTGGATGATCTCTAATGAGTTTCTTACACTTGGTTTTCTTAGTTTGATGAAGTTGATCATAAATTTCTCTTGATTTCTTATGGATGAAGAGTGGACAGAGTTCTAGAGAGTTCTTGAAGTGTTGGATGAAAATGAAATGAAATAATGAACATGGTCCCCTTTTTAATAACTTAAATATCTGATCCGTCGGGAAAATATACGGACACTTATACGGTCCGTATAAGTGACCGTGAAATCGCCTCTTCAACATCTCGCTTCTTTGACCATTATACAACACATTATACGGTCCGTATAAGTGACCGTATAATCCCATCAGTGAGGGATCTTCACTGTGACGATTCTGCGGACCATTATACGGACCGTATAATCGGCCGTGTAACCCATCTTTTCTCTGATCTTGTTTTCGTCACTTCGCTTGATCTCCAATCCTTATGGAACCTTCTTGATAGTTGGTTAATACCTCATTAACGATCTAAGGGAATTTATAATTCTTCTCCAAGACACTATTAAATCATCATTAACTTATTACTCGTAAATCCTTTCTGATACACATCGTGTGCCTTGCCCTCTCTTGGCAACTTTCTCCTCTTACTCCGAATGTCTTTGCAAATTTCAATTAGGGGTCATCAAATATCATTTCTCACTTATTGCAATACCGTATACTTCGTGCCTTTCGTTAGTCTATTCACTGTGCATCAACGGGGAATTTTCCCAGGTTTAACAGCTTTTCTCTTTACCGGCATTACTGAAATCAAAACACACTATTACGGTGGAGAAAATCTTATAACATGGCTCTATCGCACGATTTCATAAGAAGAAGGACATTCATTTTTCCTAAATGCCCTATAGCCTCCTATTTATAAGTGTGGGGCGCAACACACCATAAACAAGACTCTACTAGACACGGCTCATAGACACTTCCTAGGACTGAACTGCTGTGATACCACTTTTGTCACGACCCGACTAGGGGCCATGACGGGTACCCGGAACTAACCACCGAGCACCACTTATTCTATTACTCATCGTACTTACCCTGCGTTCATTCGTTGTTCTCATGCTTATAATCATCGGAAAACCATTTTCACTTTTGAAAATATAACTACATTTAAATACATAATCCCTTCGGCTATCAAACTGATACATATATACAAGGGGGAAAACGTGAGGCCATACTGCCCACACATACGTATCTACGAGCCTCTACTAGAGTGCTAGACATATGGATGGGACAGGACCCCATCGTGCCCAAAACATATATATACATAAAATAATAAATCAATGGCACCTCCGGAACAATGGAGTGCTCTCAAAGTCTACTGATAGTTCCTACGAATCTGGGTCACCTCCCTGTCTACCTGTGGGCATGAACACATCTTCAAAAGAAAAGGACGTCAGTATGAGCATTGTACTAAGCATGTAAGGCATAAACAATAATGATACTGTCACGACCCGACTAGGGGCCATGACGGGTACCCGGGGCTAACCACCGAGCACCACTCATTCTATTACTTATCATACTCAATCATAAGAAAACCATTTTTCATTTGGAAACATAATTACTTTTATATACATAAGCCCTTCGGCTATCAAAATAATACATATATACAATGAGGATTTCGTGAGACCACACTACCCACACATGCGTATCTACAAGCCTCTACCAGAGTACTAATCATATGGACGGGACAAGACCCTGTCGTGCCCAAAATACATATACATATATACACAAAAGAATAAACCGAACAGCACCTCCGGAATAATGGAGTGCTCCTGTAAATCGGATGATATCTTCTACGAGTCTAGATCACTTCCCTGTCTACCTGTGGGCGTGAACACAACGTCCAAAAAAAATGGATGTCAGTACGAATATTGTACTGAGTATGTAAGGCATGAATGAAATGTACATCATAGAGAAATCATAAGTCATAAGGTGAAAATACAACCTGCGTAACTTTTATGGTGAATACATTTCACATATATATATATATATATATATATATCATCATCATAGTACATGTATCATCATGGCGCATACATAATCGTATTATATAAATCATCATCGTTAACCCGCGTCCGGGTAACCATCATATACCGCCCACTAGTGGTGATCATGCTTGGCCCTCTACGCTCGGTGTAAGAATAGCAGCCCGCCTTAGCGGTGACATGCCTGGCCATTTAGACACGGTGGAATCGTATGTAGCCCGCCTTCGCGGTGACATGCCTGGCCAACTGGCGCGGTGGAATTGTATCGTCACATAATTAACATAAACTCGTCATTATCATACATATCATAGGCATATCATGACCTTATCATAACCTTAGCATTATCATACGTTCATCATTAATCCTACATCAAAACTTGGAGATAACCATCGCTATGTCTGGGTGACATGAGGTCATGAACCCCCGACTACGTTATGGAATGATTATAATCGTCATGTCTCACCTTGAAAGGACTAGCATTTTAAGGTGAGTGTACACAAGGAAGATCATCAATGGAATTATACTTAGGATCATTAGCTTCATGGACATCTTATATTACTCTAGGATTCTCCATACTTATATTCATCATCATCATTAACATGCTCATATCGTGTCTCATTTCTTTATCATGTGCATAAGTGGCTTTCTATAGTCATGGACTAATAATTTCCGTTATTTAGGAAGATTGTGGAAAATAAGGAAGATTCATGTCTTAGAAGGAAAGGTTTAGCCTTACATACCTCTTTCGTTTAGCTATTCTATCGTTTGATCGTTCTTATTCGTTGCTCACGTTTGTACCTTAAAGAAAGTTCATACTCGTATTAGATAATCGATAACATAAGCGCGTTTGAGCTAAGCTAGAGAAACTTGAGAAACATCTCCTTTATTTATACTATTTTCTCCATATCATATATCAACTCCCAAACGTCAATAATAACATTCATAATATCATCATCAGTAACTTTTATCAATTTCATCATTATCCAATCCCCACAATTTCCTCTCAAGGTCATCCATAATCATGATCATAGCACAACATTACATTCATTCTCATTTAATGTTTCTATCATGCTCTTGACATTATTCATAACGTAATCACAATCACAATATATCAATATTCATGATTCATTCCAAACTACTACTCAAAATTTACACTATTCTCACTTTCATGACCCATTTCCTATATCCTTCCACAATCCAAGTGTTTCAACTTTTCAATACCTTAAATAACATAGAAATACCATAAAACTTACCTTATATGATGTGGGATTGAACTTTGAGTGGAAATACTTCACTTGAGCAAAACCCTAGTTCCACTTCCCATGAAATTTCTTGCATTAGATGAACCCTAGTGAGTTTCTTGCACTTGTTTCTTTTGATTTGATGAAGTTGATCATTAATTTCACTTGGATTCTTGTATATGAGGAGTTTGGAAAGTTTTAGAGAGCTCTTGAGTCGTGGAGAGAGAAAATAAAATGAATTAAATGAACTTGGGATATTCTTTTATAAATCAAAAATATGTCCCGACATCATTATATGGACACTTATACGGTCCGTATAAATATATACGGTCCGTATAAGTGACCGTGAAATTGCTTCAGTGACCATCCCTTTCTGTGTCAATTATACGGCACATTATATGGCTCGTATAATTTTATACGGTCCGTATAAGTGACCGTGAAATCACCCACTCCAACAACTCATTTTGTGACCTTTATACGGCATATTATACGGTCCGTATAAGTGACCGTATAATCCCATCAGTGAGTGTCCTTCACTGTGATGATCCTATGGACCATTATACGGACCGTATAATATTATACGGACCGTATAATTGGTTGTATAATCCATCTCATTTCTGATTTTGTTCTCGTCACTTCATTTGATCTCAAATCCTTATGGAACCTTCTTGATACTTGTTTCACACCTCGTTAATCATCTAAGTGATATTATAACTCTTCTCTAAAATATTATTAAGCCATCATTGATTCGACACTCATAAATTTTTCCCAGTAAATGACATATATCTTGCTTTCCTTAACAACTCTCGTCTCCTACCTCCCATGTCTTTGAAATCTCATTTAGAATCATTAAATGTCATTTCTTGCTTTTTTAAACGTCGTATACGTCGTGCCCTTCGTTAGTCTACTCACTATACATTAACGAAAAAAATTTCGGGGGTAACATTCTCCCCCCTTTCGGAACATTCGTACTTGAATGTTAAGAACTTGAGAATCCTACGAAAATTTCGCCATAGTTTCCCCTATAATATGGCACTACCATCCTGTCATAACAGCCCACAATAACATTGCCCCACAGGGCCACACACGACCCATATGCATAAAAGAAACATTCATACCTCATAATCTTGGTATTTCATCGTGAATCACTTCTGGGAGCTGAAATAAATGCGGGTATTTGGACTTCATACTCTCTTCCAGTTCCCAAGTCATTTCCTCTCGGTTGTCATTCCGCCATAAGACTTTAACTGAGGCTACTTCCTTATTTCGAAGCCTTCGTACTTGCCTGTCTAATATGTCAATGGGCACTTCTTCATATGCTAGCTTTTCTGTCACTTGAACATCATCCATTGGGACAATTCTCTTAGGATCTCCAACACACTTGCGGAGCATTGAGACATGAAAAACTGAATGGACTGATTCATGTTCTGGAGGTAAGTCCAATTCATAAGCTGCTTGACCCACTTTGTGGATAATCTTATAGGGTCCAATGTATCGAGGACTTAACTTTCTTTTCTTACCAAATCTCATCACACCTTTCATTGATGACACCTTTAAGAATACCCAATCATCAACTTTAAATTCTAGGTCTCACTGGCGGTTGTCCGCATAAGATTTTTGGCGACTTTGGGCTGTTAACAATCGATCTCGGATCACCTTGACTTTTTCTACTGCTTGCTGAATCAACTCGGGGACTATTAGCTGTACTTCTCCTATTTCAAACCATCCAATTGGAGACCTGCACTTCCTTCCATATAGAGCTTCATACGAAGCCATTTGAATACTAGAATGGTAGCTGTTATTATATGCAAACTTAATAAGGGGTAAGTGGTCATCCCAACTACCACCGAAATCTACAACACATGCTCGTAGCATATCTTCCAAGGTCTGAATGGTACGTTCGGCTTACCCATCAGTCTACGGATGAAATGCCGTGCTAAGCCTTAATTGAGTACCTAGACCTTCTTGGAAGGATTTCCAGAACTTGGCTATAAATTGCGTTCCTCTATCTGTGATAATGGATATCAGAATACCATGGAGTCACACAATTTCTTTAAGATACAACCTTGCATAATCTTCAGCCGAGTATGTGGTTCTGACTGGAAGAAAATGAGCTGCTTTCGTTAATCTGTCCACAATCACCCATATAGAATCATTCTTGCCTCGGGAATGGGGTAACCCCACAACAAAATCCATGTTGATCACTTACCATTTCCAAGTAGGGATTTCCATTGCTTGCAATAATCCTCCTGGTTTTTGATGTTCGATTTTCACTTGCTGGCAATTTGGACATTGAGCTACAAATTCTTCTATGTCTCTCTTCATACAATCCCACCAATATATCAATTTGAGATAATGATACATCTTTGTTGCACCTGGGTAAATAGAATACCGAGAATAATGAGCTTCTTCTAGAATTCGACGGCGCAATTCTGCCAAGTTCGGAACACAAAGCCTACCTCGGTATCTAAGAATTCCATCCGTAGAAGTTTCAAATGGAGACTTCTCTTTTCCATGAAGTGTGTCTCTATAACGGCTCAACTGAGGATCTTCATGTTGACGTTCTTTTACTTC
Source organism: Lycium barbarum (assembly GCF_019175385.1). Classification (NCBI taxonomy): domain Eukaryota; kingdom Viridiplantae; phylum Streptophyta; class Magnoliopsida; order Solanales; family Solanaceae; genus Lycium; species Lycium barbarum. The sequence goes on from NC_083341.1 coordinate 94,259,838, forward strand.
CATATTCAGGGACAAAACAGTGGGATCATCAATACCAGTCCCTGCACTACCTGAATCAATTACAGGTACTGCAAGATTAGCTAGTTGGTGGAGCTAATGAAGCAATTCTTTCTTTTCCGGAAAAACTTCACATAGGCTGCCCATAGATCGGCGGCTAAGCGCATCAGCTACTACATTTGTCTTTTCGGGGTGGTATAAAATACTCACATCATAATCTTTCAACAATTCTAACCACCGTCTTTGCCGCAAATTCAACTCCTTCTGTTTGAAAATGTATTGAAGACTCTTGTGATCTGTATAGATATTGACATGCACACCATACAAGTAGTGTCTCCACATCTTTAATGCATGGATAACTGCAGCCAATTCGAGATCATGAGTTGGGTAGTTCTTTTCATGTTTCTGCAGCTGTCTCGAAGCATAAGCAATGACTTTACCGTGCTGCATTAACACACATCCTAACCCAACACCGGAAGCATCACAATATACAACGTAACCATCCGGCCCTTCTGGGAGTGTCAAGACTTAGGCTAAAGTTAACCTATTCTTCAACTCTTGGAAAATGCGTTCACAAGCACCATTCCATTGAAATTTAACTGAATTTTGAGTTAGCTTCGTCAATGGGGCTGAAATAGACGAGAATCCTTCTACGAACCTTCTATAGTACCCTGCCAATCCCAAAAAACTACGGACCTCTGTAGGTGTCGTAGGCCTTGGCCAAGTCTTCACAGCTTCAATATTCTGAGTATCAACTCGAATGCCATCATCTAAAATAACATGTCCTAGAAATGTCACAGAATTCAACCAAAACTCGCACTTTGAAAATTTTGCATACAATTCTCGGGTTCGAAGAATGCCAAGAACAATACGTAAATTGTCAACATGTTCTGATTCTGTGCGAGAGTATACTAGAATATCGTCAATGAATACTATTACGAATAGATCCAAGAGAGGCCTGAAAACGTTATTCATCAAATTCATGAACACTGCCGGAGCATTGGTTAACCCAAACGACATCACCCGGAACTCATAATGGCTATATCTCGTTCTGAAAGCTGTCTTGGGAATATCTTCTTCTTTAACTCTCACCTGGTGGTAACCTGACCTCAAGTCAATTTTGGAAAACCACTTGGCACCCTGTAGTTGATCAAACAAATCATCAATCCTTGGGAGAGGATATTTGTTCTTTATCGTCACCTTATTCAACTGCCTATAATCGATGCACATTCGTAGGGAACCATCTTTCTTTCTCGCGAATAGGACTGGTGCTCCCCATGGTGATGACCTGGGTCTAATAAACCCTTTCTCAAGCAAATCTTTCAACTGTGCCTTTAATTCTTTTAATTCTGCTGGAGCCATTCGGTAAGGAGGAATAGAAATGGGCTTGGTGTCCGGCAACACATCAATGGAGAAATCAATCTCTCTTTCCGGAGGAAGACCTGGAAGTTCATCTGGAAATACGTCCGGAAATTCATTCACTACCGGAACGGATTGGAAAGTTGGCGATTTTCCTTCGATATCATGAACTCGGACTAAGTGATAAATATAGCCCTTAGCTATCATCTTTATCGCCTTAAGGTAGGAAATAAACCTACCTCTCGGAGATGCTGTATTACCCTTCCATTCAAGCACGGGCTCACCCAGAAATTTAAATCAAACCACTTTCATTCGACAATCAACATTATCATAACATGAGGCCAACCAATCCATACCCATAATCACATCGAAATCTAGCATTTCCAACTCAACTAAATCAGCTTTAGTTTGGCGGTCGCATATCAAAATTTTACAATTTTTATACACTTGTCTAGCTATCACTGGATCACCAACCGGAGTAGATACCTCAAAAGGTTTAATTGGCTCAGGTTTCACCCCAATACAAGCAGCAACATACGGAGTAAGATATGATAGGGTAGAACCCGGATCTATCAATACATACACATCATGGGAAAATACTAATAATGTACCTATAACCACATTGGGGGAGGACTCAAGATCCTGTCGTCCGGCTAAAGCATATATACAGGGCTGAGTGGCACCTGAAGTAGATGCTCCCCCTCTGCCTCTACCTCAACCTGCTGGTATCTGGGAAGTCTGCCCTACCGGGCGCACTGAAGAAGAACCAGCCGCTGATCGTGTGGGCTGAACCCCTACTCTACCATACCTCGAGGGACAATCACTCATCAAGTGCCTAGTCTGTCCACAAATATAGCAAGGATCTGTGCCCTGACGACACGACCCTGAATGTAATTTACTACACTGATTACATCACGGCACTGGTGGTCTTCTCTGGCTATGATCACCCCCAAACTGAGAACCCGAAGCTCTCGAACTCTAACCCTGTCCTAAAGGAAAGGAGCGATCAAATCTCCTATCTGCAAATCGTGGAGGCGCACTATTCGCCGACTGGCCTGAATGTCTGGGATAGGTCTGCCTCGATCCCCCTATATAATCACTACTTTCCTCCACAGATCTGGCCCTCTTGCTTTACCTTCTATCGGTATCACGATCACCCCTTTGCGGATGTTGGTGTCCTTCTATATTCTGGGCATGGGCTTGAATTCGGGAAATATCTATCCCATCTTGCAGTGAAGTTGTCAAGCAGTCCTTGAACAAATGTGGCCCTAAGCCACTCACAAATCGGTGCACTCTATCTCCCATGTCGACCACCATAGTCGGGGCATATCTAGCCAATGAATTGAATTGAAAGCTATACTCCCGAGCACTCATATTTTCTTGTTTCAAATTTAAGAATTTATCCGTTTTAGCTCGGCGGACCTCGGGTGGCTAATAATGTAGGATGAAGGCATCTATAAATTCTTGCCAAACGGGAAGAGGCGCATCCTCTTTTCTTGATGATAGCCAATTATTATACCATAATAGCACCACATCTTGGAGTCTATAAGATGTCACAGATTCAGTTTCGGAGGCATGAATAATCATCAACGTCCTCAACATTTCATCAACAAAACTTTGCGGCTCTTCATTCGGCTTTGACCCCAAAAATTCTGGAGGATTAAAGCTCATGAAATCAGGGGCTCTGGTACTACCTGCCCGATCACTTGGACCCGCATTCTACCACTGTGCCTGGGCGGCAACTAACTGCGTCAATAGATGAATAGCCTTGGTCACTTGTTGACCCGAAGCAGCCGGTGGAGGAACTGGAGCTGAAGCTCCTCCTTGTTCTTCTACATTGGGCGGGGTGGAGGAAGTATTAGATGGTGCCTCATTATGTGACTCGCCCTCTTCTACATCCATTGGCGGATCCCTTTCTATCCGCCTTTTCATCGTAGTCTTGCCCTTCTGGGCGGCTATAGCTTTTCCCTTTGGCGGCATTTCCCATATCATAGCACACTATTAAGATGAGAAAATCTTATAATACAACTCTATCGCACGATCTCTTAAGATGAAAGATGGTCATTTTTCCTAAATGCCGTGTAGCCTCCTGTTTATTAGTGTGGCGCGCAACACACCATAAACAAGACTCTACTAGACATGGCTCGTAGACACTTCCTAGGACTGAACTGCTCTGACCACTTTGTCACGACCCGACTAGGAGCCATTCTATTACTTATCATACTCAATCATAAGAAACCTTTTATCATTTGGAAACATAATTACTTTTATATACATAATCCCTTCGGCTATCAAAATAATACATATATACAATGAGGACTTCGTGAGACCATACTACCCACACATGCATATCTACGAGCCTCTACTAGTGTACTAATCATATGGACGGGACAAGACCCAATCGTGCCCAAAATACATATACATATATACACAAAAGAATAAACCAAACAGCACCTCCGGAATAATGGACTGTTTCTGTAAATCGGCTGATAACTTATACGAGTCTAGATCACCTCCCTGTCTACCTGTGGGCATGAACACAACGTCCAAAGAAAACGGACGTTAGTATGAATATTGTACTGTGTATGTAAGGCATGAATGAAATGTACATGATAGAGAAATCATAAGTCATAAGGTGAAATTTGAAAAATGCTCTCTTCTCTCTCTTCCCATACAAACCCTAGTTTGAAACCCTAACAGTGCTATGGCCAGTCCGGCCAATGGCCAGCCGCCGCATCTGGTGCTTGGTCAGTCTTTCTCTCCTCAATATTTCCCTCCCCTCTCCCTCCTCCCTCCTCTCTCTTCGTCCAGTAATGGTCAGCAACCACAAACAGTAATCCCTACGACCACAACACAGAATTATCGTCATCCCTAATGCATGAAACTGGTAAAAATTCCATGCAAACTTGTGAATCCATTCCAATGAAGAAGGTTGAGATTATAGATGGTAAACACATTGTAAGATGGTCTTCTTCTGAAGTATTACGAATGGAAAGGATTGAAAACCTACAAAATGCCATTGTTGGTAAGTTTTCGTATGGATGGCCCGAGCTAGAAGAGTTGCGAACTATTATACCTCATCAATGTAGAGTAAAGGGTAACTGTCGTGTAGGCTTTTTGAGAGATAGGCATGTTTTAATAAGACGTGATCTAAAGAAAGATTTTATTACTATCTCATCAAAAAGTTTCTTTTGGTTGAAGTCAAAAAATGGTCATTCTTATCAAATGAGACCATTAATATATGATTCTAAGTTAGGTGTGGAAAAGGAAACCTCAATTGCTATGGCTTGGATTTCATTTCCAAACCTTTTTCCTACCTTTTTTGTCAAGGAATCTTTGTTTACATTGGCTTCTGTTGTGGGCAAGCCAATCCAGTTAGATGCTGCTCCTATCAATAAAACTAGGGCCAAACTGTGCAAGAGTGAAAGTGCAGGTAGATTTGCTTGCAGATTTGCCTAAGTCTGTGTGGATGGAGATTGAAGATGATGTTACAAAGGAAATTAGGTCGATTAAAGTTAATATTCAATATGACTACCTACCAAAGTATTGCACAAAGTGTTTTTTACAAAGTCATTCCAATGATGAATGTTGGGTGCTTCATCCAGAACTGTTAGAAAATGAGGTGGCAGATAATGGAGAAGGGTCTCAGAACAAGGGAAAGGCTGTAGTTGTAGTAGGTGAGCCTGGAACAAGTAAACAAGGGCAGATCCAGCAAGGAAGATATAGAAGAAATAGGGGGTGGAAAAAACCAGTGCAACAATAATTACCAAAGGTATTATCCAGTGGTACTGTGGTAACTTACCCTGGAAACAAAGGGCAGTACAAGAACAAAGTGATTCCAATTGGGAGGGATGATGGAAACAAAGAAGTTAATATGTCAAACAAATTTGAGGTATTGAACCAAGGAGTAGAAGATGCTGATGTTAGTAGGCTCAGTAATAGTCATGAGGAGCATGTCATTGAAGAGGATGTTTCTATAGAACAAAGGGTTGCAGCTGACTCTATAGATGGCAATAAGGTGCATGATGGTGTGGATGCTACAAATTTGTCTCTGGGCAAACATCAGGCTACAAATGGAACCAAGTCTCTGGAAGAGGGTGAAGTTTATGAGAATCAAATTGCTAAGGTGCACAGCAGTGAAGGTGTAGTAGCTATTGTCAAAACACAGCAGCCTAATGAGGATCCTATTCAAAAAGAGATTAATAGTCCACAGCTGGATGGCAAGGCAGAATCTCTACAGGTTAAAGAGGATTATGGTTCAAAGAAGTCTCATGATTGTCAAGAACATGAGAATACTGAATTATCTGAAGATGATCAAGAGTCTGTAATGGTGCAGGGAAGAGTTGATGAAGATTTTAATGTTGGAGAAGTAGTGTCAGGTCACTTCAATCAATGTGGGGGCAAAGATGTTGTTGACCAAAATAAAGATACAAATGTTCAGCAACTAGGCGTTGAAAATAGGGGTGGTAGGGATGCAGATGAAGATGTTCATCAGAGGCTTGATGTTAATATAATTCATGGTGGAAGTGAGGCCTCTGAAATTTCTTTGGAAAATTAGATGTCTGAATGTACTTAAGCAGGTGATCTGTATTTGAATGATGGTTCTATTGAGAAGATGCAAGGTATGACTGGTTCCATGGATCAGGAGGAGTCTGCTCAGGCATTAATTCTGAAGGATATTTCTAATGAGGAGGTACATAGCTCTAATTGTAACTTGCAGTTGGTTGGCTATTATCCTGAGAAAGTTGTTGATGCAGAACAAAGGAATTTAGCTTTGGCCATTATTCCTGATATTAGAGATATGCAGCCTCTGAATGTTGTTGTAAGGGTATCACCTAACAAAGCTTTACATGATGTAGTCTCTCACACGTTACAGGAGTAAAATGATAAGTTGACTTTGGTCAACAATAAGAAGGAAGATACTGATGGTGATGCTATTGATATGAAACTTCAACAGATGTGTGTAGAGGCAGGATTATCTCCAAAATCACAAAGCAAAGGGCCAAGAAAAGGAAGAAAGCAAAATTCTGATGTTCCACAAACAGTGAGGTATTCAACAAGGAGTAACTTTAAGAAATCTGTTAAATGATTGTTAAGTCCTTATTCTGGAACATAAGATCAGTGAAGTCCCAACAAGCATTTCATAGGGTTCAATTGTTAAATAAGCATCACAAGTTCTTTTTGGTAGCTCTGATGGAACCTTTTCAGCATCAGAGACAAATTCAAAAATATAGAAGGAGACTTGGAATGCCTTATGCTAATTCCAACTATAATGGAAAAATCTAGTTTTTTGTGCAACACAATGTTGATGTTGAGGTTCTGTTGGATACTGAACAATCTATTACTGTAAAGCTGCAGTTTCATGATTTCAATAAAGATATGGTGGTTACAATGGTGTATGCTAAATGCTCAAAAGTGGAGAGAATGCAGCTGTGGGATAGTTTATACTTCTTGGCTAGTAATATGACATTTCCTTGGATGGTTAGTGGAGATTTCAATGTTATACTGAATGAAGAAGAAAAAAATAGGAGGTTTACTAGTTTTGCCACAAGAATATGCAGATTTTGCTTTTTGTCTAAATTCCTCTGAGTTGCATGAGATGCCTTTCAAAGGGAGTCTTTTCACCTGGTGGAATGGTAGGGCTGCTAATGAATGCATTTTTAAGAGATTGGACAGGATTGTACATAATGATACATTTCAGAATTGGTTTGGACATCTAGAAGTGGAACATTTATCAAGGACTGGTTCTTATCATGCACCATTACTTGTATCATGTGGAGATCAAATGGAAAAGTTTATCAAACCATTAAGATTTCTCAAATTCTGGGTGGAACATGATACTTTTCTTGATTTTGTTAAGCAGCAATGGGAAATAGTCTTAACTGATGATGTATTTCTGTCATTTAAGCTCAATACGAAGAAACTGAAAACTGCTTTAAGTACATGGAGTAGGACTACTTTTGGGGACATTTTTAAACAACTTGTAATCAGAGAGGATATAGTTAAGATTAAAGAGCAGTTGTTTGAGGAGAATCCATCTGAAGAAAATAGAATGGTCATGCAAAGGGCACAAGTAGAACTTATGCTGTATCTTCACTATGAGGAGGAATTCTGGAGGCAAAAAGCTAGGATGGACTATTTCTTTGAAGGTGATAAGAATACAAGATATTTCCATAGTCTGGTAAAAGGAAGAAGAAAAAGAATCCAGATTAGGAGGATTAAAGATGATGCTGGTAATTGGCTAGAGGATGCTAATAGTGTTGCTGCTGAAGCTGTTAACTTTTTCCATAAGCAATTTACTGATGAGGAGGTTAGTGAAGATTCTCCAATTTTTAATCATGTTCCAGAGCTGATCAGAGAGGAGGATAATATACTAATTGCTGAACAACCTACTATGGAGGAAGTACAGAAGGCAGTATTTGAATTAAATGGGGACAGTGCCTGTGGCCCTGATGGATTTTCTGATATATTTTATCAGAAGTGTTGGGAGGTAATCAAGGCTAATGTATTTAGTGTTGTTAAAGCTTTCTTTGAAGGACAGACTCTTCCCAAGTCAATCACTCACACTAATCTAGTTTTGCTGCCAAAGAAGAATGTTATTGAGACATTTTCTGATATGAGGCCTATAAGTCTTAGCAACTTTATCAATAAAATCATTTCAGGAGTAGTTCATGACAGACTAGACAAGTTACTCACAAGTGTGATCTCTCCAAATCAATCTGGTTTTGTTAAGGGCAAGAATATAATTGAGAATGTGTTGTTGACACAAGAAATTGTAACTGATATAAGGAAGAGAGGAAAACCAGCAAATGTTGTGATTAAGTTAGATATGGCAAAAGCATATGATAGGGTCTCATAGTTGTACCTCTGTACAGTGATGGGAAATATGGGATTCTCTTCATTTTTCATTGACCTTATATGGCGGCTGTTGGAAAATAATTGGTATTCTGTACTCCTAAATGGCCAGGCATATGGTTTCTTTCATTCTACAAGGGGTGTCAAGCAAGGGGATCCACTCTCTCCTGCCCTTTTCATTATAGTTGTAGAAGTTCTTTCAAGGGCACTAAATTCCTGGTATGGGATGCCAAAGTGGAGTGCTGAGCTGAATCATCTGGCATATGCAGATGATACAATCATTTTTTCTGTAGCAGATAACCAATCTTTACAGATGATCATGGACACTCTTCATGAATATGAGAAAATATCTGGACAGCTGATAAACAAGAGGAAAAGTTCTTTTTATATGTTCAGCAAAGTATCAGATGAGCTAAGTCAGCAGGTTGCAACAGTAACATGATTTGTGAGAGGAAAATTTCCTTTTACATATCTTGGAGTACCAATTACTCATGCCAGGAAAAGGAAAGTGGATTATATTGAATTATTGAAGAAAGTCAGAGATAGGTTACAAACTTGGAAAGGCAAGTTACTGTCTTATGGAGGAAAAGCAGTGTTGATTACAAGTGTCCTTCAAAGTATCCCAATTCATGTTTTATCTGCTATAAGGCCTTCTAAATGTGTTATAAAGGAACTACACATGATCTTTGCCAGGTTCTTTTGGAATAATAATGAGGAAGGAAGATGCAGACACTGGGCAGCTTGGCTTAACATGTGCATTCCCAAACATGAAGGAGGTTTGGGTTTCAGGTCTATTTATGACATATCCAAAGCTTTATGTGCTAAACTCTGGTGGAAGTTTAGAACCACTAGTTCTCTGTGGGCTAATTTCATATGGAATAAATACTGTAAAAAGCAAATTCCTCAGGTGGTCCAGTCTTATGTAGCCAGTTCTGTTCATACAGTTTATTCATGCATACATTCATTATATATTTATGTACATTGACCCGTGACTTGAAGGCATTACATACGCACATTTACCAAGAGTTATATATGCATTACTATTATGATGATGATATTTATTATGGCCACAGAGGAGCCAATATGATATGACAAGATGCCATAGAGGCTTACAGGCGTTATATACATACAAACATCAGGCGTTATGTATGCACGCATATCAGGCGTTACATACGCACTCATATAGATGCACGACCATCATTGATATTGAGTATGCATATTATGTGCCCACAGAGGCATTGTCAGTTACGCAAATTTTTGCAGGTTTAGGCAGATACTAGTTCATACAAGTACATGCAGTCAGTCATTTCAGTTATGAGTTCAGATCTTATCCATGATTCTTATGTATATATATTGTTGTTTTGCCTTACATACTCGGTACATTATTCGTACTGACTCCCCGTTGCTCGGGGGGCTGCGTTCATGCCCGTAGGTACAGGGAGACAGACAGGTGGTCCAGCTCAGTAGGACCTCTAGATCTAGCAGTGGTTAGTACGCTCCATTTGATCCGGAGCTACAGTCAGTTTTGGTATGCCCTGTTTGGATGTGTATACATATGGGTATGACGGGGCCCTGTCCTATCCTTTCTACAGCTTTGTTCCAATACAGGTCTGTAGATAGTTGTGTGTAGTAGTCAAATTATGTAGCGTTGTCGGCTTCTATTCTTTTGTGTACAGTATATGTAGCAGCCTAGCGGGCTTGCATTGTTCTTCCGCATGTCGTGTATATATATACAGATTGTACAGAGTTCTGATGTCTCTCTCATATGAGATCAGTTATGCCATTTATGGGCTTTTGATGTTCAGTATGTTCCAGATACGTGATTAGGGGTGTTTGATCGCTAGAGGTCACACTCCCATCACGGCTCATCGGTTTGGGTCGTGACAGTACTGACCTGCACTTGCTGCATTCTTTTATGAATGCAGAGTACCAGGTAGGATCTACTTCTACTCCTCATGGCTGATATTCGAGGATTGCTGATTCGAGTCCTTCAGGGTGAGCATGAGGACATTCGCAGCCCGAAGACTCCTCCTATTATTATGTCTGTATTTCCATTCTAAGACACGAGTTTGAGACTGTTGATGTATCATTAGTCTGACTTATAGTAGTTAGTTAGCTGCTCTTGTATGACCAGACCAGATACTAGGGTTGGATTTCATTTACTTTCGCATTTTCTTATATTATTATCGTGAGACTTACATTACTCTATCTTCTTCCACTTTATTTATGTTTTTATGATTGTTGGGATAAGGGTTCGCTTACTGAGGTGGGAAGGGTAGGTGCCCGCACGACTTATTGAAATGGGTCGTGACCGATTTTAGAAGGGTTCTACACGATTCTTCGTGGGGGTAAGTGTCACACCCCGACTTTACTAGGGTGTGATGGGCACCCGACCCCATACTCGGAGCCAAGCGAACCCGCTGACTCTTATTACATACATAATCTTTTGGACCTTTAAATCAAATAAAGATGAAACGCATAGCACAACTTTCAGAAATGTTTTTTTTCGTTGCTTTCAAATCAAACAAGATTTGTATTCATATAGAACTTATATCATAACACAAATGACACATCGGCTGATGGAGCCACTTTCAAGACTGACATACTACACCCACGACTCTGTCTGCAAAGTCTCTAACTTCGAACTGGACATCATAGCATAGTACTCTGACCCGCCAACACTCCTGTTATGTCCCGTATTTTCATACGTCGGGACGTTTTAAAATAAGCGCGACAAGTTAAAGGCAAGACTATCTTAAGATATGAAGTGGAGATTTTAACTTCTGGTTTCGTGTCGAGTCACAATTTATCCACAATTTTCGTGTGGCATTAAACTATTAATGGAAAATTGGGATTAAACTAACCATAATTGGATTAATAAGTGGGATTGGAAAGACCAAAAATCAGTCCACTTTTGGACCATGTTTGGCCGTGCCTTTCAAGGTTGTGGTCAAGGAATCTTGACTCAATTTAGTGTGATCCACATGTCCAAGTCAAGGAGGGGGGACATATAGACACAAAATTCTGATTCACTCCACTTTAGCAATTCATTTCAACACCCAAAGAGAGAGAAAGAAGAGTGTAGAGAGAGGTGCTCTCGGCTAAGAGCTAGCCGAGAGAGTGAGGTGAAATTGTGCCCAAAAATTCCAGTTTTTCTCCATCAAATTTACTCCTCATCTAGTGTATAAGAAGGTGTGTTAGTTGTTGAAGAGAAACAAGAAAGTGAAGCACCCAAATAGATTGAAGTTTCGGCCAAGTGAAGCACAAGATTGAAAGGTAAGAATGTTTGTTGTTTCATGTGTTGCATGATGATTTGAATGTATAGTTCATGCAAGTTCTTGTTGGATTGTGGTTGTAGTTGAAGTAGGGAGTGAGGCGTGTGTGAGGTGAGTTCATGACTGATTTCATTGTGCATGTATTGTTGGTGAATTGAATATGTATCAACATATGTAAATGAACAAAGATTGTAGGAGTTTGGTTGTGATGTTGCATGTTGGATATTGGACTGTTTTTGCTCGAATTTAAAATGAATCATGTGTTGAAGATTCTAATGAAGTCATGCTTAATCCTGTTGAACATGTATTGGAAATGGATTGAATGCATTGTAGTTGGATAAACGGATGAAAATCATGAAATGGTGGAAGGGTGTTGTAGCCGTGTAGTAGGGACTGCTTTAGGGAGAATTAGGGACTGTTTTGGGTCACATTTCGATTGTTGTTGTTATGGACATTGTGGTGTATTGTATGCATGTTGAATATGTGAATTGGGGTGTTAAAGAAATGAATTATATTGAGGTGTAAAGGCAGTCCAAAACCGTGGACAGTTTTTGGAAGTTAGAAGTAAAAAATTGTGTGTTGAATGTTGATTCTTGTTGCAAACGTTTAGCGAATGTAAAATGCCATGATTCAAGTTAAAACTGAAATGATTGTGGGCTGTTGTAAGAATGAAAATGATGCTAAAACAGTTCCAAGATTCATGAAAGTAAAGTCATTAAAAGTGTTGTGTTGTTGCAAGTTAAAACTGGAAATTTGCTAAGTAAGAATGGAAATGCCATGTGTGTTGATTAGCCGTGTGTATGAAACTGTTTTGGATGGTGTATGGACTGCCCAAGTTCCCTAAGTCATGCTTAAACAGGTTTTGATCAATATATGAAAGAACGATTAGCAATGGTAGCTTGTAACGCTAGTTGGTTTGAATGCGAACGAAACGTCGTTTAATTGTTAGAAAGGAAGTGTGAATGTCACAAGACGTATTGAATGCCCTTGTAGACTAATTGTAGTTCTTCACATCTTGATATAGGATAAGTGTTTTTGGGCAGCAAGTACAAGTTAGAATACAACTAAACGCAAAAGGTATGTAAAGCCTATTCCTTCTTTCTTTTGTCATGTCCTAGACGTAAGTATGAAACGATATGAACCTTGGGGTAAATTCTATTCTCTAGTTCCATGCATGACTTATGATTCTATATTTCATTAAGGCCATTGTCATGTGCCTACAATATGAGTGACTAATGAATAATGTATGAAAGTTCCTATTCTTAAAGGATTGCACAATTAGAGACATACCTGACTTTCAAAAGCTACACCAAATTAAAGTGATATATGTACATGAAATCTGAAACGTTTCTTGTGATAGGTTGTTATGAGACTTGAAATGAACTGAAAATGAATATTATTTTAACACTTTAGAGCTGGTCAGTTGCTTATCCATTATGTCTCAAAAGATGAATTGCATATATGTGGTTGCTTATTATTCTGCTCGTGCTTATCGCTATATCCTTCACTGCGTCCCGGGCCAGGATACGTTTTCATGCGCATGTTTACTATATTATTACCGAGTCCCTCATTAAAGGGCCGGGACACATTATATATATATGTGATGATATGATGATATGATGATGATATGACGATATGATGATATGATGATATGGAGACGGTGGCCAGGAGGGCATATATATATTCCTTATTACCGAGTCCCTCATTAAAGGGCCGGGACACGTACATGTTTATGTTTTATGATGCTACGATTATAAATACCGAGCCCCTCATTAAAGGGCCGGGACACGTTATATATGTTATATACAGAATAATTATGTAGCTTTGATTAAAAAACGCTATAATGACATTGATATGAGAATGACACAGATGAAATATGTTCAAAGGCAAGTTTTATGAAATTCTGGTTGTTGCACTGAGCCCTATATACCTTGTCTCAATATAAGTCTATTACTATGTTTCAAGCTTTACATGCTCAGTACATATTCCGTACTGACCCCCTTTCTTCGGGGGGCTGCGTTCATGCCCGCAGGTACAGACGCTCGTTTCGGAGATCCGCCAGCTTAGGATACCTATTCAGCTATTTTGGACTGCTCCCTTGTTCCGGAGCCTAGCTTGTGGTATAACTCCCTTATGTTGTATTCATATGTGTTTGTTTGGGTGCGGCGGGGCCCTGTCCCTTCATATGATACGGTCATTACTATTAGAGGTCTGTGGACATCGGTGTGGGTCTGTTTGTAGTTGTTGATGCGTTTTATGTCTATGGCTTATGTTTGGGGCGTACCCATTCGTAATGGCAGCCTTGTCGGCTTGCATATATATGTATGATTGGTATTTTTTATATCGTGGCAGCCTTGTCGGCTTGCGTAGTAATATATATATCTATGTGGTTATTTAAAAGTGCAACTCCTCAGGAGACAGGTGCCTAAGACACACAAAACTTTGACAGATTTAAAATACTCCCTATTTTTTTTTATATACAAATGAGATCATGACATGCTAATTGTAAATGACGAAAGTTAACAGACAATATGAGTGTCCAACTCGGGCACTAGTCACGGCCTACGAGGTTGGGTCGTGACAAAAGTGGTATCAGAGCGGTCCTTCCTCGGAGTGTCTACAGACCATGTCTAGTAGAGTCTTGTTTATCAATGTGTTGTGCACCACGTCTATAAACAGGAAGCTACAGGACATTTAGGATGTTACCTTTCTTTCATATCCAAGATCGTGCGATAGAGCCCAGTCATAGGAAATGAAATTCCTTATACTAACCCTTGATTTCAGCAGTAGAACGGCATCGACCGAAGAAAGTGACTGATGATATTGGAGGTTTCAAAGCACGCAGGTAAGCAACAGTACGAAGAATGTATGTCGGGTAATGTATTTGAAGTACGATTGAAATGTAAAGTAAAAGATTGAAAGGGAAGTTAAACAGGAAAGTGTAACAGGTGCAGTTTGGATTAGACATACGAGGTAAGTCCATCATTTTCATATTGTTGTTAATATTGGGAGCCCTGTGCGGCTATGATATGATATGATGTATATATATATATATATATATATATATATATATATATATGTTGGCCCTGTGAGGCATTGTTGGTATTTCCTGCGTGCAGGTTCTGGGATAGTAAGGAAATACAGAGGGAACTCTGTTAAAATTTTCCCACAAGTATAAAAGGAATGAGATATTAGTTCGTAATATGTATTGAAAGGTCGTGTCAACGGTAATGATAAGAGTTGACAAAAGTCGATAAATAAGTTAATCGTTGAATTGATGGTAATAGTAATTATGAGATCGATATCAAAATACTAAAAAGGAAATGCTAGGGCAATTTGGAAGGGTCTATGATAATAAGAGATGATTTAGAAAAGGCTGGCAAATCTTAATAGGGTGTTATATGAGGTACCGACTGAATTGATAAGCAGGGATAAATTAGGACGAGTTTATAGTTAAAAGAAGTAATAGTATGATTAAGACAACAGTACAGAAGAAAAAGAATTGTGACGGATGGGAATATATTGATAAGACAGCTTGTGAGGTAAGACAGCTTGTGAGGGATTAAAGGATAAGATTGACTATGGGGTTGAATACGAACAGGATATAAAGTGAATAAAATAAGGATTATTGTGAAGATGAATGGAGTTTAGTGAGGAAGCGATTAAAAGATATGACATGATCTATGTGACTAGAATATAAAGGTAAGTGTGAAATGGAAAAGTGAGTTATAGAACGAATAAGGAAGATTTATTAAGTTTTGTAGGGAAAGTTCAGAGTAAAGGTTATATGATAACGGAAATGATAACGAGTACAAACAAAAAGGGGAGTAATTGAAAGAAGGAGATAAGAAGGAAGCGAGATAACAGTGTGGTAATAGGTCACGACATGTGTAGCCGAAGACACGAGTACTACAAATAACGGAACTGTGAAAGATCAAGTTATAGAAAAATGAGCAACGACGTAGAATGAGTGCTAAGAAATGACTGGTATGACAAGAATAAACAAGGATGGGCAGAATACGCTTGGAAAATAAGAAAGGGGTTATGCACAAGTGATGTTTTCCGAAGGATACAGAGGTAGCATAAGATTCTTCGTGCACAGAATAAAAGATAGCCATAGGCGGGAGAAATGATAAGGGAATTCCAAAGGAAGCACCTAAGATAGACATAATTAATTGAGTACGAGTATGGAACGAAGGGGGAATATATATTTATGAACTTAAAGGTGTAGTACGATGACGAAGTGATAAGATAAGGCTATCATTAAAATGAATCTGATACGATCTTGAGTGAGTTAGAAGTCGGTACTGGGCACACAACAAGGGAGAAAGGACATAAGGCATAAAGGAGTACTGCGTGTACACGACCTCACCTCGGAAATAGTGGAATCCTTAAAGGACCAAGGACGGTAGGCTTGAGGAGCAATTGATGTATTGTAAATTTATTAAAGGAAACAAATGATATAGGTTGGGATAAAGATAATGTTACAAGAGGATTTGGACACTTATAATCAGAATATAGGTGCTACCTAATTGAGAATTTGGAACGACTACAAGTACTAATTAATTATTGATTGGAATGAGTGGAATGTGGCCTTGGATGAGTTGCTACATTGGTCGCATTACTCGAGTACAGATTACCGGATGAGATTTGTACTCTATATATAGAAAGGCTCTTGTCGCTTCATGATTTTTGCTAAGGTTTCGACGTGGACAATCAAAGCTATAAATTATAAAGAAAGACATAGATATGGTACAGTATACCAAGCGAATTGAAAAAGGGATCAGATGAATTTGAGATTGGAGGGAGAACATAGAGCAGGATATAAATAGATAATGGTATAAGTACACCTTTAAGGGGGGAAGCGGATAACAGAAATGCAAGTGTGAGATGGAAACAATGGACACTACAATATATTTAATATGAGTGCTTAAAACCTTAAGTGAGATCCCTCGTTGGGACAAGTTAGTAAGATCTGGAAGCCAACAATAAATGGGTAGAAGTCAGGATGGTATCTGAGACAGTGCTGAGAATTATTTGTAAAGACCTTGGATAATATGACATTAGAAAGTAGATGCTTATGAAAAGAAAGAGTATGACAAGAGATATTATAAGGGATAGCAATGCTATACCAGATTAGAGGCTAAGATGTTGGCAATGGAGTTGTTCGTTAATAATATGGTGACTTATAAGTAGCAAAAGGAGAAAGGGTAGAAAATCACCTATAGTAGGATACAAGAAAATCAAAGGGGTGAATAAAGAAAAGGAAAGAAGTATGACAAGATAGACAGCAAGTGAATTTTTGTACAAATAAGACATGCAAAGAAGAATGAACCAGGAGAAGAAAAGACTATGATTAAGATTGGATGTACTTTATACGAGCTGTACAAGAAGGTTATGCAACCTACGAATATTTGTATGCAAAATATATATATATATATATATATATATATACTTGATAGGAAAAGTAAGGATTCAATAATAACAATGCGGTTGCGATATTCTGGACACATTAAGGAAAGGTGTAAGATGGTTTGAACCAAAGTACCGAGATAGAATTAGTACTGAGGGCAAAAGCCATAGTTGAGCCCCGATATCAATTGAAAGATATAAGAGAAGAATGTAAGGTTTGCATCTAGAATGATGAGACGACGCCAAGGTATTCCTTGGGCTGATTTGAGCGCCTTCACGTATTCTTGTAAAGATTGCGGCAAAGGAGATGGCTGGAGTTGCTGAAAGATTATGATGTCGATATTCTATATCACCCAGGGAAGTCTAATGTTGTAGCAGATGCACTCAGCCATAAATCTATGGCTAGTTTAGCAAGCGTACAGCCAGGAAAGAAAGGGGTAGTCCGTGAGATTCATCAGCTAGCTAGTCTTGGAGTTCGGTTGGCTGATTCTGATAATGGTAGCGTTTTGGTGCGAGGTGTTGCTGAGCCCTCTATTGTAGAAGAGGTAAAGAAGCGTCAATATGAGGACCCTGTTCTGGTACATTATAGAGATACAGCACTTCAGAAGGAGGAGACCCCATTTAAGATGTCAGCCAATGGAGTACTACGATACAGAGACAGATTATGTACATGTGTACCTGAGGTTGCAGGGTTACGGCAGCAGGTAATGAGGGAAGCACACTGTGCTTGTTATTCTATTCACCCGGGATCGACACAAATGTATCATGATCTTAGGTGTTTGTACTGGTGGGATGGTATGAAAAAGGACATAGCCGAATTTGTGGCCCAGTGCCCAAATTGTCAGCAGGTTAAGATAGAGCACCAGAAGCCCGGAGGGCTATTGTAGGAGATGGAAATTCCAACCTGGAAATGGGAGGTAATTAATATGGACTTCGTCACAGGTTTCCCTCGCACTCCACGGAAAAATGACTCTGTCTGGGTTATTGTTGATAGACTGACAAAATCAGCCCACTTTCTTCCAGTCAGGACTACGTACTCAGCTGAGGATTATGCCCGATTGTGTCTTAAGGAGATAGTGAGACTTCATGGAGTTCCCACAGCGATTATCTCGGATAGAGGGGCCCAGTTTACAGCTAACTTCTGGAGATCCTTCCAGGAGGGATTGGGGACGCAGGTGAGTCTCAGCACTGCATTTCATCCTCAGACTGACGGGCAGGCTGAGCGTACGATCCAGACGCTACAAGATATGTTGAGAGCCTGTGTTATTGATTTCAAAGGCAGCTGGGAGGATCACTTGCCGCTTAACGAGTTTGCTTACAATAACAGTTACCACTCTAGCATTCAGATGGCACCGTACGAAGCCCTGTATGGCAGGAAATGCAGATCCCCTATAGGCTGGTTTGATGTTGGCGAGACCAAGCTGATAGGACCAGATATGGTTCAGCAGGCTGTCGATAAGGTGAAACCTATTCAGGAAAGATTACTGGCAGCTCAAAGTCGGCAGAAGGCGTATGCGGATAATCGACGTCGACACTTGGAATTTCAGGTTGGCGATTGGGTGTTCTTGAGAGTGTCACCCATGAAGGGTGTTATGAGATTCGGCAAGAAAGGGAAGTTGAGCCCAAGGTACATTGGACCTTATCAGGTCATCCGTAAAGTAGGCCAAGTTGCTTACGAGTTAGACCTACCAGCGGACTTAGCAGTTGTACATCCGGTCTTCCATGTGTCAATGCTTCGGAAGTATATAGGCGATCCTTCCAGGGTGTTCCCTACAGGTGATATTCAGGTAACAGAGGAGCTATCATATGAAGAGCAACCTATTGCCATACTTGATCGACAAATCAGGAGGTTACGAACAAAAGATGTGGCGTCGGTAAAAGTGTTGTGGCAGAACAATAATAGGGAGGAGATGACTTGGGAGGCTGAAGAGGAGATGAAAAAGAAATATCCTCACTTGTTTTCCACATCTACAGGTAATTTAAACTCCTTTACTTGATTGTGTTAAATTGTCTGCTCAATTTATATGTTAGCAATAAGGAAAACCCATCCCAAAACCCTTATAGAACCTAACGGGAAAAACAAATTGACATTCGAGGACGAGTGTTCTAAAGGGGGGAGGATGTTATGTCCCGTATTTTCATACGTCGGGACGTTTTAAAATAAGCGCGACAAGTTAAAGGCAAGACTATCTTAAGATATGAAGTAGAGATTTTAACTTCCGGTTTCGTGTCGAGTCACAATTTATCCACAATTTTCGTGTGGCATTAAACTATTAATGGAAAATTGGGATTAAACTAACCATAATTGGATTAATAAGTGGGATTGGAAAGACCAAAAATCAGTCCACTTTTGGACCATGTTTGGCCGTGCCTTTCAAGGTTGTGGTCAAGGAATCTTGACTCAATTTAGTGTGATCCACATGTCCAAGTCAAGGAGGGGGGACATATAGACACAAAATTCTGATTCACTCCACTTTAGCAATTCATTTCAACACCCAAAGTTAGAGAAAGAAGAGTGTAGAGAGAGGTGCTCTCGGCTAAGAGCTAGCCGAGAGAGTGAGGTGAAATTGTGCCCAAAAATTCCAGTTTTTCTCCATCAAATTTACTCCTCATCTAGTGTATAAGAAGGTGTGTTAGTTGTTGAAGAGAAACAAGAAAGTGAAGCACCCAAATAGATTGAAGTTTCGGCCAAGTGAAGCACAAGATTGAAAGGTAAGAATGTTTGTTGTTTCTTGTGTTGCATGATGATTTGAATGCATAGTTCATGCAAGTTCTTGTTGGATTGTGGTTGTAGTTGAAGTAGGGAGTGAGGCGTGTGTGAGGTGAGTTCATGACTGATTTCATTGTGCATGTATTGTTGGTGAATTGAATATGTATCAACATATGTAAATGAACAAAGATTGTAGGAGTTTGGTTGTGATGTTGCATGTTGGATATTGGACTGTTTTTGCTCGAATTTAAAATGAATCATGTGTTGAAGATTCTAATGAAGTCATGCTTAATCTTGTTGAACATGTATTGGAAATGGATTGAATGCATTGTAGTTGGATAAACGGATGAAAATCATGAAATGGTGGAAGGGTGTTGTAGCCGTGTAGTAGGGACTGTTTTAGGGAGAATTAGGGACTGTTTTGGGTCACATTTCGATTGTTGTTGTTATGGACATTGTGGTGTATTGTATGCATGTTGAATATGTGAATTGGGGTGTTAAAGAAATGAATTATATTGAGGTGTAAAGGCAGTCCAAAACCGTGGACAGTTTTTGGAAGTTAGAAGTAAACAATTGTGTGTGTTGAATGTTGATTCTTGTTGCAAACGTTTAGCGAATGTAAAATGCCATGATTCAAGTTAAAACTGAAATGATTGTGGGCTGTTGTAAGAATGAAAATGATGCTAAAACAGTTCCAAGATTCATGAAAGTAAAGTCATTAAAAGGGTTGTGTTGTTGCAAGTTAAAACTGGAAATTTGCTAAGTAAGAATGGAAATGCGATGTGTGTTGATTAGCCGTGTGTATGAAACTGTTTTGGATGGTGTATGGACTGCCCAAGTTCCCTAAGTTATGCTTAAACAAGTTTTGATCAATATATGAAAGAACGATTAGCAATGGTAGCTTGTAACGCTAGTTGGTTTGAATGCGAACGAAACGTCGTTTAATTGTTAGAAAGGAAGTGTGAATGTCACAAGACGTATTGAATGCCCTTGTAGACTAATTGTAGTTCTTCACATCTTCATATACGATAAGTGTTTTTGGGCAGCAAGTACAGGTTAGAATACAACTAAACGCAAAAGGTATGTAAAGCCTATTCCTTCTTTCTTTTGGCATGTCCTAGACGTAAGTATGAAACGATATGAACCTTGGGGTAAATTCTATTCTCTAGTTCCATGCATGACTTATGATTCTATATTTCATTAAGGCCATTGTCATGGGCCTACAATATGAGTGACTAATGAATAATGTATGAAAGTTCCTATTCTTAAAGGATTGCACAATTAGAGACATACCTGACTTTCCAAAGCTACAACAAATTAAAGTGATATATGTACATGAAATCTGAAACGTTTCTTGTGATAGGTTGTTATGAGACTTGAAATGAACTGAAAATGAATATTATTTTAACACTTTAGAGCTGGTCAGTTGCTTATCCATTGAGTCTCAAAAGATGAATTGCATATATGTGGTTGCTTATTATTCTGCTCGTGCTTATCGCTATATTCTTCACTGAGTCCCGGGCCAGGATACGTTTTCGTGCGCATGTTTACTATAATATTACCGAGTCCCTCATTAAAGGGCCGGGACACGTTATATATATATATGATGATATGATGATATGATGATATGATGATGATATGACGATATGATGATATGATGATATGGAGACGGTGGCCAGGAGGGCATATATATATTCCTTATTACCGAGTCCCTCATTAAAGAGCCGGGACACGTACATGTTTATGTTTTATGATGCTATGATTATAAATACCGAGCCCCTCATTAAAGGGCCGGGACACGTTATATATGTTATATACAGAATAATTATGCAGCTTTGATTACAAAACGCTATACTGACATTGATATGAGAATGACACAGATGAAATATGTTCAAAGGCAAGTTTTATGAAATTCTGGTTGTTGCACTGAGCCCTATATACCTTGTCTCAATATAAGTCTATTACTATGTTTCAAGCTTTGCATGCTCAGTACATATTCCGTACTGACCCCCTTTCTTCGGGGGGCTGCGTTCATGCCCGCAGGTACAGACGCTCGTTTCGGAGATCCGCCAGCTTAGGATACCTATTCAGCTATTTTGGACTGCTCCCTTGTGCCGGAGCCGAGCTTGTGGTATAACTCCCTTATGTTGTATTCATATGTGTTTGTTTGGGTACGGCGGGGCCCTGTCCCGCCATATGATACGGTCATTACTCTTAGAGGTCTGTGGACATCGGTGTGGGTCTGTTTGTAGTTGTTGATGCGTTTTATGTCTATGGCTTATGTTTGGGGCGTACCCATTCGTAATGGCAGCCTTGTCGGCTTGCATATATATGTATGACTGGTATTTTGTATATCATGGCAGCCTTGTCGGCTTGCATAGTAATATTTATATATCTATGTGGTTATTTAAAAGTGCAACACCTCAGGAGACAGGTGCCTAAGACACACAAAACTTTGACAGATTTAAAATACTCCCTATTTTTTTTTATATACAAATGAGATCATGACATGCTAATTGTAAATGACGATAGTTAACAGACAATATGAGTGTCCAACTCGGGCACTAGTCACGGCCTACGGGGTTGGGTCGTGACAACTCCAGAGCAAATGGAGCTTGCCAACTTCACTGAAACATCTTCTATAATTGCTTCTACTCATCTGGGTGTACCTGCGCGGCATGAAACGCAGCCCCCGATAAAATGGGTCAGTATGAGCAATGTACTGAGTATGTAAGGCATGAATAGTAACATAGCAAGAGATGTAATTATGAACAACAACAGAATAGAGATATAGAGCATGTCATAAGGTAAAAGAGTAACCTGTACATCTGAGTGCCTCTTAGGCGGATGTCATGCATGCTTGGCTTTCTTTGAAAAACATTTCTTTTCATATATATAGAAAATAGAACATATCATGTCATAGTGCCGAATACGTCGGCTCCCCCACATATGTCCCGCGTCCGGGCATCCCGCGTCCGGGATGATATTACGCCAACTGACCAGGTTGCAATGCGTCTATAGCGCAACATATGGCCCTTTTCCCCATATCCCCCATATATATATACATATACATATATCATATAAGCAGCATGCATGAGAGCCCAAAGAAAGTCATGTATCCATCAGAGTGACGTAAGGTCGGTAACCTCCGATTACATTATGGAATAACCATGGCCGCTTTGTCTCACCTTGAAGGAACAATTATTATAAGATGAGACGAGCTACGAATAACAGCATACATAAACCGACACCTGAAGGCTCAGAAACAAGTTTCAGGTCAATCCGATTTAGTATAAGAAAGTTATGAGCGTTTGAAGTACAGAATCTTTTACGAACATTTCAGAAGCTATTTTTGGAAAAATCAAGCAGTAATCGTACCAAGTACCTTTAAACATGAAATCATTCTTATCATAGTTATCATAGAAATATTCTCATCCTCGAAATCATCAATATCGTTGTAAAGCATATCCATCGTTTTTGTCATAAAAGCTTACAATACCATAGACCTTTGTTTTGGAAAAATACGAACATTTTTAGAAAACATTGACGGATTATCGGAAAAGAATCATGCCTTGAAATCATAAACATCTATCTTTTGAAAACAAGGAGATTATGGAAACAATTATGACTTCATAACATCGGGATCATGCCTTTGAAAGAAAGGGACGAGCCTTAACATACCTGTTCCACGTCCTATTAGCTACACTTAATTGTCCAAGCTCGTTATCGCTAGTCTACATTCAAGAAGATTGACGCAATCATTAGATTCATCACCATATACTTGTCTTAATCCTTCAAATGAATTCATTTATAATCTGCCGAAATTTCGGCAGCATCTCCCCTGTAAATACACCATCCCCGAGAATCTAACTCGGCCCAAATCATCAATCAACAATCCGAGAATTTAACTCGGCCAAACTATCAACAACAATACCAACAATCGTGCCAACAACATCAACCATCAATTCAAGACGCATTTTAACATTAACAACCTTTGTCATACCATTCAACGACATTTCATTTATATTCAATTCAATTCTCATAACATTCAAAACGACTCAATCAACATACTACTTCACCCGACACCTTTCAAATTCAACAAGAACAATAACAACCTATTTCCTTCTTTCAAATTCAATCACAACAACCAACTTACAATCTTCCAACACATGTCTCATTTCCAAATTCCTGAATTATATTTACAACCTATATATTATCAAATTTAGTCTTACAACTATAAGAAACCACACTAATGTCACATTAACTTCTTCAATCATGCACAAACAATTTCAAATTCATTTCAAGCCACCAAACCTTCATTTTACATCATGGAATCCATAACACAACAATCAAACTACTAAATAAAATTAATTCATCACTTCTATACAACACAATACATACACGGCCAACACCAACACATACACGGCCACAACACAACTTCCATATTTTCATGAATTTCATCCATTTCTTCACTCTACAACATATACAAACCATCCACAACATATAAAAGAGGATCAAACCTTACCTTTTCCACTTAGTTCTTCAACTTGGCTAGAGTTGTGCCTTTGCAAGAATGAATGGTTTTCTTGTTCCAACAACCACTCCATGTTAATTAGGGCCTTCAACTTGCTTGGACTACTAGAAGAAAAATATTTTTCTTGATCAACTTCCATGGCTTCAAATTTGGCCATGGTGCCCGAATGCTTCTTCATTTTCTTTCTTCTTGAAGTTTCATGAACTTGTGAGGGGATATTGTGTCTTATTATTTCCTCCACCACTCATCTATATTTATAATTAAGTCCCTCAAATAAGAATATGGACACATGGCCTCTTCTCCATTTTTCTTGAAGTTTCTTTAAATTAAAATAAAGATGACTAATGTCTTGCCTTATAAGCTTTGGTCTATAATTATTGACCAAGCCTTGGGTGGGACCTACTCCCCCACCCCACGGCCACAAGTGGTCCTTCAAGAATTTTAAAGACTTCTTGTGAAATTCCCATTTTTCCCCTAGCCTTCCGCAATATTACCATGAGCCATTTTGTGAATTTTCCTCTTTACCCTTGACCTTTCTCAATATTTCCATACTACTAATGTTCATAAATAATATTCATAACCAACTTGTAAATTAAAATAATTTTGGAAGATGGTCATTCCCTTAACATACCACGACTACCTTGAAATATCCGAACGTACAAAATACGGGATATAACAGTAAGATTCTAACATTCCTTTTACCATTCTAACTTCGATTATTATGGAATTTCATCATTGAAATCGTGATATGAGTTGAAAATTTGAGATTTAAAAGCCCTAGGTTGGATATATGAATTTCTTCAAATTGGTTGATGTCGGATTTGGCTCATTTTCTTGACTTAGATTCTACGGCCTACAGGTAAATTAAATTAGGGACAAAATTACACTTTTACCCTTGGAGGCTCGAGATTGCCTTTTTTGATGACCTTTTGAGTCCGAAATTATAATATAGCAATATGGGTGTTTACGGACTCGTATGCTAACGTAGAATTTTTATTCGAATAGATCGGGACCATTTGGAGGCTCTAAGAAATGTCAAGGCTTTTTTGTAAGTGTCAACCTTCTAATCAGGCAAGTTGAGACCTTACTTGACTATGTTTAAAGTGCTTGGTTGGTTAAAATGAACTAATAAAGAAGGAGAATGGGGGTCCCGTACTTATGAGGTGACGAGCACTTGTACTGGGTACCAGTATCATGTTTCGGGAAGTTGTTTAATATTGAATTGTAGATTGTCTCAGTCTGAATGTAATTCTTTAGGCATTAGCTGATAACTTAGATTGATTTTATGTGAATCGGGATTGAGACATGAGATCTCTTATTTGATGTTTATATTTTATATGTCCGTCTAAATTTTGATTATGTGTTCTCATCACTCCATAAAGATCATCTAAAGGTGAAAAGGAGCTAAGATTGGGCCTTTTATGTTATAGCCTTGTTGCTTATTACGCGATTTCATATGGTATCTCATGTATATGACACTTGAGGATACATATGTATTGTTTGATGAAAAATGATTCTGGACAGAGTGATGCGTATAATGTAAGCCAAATTGGCTAAAGACAGGTAATGTAAGCTGAATTGGCAAAAGACAGGTAATGTAAGCCGAATTGGCAAAAGACAGGTAATATGAGCCGAATTGGCTAACTGTTGAGATTGCAAGCCTAAATGGCTAAGAACCCGAGTGGGAAATGGTTCTACGTGGTGTATAGACCTCGCGAGTCCCCCATGGGTCACGTATTCCATATTACAGAGGTTGTGTATACCGGTGATGAAAAAGCATTGCACTTGCATATCATATCATTTCATGGATTCCTTGTTGGATGACTTACTCGAATTGTTGATTGAGATGTACTTATCCTGCTTAAGTGACTATTTGAATACTTGTGAACTTGGAGGATTCTCATATTTAGACTTGTTAGTTTAAACAATTAAATTGTAAAATTTATAATCGTATAGTATTTAAAGAATTCAACTAACTAAATAACTAAAATTGTAAAATTTAGAATCGTATAATATATAAAAAGAATTAAATCAAAATCACAATATCTGATAGCTTTTTAAAGAAAATCCAATGATTGAATCTTTGGTCTTCAAACTGTGCTTTTTTAAGACAAAATAATCCCATTATTGAGGAGTTTGTTGTTGTTTATATATAGGACTATGGTATCACGTTGCAGAAATTAAAGAATCCACAATAACATGGGAGGTCAATTCTATTTCGACTAAACTTTTTCTCCCAATAATATATTATTAATTATCCTACATAGATTAATTAGTTGAATTTGAAGGTGTAAGAGTCAATCAACATTTTGGGGATATTTTTATCATTCAACATTTAGCGTGGAACATTTGTGCTTTTATAATATACTAGTCTCTACGTACGTGCCTCGCTCGTAATATAATCTTTTTGACTTCATGTGTCTAAAAGCGATACAGTGAAGGTGTGTCTACTCGTCCCTCGTCATGTATTAAAATTCTAAAAAAATCCATAGTTGGATAACCCCATTAGAGAGGACACAAGTGGTACTGTTGTATATACCTATTAAACAATTTGTCAATCAAAAATCGGTGATCAACTTTATACCATCAATAATGTCTTTGCATATCGTCATCCAAGTGCATCCACATCCACTCAAACTTTTCTGCAAGAACCAAAAACACAAACAAAAAGAAGTTAAACGCAATCTGCATCGACAATAAAATCGCTTTCCTCATCATATTAAGTTATTTTCATGTGGTCTTAGGTGCCTCGCACGTGTAGCCCTATACGTGTTGTTGCATAATTAATACCCAAAGTTTCAAACTCCAAATTTATTTTGGTGTTCATGTCGAAACTAAATTAGTTTCAGCATCTTAAGTAGCAAAGCACAAGGTATTCTAGTGATTTGAAGTAGCAAGCACGGGGTATTTGATATATTTCCTCTTACATGATTTAGATTCCTCTGATTGGATACTTAATGTTAGTAGACTTAGTTCTTGAATTGCAATTATAGAATCCAAAGATGTATAATAATTTATACTTCAATATACCTCCAGCACAAATCACACATTACCATCATCGTCATCCATTTATCCTTAACATCCAAAAATTCCCTGCTAGCTTTAATTGCAATATAGGCCAACATACTAAGCATATGGGTATGTACTTTTTAAAATGTATATGATGAAGAAGGTAGAGTAATGCTTTCTTTTATACAAGCGTTTGAGATATTCTTTTTTAGATGGATGCAATTAGTCTAAAACCATTAAATTGTAAGTACAATTCAAAAAAAAAAAAAAAAAAGGAGATAAAGTTTGACAAACTAAAATTCCAATGGTATTAGATAATAAATCCAGGATGCTCATAGGCGGTAACATTTATGAGATTTACATCGGCGGAGTATTTTACAACTTACGTACACGTAACGCTCCGAACTGCGAAGAGAAAGATGATAAAATTAAAACCTACAAAGGTCATGTACGTTAGGTTTGGTCCAGCTCATATCCCTTATGTCACGACCCATCTAGGGGCCGTGACGAGTACCCGATACTTGTACCGAACACCCCTTATCTATCGTTTTACCTTTACCTCTTAGCATGCCATGTAAACAGAGCCATTTTTTTTTTGAACATTAACATTAGCGGCGTCATTCTGAACATAGACTAATAAACTTCGTTATCACTTATACATCAACATTAACATGCCAAAACACCATATATCTAACTGTACTTAACTGACTGTACATAACTGTCTACGAGCCTCTAGACGTAGTACACTTATACATAGAAAGGGCTGAGTACTGCCGTGCCCGAATATATATACACAAAATAGTACCAAGGAAGTGAGGCTCCGGAATAATTGGAGCACTGTCAACACTGCTGGTAGAGCTTCTAAGTATCAAATTCACCTGTCTGCTGACCTGCGCGGCATGAAACGCAGCGTCCACAAGAAGGGACGTCAGTACGAATAGTGTACCGAGTATGTAAGGCATGAATAGTAATATACAGAAAATATGAATCATGTATAATGACATAAGAGAGTTACAACACATGTCCTGGGATAGAAACATAACCTGTATATATATATACCCTTGGCAGGTGCTATGCGTACTTAGCTTTCCTTTAAGAATCTTTCCTTGTTCATATACATATACATATAAAATAGGACATCTCATATTGCCGAGGCGTCGGCAGCCGATCCATTTAACCATAAATATACACATCCCGCGTCCGGGCATCCCGCGTCCGAGACGATATCATATCATGTAATGCTAACTGATCAGGTGGATATGCGTTCATAACGCTCTGCCCTTACCTCCATTTCCCCCGTATACATATGCATATATCATGTACATATATCAACGTCTATAGCTCTCTAGCTCTTTTATCATATACATATATGTGTGTCATGTAGGTACATCAGCGTCTATAGCGCTCTGGTGCTTTTATCATATACATATACGTGTGTCATGTAGGTACATCAGCGTCTATAGCGCTCTAGCTCTTTCGTCATGTGCATATTTTAAAAATATATACGCATATCCTACATACATTTACATGTCTTATATGCATTTTCGTATCCTATAAACATATATCTCATATGCACGCAGGAGAGCCCAAAGAAGCATCATGTAGTCATCGGAGTGACGTAAAGTCGGTAACCTCCGATTACATTATAGAATACTCGTGATCGCTTTGTCTCACCTTGAAGGAACGAGTATTTTAAGGTGAGACTATCAACGGGGAATAATATTAAAGTAAACGTAGAATGAAATCGGGGCATCATAGATGACAGTTCATAGACTTTGAAATCTTTTAGAAAATAAAGTCATAGCTAGGAAATATAAATAATATTCAAAAATTAGTTTATCATTTTCATGTTTACATAAGATACTTAGCTTAGTCATCTTAGTCATAGAGTCGTTCCGGTAGTACGTATCATAGGCATATTCTCTTATCTAACATCATTGTTATCATTATCGTCATGGAAGTGCCCTCGTTAGAGGAGTCATAGTATTTATCATTTGGTAACGAAATCGGGATCAAAGGTTCCCTTTGGATTCACTTCAAGTAAGTCAAGCAAGACTGTAAGGAAAAATTCGAGAGTAGCGGGCCCACCTCGGGCCGGATGAGGTAGCGTATACGATTTACGTATGTTACGTGTCATAGCGTTACTTGTGAGGGTCTTAGGGTAATCGGGTCCCATTTATACAAGTTCTAAGGGTGTAGGAGGTTTTTCCAACAATTGGCACACTTTCTAGTTCAATTCTATTGAACAAAAAGTGGAAAACTTTAGGTGCGGATTCCGGGGAACCGAGTTGTCCCCGAGGCTCGTACCCAACTTATTTCAACTAAGACATGCCATAGAAAGAAGGGTGAAGCCTTACATACCTCTTTCCGCTTCTTTTGCTATTCCGAATTCACGTTGCAATCTCGTCAAAATCTGCAAATTGGTCACATTTACCCAAACTTTCAATAGGGTACTTAGAGTTAGAATCTTAAGGAACCACTTGGCTACCGAAATTTCGGCAGCACTTCCTCTGTAAATATACCATCCTCAACATTCAACATAGCCAAATTCTCATCAATCACAATCCGGGAATTCAAACTCGGCCAAACTATTAACATAATTCAACAATCACACTAAAAATTCACATATTCCATTCAAGGTGCATTCCAACACTTCAATTAACATTCTACCTCCTTCAATACTCTCCAATTCCAATGAAACAACAATAACCTTATAATACATATATTCCAACAACATCATAGTAATACCATTACATGTCTTCCATACAAAAACATTATTTTCAATTTACACAAACTTCCAATTGCCA
Organism: Lycium barbarum; assembly: GCF_019175385.1. NCBI lineage: Eukaryota > Viridiplantae > Streptophyta > Magnoliopsida > Solanales > Solanaceae > Lycium > Lycium barbarum. The sequence goes on from NC_083341.1 coordinate 94,289,796, forward strand.
ATACTTCACCAAACTTATCAAGTCTTTATTTGCGATATAACATCTACAACACAACGATTAAGATATTAATTACAACTCGCTCATTATTCTTTCACAACTCACCAATATACACGAGTATACATCAAGTATACACGGCCACATATACCATGCACACTCACACGGCTCCAACATGTATACACCACTACAATCTCTCCAAACTCAATCAACTTCCATTTTCCACATATCATTCACAACAATAACAACTAAACACTAATTAAAATAATTGAAGCATGACTCCTACACACACATATATATACACGCCCATATACTATATTTCTCTCCTTCATGAATTTCATCCATTTTAGCATACTACAACACATATAAACCATATATAACACATAAAACAAGATCAAAACTCACCTTTCTTCTTCAACGTCTCACTTGACTACAACTTGACAACTTGTATGATTTTGAATTTTTCTTGCTCCAACAACAACTCCACCTTGTTAATCACCCTTTACTAGGTAGAAAATGATTTTTGGAGAATTTTTGCAAATTTTTCTTGTGAAAATTGCTCTTGGCCGAAATGGCCTTAAGTGTTTCTCCTCTCTCTCTTGTTCTTGCTTTTCTTGAAATTTCTAGAACATTATGTGGAATAAGATGACTTAGTCATCTTATTTATTGACCAAATTTTATTTAATATGGGCTTGGGCCATAACCATGGCCGGTTGGGCCTCACAAATTTTGGGCCTTATTGTTGTTTTTGATTTTTTTGGGCCAACTCGGTTTGGTCCCGAGTTGGGCCTAGCCCACTGACCTTTCGACCTTAAAACGTTCATATCTCCTTGTACCGAAGTCACCTGGGCACCCACGAACTATGGTTGGAAAGCTAATTCAATTATCTACAACTTCTATATCTTGATACTTTTCCAAATTCCAAACTTATAATACCGTGTTTGCCCCTTGAAGTCAGATCACCCGAAAACGTTTTCTTAAAACTATTCGTTTGGAGGACTTCCACTTTGATTTGGCCCAAGGGTCCTTCTTGAGTTGTGTTTAACTTCTCATATGTGATTCATATGAATTTTCAGATGTCCCAAAAAAATCTCGATGTGTGGGTCCCACCTCAGCAATTAATCTGACGTTCAAAAATACGGGATATAACACCTTATTTTAAGAAAGGAAGATTTTCTTCCTTAGACAAAAGTTGAAGAAAACCAATTTGGAAGCCATCTTTGAAATAGGAGAACTGGCGATTAAACTATAAATTAGTGTTTCACGTTTATCACTAATGTCGTGAATATTATTTTTACGAGTCTATTTTTATTCCCAACAAGTGGTATCAGAGTCAAGGCTCTGTCTGAGTATGATCTATGGTTGCAACACAGTCTGAACTTCCACATTAGAAAAGAATTACTTTGGTCTCTTGTAATTTCAGCTAATAAATAGTATTTGTATTTGTGATAAAAGATGGAAGCCAACACTAGTAGAATGTTTACAATTGGTATCTGATGTAACGACCAAATGAGTCGGTATTGCTCTTTCGATGCCTTTCATCCTCCCCGAGCTTGTTTAGCTCATATTTGAGCCGAGAGGACCGTTGACACACTTCCCGAGGTATTTGGATATGATTTGGGTGACGTTTTGGGAAAATTTGGGCGACCTTTTGGGAAAATTTGGGCTTAAAGCGAAAAAGGGTTGACTTAAAGTTGTCTTTTGGATAAAAGAACCTTTATAGGAAATCCGTCGATTCCGAGAGGTCCGGATGGTCATTTAGAACTTGTGTGTATATCCGGTTCGGTTCCCAATGCACTCAGGTGCATTTTGGGACTTGGGTTAGAAAGTTAGTTTTGAGGTGTCGGGGGTTGACTCTGTCAACGAGGCCTCCGATGGGAATTCTGAGGCTACGAGTACGTTCGTAGCGTGTTTTTATGTATATCTGCATATTTGGTTTGTGTTCGGGAGGTTCCAGGATGGTTCCGAGGGTCGATTTCAAGTTTGGGAAGATATTAGAAAATTCACGTGTCTGGTGACCGATTTGGAGCGGAAGAGGTAGCGCGGAAGCACGCGAGAAAGAGTGACCGAATCGCCGAAGCGGTAACGCGAAAGCGATGGCCGAACCACTGAAGGGACCGACAGGCCAGATTTTTTATTTAAATGCTTTATGAAAACCCTTCTTTCTCCCATTCCAAAAATTACATTTCCTTAGCATCTTGGTTGCGATTTTAGGAGGGTTTGGTCAAATTTCTCATGAGGGTAAGTTCCCTAATCTCAATCTCTTTCATTTACCCTCCCTAAGTAAGAATTCATGATAGAAAATCCATAGAACTTGGAAGAATAAGAGAGGGTTTTTTGGGTTTCTTTCTTGAATAAGTTGTTAATTATAAAACCTTGATTTGTTAGTGGATTAGTCTTGATTAAGCAAGGAATTGAGTAACTTGTTGGTTCTTCTAGCTTGTAATTGATGGAAATTGAACACTTAGAGCTTAATTTCATGTTGAGGCCTATAGATTCCTAATTTCACCTTTCTAGTTCATAAACCCCATTCCATAGATTGGAAATTTGTGTCTTGAATTGAAGTAGGGTTTGTTGGATGTTCTTCTTGATTCTAATTTCATGATTCGAATATGTCACGACCAATATTACGGGCCGTGCGGGCACCTACCGTACTATTACCTAGTAGGTGAACCCTTACCAACAAACCCAATATTCAACACATTTTTATTAACAGTACTATAAATAATGATCACAATTTAAAAGTAAGTACTCATAATGATTTTGTTATCAATACAAGAAAACTGAAAAATCCCCGGGATCTAGTCTAGATAGGTACAAGAGCTCCTATTACACGAGAACAAAATTCAAATAAACGACACAGCCTCTGCGTGGAATGAGATGAGCAAGGTTGTAGAAAGATGTCCGGAAATCCACTAAGAGAAACTTAAAGTAATAACTTGTAACACATCTACATCCCAAAAAGGAGGTAGCAAGAGTAGTATCAATACACCACACGTACAGGTAAGCATCATAGGTCAACTAAGATTAGTTCATGCAACACAATATAAAATTAATAAGATAAACAAATAAGTCAACGTACGCCCTTAAGACACCCAATATAGATAATACACCAATGCGAGCTCACCTCTCTAACTCCTAGTTATTCAAATTCACTTATTTCCACCGTATTACCAGTTATCCAACTAGTCAAGTGTAATCCTATTTCGTACTTACATTAGTCTTAGCTCCTTATTACACTAACGTCTATTTCTTGATTTTTAGCCTTAGAGCTTTGTATCCGGTTCACTCGCTAGGGTATGACGCATCCACAGAACATATTCATCACACTTCCATCAACACTGGAACTCTCCAGATCCATCAGAGTAAATGCAGAACTCTGAAACTTAATGATTTATTCTTCCACCAAAACCTTCATGAATGATCAGAAACCCGCAGAAAGTATCAAACAATTATAGGAGATGCACAGAGTAATGTAGTAGAATGACAGCATGTAATATAAGGATATGACAATATGTAATGCAATGCAATGCAATGACTAAATGCACACCGTACATACATACTAACTGCTGTCATTGCCCAGTAGTCATGACATGTAGGTAGGGGTGGCAAAACTAGCCCAAACGCATTTGACCCGCCCAATCCGCCCAAGCATTGATGGGTTTGGGCTAGAGTGATTTTGAAGATGGGCTGATTTAGGCCAGCCCAAGGTGACCCATCACAAATCATCAGCCCAAACTAACCCACCAAATGAGCCCAAACTGACCCATCAACTATCCTCTGTTTTGAAGTGTAACTGCTAGAAAACATGATTAAATTTTTTTATTTATCATTAATTTTTTAAGAAAAATTTAATTTTAATTCTTTATTTTTTATTTTCTTAATTATTTTTTAAGAAAATTAAATAATTATTTTATGTTCTTTCTAAAAATTCTAATAGAATTTATGTATGAATAACTTATCAGAAAATATTAACAGTGAATATCTTTATTATTTGAGTGAAAACATTCCAAATGTATTATTTTGTCAAAAAGAGTGAGAAATGTGAAGGTTCAATATAAAGTAACCAACTAATATTATTATATGTGAACTTGAATAAGAAAAAAAAACTAAAACTATATTGAATTGTCTATCTAATCAAAGTTTTTTTTTTTTAATCTCTCACATAAATATAAAAATACAAATTACAAACTAAAAAGGAAAAAACTGAAAAATTAAATGAATGTATACATCTATATTGACGTAAGTATCTACCTCTTTCTTTTTCACTTTTGTTTTCTAAATATCTTTCACAACTCATAGCAGGAAGAGAAAACAGTTATCCAATCCGATTCACGTTTACAAAAAAAAAAAAAAAACAACATCAGATATCAAATACTACTATTATAATCTATATAATAAATATATGTAGAAATCAAATTCAAACAAAACAAAATAACACCATAGAATGTAAGTTTGAAATTTCTAAAAGTAATGGGTCAAGTTGGGTTGGGTTATGACCTATCATTTAGCCCATCTTGACCCGCCCATCTTATCCCAAGCAAGCTTTGGGCAGGGTTGGGCATTGACCCATCTATAAATTCAGCTCATCTTAACCAGCCCAACTTCAGCCCAAACGACCCATCTGCCACCTCTACCTGTAGGGGACCGATGGTGTCTATGTACCCTCATTCCGAAACGAACTTCGAACCACGAGCTCCAAACTAGGCCACATTCTCACCCCCGGTCAAATGTGCCTATTCATATATGTATATATTTCTGTTTTCACATTAGTGCCAATGATCGGCTGTCAAATAGTACCTCATATTCAACCCAACTCGGCCATAAAATCGGATAACACAACTGATACCTACTCAGACTTTCCACCTCATGATTATCCCATAACCAAGCGCAAATATATGCAACGATGCTAATGAATGAATTCAATGTCATGAAATATGCCCTTGACGGGTGTAGCACTATTATGCCTTCGCTTCAACTCACCACTCACCCATGTAACCCTCTTTATTGACGAGAATGAACAGTCGTATGAATATTGCATCAAAAATTGTAGAACTTAGTACCCATTTATACACTGGTTGTTACCCTAGTTACTATATACACTTAAACTTCCGTTAAATTATGAACATGTCCATCCAAAATCCGTGGTCGAGGACCTAATCATGCATTCTCCCATCAATTCTATACGTATATACAATTCACTAATCAAAGTCTAACTCTAGTAAACCGTAACCTACCTTGATGACGAACAACTATTTGAACTTCCATGAAGTATCCACCCTCCAAGCCTTTATCTGAATCCATGAGAGATGATAGTTGAAGGGGAACATGTGAAGAATGTTAGAAGAGTTTCTTTTTCTTGGGTAGAGGGTTTTTCTTTATGGAAAACCTAATATCGGCCTGGAAGGGTCCTTTATGAAAAGGAAGGGTGAACTAATAAACTAAGTATGGAAAAACGCGCCCACTGGTCCGTGATGACCGCTGCAGCGGCAACATGTCCGCTATGGCGAGACTGCTACGGTGGCACTATGTCCGCTATGGCGAGCCTGCTACGGTGGCACTATGTCCGCTATGGCGAGACCGCTGTGGCGGCATTCTGTCCACTGCGACAGACCAAGTTCACCCGGGCCCATGATTTTCAACTCTTTTCGAAACTAGTTTTTTCCACTATTATTCATTCAAACACTGCATAGGGTTTACCATTTAAGATTGTAGGCCTAGATTGGGTACGAGTTTTGCGAAGCATTAAATAACAACTGGGCGAGTCATTACACCAGATACCAACTAAACCACCGTTCATCCCCGAATGGCGTGGGATGGGGTACTGGTCATGCTCCTAGCCACTGTACCCTAGGAGGCCGAATTTTGAGTCATCGTCACGAAAAGGGGAAAAAATTATAAAGCGATTGGGAAAAGCAAGGCCTGCTACAGCGGTTAGTGGACCGCTATAGTTGTACCGGCGCAGCGCTCACCCCACCGCCGCAGCGGTACACTAGCATATTTAAAAGTGGGGTGATTCAGTTCACCCCTTACTTGCCATACTCTCCCTACCCAAAAACTGTCCCACTCCCCACGAAAATTTCTCTCTTTATTCCTCTCCCTAGACCTCTCATCTCCCTCCTCACCTCCTTTTTAAGCACCTTACCCTCCCCATTCCTCATTACACTTCTCACACAACTAAGGAAAAGGAAGGATTTCTCTATCACTCACGAGTCACCTTTCAAAGAAAAAGGTTGCAGATCTCTAACTATTTCAAGGTATATACTCCCTCTCATCATCCTATAACTTGATTTTGGATTTATTTTGAAAATTTCAATCCTAAGTTGCTAGATTAGAGCAAAATTTGGTCCCATGGAACAAGGGTTTTTTTATTTCTTGGGGTAGGATGTTCTTGGGTCATGGAAGGTTATTTCGTCGTTCACACTGTCCTAGCATGACTTACTACTAAGGATCTACTTAAAAAGGGGTAGTTCATGTTGTGGTTGGGGTGTTTGGTAGAGGTGCAATTTTTTTTTGATGATTTTGCTCAAAATTTTAGTGCTCATTGTAGTGGAAATATGATGTTATAGGTTGTAAAAGTCATGCATGCTATCATAGTACTTGATCCTTGCCAAAAATATGGAAACTATGGTGAAATTTTGGGTTTTCTAAATGTTGGGTCTGAGGGTGGCTCGCTGGAGACGAAGCGGACCCTCCTTTGCTATAGTGGTACCACTATGACGGTCAAAGTGTCGCAGGCGTGGAAGGGGAAACCTAGGAGATGTCCGTTGTAGCGGACACTTTCTCACTATGGCGATCCCACTACAGCGAAGACGATTTTGCCATTGCAGAAATCGTCGCTATGGCAGCTTTACCGCAACTGTCTTCCTACAGCCACAGCGGAGCTACCTGAGGCAGAACCTTGTAGGCCAATGAAATTCAGGTTTTAACTTAATCATGCATGTCTTACCACTGTCTAATCTTTGCGCCATATTATTCTGATTCAATTTTCCCTTTACAGGCTAACTCTCTCATTTTGCTATGGCGAATCCACAATAACAACAACCACCCGCTGCCCCCGCCTATGTTAGGTTCGCTTCACATGCTTGTAAGAGGCACTTGATGGAGCAGCAAACCAAGGGTCTACTCCATGAGAGGGCCTTTATTATGGATTGGGTGGAAGAACTGGCCCCAGAATTTTATCAGCTCCTACATCGCATGGGTTGGGGGCCATTGGTCGATGAGCCGGGAGATATTAACTGCAATTGGGCTAGGGAGTTCTATGCGATGCTCCCTACTATTGATGGACTGCTCCAAAACCTGAGATTACAATTCTAGGGGTAAACATAAAGGTTGGTGCAGAGGCGATCAATGCTGTTTATGCGTTGCCCAACCCTTCACAGGCTGAGTTTAGGGCCAAGGACCATGAGAGGAACGAGCCTTGGTTGGTGAGGACGGCAGTGCAGGAGTCTAAGAGGATGAATACTACTTGAGGTGTCACTCGGTGTGCCATTAAGAGCTATCACTTTACTCCAGAGGCTCAGAGATGGCTGAACTTTGTTGCCCGAAGGGTTCGCTCTTCGAGTAACATTATCGATGTCACTTACCCCCGTGCCCTTGTGGTTGCTTGCCTTTTGGATGGTGTACCCGTGAATGTGGGGATGCAGGTGATTGAGGAGTGGTGGGGTTTCATGGCCAAGGTTGGCTCGAGCTTGATGTTTCCCTCCCTGATTACCCATTTATGTCGAAGGGCAGGCGTGATTGTAGAGCCTGGCGACCGATATGTTAAGTGTGATTTCCCTTTCGACCTTTTGAAGCTGAAGGAGTCACAGGGCAGGGGTAAAAGGAGGAGTACTGACTCGATGGTGATGAGGCCAGCGAGGGAGTTGGTAACAGGAGTGGTCCTTCACAGGCTCCGGGTACCTTAGAGCGCATGGAGGAGGATATGGCGGCGGTGAAGGCGACTATGATGAGGTTTGCATGACCTTCCATGGAGGTCGGGTCGTCTAGTGTTGTTTCTGGTGCGGGTTATTTCACCCCGAGGGAGATGAAGGGTTATCTGGATGCTCAGACCAAGATGAGGGATCTTCGGTAGGAATTGGATCGGGAGAAGAATAAGAGTCGGGCTAGGGATAAGCTATTTGTGAGGATGTGAAAGGGTGTCAAGAGACTTCTGAAGACCTTAGTCCTGAAGAAGAAGTACCTCAAGGAGATAAATCGAGATTCCTCGCAGTTCTCCTTCCTGAGTGCATCCGAGCTTGGCAGCGAGGACTCCAACGACTCTGATGAAGGAGGTGATGAGGCGACCAGCAAAGGAGTAGCTTAGAGATTCTCCCCTCCCCTTTCTTTTATAACAGCTTAGTTATCATTTTTCCTTGTGGGCTTGTTTTAAGATAATTTACCGCTTTGGTTTATTTGGGATGTTTGGATAATTTCTTTATTGTTTTTTGTGCAGGTGTGTCACGACCCAGCCCCGTGGGCCGCGACTAGCACCCTACCTGGGTACCCAGACCGAATCACATATTCATTATCAAATCCAAACTTATTTCCGAATTTTACGAAATCATATCAAACGTAATTTATATCAAAATATGTCTTAAGCGGTCGCACCAAATCAAAATGCCATATCAAATACAAATTGAGCGGCGGAATAGACATCGCCGATCAAAAGTGCAAACGTAAGCATAAGGGACATTTGGGGCCATCATAATGAACAGACCGCTTTAAGACCAGAAAACGAAATCAAACCAACACATACATGACCCTCATCCCACATATATGACTACAGGCCTCTACGAATTCAAAACAAAGACATATGGCGAGACAGGGCCCCGCCGTACCCAAATAGTCAAATGTACAGAATATATACAAAGCAAAAGGAGTTTGTACCAAAAGTGGACTCCGGATCAAAGAGGAGTACTCCGGAACGGCAAAGAGTGAAGCCTACTGTGGAGGATCACCAGTGTCTGTACCTGCGGGCATAAAACGCAGCCCCCGAAGAAAGGGGGTCAGTACGAAATATGTACTGAGTATGTAGAGCACGGAGTACAGAAATATGGATCAAAACCGAAAGCAAACCGAATGACAAAGTGGAGTACAAATCGGTATGTCAAAATCCGTATCAAAATCATATATGTATACATAATGCAAACGAAATTATGCAAACGCTTAGGAACGTGGTCGCCACTCCGACGCTGGCGCCACACACAGCATAACACCAGAATGTTTCAAATCTCCGTACATCCCCGAACACAAACATAATCATAGGTGAGCGTATCGCATCACGAGCCATATCACAGCATAACTCCAAACGGAACCCGGCCCTATGGCGAAGCCTCGGGAACCGTAACACAGCATACAGCCGAATTATCATAAAGCGCACGAATCAAAATCGGCCCGGGAACCGGTGAACGAAGTCATAATAAGGCAAGAGCGGAGTCGTGAGCAAACAAATGCAAATCATACTTCAAAATAGTCTTTCAAAACAGAGTAATCCCATAAGTCATTTCATAATACAAAATAATCGAATACTTAGTCTATATAAGGTTTCATTTCACAAGACGTTTCCAAAATAGTACGTATAGCTCAAAACGTAACTTAGCGCATCGTAATATTCAAAACATATCCCGTAGGAGGAAGTTCCAAAATCGAAAGTAGCATGTCAAACTTTATTTACAAAGATAGCCCAATAAGACAAATAGGGCGTTTCGGGGTAGCGGGCCCACCTCGAGTCAAATTGAGGTGGCGAACATATTTATCGAACGTTTATAGGCCAAAGGTCATACATAATCATTTCTAAGTTACCCGACCACATTTCGATAGGTTTCGGACGAGTGGTGGCATTCTAGCCAAAATAGAGCCCTTAGGCTTCAATTGAATTGAATGAATAGTAACTTTTCTGTGGATCGGGTTTCCAGGAGCAGAAATGCTCCGGAAGTTCTCATATTCGCCTATCATACTAAGATATGCCAAACGAAGGAGTGGGAAGCTTTACATACCTTACAGAAGTCGTATGCTCTCCCAAAAGTCAAGTCCCGTTTCGTCCGAAATCTGCAAATGGTCAAAGTTACCAATTGAGATTCTTAGGCTTAAAAATGCCTTTAACTTCATTTTTGCCTACCGAAATTTTGGCAGCATTTCCCCTATAAATCTAACATCCCCGAGACTTAGCTCGGTTCAAAATACATCAACAACAACAACCCAAACATCATCAAACAATATAAACCATATTCAAACTTCAAAAGCCTACTTTACTACACTAGTTGGAAATCTTTCATTCAAACTTCAAAATTCCAAATCTATATCCATATTATTGTATTCATTCACTCATTCAAGATTATGCCATCACATTCCAAATGCATTCCAAGCCATACACGAAATTGCCCAAAATCCCTTACTTTCCATAATTCTCCCAAAACACCAAAACTTACAACGAACGTTCTAACTTGCGTCGTTTCATTCCGAATTCATTAACATCAACCATAAATCATATTTAAAGTCCTTAGCATCAAAGATATACAATGATATACGTAAATATACAAAAGGCATACACTTTCCGATAATGTCCGAAATCATTTTCCAACGCCAATTTAATTCATTAACCAATCATTTACGTCCTAAATGTTATAACGACGCCACAAACCAACTAAACAAGATAAAATTCCTATGCCTTTGCACTTCATGAAATTCACGGCTACAACACCAACACACACACACCCACGGCTTTCTATAAGCATCAAAGTTACGGGATTCTCGTCTATTCTCAATCCTTAACATATTCATATCAATTCTCTAACGTTAAAGGGGCAAAATTCTTACCTTTTCTTGAAAACCCGACTTGTCGTAAACGTAGTTCTTGTGCCAAACTAATTATACCCCGTTGAAGAGGGTCTTGAGCACTTCACAACTATGTAGAAAGTAAGATTTTTGGATCAACAACAAAGCTTGGGAAATTTTTTTCTCTTCTTTTCTTGCCTTCGGCCGAACCCTTGTTTTGTGGTGTTCTTTGATTTTTTTTGTTCTTGTTCTTGATAATTACAACCCAAGACTTGATATATATCACAATATAGGTCATGTGATAATCACATGACCATTTAAAGTGGGCTTAGACCATGTCATGGCCGGCCACTTCACCTCTTTGGGCCAAAGTTTTTGGTTGTCCAATTCTTGGCCCAATTCACAAAAGTCCCGTTTTGTAATTCCCGAAACTAATTTCCGAAATTCCAAATTTACCCTCGGCCTTCCCCGAGGTCTTGACATTAATGATTCCATAACCAACATAGTCATATTCACTAAAATCAAATTATGTCCTTATAACACACAAGTCGTAATTATTTCTCGATTTCCAATTATACGAAAACACGGGACATAACATTCTCCCCCCCTTAAGAACGTTCGTCCCCGAATGTTAAATAAATCTTATGAAGACTCACAAACATAACGGGAAAACCATTTTATATATAAATAGCACACATGGTCCATCCGTTCATTGGTACAACAAATACAAAGTCTAGATTACAAGAGGCGTAGGGAATAAATGGGGGTATCTCTTCTTCATCTCATCCTCCGCCTCCCAAGTCATCTCCTCCCGGTTACTGTTGCGCCACAGAACTTTGACAGAAGGCACCTCCTTAGTGCGCAATCTCCTCACCTAACGATCCAGAATAGATACAGGCTGCTCGTCATAAGACAACTGCTCCGTCACCTGAAGATCATCTACTGGGAATATCCTGGAAGGGTCACCAATACATTTCCGCAGCATAGACACATGAAACACCGGGTGCACGGTCTCCAAATCGGATGGCAAGTCTAGCTCGTAGGCGACTGCGCCTATCCTCCGAACAATCTGGTATGGCCCGATGTACCGCGGACTCAACTTACCCTTCCTACCAAATCTCATAACGCCCTTCATGGGCGACACATTCAGGAATACCCAGTCGCCAATCTGGAACTCTAACGGTCGACGTCGTCTATCAGCATAAGCTTTCTGTCGACTCTAAGCAGCTAATAGTCGCTCCCGAATAAGCTTCACCTTATCGACAGCTTCCTGGATCACATCTGGCCCAATCAACTTAGTCTCGCCCACGTCAAACCAGCCAATAGGAGATCTGCATCTCCTGCCATAAAGGGCCTCGTACGGAGCCATCTGAATGCTGGAGTGATAACTGTTATTGTAGGCAAACTCTATAAGCGGCAAATGATTATCCCAGCTGCCCCTGAAATCAATAACGCAGGCCCGCAACATATCCTCGAGCGTCTGAATAGTGCGCTCGGCCTGCCCGTCGGTCTGAGGATGAAAACCTGTACTGAGGCTCACCTGAGTCCCTAATCCCTCCTGAAATGACCTCCAGAAATTAGCTGTAAACTGGGCACCTCGGTCAGTAATAATAGATACAGGGACTCCGTGAAGTCTGACTATCTCTCTGATATATAATCTGGCATAGTCCTCAGCCGAATAAGTAGTCCGGACCGGAAGGAAATGGGCCGATTTCGTCAGCCTGTCCACAATAACCCAAATAGAGTCGTACATGCGTAGAGTACGTGGCAAACCAACAGTGAAGTCCATATTAATCATCTCCCATTTCCAGGTTGGAATCTCCATCTCCTGTAACAATCCACCGGGCTTCTGATGCTCGATCTTGACTTACTGGCAGTTCGGGCACTGACTAACAAACTTAGCAATGTCTTTCTTCATGCCGTCCCACCAATACAAACACCTGAGATCCCGATACATCTTAGTGGAACCAGGATGAACAGAATACCGTGCATAATGTGCCTCGCCCATAATCTGCCGTCGTAAGCCCGCAATGTCCGGTACACAGAATCTGCCGTCATATAATAATACTCCTTCAGGCGAGATTTCAAACTGAGTCTTTGCTTTATTAAGGGCCACATCTCCATACTGAATCAAAAGAGGATCCTCAAACTGGCGCTGCTTTACCTCCTGAATAATAGATGACTCAGCAACTGGACGAACAGAAATCCCAGAATCTCCAGAATCTGCCAAACGAACTCCGAGGCTGGCCAGCTGATGAATATCACGAACCAAATCTCTCTTGTCAGATGGAACATCAGCCAGACTGCCCACGGACTTGCGGCTAAGCGCATCAGCTACCACGTTGGCTTTCCCCGGATGGTACAGAATATCAACGTCGTAATCCTTTAGTAGCTCAAGCCATCTCCGCTGCCGCAAATTTAGCTCCTTCTACTTAAAAATATACTGGAGACTCTTATGGTCCGTATAGATATCAACATGGACCCCATATAAATAATGCCTCCAAATCTTCAAAGCATGAATCACCGCGGCCAACTCAAGATCATGAGTGGGATAGTTCTTCTCGTGCGGTCTGAGCTGCCGGGAAGCATAGGCTATGACTCGACCGTGCTGCATCAATACACATCCTATCCCAATACCAGAGGCGTCACAATAGACAACATACCCATCAGATCCCTCTGGAAGAGCCAAAACTGGTGCTGTAATCAATCTCTCCTTCAGCATCTGAAAGCTGCACTCGCAGGCATCTGTCCACTGGAATTTTGTTGCTTTCTGGGTAAGCCTCGTCAGTGGTGCTGCAATAGAAGAGAAATCCTCCACGAACCTGCGATAATACCCAGCCAATCCCAGAAAACTGCGCACCTCTGTCGGTGTAGTAGGCCTGGGCCAATTTTGCACAGCCTCAATCTTCTGCGTGTCGACCCGAATGCCGTCTGCGCCGACAATATGGCCCAAGAATGCCACAGAAGTCAACCAGAACTCACATTTAGAGAATTTAGCATATAGCTTCTGCTGACGGAGAATGCCAAGTACCGTCCTCAAGTGATCTGAATGCTCCTCGGCTGATCGCGAGTAAATCAGGATGTCATCAATAAACACAATAACAAACGTATCCAGAAAAGGCCGAAATACCCGATTCATCAGATCCATAAATACCGCTGGAGCATTAGTCAGCCCGAAAGACATAACTCTGAACTCATAATGCCCGTACCGGGTCCTGAAAGCAGTCTTCGGGATATCTGACTCCCGTACTCGCACCTGATGATAACCTGAGCGCAGATCTATCTTTGAAAAATGTCTAGCACCCTGCAGCTGATCAAACAAATCATCAATCCGGGGAAGGGGATACTTATTCTTAATAGTCACCTTATTTAGCTGCCGGTAGTCGATACACATCCGCAATGACCCATCTTTCTTTCTGGCAAACAATACCGGCGCTCCCCAGGGTGATGTGCTGGGTCTATTAAAGCCCTTATCCAGCAAATCTTTCAGCTGCTCTTTCAACTCCTTCAACTCAGCTGGTGCCATCCTGTACGGAGGAATAGATATAGGCTGCGTATTCGGCATCAACTCTATAGTGAAATCAATCTCTCGCTCAGGCGGAAGGCCAGGAAGCTCGTCAGGAAAAACATCTGGAAACTCACTGACGACCGGAACAGACTGAAGGGTAGGTACCTCCGCTGCAGTATCGTGCACACGAACCAAATGATAGATATAACCCTTCTGGATCATCTTCTTAGCCTTGAGGTATGAAATAAACTTACCCCTCGGCGATGCAGTAGATCCGAACCACTCGATAACTGGTTCCCCTGGAAACTGAAAACGGACTACCTTTTTCTGGCAGTCGCCATTAGCATAACAGGAAGACAACCAGTCCATGCCCATAATGACGTCAAACTCAAGCATGCCTAACTTTATCAAATCAGCCTTAGTGCTACGATCATAAATGGTCACAGAACAATCCCTATAGATCTGTCTCGCTACAATAAAATCCCCAACTGGCGTAGCTACCTCAAATGGCTCTATAGGCTCAGACACTATCCCAATCTTACTAGCAACGAGCGGGGAAATATATGATAAAGTAGAGCCAGGGTCAATCAATGCATATACAGATCTGGAGAAAACCAGTAATGTACTTGTGACGACGTTTGGCGAAGCCTCCTGATCCTGGCGGCTGGCCAAAGCATATATGCGGTTCGAGGGACCGCTAGAACCTGAAACGCCACCGCGGCCTCGACCGCGTCCTGCCGGTGCTGGCATACCTCGCCCTCCAGGGCGTGCAACAGATGGAGTAGATGATGAACCGGCGGCTGACCCTGTCTGCTGAGCAACACTACCAGAACCGCTAGCCAATGGACAGTCTCTCATAAAGTGGCCCTGACCACCACAAGAAAAACAAGCTCTAATCGCTCGGTAACACTCCCCGGGATGAGACTTCCCGCAATGTGGACAACGGGGCCTGGGTGGTCTGGCCTGGCTGGGACCCCTGGATACCTGTGAACCTGCCACTTTGGAGCTCTGACCGGCCCTAGGCGGTCCCGTACTATCGAATATCCGGCTGCCTGACTGAGTACTCCGGTCGGAGGGAGGAAAATGTCTATCTGACTGCTGCTGCTGAGGCTGTCCGCCTCGAGAATCTCCAGAATAACCTGCGGACCTAGCGCTCTTGGGCGGCCTCCTATCTCGATCTCTGCCAGCAGGATCAGGCCTGCGACGGTCCTCCATACCCATCGCATAGGCCTGAAGTCGGGCAATGTCCATATCTGTCTGCAATGACACTGCCATACAGCTATCAACCAAATACCGGTCTAATCCCATAACATATCTGTGCATCCGATTGGACATATCTGCTACCACGGCCGGTGCATATCGGGCCAGAGAATCAAACTCAAGATTATACTCGCGAACACTCCGACCCCTCTGCTGCAGACGTAAGAATCGATCAGCCCGCGCCCGCCGTAACTCTGGGGGAAAAGAGTGGCGGGTGAATGCTGTCACAAACTGATCCCAAGTGGCTGGAGGGGCACCCTCTCCCCTAGACAGCTCCCAAGTCTCGTACCAGTGGGTAGCCACATCTCGAAGCCTGTGCGAGGCCAGCTTGACCGACTCAGTCTCTGAAGCCCTGACCAAGTCCAGTGAGCGTCGCATCCCCCGAATAAAGTCATGGGGGTCCTCATTGGGCTTAGACCCGAAGAACTCTGGAGGGCCACATAACAAAAACTCCCGAACTCTCAGGTTGTCCCGCCTGTCGTCGTCATCCTCGTCCCTCCGCCCGCGTCTGCGAGCCTGTCCTGCCACTAATGTAGTCAGCAACTGTACAGCCTCTCTCAGGGTCCTATCCTCCGCCCCTGGATGAGGAGCTGGAGTCTTAGGTGCGGGTACACGGACCTCTGGAGCTGCTGAAGGTCCTGCTCCAGGCTGTACTAGTGGGGGTGTAGCAGACCCCTCAGAATGAGGCACATCCTCAGGCAAATCATAAACACGAGCCTGGGTAGCTCGCTGTGCCTGGCTAGTCTCTCCCATCCTCGCTTTGCCCTTCTGGGCCGCCGTTGCCTTCTTCGGAGGCATCACTGCAAGCACAATAGCGAGTCAGATCAAAATCATCCTAATAGCACAGCTCTATCGCATGATCTAAGATTCCAAAGAAAGTAACATCCTAAATGCCCTGTAGCTTCCTGTTTATAGATGTGGTGCACAACACATCGATAAACAAGACTCTACGAGACACGGCCTGTAGACATTCCGAGGACAAACCGCTCTGATACCACTTTTGTCACGACCCAGCCCCGTGGGCCGCGACTAGCACCCTACCTGGGTACCCAGACCGAATCACATATTCATTATCAAATCCAAACTTACTTCCGAATTTTACGAAATCATATCAAACGTAATTTATATCAAAATATGTCTTAAGCGGTCGCACCAAATCAAAATGCCATATCAAATACAAACTGAGCGGCGGAATAGACATCGCCGGTCAAAAGTGCAAACGTAAGCATAAGGGCCATTTGGGGCCATCATAATGAACAGACCGCTTTAAGACCAGAAAACGAAATCAAACCAACACATACAGGACCCTCATCCCACATATATGACTACAGGCCTCTACGAATTCAAAACAAAGACATATGGCGAGACAGGGCCCCGCCGTACCCAAATAGTCAAATGTACAGAATATATACAAAGCAAAAGGAGTCTGTACCAAAAGTGGACTCCGGATCAAAGAGGAGTACTCCGGAACGGCAAAGAGTGAAGCCTACTGTGGAGGATCACCAGTGTCTGTACCTGCGGGCATAAAACGCAGCCCCCGAAGAAAGGGGGTCAGTACGAAATATGTACTGAGTATGTAGAGCACGGAGTACAGAAATATGGATCAAAACCGAAAGCAAACCGAATGACAAAGTGGAGTACAAATCGGTATGTCAAAATCCGTATCAAAATCATATATGTATACATAATGCAAACGAAATCATGCAAACGCTTAGGAACGTGGTCGCCACTCCGACGCTGGCGCCACACATAGCATAACACCAGAAGGTTTCAAATCTCCGTACATCCCCGAAGATAAACATAATCATAGGTGAGCGTATCGTATCATGAGCCATATCACAGCATAACTCCAAACAGAACCCGGCATACTGCCGAATTATCATAAAGTGCACGAATCAAAACCGGCCCGGGAACCGGTGAACGAAGTCATAATAAGGCACGAGCGGAGTCGTGAGCAAACAAATGCAAATCATACTTCAAAATAGTCTTTCAAAACAGAGTAATCCCATAAGTCATTTCATAATACAAAATAATCGAATACTTAGTCGATATAAGGTTTCATTTCACAAGACGTTTCCAAAATAGTACGTATAGCTCAAAACGTAACTTAGCGCATCGTAATATTCAAAACATATCCCGTAGGAGGAAGTTCCAAAATCGAAAGTAGCATGTCAAACTTTATTTACAAAGATAGCCCAATAAGACAAATAGGGCGTTTCGGGGTAGCGGGCCCACCTCGAGTCAAATTGAGGTGGCGAACATATTTATCGAACGTTTATAGGCCAAAGGTCATACATAATCATTTCTAAGTTACCCGACCACATTTCGATAGGTTTCGGGCGAGTGGTGGCATTCTAGCCAAAATAGAGACCTTAGGCTTCAATTGAATTGAATGAATAGTAACTTTTCTGTGGATCGGGTTTCCAGGAGCAGAAATGCTCCGGAAGTTCTCATATTCGCCTATCATACTAAGATATGCCAAACGAAGGAGTGGGAAGCTTTACATACCTTACAGAAGTCGTATGCTCTCCCAAAAGTCAAGTCCCGTTTCGTCCGAAATCTGCAAATGGTCAAAGTTACCAATTGAGATTCTTAGGCTTAAAAATGCCTTCAACTTCATTTTTGCCTACCGAAATTTCGGCAGCATTTCCCCTATAAATCTAACATCCCCGAGACTTAGCTCGGCTCAAAATACATCAACAACAACAACCCAAACATCATCAAACAATATAAACCATATTCAAACTTCAAAAGCCTACTTTACTACACAAGTTGGAAATCTTTCATTCAAACTTCAAAATTCCAAATCTATATCCATATTATTGTATTCATTCACTCATTCATGATTATGCCATCACATTCCAAATGCATTCCAAGCCATACACGAAATTGCCCAAAATCCCTTACTTTCCATAATTCTCCCAAAACACCAAAACTTACAACGAACGTTCTAACTTGCGTCGTTTCATTCCGAATTCATTAACATCAACCATAAATCATATTTAAAGTCCTTAGCATCAAAGATATACAATGATATACGTAAATATACAAAAGGCATGCACTTTCCGATAATGTCCGAAATCATTTTCCAACGCCAATTTAATTCATTAATCAATCGTTTACGTCCTAAATGTTATAACGACGCCACAAACCAACTAAACAAGATAAAATTCCTATGCCTTTGCACTTCATGAAATTCACGGCTACAACACCAACACACACACACCCACGGCTTTCTATAAGCATCAAAGTTACGGGATTCTCGTCTATTCTCAATCCTTAACATATTCATATCAATTCTCTAACATTAAAGAGGCAAAATTCTTACCTTTTCTTAAAAACCCGACTTGTCGTAAACGTAGTTCTTGTGCCAAACTAATTATACCCCGTTGAAGAGGGTCTTGAGCACTTCAC
This sequence comes from Lycium barbarum, assembly GCF_019175385.1. Lineage (NCBI taxonomy): Eukaryota > Viridiplantae > Streptophyta > Magnoliopsida > Solanales > Solanaceae > Lycium > Lycium barbarum. The sequence goes on from NC_083341.1 coordinate 94,308,727, forward strand.
AACTATGTAGAAAGTAAGATTTTTGGATCAACAACAAAGCTTGGGAAATGTTTTTCTCTTCTTTTCTTGCCTTCGGCCGAACCCTTGTTTTGTGGTGTTCTTTGATTTTTTTTGTTCTTGTTCTTGTTAATTACAACCCAAGACTTGATATATATCACAATATAGGTCATGTGATAATCACATGACCATTTAAAGTGGGCTTAGACCATGTCATGGCCGGCCACTTCACCTCTTTGGGCCCAAGTTTTTGGTTGTCCAATTCTTGGCCCAATTCACAAAAGTCCCGTTTTGTAATTCCTGAAACTAATTTCCGAAATTCCAAATTTACCCTCGGCCTTCCCCGAGGTCTTGACATTAATGATTCCATAACCAACACAGTCATATTCACTAAAATCAAATTATGTCCTTATAACACACAAGTCATAATTATTTCTCGATTTCCAATTATACGAAAACACGGGACATAACAAGGTGCCTCGATTTAAGGGCACTCGTAAGACAATTGCCCTAGTCGGGCGGATGTTTCTCTGTAGGTTTTTGCTTTGAAATTGGATTTTCCTTGAATTTTGTTGATAGATGAATGGGTTGGGAAAAATATGGAACAGAGGGAAAGGCCGGTCTGTGGCGCCGCTGCGGCGGTCACTTGACCGTTGAAGGGGTAGCGCAATGGCGGGGCTGGTCCCGTTGTAGAGATACTTGGGAAAATGCATTGTCCGCTGTAGCGGATGATGACCCGCTATGGCGAGCCTGCTTTAGCGGTTCCCACACTGCTTGTCACGACCCGACTAGGGGCCATGACGGGCACCCAGAGCTAACTACCGAGCACCACTCATTATGCTAATTATCATACCCAACCTGAACACACATAATCTCCAAGGCAATACATATATATATATATATATATATACATAAGCCCTCACAGCTGCAAAAATGGTATACAAAATATACACTGATGTACTCATGAGACAACTACTATCCACACATACGTATCTACCAGCCTCTATTGGAGTACTGAGACATAAGGACGGGACAGGACCCCGTCGTGCCCAAATATGTACACAAAAGAATGTATCAACCAATGGCACCTCCGGAGTAGTGGAGTGCTCCTGTGAATCTGCTGAGTAGCTCCTAAGAATCTTGGCCGCCTCCTTGCCTACCTATGGGCATGAACACAGCGTCCATATAAAGAAAAGGACGTCAGTACGAACAATATACTGAGTATGTAAGGCATACACAATAACATGATAAAGAGATGCAAGAATATAAGTTAAAGGGGTAACCTGTAACTGATTGCCTCTTAAGGCGGAGTCATGCATGCTAACTCATATAATAAACAAAATCACCTCATGTACGCATATATATGTAATTTCCCGACCATATAGGTACGGTGTGATCATTATTAGCCCGCGTCCGGGCCTTCTGTGTCCGGGGTAAACATCTCATGTCGCCCACTAGTGGTGTCTGCCATCTAGACATAGTGTATATGCCGCCCACCTTAGCAGTGTATGCCCGACCATGTAGGCACGGTGTAATCTCATCACTATATACTTATCATGAAGCATGCATAAGAACTCAAGTAAAAGCTATAACTCTATCGGGGTGACGTAAGGTCGAGAACCCCCGATTCTATTATGGAGTAGTCATGATCATCATGTCTCACCTTGAAGGAACTAGTATCATAAGGTGCGACTATGATACTATACTTATCATGAAGCATGCATAAGAACTCAAGTAAAAGCTATAACTCTATCGGGGTGACGTAAGGTCGAGAACCCCCGATTCTATTATGGAGTAGTCATGATCATCATGTCTCACCTTGAAGGAACTAGTATCATAAGGTGCGACTATTGAAAGAAGGAAATAGGTTGTTATTGTTCTTGTTGAATTCTGAAGGCTTCGGGTAAAGTAGTGTGTTGATTGAGTCGTTTTGAATGCTATGTGAATTGAATTGAATATAAATGAAATGTCGTTGAATTGTATGACAAAGGTTGTTAATGTTAGAATGCGTCTTGAATTGATGGTTGATGTTGTTGGCATGATTGTTGGTATTGTTGTTGATAGTTTGGCCGAGTTAAATTCTCGGATTGTTGATTGATAAATTGGCCGAGTTAGATTCTCGGGGATGGTGTATTTACAGGGGAGATGCTGCCGAAATTTCGGCAGATTATAAATGAATTCATTTGAAGGATTAAGACAAGTATATGGTGATGAGTCTAATGATTGTGTCAATCTTCTTGAATGTAGACTAGCGATAGCAAGCTTGGACAATTAAGCGTAGCTAATAGGATGCGGAACAGGTATGTTAAGGCTCATCCCTTTCTTTCAAGGCGTGATTCTGATGTTATGATTTCGTAATTGTTTCCATATTTCCTTGTTTTCAAAAGTTAGATGTTTATGATTCCAAGGCATGATTCTCTTCCCAATAACTCGTAAATGTTTTTCCAAAGTGTCTGTATTCTACCAAAACAGAGGTTTATGATTTTGTAAGATTTCATGACAATAACGATGGATATGTTTTACAATGACATTGATAATGTCAAGGATGAGAATGTTTCCATGATGACTATGATAAGAATGATTTCATGTTTAAAGGTACTTGGTATGATTATTGCTTTGATTTTCCAAAAATAGCTTCCAAAACGTTCATAGAAGGTTCTGTACTTCAAACGCTCATAACTTTCTTATACTAAATCGGATTGACTTGAAACTTGTTTCTGAGCCTTCAGGTGTTGGTTTATGTATGATGTTATTCGTTGCTCGTCTCATCTTATAATAATTGTTCCTTCAAGGTCAGACAAAGTGGCCATGGTTATTCCATAATGTAATCGGAGGTTACCGACCTTACGTCACTATGATGGATACATGACTTTCTTTGGGCTCTCATGCATGCTGCTTATATGATATATCTATATGTATATGGGGGATATGGGGAAAAGGGTCATATGTTGCGCTATAGACGCATTGCCACCTGGTCAGTTGGCGTAACTTTCATCCCGGACGTGGGATGACCGGATGCGGGACATATGTGGGGGAGCTGACGTCGTTCGGCGCTATGATATGTTCTATTTTCTATATATATGAAGAAGAAATGTTTTTCAAAGAAAGCCAAGCATGCATGGCATCCGCCCTAAGAGGCACTCAGATGTACAGGTTACTCTTTTATCTCATGACATGCTCTATGTTCCCATTCTGTATGGTTTATAATTACATCCCTTACTATGTTACTATCCATGCCTTACATATTCAGTACATTGCTCGTACTGACCCTCTTTCTTTGGGGGTTGCGTTTCATGCCGCGCAGGTACACTCAGATGAGTAGAAGCTATGATAGAAGATGTTCCAGCGGAGTTGGCAAGCTCCATTTTCCCTGGAGTGTTGCCGGGTCAGAGTACTAGGCTATGATGTCTTGTTCGAAGTTAGAGACTTTGCAGACAGAGTCGTGGGTATAGTATGTCAATCTTGAAAGCGGTTTCACCAGCCTATGTGTCATTTTATGTTATGTTATAAAGTCCATACGATCATAGATTATATTTGAATTGAGTACGATGAAAAGAAAGATTTTGAAAGCTTTACTATGTATTTCATTACATTTGATTTAAGAGTTCAAAAGAGACTATGTGGGTAGTAATAGTCAGCGGGTTCGCTCGGCTCCGGGTATGGGGTCGGGTGCCCATCACACCCTAGTAAGATCGGGGTGTGACAAAGTGGTATCAGAGCAGGTCGTCCTAGGGGTTGTCTGCAAAGTCGTGTCCTGTTTATGGGTGTGAAGCCGACCACATTTATAAACAGGAGGCTGCGGGGCATCTGGGAATTGTTGTCCTTCTTTTTGTCTTAGATCGTGTGATAGAGCCAAGTCATAGGAAAATGAGATTCCTTATATAAGCCTTATGTATGACGGAAGGAGATGAGCGGCGGTATGGAAAGACACAGGGGTAAGTACTGATATATTCGTTCTGTTACCTGGAACTGGAAGCCCTGGATGGCTGGAATGTGTTATATAGCCGTATGTTCTGTGGGGTATTGTCGATATTTGCTACATACAGATTTTGAAAAGTAGGAATGGTAAAGGAGATTCTGCCAGAATGGATACGCCTAATAGGAAGAAGCGTGGAAAGGAAATATTGTAAATAGGCAATAAGTGAGATGCGTTGTTTCAGAAAGGTTATGGATTTGGCATGGCGATAAAGGTGCGATCACTACCATCGAGAATCTGGAAGCCCAGGACAGGAAGTAGTCATACACACAGGTGGGAGGTGAATATTGGGAATTGAAAAAGGTGAAACAGTAATTGTAAAAGAAAGGACGTGTTACGAAAATGTCTCGGAATCTGTAAGGCTTTAATTTGCTCTAGGTCATGTAATAAAGGTCATGTGTGGAAGCGGACGCGATTATATCAGCGTTAAGGCACCGGATTCCATCAAAGTTTCGAGGTTAAGCGTGCTAAGGTGGGAGCAATTTTAGGATGGGTGACCCCCTGGGAAGTATGCAAGAAATTCTATATATCCAGACATAAGAGACAAATGAGAAGTTAGAGTGGCCTAAGGGAAACTAGAGTATACAGGATGGTTGGAGACCATAAGAAGTCGCGCAGGACGAGGCAGACTAGACTGGTGAAGAGACAGAAAGTGCATCACAGCTTTGGAAATTTGGATAGGCTTGAATAGCGTTTGGAAGTATTTTTGTGGGCTAGTTGATAGTATATATATATATATATATATATATATATATATATATATATATATATATATATATATATATATATATATATAAATGCGTAGGATATCCCATATATGATTGTATCGGTGGGCGTGTGTGCCCCAGTAACCGGAGCTACGGCAAAGAAGGCGTTAATCAAGTAAGGGTACCGAAGTTCGAGTGACAGCAAGAATAAATGGTACAAGTGTTGCAAAGTAAGCTGTTATTATTTTACTATAGGTTAAGATTGGAAATTCTAGTATAACGAAATTTGGAGAAAAAAAAAAGGAGAGTGGGTAGATGGAAAACAAAGAGATTGAAGCGTCGGAAAGAGGAAAGGTAAGAAACCTCAGTGAGTGAAGCTCCCGAGAGAAGCTACCGGCAAAGCACGAAACTACTTGGGTAAGAACTCAAAGTAGGCATGTGAAAAGGGATAGAGTGTGGCAAAAGGGAAATAGGAGAGGGGTGTATGAGATTCGGGAACCAATTTCAATAAGTTTGGCTAAAGGAATAGTGACTAGGATAGGGGGATGTGAAGTAAGAGAAAGAATGCTTAGGCCTTGCGATGATGTTAAGGTGAGAGATATATAAAAGAATAGATGTGTAGCTATATTAATATAGTTAAAGGTTCGACGAACAAGGATAGGGAGGGTGAAAATTGTAAGGATTCTGTGCTAAGAACAAAAGTAGCGGAACGCTTGAGAAATATGGACACACAGCTACAGCACAAACACACAGTTAAAGAAGAATTACGAGCAAGTGAGCTAAGCAAGTGAAGGGACGTATAGTGGATGGAAGGGTATGGAAATGTGGACAAAATGATGACATAGACAGAAAGTAAAAGAAAAACTTAGGATAAGAAGTTTTCGATGTGTTAGGCATAGAGTTGGAAGGAAGATGAGGAATAAGGTATAAACGAAGACTTCATAAAAGGACTGTTGGCATATAAAGAGCCCCTTAAAGGGGGGGGGGGGGGGGGGAGACCATATTATATTAGGCCAAAAAGGGATCACAATATTTTTAAGTACCAGAAAAGGAAACTTATTAGCTCGGGGCCAAAGTTTAAAACATGTCGGCACATCGGAAGTAAGTAAAGAATGTTTCGAACGACGACGACTATTATAACGAAAGTATCAACAATTGGTAGTCTGAGGATTTTTGGAAAGAAAGAAAGAACGCAGTGCCTATGAATGAAACAAAAGAGTTCATCGGACACTAGAAAATAGTTCATGGACCATTAATTGTACGGAGCATGAGAATGTACGCTATGGAATTGTATGAATCATCGACGTGAAGCGATACTCAATCATGTTTGTAGGGGATCCACACCGGAGAGCCAACAAGAAATAACGATGGACGAAACGAGCGCCAATACAAAGAAATCAAAGACAAGTAAACTTGTGTCAAGAAATGACCTGGGAAGGACAAGGAGAATGAGTTGACGCAGTGGATTAGAAGACCCATGACACAGAAGAAAGACTCATGTAAGGACCGAGGAGTTCGATTATGAGGAAAATAGGGTAAAAGATAAGGAATGGGCTCGAAGAAAAGGACAACTATAAAAAGGGACCCCCGAAGTGCTACAAGACCCCATAAGATCAGTTGAACATTCGAGGACAAATGATCTAAAGGGGGGGAGGATGTTATAGCCCTTATTTTGTACATTCGGATATTTCGAGGTAGTCGTGGTAGGTTAAGGAAATAACCATCTTCCAAAATTATTTTAATGTACAAGTTGGTTATGAATATTATTTATGAATACTATTAGTATGGAAATATTGAGAAAGGCTAAGGGTAAAAAGGGAAATTCACAAAGTGGTTCATGGTAATATTGTGGAAGGCTAGGGGAAAAATGGGAATTTCACAAAATATTCATGAAGGTTCTTGAAGAGGCCATGTTGGCCGTGTGTCATGTGTGGTATATGTCCACATTTTATTTAATGGGGACTAAAGCTTACATAAGAAGACACTTAGCCTTCTTTGTTTAATTTCAAGAAACTTCAAGAAAAATAGAGAAGGGGACATGTGGCCACCCTTGTATGGATTATATATATATACATATGAGAAAGGTCCACTTTATTCATCAATTTAATTTAGAAAGTTGGAGAGAAAGAAAAAAAAAAAAAGGGGGTGTTCGGCCATGGTGGCCGAACATGAGCTATGGGGAGTGATCAATGAAGAATTATTTCCTTCTAGTATTTCCACCAAATGGAAGGTCCTCATTAACATGAAGGAGTTGTTGGAGCAAGCCAAGCATTTATTGGAGTGATTTACAAACCCTAGCTAAGCTAAGAGGTTCAATGAAGAAGGTATGTGCTCAATCTTCTTTTCATGTGTTATTGATGATTGTGAGTGTCGGAGTATGTGGAAATGGATGAAATTCATGAAATATGTATATGTATGGTGTTGGCCGAATAAGAGGGGTGTTGGTAAGATGTGATGAATTAATTTTATTTAGTAGCTTGATTGTTGTGTTGTGGATTCCATGATGTAAAATGAAGGTTTGGTAGCTTGAAATGAACTTGAAATCGTTTGTGCATTATTGAAGAAGTTAATGTGACGTTAGTGTGGTTTCTTATAGTTGTAAATATAATTCATGAATTTGGAAACGAGACATGTGTTGGAAGATTGTAAGTTGGGTTGTTGTGGTTGAATTTGAAAGAAGGAAATAGGTTGTTATTGTTCTTGTTGAATACTGAAGGCTTCGGGTAAAGTAGTGTGTTGATTGAGTCGTTTTGAATGCTATGTGAATTGAATTGAATATAAATGAAATGTCGTTGAATTGTATGACAAAGGTTGTTAATGTTAGAATGCGTCTTGAATTGATGGTTGATGTTGTTGGCATGATTGTTGGTATTGTTGTTGATAGTTTGGCCGAGTTAAATTCTCGGATTGTTGATTGATAAATTGGCCGAGTTAGATTCTCGGGGATGGTGTATTTACAGGGGAGATGCTGCCGAAATTTCGGCAGATTATAAATGAATTCATTTGAAGGATTAAGAAAAGTATATGGTGATGAGTCTAATGATTGTGTCAATCTTCTTGAATGTAGACTAGCGATAGCAAGCTTGGACAATTAAGCGTAGCTAATAGGATGCGGAACAGGTATGTTAAGGCTCATCCCTTTCTTTCAAGGCGTGATTCTGATGTTATGATTTCGTAATTGTTTCCATATTTCCTTGTTTTCAAAAGTTAGATGTTTATGATTCCAAGGCATGATTCTCTTCCCAATAACTCGTAAATGTTTTTCCAAAGTGTCCGTATTCTACCAAAACAGAGGTTTATGATTTTGTAAGATTTTTTGACAATAACGATGGATATGTTTTACAATGACATTGATGATGTCAAGGATGAGAATGTTTCCATGATGACTATGATAAGAATGATTTCATGTTTAAAGGTACTTGGTATGATTATTGCTTTGATTTTCCAAATATAGCTCCAAAAACGTTCGTAGAAGGTTTTGTACTTCAAACGCTCATAACTTTCTTATACTAAATCGGATTGACCTGAAACTTGTTTCTGAGCATTCAAGTGTCGATTTATGTTCTATTTTCTATATATATGAAGAAGAAATGTTATGTTCTATTTTCTATATATATAAAGAAGAAATGTTTTTCAAAGAAAGCCAAGCATGCATGGCATCCGCCCTAAGAGGCACTCAGATGTACAGGTTACTCTTTTATCTAATCACATGCTCTATGTTCCCATTCTGTATGGTTTATAATTACATCCCTTACTATGTTACTAATTACATCCCTTACTATGATTTCACATGCTCGTACTGAACCTCTTTCTTCGGGGGCTCCGTTTCATGCCGCACAGGTACACTCAGATGAGTAGAAGCTATGATAGAAGATGTTCCAGCGGAGTTGGCAAGCTCCATTTGCCCTGGAGTGTTGCCGGGTCAGAGTACTAGTCTATGATGTCTTGTTCGAAGTTAGAGACTTTGCAGACAGAGTCATGGGTATAGTATGTCAGTCTTGAAAGCGGCTTCACCAGCCTATGTGTCATTTTATGTTATGTTATAAAATCCATACGATCATAGATTATATTTGAATTGAGTACGATGAAAAGAAAGATTTTGAAAGCTTTACTATGTATTTCATTATATTTGATTTAAGAGTTCAAAAGAGACTATGTGGGTAATAAGAGTCAGCGGGTTCGCTCGGCTCCGGGTATGGGGTAGGGTGCCCATCACACCCTAGTAAGATCGGGGTGTGACATGTATACACTTGTGTGGCATGAAATGTAGCGCCCCTAGGAAAAGGGATGTTAGTACGAACAATGTACCGAGTATGTAAGGCAGAACTGAAATAATATATCTCGACTCGGATGATGAAAGAGTAACAGACTCAATCTGTACCTGTAACCAACTCTGATAAACATGTATGTGCATATGAACTTTTGATGCAGCATGAGTATGTATATATATATATATATATATATAATGCATGCCTTCGCCCTGCTCGCAGCCCCTTCGGGCATAATAGCATAATGGTCCCTTCGAGCAGCCCCTTTGAGCATCATAATCATCGTATACCAGCTGATTAGGTGGTTTGCGTATATAACACCTTAGCCCTTTTTCCCATCCCCATGAAATGATGTCGTGCATGTATGTAAATATGCAAATGCATGAAAGTTTTTTGGAAACCATCAAAAGACTCCCTTCGGTGCAACTTTTAGTTCAAAACGGGATCTTCTTCAATTTTCTTAAAAATGGGAACTACTTCCCCTTTTTCTCAAAAATAGGAACTTCTTCCCCTTTTCATTTGTATCCTTCGAGACTCAAAAATGAAATGTGAAATGCATAGGAATAAACAAACCTTAAAAATATCCCCTTCGGGAATTAGACATCTTTATGAAATCGTACAACTTATAGATGCCCCTTCGGGACTTAATAAGTCAAAGAACTCTGGATATCTTACATCTAGGAGTGGATTCATTATGGATATCATTACGTTTCGCACTTGTCATAGATCATGCCAAAAAGAAGGAACGGATAGCCTTAACATACCTGGAAGCTCGCTTCTCGACTTTCCAACCTACCTCCTGTCTTGAAATCTACATATAAAACCATTCATACTATTGTTAGGCCCGGTGTTATACACTTATCCTAAGCCTCCAAATAAATCTTTCTAGAATCTACCAAAATTTTAGCAGTATCTTCTCTGTTTATATGCCTAGCCCAAAATCTCAATTCAGCAACCAACAACAACACCAACAATACCAACATCAACAACAATATTATCAACACCAAAATATTCCATAAACAACCCAGACGATGTTTTATCCAATTTCTCGACCCATAAATTCATTATACGTTCATTTAGTAACTTTTCCTCGGTAAATAAACTTAAATCAATACTAATAAGGAAAGATTCATACCTCTCACCTGCTAGAATTACAATATCTTTGATGATCACCTTGAATCCAAACCAAGTTTCGCGACAATTCGATATTATAATCGCAGCTATGTGTTGTCCGAACTTAAATTCGGGGATTTCACTTAATTTGGGTTAAAATCTAGTGGACGGAAGTTGGGAGAATTTTCTAGAAAATTTGGGAAATATTTGGAGTATTCTTGGGCTGAAAATGAGGTTTAGGATCAGATTTGATCCTTAAATAGTGGGTCAAATTCGGGTTGGGTCACTGTAGCAGCACTGTAGCAGCCCGATTACTGTTGCAGCGTTTATGCTCTGTCAGCCTAACTTGTAACGTCCATAGTTCTCCACTTCAATGCCGTATCGACGAGTGGTTTGTTGCGTTGGAAACTAGACACGACGAACTTTATTTTAGGCTTTTACTTTGCTTCAAAACTCCTCATCTACTAAAAGATATTCTTTCTCCAAGTTGGGCCAAAATTGCCCCTCGTATTTTCTTTCAAGTTCCAACAAATGTAATTTCCTTAATTCACTTGCCCTTCAATCCTTTCATAGCTTACTATACGAACTTAAACCCTTATAACCATAAGATAGGCGCATATCACTCCAGTGTTCACAATTAAGCAGTTAACACCTACGGAACTCAACAGCCAAACTGCGAGGTGTAACATATGCCGTCTACAGTCTTGGTAACACAAAATTTTCCGGGGTGTAACATCCTTCCCCCCTTAAAAATATTCAACCTCGAATGTTTAAACTAGTCTTGTACTCTTTCCCTAATCCCCTTTCTCTGGTACATCCCCTTATCAAATCATTCTTCCCATTAACATATCGCATTTAATCATGCCATCGCCATAACAGGTCTTCATTGGTTTTTTGCTCACTCTTTCCTATGCTTACTTCTGTCCTTCTCGAAATCTTGTCGTCCTTTCCCCGACTTTTAACCTGTTTAAATCCGCTCATGCTCTTGATAGCCTTCTACTGAATTTACCGGCATCATAGGTTTACAAACCTTTGTCTACTCTTGTAGCTAATCTCTTTGCTCTTGAAACTCATAAGTCAGAAAACATGCTTCTGAAGAAATCACTAACATACCTGGATACCGAACCACGGCACTTCTGGCCTCTTAACTGAGGTCTGAACCAATTATGACCTCGTGTACTCCAATAGCTCGTATCTTCCTCATATTTACCTTACTGACCTTTAAATCTCATAACTTTCATCTTGATACTCTCGTAACCCTCGCTCTGCAATTGTGTTAACTCTCTACCTAGTCGTAGCTCTGCTCAACGTAATCATCTCTGCATCAATGGAAACATAAGTTTTGACTATACTTCGTTTTACCGACAACTCCCGATCTGTAGGAACTAAGTAACCCCAATTAACTTATATAAAATCATCTTAATATCTCCAGTATCCTAAAGTATAACAGGAACAACCCATATCTTAATGACATTCTTTAACTCAACCTTAACATATAATCAATTCCATAATCCTTTCTATAGATCATTTCTTTTGAGTTATTCGTGAAAACCTTCTCTTTATGTTAAGCCACAGCAGACTCATTTGTCAACTTTCCCTGAATCCCCCAATAGACCTTGTTCCTACAAAACCTCGAATGTAACCCATTTTAATCCTTCGGACTACTAATCATCTTCCTTATAAACCATTCTTCATGCACACCAAGACCATCTTAAAACTCCCATGCATTCCCTTCTTTTTTCTTATCATATCCTTCCCATTTTGTGGACATTAAGTTCCCCTACTGGAATATTGTTCAATTTCTTTTCTTCCCGACGAATTATTTTTAGTCCAGTCTCAAAAGATACTCCTTAGTTACTCTATTCATTTGCGGACTTGCCTTCAGATTTTGTTAATCTTATTTCCACAACAATTCGTACTTCAAACTATCTCTATAATCCATTCCCAATTCAACATCTACCACATATTATTTCAATCCTTGTGCTCATACTCAAGCTTACTCACTTCCCCCCTTAAAGGCTTTACCTTATGGTGTTGTATTCCATTGCCATTCTCGATCGAAATTTCATCCCATAATAATCCTTTCGTCATCAATTTTCTTCTTTCACTTACGAATCCTTCAAGTTTCCTACTTGTCATTACCCACAAATACTACTTTAAATCTCAAATCTTGCCTATAATAATCCCTAGGGATGCTCAAAATAATGATGTACCCAACTATTTGTCCAGCCGGAATAGTACTTTTTATTCCAATAACTAATGCCTAATGTCCACTTGTAGTGTCATCTTCATCTTATCATTCCATATCGTCTTGTCCCATACTTTCCCATTAATCAATCTGTAGCAATCAAAGACGAATAATCTTCATGATCTCCTAAATCTTTGGTCCTTGTCCTTAAATTTTAGCAAAATCTAAGCAGAGTCTCCCTTATATTTCTTACTATCCAAGACCTGCACGCAGCCCAGAGAATACATACAGTGCCTCCCAGAGCCAATTATATACTTACTTAGCACACCTTAGCCATACAGGGCTCTCAATATAGAACAGAAATGCAAAGAGGACGAAACTTACCTCATGCGTCACAACTCGGAATATACTTGAACCTTTATCGATTGTCCTTTTTTACTTCCCTAGTCACTTCCTCTTCCATTCATTATCTAGACATTTCAATCATACTTGCAACAGTCTTACCATATCTGACTCATAATCCTTTTTACCAATACTTACCTCTATACTGATTCCTTCAACTTATATTATCCCGGTAATCCCAATATCATCATTCACTTCCTCTGTCAACATCATTCTTCTGCTGAAATCAAGGGTTAGTGCAAGGAATTTCATTTCCTATGACTTGGCTCTCATCGCACGATCTAAGATATGAAACAAGGGTAACAATCCTAAATGACTTATAGCCTCCTGTTTATAAATGTGGCGCACTTCATACCCATAAACAAGACTCTACTGGACACGACTTTGCAGACAACCCCTAGGATGAACTGCTCTGATACCACTTCTGTCATGACCCAAACCGGAGGGCCGCGACTGACACCCAAGACCCAACTCAGCTGAGTGCCATACTACTATTCCATCCAGGAATCACAACTTTCTGTGAACCTTTAATCTATGAAATGACGCTTCCGTCAGGTAAAAAAAAATTTCAATAAAACTCTTTCGTCAAATCAGGGACTTCTCCCTTATCGTTAATTCAAAGAAAACCTTTACTCACAATACAATCGTTGAAAATAAAGCATAAAAACACAACGACCTATATGGTCTCTTTACACAACTATAGACATCTCGAAGCACTATCCGCAGGACACTGTCTGCAAAAGTCTCTAACATACACGAGATACCATAACATAATTACTCCGACTCGGCAACACTCCGAACTGAGATGGAGCTCACCAATCCAGCTGATAGCCTGGGGACATCCTATAGCCAATGTCTTCTACTCATCTGTATACACCTGCGTGCCATGAAATGCAGTGCCCCCAGGCAAAGTGATGTCAGTACGAACAATGTACCAAGTATGTAAGGCAGAACTGAAATAATATATCTCGACTCGGATGATAAAAGAGTAACAGACTCAATCTGTACCTGTAACCAACTCGGATAAACATATATGTGCATATGAACTTTTGATGCAGCATGAGTATGTATGTATGTAATATATATAATGCATTCCTTCGCCCTGCTTGCAGCCCCTACGGGCATAATAGCATAATGGCCCCTTCGAGCAGCCCATTCGGGCATCGTAATCATCGTATACCAGCTGATCGGGTGGTTTGAGTATATAACGCCTTAGCCCTTTTTTCAATCCCCATGAAATGATGTCGTGCATGTATGTAAATATGCAAATGCATGAAATTTTTTGAAAACCATCAAAAGACTCCTTTCGGAGCAACTTTTAGTTCAAAACGGGAACTACTTCCCTTTTCTTAAGAATGGGAACTTCTTCCCCTTTTTCTGAAAAATGGGAACTTCTTCCCCTTTTCATTTGTCTCTTTCGAGACTCAAAAATCAAGTGTGAAATGCATAGGAATAGGGAAACCTTAAGAATGTACTATTTATGAATTTTGGAAATGAGAAAAGTTACAGACTTGCACTTCGACCCAGTGGGTCGTAAAATAGAATATGGCCCGTAAAGTGGTTTACGGACCGTAAACTGCCATCGTCCTTCAATATCCCAAAAACTTCAACTTTCTTCCAAATGATGAAATGGTTAAATGCGACTCAAAATACGAACCGTAAAGTGAAATACGGCCCGTAAACTGTGTCCGTAAATCACCATGTCTCAATCTGAGTTTCTGGTTTTGATATGCTTAAATACGGTCGTGAAGGACGGACCGTAAACCAGAATACGGTCCGTAAACCGGGTTTACGACTACTGTGCATCCCGACTACTGTTCATAAAAATCAAATTTTTTGATTAATATAAGGGACCCTTTTCATTCATTTTCATTTCATTTCTCATCTACACAACCCAAGAGAACTCTAGAACATTCCAAACATTTCATCCACAAGAATTTAAGGGAAATTAGTGATCAACTACATGAAATCCATGGAACCAAGGGTGTGAAGCTCATCAAAGTTCATCTACACCAAGAAATTACAAAGGAAGTGAAATAGGGTTTTTGGCATAAAAGAGTGTTGTTGCTCAAGGCTTGTTCCAACACTACCCAAGGTAAAATTGATGACCTTATCATGATGATTGAAGCATTAATACATTGAAACACTTGGATTATAGAAGAGTGTAGTAAATGGGTCATAAAATTTGAATAGTGCCATAGTTGAATGATAGTTGGATTGGATTATGAATGTTGATGAGTTGGGAGTATAAATATGTTATAAATGAAGAGTAGACCATAAAATAGGTGTGATGTATGAGAAAATGTGACGATGAGCTAAAACCCATAAATGTGGAGAAATTAGAGAAAAATGGTGGAATGCGGAAAATGTAGATAAATAACGATTGTTGAATACAATATTGTGAACGTTGTTGTGAGCGTTTGGGAGTTAATATAGAATATGGGAAAAGTAGTATAAAAAAAGGAAGTGCCACCCAATTTTCCCTAGAAATAGTAGCGCGTTCTTATATTCGATAAACTAACGTAAATGCGAATTCTCTTTTGAAGGTAGAAACACGATATCGAAGGAGAACAAGCGAACGATAGCTTAGTTAAACGTCAAAGGTATGTGAGGCTAGCCCCTTCTTTCTAATGGCATGAATCTCATAGCATAATTTTCCTCCTCTTCAAGAGTCCCTATATTCCGGAAAGCTAAAAGCCTATATCCATTAATGTTAAAATAAGAAAAGAGATATGATATGATGATCTTAAAATGGCATGATGTTATTTATTGCTCATACTCATCTTATATGTTTGTTCCTTCAAGGTGAGGCAGGATGTCGATAATTGCTCCATAATGAAATCGGGGGATCACGACCTTACGTCTACCCGATAAGATAAATTTGTTCATAAGCCTTATGCATGTATTGTGATAAGTATGTTACGATAAGCATATTATGATGAGCATGTATGATGATGATATAACACCGCGCCTAGTTGGTCGGGCAGTCACCGCTAAGGCGGGCAGCTATACGATACACCATGGCCAAATGGCATGGGCAGACACCACTAGTGGGCGGCATGAGATGATACCCCGGAAGCGGGAGGCCTGGACGCAGGCTAATGTTGTGATTATCACACTGATCTGATATGGACGGGAAGCTTATACATTATGCATACATGATATGATGACGAGTATGAGTAAGACAACATGACTTAATTCTTTTAAACATGACAGTCAGATATAGATGTCCCATATTGATATTTTCTTTATGTCATTGTTCTATTTCATTGTTTATGCCTCTCATACTCAGTACAATATTCGTACTAATGTCCGTTTTCTTTGGACGCTGTGATCATGCCCACAGGTAGACAGGGAGGAGAGCTCGACCCAGACCAGCAGTAGCCGTCAGCTAATTGAAGGTGCTTATGATGATTCTTTTGTGTACATTCATGTATATGTATTTTTGGGCATGACGGGGTCCTGTCCCGTCCTTATGTTTAGCACTCCAATAGAGAATCGTAGATGCGCAGTGTGGGTTAGATGGTCTCACGAGATGCTATTATATGTATACACTATTTTGATAGACGAGAGGCAAATGTATTTAAAAAGTATTTATGTTTCCATATTAAATATGATTTTCCTACAATTTGAGTATAAAGTTGATAAAATAGCATTAAATGACTAAGACGAGTAGTAGAATGAGCGGTGCTCGGTGGCTAGCCCCGGGTACCCGTCGCGGCCCCTAGGTGGGTCGTGACAAAAGTGGTATCAGAGCGGTTCAGTCCTAGTAAGTGTCTACGAACCGTGTCTAGTAGAGTCTTGTTTATGGTGTGTTGTGCGCCACATCAATAAACAAGAGGATACAGGGCATTTAGGAAAATGACCATTATTCTTCCTATAAGATCGTGCGATAGAGCCATGTATAAGATTTTATCCTCCCTAATAGTGTGTTGTGATTTCAGAATGCCGCCAAAGGGGAAGGCAACAGCCGCCCAGAAGGGCAAGACTACGACAAAGGGGCGGGAAGAAAGAGAGCCCCCGATGAACATAGAAGAAGGCGAATCACACAATGAGTCCTTGTCTAATACCTCTTCTACCCCGCCTAATGTGGAAGAGCAAGGAGGAGCTCCGCTCAAATTCCTCCACCGGTTGCTTCGGGTCAAAAAATGACCGAGGCCATCCATCTATTGACACAGTTGGTTGCCGCTCAGGCACAACGACAAAGTGCGAGTTCGAGTGATCGGGCAGCAAGTACCAAAGCCTGTGATTTTATGAGTCTAAATCCTCCGGAGTTCTTCGGATCAAAGCTGGATGAAGACCCGCAAGGTTTCATAGATGAGGTGTTAAGGACACTGAAGATTGTCCATGCCTCCGAAACTGAATCTGTGGAGTTGGCATCTTACATACTCTGGGTTATGGCTGTTTTGTGGTACAACAACGGGGTATTATCAAGAGGAGAGAATGCGCCTCCTCCGGTTTGGCAAGAATTTGTGGATGCATTTATTCGTCACTATTTGCCACCCGAGGTTCGCCGAGCTAGAGCGGACAGGTTTCTAAATCCGAGGTAAGGAAATATGAGTGCCTGGGAGTATAGCATGCAATTAAATTCTTTGGCTAGATATGCCTCGGCTATCGTGGCCGAATGGGAGATCGGGTACATAGATTTGTGAGTGGCCTAGGGCCACATTTATTCAGGGATTGTTTGATGGTGTCCTTGTATGATGGGATGGATATTTCCCGAATACAGGCCCATGCTCAGAATTTAGAGAGGCGACAACAACCACCAAGAAATGACAACGATAACGAAAGAAGGAAAGGAAAGAGGGCTAGAACTATAGGAGCAGGCAGTGGTTATAGAGGGGATCAAGGCAGACATATTCTGGTTACTCCTGCCAGTCGGTGACCAGAGCACCTCCTCGATTTGTAGGTAGGAGATTTGATCGATTCTTCCGCTCAGGACATGGCAAAAGTTCGAGAACTCCAGATTCCCAGTCCAGGGAAGATTATAGTCAGAGGAGACCCCCAGTACCGCGATGCAGCTAGTGCGGTAGATTGCATTCCGGACAGTGTCGCCAGGGTTTGGACGCTTGCTATACTTGCGGCCAAGTTGGGCACATGATGAGAGATTGCCCGTCGATGAGTGGTAAAGTTGGGGTTCAGCCTACAGGTTCAGCAGCTGGTTCTTCCTCAGTGCACCTCGTAGGGCAGACTCCTCATATGTCAGCAGGTCGAGGTAGAGGTAGAGGGGCAGCATCTACTTCAGGTGCTACTCGGCCCCGTGTATATGCTTTAGCCGGACGGCAGGATCTTGAGTCCTCCCCGGATGTGGTTACAAGTACATTGTGTATATTTTCTCGTGATGTGTATTCATTGATAGATCCGGGTTCTACATTCTCTTATATTACTCCATATGTTGCTGGTTGTATTGGTTGAAACCTGAGCCAATCAAACCTTTCGAGGTATCTACTCCGGTTGGTGATCCCGTGATAGCAAGACAAGTGTATAAAAATTGTGTAGTTGTGATATGTAATCGCCAAACCACAGCTAATTTGATTGAGTTAGAAATGTTGGATTTCGACGTAATTATGGGCATGGATTGGTTCGCCTCGTGCTATGATAATGTTGATTGCCGATTGAAAGTGGTTCGATTCCAATTCTCGGGAGAGCCCGTACTTGAATGGAAGGGTAATGCAGCATCCCCAAAGGGTAGGTTTATTTCCTACCTTAAGGCGAGGAAGATGATAGCGAAAGGCTATATTTATCATCTAGTTCGGGTGTATGACACAGAAGCAAAGTCGCCAACATATCAATCTGTTCGGGTGGTGAATGAATTTCCGGATGTATTTCCAGATGAACTCCCAGGTCTTCCCCCAGAAAGAGAAATTGATTTCGCCATTGATGTGTTGCCGGACACTAAGCCTATTTCTATTCCTCCTTATCGAATGGCCTCGGCAGAATTAAAAGAGCTAAAGGCGCAGTTGAAAAACTTGCTGGAAAAAGGGTTTATTAGACCCAGTTAATGACCATGGGGAGCACCGGTCTTGTTTGAAAGAAAGAAAGACGGATCTCTACGAATGTGTATCGACTACAGGAAATTGAATAAAGTGACGATAAAGAACAAGTATCCTCTTCCGAGGATTGATGATTTATTTGATCAGCTACAGGGTGCCAAATGGTTTTCAAAAATAGATTTGAGATCGGGTTACCATCAGGTAAGAGTTAGAGAAGCGGGTATTCCCAAGACGGCCTTCAGAACGAGATATGGTCACTATGATTCCGAGTGATGTCGTTTGGGTTGACTAATGCTTCAGCCGTGCTTATGAACTTGATGAATAATGTGTTCAGGACACTCTTGGATTTATTTGTAATAGTATTTATTGATGATATTCTGGTATATTCTCGCATTGAATCAGAACATGCAGATCATTTGCGATTTGTTCTTTGCATTCTTCGAGCCCGGGAATTATATGCAAAATTTTCAAAGTGTGAGTTTTGGTTGAATTCTATGACATTTCTGGGCCATGTCATTTCAAATGATGGCATCCGAGTCGACACTCAGAAAATTGAAGCTGTGAAGACTTGGCCAAGGCCTACGACGCCTACAGGAGTTTGTAGTTTTCTGGGTTTGGCAGGATACTATAGAAGATTCGTAGAGGGATTTTCATTTGTTTCAGCCCCATTGACGAATCTAACCCAGAATTCAGCCAAATTTCAATGGAATGATGCTTGTGAGCATAGCTTCCAAGAGTTGAAAGACAGATTGACCTCAGCTCAAATCTTAACACTTCCAGAAGGATCAGATGGCAATGTGGTGTATTGTGACGCTTCCGGTGTTGTACTAGGATGCTTATTGATGCAGCATGGGAAAGTTATTGCATATTCTTCGAGACAACTACGGATACATGAAAGGAATTATCCGACTCATGATCTCGAATTGGCTGCAGTTATTCATGCCTTAAAGAAATGGAGACATTATTTGTGTGGTCTGCATGTTTATATCTATACAGATCACAAAAGCCTTCAGTACATTTTCAAGCAGAAGGAGTTGAACCTGCGGCAGAGGCGGTGGTTAGAATTATTGAAGAATTATGATGTGGACATTTTGTATCACCCCGAAAAAGCGAATGTAGTAGCCGATGCGCTTAGCCGCCGATCAATGGACAGTTTATGTGAAGTCCCTCCGGAAAAGAAAGAGATGGTTCATGAGCTCCACCAATTAGCTAATCTGGGAGTACATGTGATTGATTCAGGTAATGTGGGGATCAGTATCAATGATCCCATAATTTCATCCTTGGACATGGAGGTGAAAGAACGGAAATATGAAGATCCTAAATTGTGTCGTTACAAAGACACATCTCATGGAAAAGAAAAATCTCCATTTGAAGCTCCTATGGACGGAATTTTTAGATACCGAGGCAGGCTATGTGTGCCGAATGTAGCAGAATTGCGCCGACGAATTCTAGAAGAAGCCCATTGTTCCCGGTATTCCATTCACCTGGGTGCGACTAAAATCTATCCTTATCTCAAGATGATGTATTGGTGGGATGGCATGAAAAGAAACATATCCGAATTTGTAGCACAGTGCCCAAATTTCCAGCAAGTAAAAGTTGAACATCAGAAGCCATGAGGTTTAGTGCAAGCAATAGAAATCCCTAATTGGAAATGGGAAGTGATCAACATAGATTTCATCATGGAATTACCTAGTTCTCGAGGCTAGTATGATTCGATACGGGTGATTGTGGACACACTCACAAAAGCGGCCCATTTTCTTCCAGTTAGAACCACGTAATCAGCAGAAGACTATGCGAGGTTGTATCTCAAGGAAATTGTACGACTCTATGGTATACCATTATCTATTATAACAGATAGAGGAGCACAGTTTACAGCCAGGTTTTGTAAGTCCTTCCAAGAAGGTCTAGGCACTCAAGTGAAGCTTAGCACGACATTTTATCCGCAGACTGACGGACAGGCCGAGCGTACTATTCAGACCTTGGAAGATATGCTACGAGCATGTGTGCTGGATTTCGGTGGAAGTTGGGATGATCATTTACTGTTAATCGAATTTGCATACAATAATAGTTACCATTCCAGCATTCAAATGGCTCCATATGAAGATTTATATGGAAGGAAATGTAGATCCCCAATCGGATGGTTTGAAATAGGAGAAGCACAACTAGTAGGCCCTGAATTAATTCAACAAGCGGTGGAAAAAGTTAAGGTGATCCGAGATCGACTGTTGACAGCCCAAAGTCGCCAAAAATCTTATGCGGACAATCGCCGATGATACTTGGAATTCCATGTTGGTGATTGGGTATTTTTGAAAGTATCGCCAATGAAAGGGGTGATGAGATTTGGTAAGAAAGGGAAGCTAAGCCCTAGATACATTGGACCCTACAGAATTATCCGCAAGGTGAGTCATGTAGCCTATGAATTGGATTTGCCAGTTAAAGTCTTATGGAGAAACAACAACTGGGAAGAAATGACTTGGGAAGCAGAAGAGAATATGAAGTCCAAGTATCCACATTTATTTCGACCCCCGGGAAGAATATGAGGTACGTATGCTTATTTTTCATGCTTTTGGTCGTGTGTGGCCATAGATATGTCGATGTTGTGATGTAGCCCTGTGAGGTGATGATATTATGGGTTATTGTGACAGGTTGTTAGTGCCAAATTACAGGGGAAACTCTGGCAAAAGTTTCGTAGAATCCCGAGTGTTTAACATTCGAGGACGAATGTTCCAATGGGGGGAAGAATGTTACACCTCGAAAAATTTTCCGTGAACGTACGAGTAGACCAACAAAGTGTATGAGTGTGCGATGTTTTACTAAGTAGGGAATGACTATTTTTGAATTTTGGAAATGAGAAAAGTTACAAACTTGCACTTCGACCCAGTGGGTCGTAAAATAGAATACGGCCCGTAAAGTGGTTTACGGACCGTAAACTGCCATCGTCCTTCAACATCCCAAAAACTTCAACTTTCTGCCAAATGACGAAATGGTTAAATACGACTCAGAATACGGACCGTAAAGTGAAATACGACCCGTAAACTGTGTCCGTAAATCACCACGTCTCAGCCTGAGTTTCTTATTTTGATATGCTTAAATACGATCGTGAAGGACGGACCATAAACCAGAATACGGTCCGTAAATTAGATTTTTTAATAGGAACGTGGCCACCACTCCGACGCTGGTGCCACCCACAGCATAACACCAGAAGGTTCAAATCTCCGTACATCCCCGAGCACACACATATCAGCATATCATATCACCAGCCATATCACAGCATAACTCCAAACGGAACCCGACCCTATGGGGAGGTCTCGGGAACCGTAACACAGCATACGGCCGAATTTATCATAGTGCGCACGAATCATAACTGGCCCGGGAACCGGTGAACTAAGTCATAATAAGGCACGAGCGGAGTCGTGAGCAAACAATGCAATTGTATATCAAAATAGCCTTTCAAAACTTGAGTACTTCATAAGTCATTTCATTAACCAAAGTAGTCGGATAATTAGTTAGTACGGAAGTTTATTTCACAAAAATGTTTCCAAAGTGGTACGTATGGCTCACAACATAACTTAGTATATCATAGTAATCAAAACATCATTTCATAGGGGACAATTTCAAAATCGAAGATTCTTTATCGAAACTTATCCAAAAGGAAAGCCTAATAGAACGAATAAGGCATCTCGGGGTTAGCGGGCCCACCTCGGGTCCAGTCGAGCTGGCGAACATAAATTACGAACATTTAGTGTCTATGGGATCATACATAAAGATTTCGAAGTAATCCGATTGCATTTGCATAAGTTTCGGACGCTTACTTGCTTTCTAGCCAAAATAGGGTCATTAGGCTTCAATTGAATTGAATGAATAGTAGCCATTTTATAGATCAGATTTCGAGGAGCAGAATTTCTCCCGGGGTTCCGATATCAACCTAACATACTATGACATGCCAAAAGAAGAAGTGGGGAGCTTTACATACCTTATAAACGTCTTATGCTCACCCCAAACTCAAATCCCGTTTCGTCCAGAATCTGCAAATGGTCAAAGTTACCAATTAGAGATTCTAAGGCTTAAGAATTTCCTTAACTTCATTTTTGTCTACCAAAATTTGGCAGCATTTCCCCTATATATCTAACACCCCCGAGACCTAGCTCGGCTCAATAAACATCAACACAGCAACCCAAACATCACAAACATCATAAGTCGCAACAAAATTAGTCTAACGCCAATATTCTTTCTTTCTACATAAATCAACAGCTTTCATTCAAACTTCGAAATACCAATCTAACATCCACATTATTGTATTCATTTACTCATTCAAGATTATTCAAACACGTCCCAATAATATTCCAAGCAATATACATAAGTTCAAACAATTCGCTACTTTCCATATTGCATCCCAAACGTCAACAACTACGACGAACTTACTAACTCGCATTGTTTTATTCCAAATTCATTAACAACAACCATAAGTCACATTTGAAGTCTTAATATCATAATTATACAAGGATATACACGAATATACCAAAATCATATACTTTCCCATAATAATCCGCAACCATTTCCAATGCCAATTCAATTCGTTAAGCATTCATTTACGCCATAAATGTCACAACGACGCAACTAACCAACTAAACAAATCAAAGTCACGTTTCCTTACACACCACACAAGTCACGGCCACTACACCTCACACACACACACCCACGGTTTCATACACACACCAAACTACGAGATTCTCGTCTATTCTCAATCCTTATCATATTCATACCAATTCCATAACATTAAAAGGGCAAAATTCTTACCTTTTCTTGAAAATCCGACTTGCCGCAAACGTGATTCTTCCGCCAAACTAATTGTATCCCGTTGAAGAGCGCCTTGAGTGCACTACAAATATGGGAAGAACAAGATTTTTGGAACCAAGACAAAGGCTAGAGAATTTTTTTTTTTTTTTTTTGGAAAATGGGGGTTCGGCCGAATGGGGCTTATAAGCTCAAAGTGGAGTTGTTGATTTTTTTCTTGATAAGTCTAAAGTGAAGCCTTGATATATATCCAAATGGGTGGTCACATGTATATCACATGACCATTAAAAATGGGTTGGGCCTTGGCCTCTTGGGCGGCCACCCCAAAGACTTGGGCCTCAATTTTGTTTTTGTTCAAATTTTTCTTGGCCCAATTCGTTAAAGTCTCGTTTTGTAATTCCCGAAACTAATTTCCGAAATTCCAAATTTACCCTCGGCCTTCCCCAATGTATTTACACCAATAATTTCATAAACGACATAAGCATAATGACTAAAATCAATTTATCTCCTTATAACATACAAGTCTTAATTATTTTTCTCGATTTCCAATTATGCGAAAACACGGGACATAACAGTAGTTTTTTGGGTTTGGCAGGATACTATAGAAGATTCGTAGAGGGCTTTTCATCTGTTTCAGCCCCATTGACGAAGCTAACCCAGAAGTCAGCCAAATTTCAATGGAATGGTGCTTGTGAACGTAGCTTCCAAGAGTTGAAAGACAGATTGACCTCAGCTCAGATCTCAACACTTCCAGAAGGATCAGGTGGCAATGTGGTGTATTGTGACTCTTCCGGTGTTGTACTAGGATGCGTATGGATGCAGAATGGGAAAGTTATTGCATATGCTTCGAGATAACTACGGAAACATGAAAGGAATTATCCGTCTCATGATCTCAAATTGGCTACAGTTATTCATGCCTTAAAGATATGGAGGCATTATTTGTATAGTGTGCATGTTGATATCTATACAGATCACGAAAGCCTTCAGTACATTTTCAAGCAGAAGGAGTTGAACCTGCGGCAGAGGCGGTGGTTAGAATTATTGAAGGATTATGATGTGGACATTTTGTATCACCCCGGAAAAGCGAATGTAGTAGCCGATGCGCTTAGCCGCCGATCAATGGGCAATTTATGTGAAGTCCCTCCGGAAAAGAAAGAGATGGTTCATTAGCTCCACCAATTAGCTAATCTGGGAGTACATGTGATTGATTCAGGTAATGTGGGGATCAGTATCAATGATCCCATAATTTCATCCTTGGACATGGAGGTGAAAGAACGGCAATATGAAGATCCTAAAATGTGTCGTTACAAAGACACATCTCATGGAAAAGAAAAATCTCCATTTGAAGCTCCTATGGAGGAAATTTTTAGATACCGAGGCAGGCTATGTATGCCGAATGTAGCAGAATTGCGCCGACGAATTCTAGAAGAAGCCCATTGTACCCGGTATTCCATTCACTCGGGTGCGACTAAAATGTATCCTGATCTCAAGATGATGTATTGGTGGGATGGCATGAAAAGAAACATAGCCGAATTTGTAGCACAATGCCCAAATTTCCAGCAAGTAAAAGTTGAACATCAGAAGCCAGGAGGCTTAGTGCAAGTAATTGAAATCCCTACTTGGAAATGGGAAGTGATCAATATGGATTTCATCGTGGAATTACCTCGTTCTCGAGGCAAGTATGATTCGATATGGGTGATTGTGGATAGGCTCACAAAAGCGGCCCATTTTCTTCCAGTTATAACCACGTTTGTATCTCAAGGAAATTGTGCGACTCCATGGTATACCATTATCTATTATAACAGATAGAGGAGCACAGTTTACAGCCAGGTTTTGGAAGTCCTTCCAAGAAGGTCTAGGCACTCAAGTGAAACTTAGCACGACATTTCATCCGCAGACTGACGGACAGGCCGAGCGTACTATTCAGACCTTGGAAGATATGCTACGAGCATGTGTGCTGGATTTCGGTGGAAGTTGGGATGATCATTTACCGTTAATCGAATTTGCATACAATAATAGTTACCATTCCAGCATTCAAATGTCTCCATATGAAGCTTTATATGGAAGGAAATGTAGATCCCCAATCGGATGGTTTGAAATAGGAGAAGCACAACTAGTAGGCCCTGAATTAATTCAACAAGCGGTGGAAAAAGTTAAGGTGATCCGAGATCGACTGTTGACAGCCCAAAGTCGACAAAAGTCTTATGCGGACAATCGCCGACGAGACTTGGAATTCAAAGTTGGTGATTGGGTATTTTTTAAAGTATCGCCAATGAAAGGGGTGATGAGATTTGGTAAGAAAGGAAAGCTAAGCCCTAGATACATTGGACCCTACAGAATTATCCGTAAGGTGGGTCATGTAGCCTATGAATTGGATTTGCCTTCGGAGCTTGAATCAGTCCATCCAGTCTTCCACGTTTCGATGCTCCGTAAGTGTATTGGAGATCCCACAAAGATTGTCTCGATAGATGATGTGCAAGCGACAGAAAAACTAACCTATGAAGAAGTGCCTATTGCTATCCTCGACAGACAAGTATGAGTACTCCGAAACAAAGAGGTGATTTCAGTTAAAGTCTTATGGCGAAAAAACAACCGGGAAGAAATGACTTGGGAAGTAGAAGAGAATATGAAGTCCAAGTATCCGCATTTATTTCGACCCCCGAAGGAGATTCAAGATGAAGCGCCAACGATATGAGGTACGTATGCTTATTTTTCATGCTTTTGGTCGTGTGTGGCCATAGATATGTCGATGTTCTGATGTAGCCCTGTGAGGCGATGATATTATGGGTTGTTTTGACAGGTTGGTAGTGCCAAATTACAGGGGAAACTCTGGCGAAATTTTTGTAGAATCCCGTATGTTTAACATTCGAGGACGAATGTTCCAAAGGGGGGAAGAATGTTACACCTCGAAAAATTTTCCGTGAACGTACAACGAGTAGACCAACAAAGTGTATAAGTGTGCGATGTTTTACTAAGTAGGGAATGACTATTTATGAATTTTGGAAATGAGAAAAGGTACAGACTTGCACTTCGACCCAGTGGGTCGGAAAATAGAATACGGCCCGTAAAGTGGTTTATGGACCGTAAACTGCCATCGTCCTTCAACATCCCAAAAACTTCAAATTTCTGCCAAATGACGAAATGTTTAAGTATGACGCAGAAAACGGACCGTAAAGTGAAACACGACCCGTAAACTGTGTCCCTAAATCACCACGTCGCAGCCTAAGTTTCTTGTTTTGATATGCTTAAATACGATCGTAAAGGACGGACCGTAAACCAGAATACGGTCCGTAAACTAGGTTTACGACCACTGTGCATCCCGACTACTTTTCATAAAAATCAGATTTTGTGATTAATATAAGGGACCCTTTTCATTCATTTTCATTTCATTTCTCATCTACACAACTCAAGAGAACTCTAAAACATTCCAAACATTTCATCCACAAGAATTTAGGGGAAATTAGTGATCAACGACATGAAATCCATGGAACCAAGGGTGTGAAGCTCATCAAAGTTCATCTACACCAAGAAATTTTAAAGGAAGTGAAATAGGGTTTTTGGCATAAAAGAGCGTTGTTGCTCAAGGCTTGTTCCAACACTACCCAAGGTAAGTTTGATAACCTTCTCATGATGATTGAAGCATTAATACATTGAAACACTTGGCTTATAGAAGAGTGTAGTAAATGGGTCATAAAATATGAATAGTGCCATAGTTGAATGATAGTTGGATTGCATTATGAATGTTGATGAGTTGGGAGTATAAATATGTTATAAATGACGTGTAGACCATGAAATAGGTGTGATGTATGAGAAAATGTGATGATGAGCTAAAACCCATAAACGTGGAGAAATTAGAGAAAAATGGTGGAATGCGGAAAATGTAGATAAATGACGATTGTTGAGTACAATATTGTGAACTTTGTTATGAGCGTTTGGGAGTTAATATAGAATATGGGAAAAGTAGTATAAATAAAGGAAGTTCCGCCCAATTTTCCCTAGAAATAGTAGCGTGTTCTTATAGTCGATTAACTAACATAAATGCGAATTCTCATTTGAAGGTAGAAACGTGATATCGAAGGAGAACAAGCGAATGATAGCTTAGTTAAACGTTAAAGGTATGTGAGGCTAGTCCCTTATTTCTAATGGCATGAATCTCATAGCATAATTTTCCTCCTCTTCATGAGTCCCTATATTCCGGAAAGCTAAAAGCCTATATCCATGAATGGTAAAATAAGCAAAGAGATATGATATGATGATCTTAAAATGGCATGATGTTATTTATTGCTCATACTCACCTTATATGTTAGTTCCTTCAAGGTGAGGTTGGATGTCGATAATTGCTCCATAATGAAATCGGGGCATCACGACCTTACATCACCCCGATGCATGTATTGTGATAAGTATGTTACGATAAGCATATTTGGATGAGCATGTATGATGATGATATAACACCACGACTAGTTGGACGGGCAGTCACCGCTAAGGCGGGCAGCTATACGATACACCATGGCCAAATGGCATGGGTAGACACAACTAGTGGGCGGCATGAGATGATACCCCGGACGCGGGAGGCCTGGACGCAGGCTTATGTTATGATTATCACACCGATCTGATATGGACGGGAAGCTTATACATTATGCATACATGATATGATGACGAGTATGAGTAAGACAGCATGACTTAATTCTTTTATACATGACAGTCAGATATAGATGTTCCATATTGATATTTCCTTTATGTCATTGTTCTATTTCATTGTTTATGCCTCTCATACTCAGTACAATATTCATACTGACATCCGTTTTCTTTTGTCACGACCCAGCTAGGGGCCGCGACAGGTACCCGGAGCAATTACCGACCACCGCTTACTCTACTGCTGGTCTCGCTCATTTAATACTATTTTATCAATTTTACATACCAATTGTAGGAAAATCATATTTAATCAAAATATAAATACTTTATATACATTTGCCCCTTGGCCATAAAAATAATACACATACATATGAAATCATTTTGTGAGACCATCTAACCCACACTGCGTATCTACGAGCCTCTACTAACATAATGAATACATGGATGGAACAAAACTCCGTCATGCCCAAAATATGCATATATGAATGTACATCAAAAGAATAGTCATAAGCACCTCCGAACAATGGAGTGCTATCTATCAGCTGACTGCTACTGAGGACCTGGGCCAAGCTCTCCTCCCTGACTACCTGTGGGTATGAACACAGCGTCCGAAGAAAGGACGTCAGTACGAATATTGTACCGAGTATGAGAGGCATACATAATAAAAGGAAACATCAGTAATATATGAATAACATCAACATGAGACATATGGATCTGACTGATAATCATAAATGAAGTAATGCATGCTATCTTACTCAAACTCATTATCATAACATGTATGCATCATATGCAAGCTTCCCGTCCATGTCGGAACGGTGTGATAATCAATAATATTAGCCCGCGTCCAGGCCTCCCGCGTCCGAGGTACCATCTCATGCCGCCCACTAGTGGTGTCTGCCCACGCCCGTAGGTCGTGGTGTATCCATATCGCCGCCCGCCGAAGCGGTGTCTGCCCGGCCAACTAGGCCCGGTGTGAAATGCTCATGACATGCTCAATATAAATGCTCATAGTAATATGCTTATCATAAAATACTTATCTTATCATAATACGTATATAAGACTCATGATCAACTTTACTCTATCGGGGTGACGTAAGGTCGTGATCCCCCGATTACATTATGAAACCATCATGGACATTCCGCCCCACCTTGAAAGGACTAGTACATACGGTGAGTGTAGGCAAGGAATAACATCAACATCATTCTAGTGTCATCATATCGTATAACTCATCGCATATAGACATTCATAAGTATAAGCTTTTAACTTCTTAGAATGCAAGAACTTGTGAAAGGAATAGGGATTCAAGTTAAAGGATTCATGCCATTAGAAAGAAGGACTAGCGTCACATACCTTGGTCGTTTAGCTAAGATATCACTCACTTGTTCTCCGTCGATATCACGTCGTTACCTTCATAAGAGAATTCGTATCAACATTAGTGAGCTAACTATAAGAACGCGTCGCTAATTCTAGGAGAAGTCGGACAATGATTCCTTCGCTCATACTACTTTTCTCGCGTTCTATATCAACTCCCAATATTCATAATATTATTCGCAATATCATGATCGACAATCGTCATTTACGTACATTTGGCCAAATCCACCATTTTCCTCCAATTTTCCTTTATTTCTACTTCTAGCTCGTCCTCGCGTTTTCATGCATTTAATGCTTGTTTCATGATAAGAACATCATTTATAACGTATTTGTATTCACAACACTTCAATATTCATAGTTCAACTCCACTATCATTCATTCATGCCACTATTCACTCAATAATGACCCATTTCTATGTTCTTTTACATTTCAAGTGTCTAACCTTTCTAATACTTCAAACTACATGGAATAATCATAAAACTTACCTTGGATGATGGTTGAACAATCCTTAAGTTGAAATACTTCACTTAGCCAAAACCCTAGTCCCACCTTCTTGGGAATTTCTTCACTTAGATGACCCTTTATTGAGTTCTTACCCTTGATTCCATGAAATTAGTGTTGTTGGTCTTGATATTCCCTTTAATTCTCTTGAATTCTTGTGGAGGAATTATTTGGAGAGTTCTAGAATGTCTCGTGAGTTGTTGGATGAATAATGAAGTAATATGAAGCCTAAGTCCCTTTTTAAAATCACAAAATCTGATCTTTAATGAATTCTTGTCGGGCTGAACAGTGGTCGTAAACCACCATATACGGACCGTATTTTGATTTACGGTCCATCCACTGTGGTCGTTTTTATGCATTCCAAAAACAGAAAGTTTGGCTGGGGATTATGGCGATTTACGACTGAGGTTTACGGTTCGTAAACCAGTTTACGGACCGTCCTCCAAGTCGTGTTTAACCATTTCAAAGACAGAAAGTTTTGGCTGATGGACATGGTAGATTACGACCTGGTTTACGGTCCGTAAACCAGTTTACGGGCCGTAAACTGGGTCGTATTTGACCATATTCAACATTTACAGAAAGTTGAGATTTTTGACAAGCTGGAGGACGACTACACTATACGGTCCGTAAATCACTTTAAGGGCCGTATAGTGCCATATACGACCACTGTGCTGAAACATTTTCCGTGACTTTCTTATTTCCAAAAATTCTGAATTAGCCATTCCCGACTTAATAAAACATCATTAACTCAATTTTCATCATTCCACTCATCACACAAGTACGGAGAAATTTCCGAGGTGTAACATTCTTCCCCCCTTTTTGAACATTCGTCCTCGAATGTTCGACACTCGGGGATTCTGGAAAACTTTTGCCAGAGTTTCCTTTGTAAGTTGGATACTACCTTTCCATTACAACACCCACAATATCTTTGCCTCACAGGGCTATATCACAATATCAACACATTTATGGCCACACACGATCAAAAACATAAAATTAAAACATACATACCTTACACCATCGACGCCTCATCTTGAATCTCTTATGGGGATTGGAACAAATAGGGGTACATGGATTTCATCTTCTCCTCCGCTTCCCAAGTCATTTCTTCCCGATTATTGTTCCGCCATAGAACTTTGACTGAAGCAACCTCTTTATTCAGAAGCCTTCGCACTTGTCTATCCAAAATGGCAATGGGCATCTCCTTGTATGTTAGCTCCTCTGTTACTTGCACATCATCAATCGGGACTATTCTTGTTGGGTCTCCAATACACTTGCGGAGCATCGAAACATGGAATACTGGATGCACGGATTCGAGCTCTGAAGGCAAGTCCAATTCGTAGGCTACTCGACCCACCTTGCGAATGATTTGGTAGGGTCCGACATATCTGGGACTTAGTTTTCCTTTCTTGCCAAATCTCATCACTCCCTTCATCAGCGATACCTTTAGGAACACCCAATCTCCCACTTGAAATTCCAAATCTCGTCGGCGATTATCTGCATAAGACTTTTGGCGACTTTGGGCTGTTAACAGTCGGTCTCGAATCACTTTAACCTTTTCAACTGCTTGTTGGATCAAGTCGGGGCCTATCAATTGTACTTCTCCGGTTTCAAACCATCCAATTGGAGATCTGCATTTTCTTCCATATAAGGCTTCATACGGGGTCATTTGAATGCTGGAATGATAGCTGTTGTTATAGGCAAATTCAATAAGAGGAAAATGCTCATCCTAATTACCACCAAAGTCCAATACACATGCCCGTAGCATATCCTCTAAGGTCTGAATAGTGCACTCGGCTTGTCCGTCATTCTGCGGATGGAACGCCGTGCTGAGCTTAACTTTGGTACCTAGACCTTCTTGGAAGGACTTCCAGAACTTGGCTGTGAACTGTGCCCCTGTCTGTGATAATGGCCAAAGGAATACCGTGAAGTCGTACAATCTCCTTGAGATACAATTTAGCATAATCCTCCGCTGAATATGTGGTTCTAACGGGGAGAAAATGAGCTGCTTTCGTAAGTCTATCCACGATCACCCATATAGAATCATACTTCCCTCGCGTACGGGGTAATCCTACCACAAAATCCATGTTAATCTCTTCCCATTTCCACGTAGGAATTTCCATTGCTTGCAATAACCCTCCTAGCTTTTGATGCTCAGCCTTCACTTGCTGACAATTCGGACACTGTGCTACAAATTCTGCTATGTCTCGCTTCATGCCATCCCACCAGTATACCAATTTTAGATCGTGGTACATCTTGGTTGCACCTGGATGAATAGAATACCGGGAATAATGTGCTTCCTCTAAAATCCGTTGGCGCAAGTTTTCCACATTCGGTACACATAGCCGGCCTCGATATCTAAGAACCCCTTCTATAGAGACTTCGAATGGAGACTCTTCCTTTTCCTGAGATAGATCATGATAGTGGCTTTACTGAGGATCTTCATATTTCCGTTCCTTCACTTCTAGATTCAATGATGAAACTGTGGGGTCATTGACGCTAATACCTGCATCTCCTGAATCAATGGGCCGTACGCCGAGACTTGCTAACCGATGGACTTCACGAACCATTTCTCGCTTTTCCGAAGGAACTCCACATAAACTACCCATCGATCAGCGGCTAAGTGCATCTGCTACTACATTCGCCTTCCCTGGATGATATAGAATGTTCACATCATAATCCTTCAGTAATTCCAACCATCTCCTTTGCCGCAGGTTCAACTCCTTCTGTTTGAAAATATATTGAAGGGTTTTGTGATCCGTATAGACGTCCACGTGCACACTATATAAGTAGTGTCTCCATATTTTCAATGCATGAATGACCGCAGCTAGCTCAAGATCATGAGTGGGATAATTTTGTTCATGTTTTCGCAACTGTCTCGAAGCATAAGTAATAACTTTTCCATTCTGCATCAGCATACATCCTAATCCCGCACCGGAGGCGTCACAATATACTACATAGCCATCTGATCCTTCTGGAAGTGTTAACACTGGCGCTGAGGTCAACCTGTTTTTCAACTATTGGAAGCTACGCTCACCGGCATCACTCCACTGGAATTTAGCCGACTTCTGGGTTAACTTTGGCAATGGGGCTGAAATAGATGAGAAGCCCTCTACGAATCTTCGATAATAACCTGCCAAACCCAGAAAACTACGAAATTCTGTAGGCGTCGTAGGCCTTGGCCAAGTCTTCACAGCTTCTATTTTCTGAGTGTCAACTCGAACACCATCATCTGAAATAACATGACCCAGGAATGCAACAGAATTAAGCCAAAACTCGCACTTCGAAAACTTTGCATACAGTTCTCGATCTCGAAGAACGCCTAGAACAATTCTTAGATGATCTGCATGTTCTGATTCTGTGCGAGAGTACACCAAAATATCGTCGATGAACACTATCACAAAAAGGTCCAAGAACGGCCTGAACACATTATTCATTAGATTCATCAACACTGCCGGGGCATTCGTCAATCCGAACGACATTACTCGAAACTCGTAGTGACCATATCTTGTCCTAAAGGCAGTCTTGGGAATATCTGCTTCCCTAATTCTCACCTGATGATAACCCAATCTCAGATCTATCTTGGAAAACCATTTAGCACCTTGCAACTGATCGAACAAGTCATCAATTCTAGGAAGGGGATATCTGTTCTTCACCGTCACTTTGTCCAACTGCCTGTAGTCGATGCACATTCGTAGCGATCCGTCTTTCTTCCTTACGAACAAGACTGGTGCTCCCCATGGCGAGGAACTAGGCCTTATAAACCCCTTCTCAAGTAAATCCTTTAGCTGTGCTTTTAGCTCTTTCAGTTCTGCTGGAGCCATTCGATACGGAGGAATAGAAATAGGCTCGATGTCTGGTAGTACATCAATAGCAAAGTCGATCTCCCTTTCTGGAGGAAGGACTGGTAACTCGTCGGGAAACACATCTGGGAATTCATTCACTACCGGGACAGACTGGAAAGTTGGCACTTCCGCTTCCGTGTCATGAACCCGAACTAGATGACAAATATAACCCTTGGCTATCATCTTCCTCGCCTTAAGGTAGGAAATAAAACTACCCTTTCGGGAAACTATATTACCCTTCCACTCGAGTATGGGCTCCCCCGGAAATTGGAATCGAACTACCTTTGTCCGGCAACAAACATTAGCATAGCACGATGCCAACCAGTCCATACCCATAATTACGTCAAAATCTATCATCTCAAGTTCAATCAAATCCGCTATCATCTGGCGATCACATATAATGACTACACAGTCCTTATATACTTGTCTCGCTATTACAGGATCACCAACCAGAGTGAATACCTCGAAAGGTTTAATCGGCTCGGGTCTCACCCCAACACAATCAGCGATATACGGAGTAATATATGAGAAGGTAGAACCTGGATCAATCAGAGCATATACATCACGGGAAAATATAGTCAAGGTACCTGTGACAACATCTCGGGAAGACTCAAGATCCTATCGCCCAGCTAAAGCATACACACGGGGCTGAACAACACCTGAAGTAGATTCTCCCCCTCTACCTCTGCCCCTACCTGCTGTAGTCTGAGGAGTCTATGCTGGCGGGCGTGCTGAAGAAGAACCCGCTGCTGAACCTGTAGGCTGAGTCCCAACTCTATCTCTCGCTGAGGGGCAATCTCTCATCATGTGACCAACTTTCCCGCAAGCATAACAAGCATCCGAACCCTGATGACACTGTCCGGAATGTAGTTTGCCACATTGGCAACACTGCGGTACTGGAGGTCTCCTCTGGCTAAAGTCTCCCCTAGACTGCGAATCTGAGGCCCTCGAACTCTGCCCCTGGCCTGACTGAGTAGAACGATCAACCCTCCTATCTGAGAATCTAGGAGGTG
This sequence comes from Lycium barbarum, assembly GCF_019175385.1. Lineage (NCBI taxonomy): Eukaryota > Viridiplantae > Streptophyta > Magnoliopsida > Solanales > Solanaceae > Lycium > Lycium barbarum. Next base: position 94,343,524 of record NC_083341.1, read on the forward strand.
CACTAGTCACTGACTGACCTGAGTGCCTAAAATATGTCTGTCTCGGTCCCCCTCGGTACTCACTGCTCTCCCCCATAGATCTAGCCCTCTTACCTTGTCTTCTGTCACCCTCACGATCCCTTCTCTGCTATCATTGTCGTTTCTCGAGGTTCTGAGCATGGGCCTGTATCCGGGAAATATCCATCCCGTCTTGCAAAGAGGCTGTCAGACAATCTCTGAACAAGTGTGGTCCTAAACCACTCACAAATCTATAGACTCGGTCTCCCATGTCAGCCACCATAGTCGGAGCATACCGGGCCAATGAGTTGAATTGCATACTATACTCTAGGGCACTCATGCTTCCTTGTTTCAAATTCAAAAACCTGTCCGCTCGAGCTCGGCGGACTTCAGGTGGCAAGTAGTGACGAATAAAGGCATCTACAAACTCTTGCCACACGGGAGGTGGTGCATTCTTCCCTCTTGTTATCACCGAATTCTTATACCATAGTACCGCCACGTCGCGAAGTCTATATGAGGCCAACTCTACATATTCAGTCTCAGAAGCATGCATAAGTGTTAACGTCCTCAGCATTTCATCGATAAAACCTTGTGGGTCCTCATCCGGCTTCGACCCAAAATATTCTGGAGGATTTAGAGTTAGGAAATCACGGGCTCTTGTACTAGCGGAACGATCACTTGGGCCCGCATTCTGTCGTTGTGCCTGAGCGGCAACCAACTGCGTCAATAAATGTACAGCCTCGGACACTTGTTTACCCGAAGCACCCGGTGGAGGAATCGGAGCTGAGGCTCCTCCCTGCTCTTCTACATTGGGCACGGCCTCACTTTGTGATTCACTTTCCTCTACCCCCGCCGGAGGCTCCCTTTCTGCCCGCTTCTTCGTCGTAGCTTTGCCCTTCTGGGTAGCTGTAGCTTTTCCTTTCAGCGGCATTTTTCTGAAACCATAACGCACTTTTAGGGATGATATAATCCTAGACATGGCTCTATCGCACGATTCATGAGAAGAAGGATGGTCATTTTCCTAAATGCCTTGTAGCCTCTTGTTTATTAGCGTGGCCCGCAACACACCATAAAAAATAATCTACTAGACACGGCTCGTAGACAGTTCCTAGGGCGAACTGCTCTGATACCACTTCTGTCACGACCCAGCTAGGGGCCGCGACGGGTACCCGGAGCAGTTACCGAGCACCGCTTACTCTACTGCTGGTCTCGCTCATTTAATACTCTTTTATCAATTTTACATACCAATTGTAGGAAAATCATATTTAATCAAAATATAAATACTTTATATACATTTGCCCCTTGGCCATCAAAATAATACACATACATATGAAAACATTTTGTGAGACCATCTAACCCACACTGCATATCTACGAGCCTCTACTAACATAATGAATACATGGACGGAACAAGACTCCGTCATGCCCAAAATATGCATATATGAATGTACATCAAAAGAATAGTCATAAGCACCTCCGAACAATGGAGTGCTATCTATCAGCTGAGAGCTACTGAGGACCTGGGCCAAGGTCTCCTCCCTGTCTACCTGTGGGTATGAACACAGCGTCCGAAGAAAGGACATCAGTACGAATATTGTACCGAGTATGTGAGTCATACATAATGAAAGAAAACATCAGTAATATGGGAATAACATCAACATGAGACATATGGATCTGACTTATAATCATAAATGAAGTAATGCATGCTATCTTACTCATACTCATCATCATAACATGTATGCATCATATGCAAGCTGCCCGTCCATGTCAGAACGGTGTGATAATCAATAATATTAGCCCGCGTCCAGGCCTCCCGCGTCCGGGGTACCATCTCATGCCGCCCACTAGTGGTGTCTGCCCACGCCCGTAGGTCGTGGTGTATCCTTATCGCCGCCCGCCGAAGCGGTGTCTGCCCGGCCATCTAGGCCCGGTGTGAAATGCTCATGACATGCTCAATATAAATGCTCATAGTAATATGCTTATCATAAAATACTTATCTTATCGTAATACGTATATAAGACTCATGATCAACTTTACTCTATCGGGGTGACGTAAGGTCGTGATCCCCCGATTACATTATGAAACCATCATGGACATTCCGCCCCACCTTGAAAGGACTAGTACATAAGTTGAGTGTAGGCAAGAAATAACATCATCATCATTCTAGTGTCATCATATCGTATAACTCATCTCATATAGACATTCATAAGTATAAGCTTTTAACTTCTTAGAATGCAAGAACTTGTGAAAGGAATAGGGATTCAAGTTAAAGGATTCATGCCATTAGAAATAAGGACTAGCCTCACATACCTTGGTCGTTTAGCTAAGATATCACTCATTTGTTCTCCGTCGATATCACATCGTTACCTTCATAAGAGAATTCGTATCAACATTAGTGAGCTAACTATAAGAACGCGTCGCTAATTCTAGGAGAAGTCGGACAATGCTTCCTTCGCTCATACTACTTTTCTTGCGTTCTATATCAACTCCCAATATTCATAATATTATTCGCAATATCATGATCGACAATCGTCATTTACGTACATTTGGCAAAATCCACCATTTTCCTCCAATTTTTCTTTATTTCTACTCTAGCTCATCCTTGTGTTTTTATGCATTTAATGCTTGTTTCATGATAATAACATCATTTATAACGTATTGTATTCACAACACTTCAATATTCATAGTTCAACTCCACTATCATTCATTCATGCCACTATTCACTCAATAATGACCCATTTCTATGTTCTTTTACATTTCAAGTGTCTAACTTTCCAATACATCAAACTACATGGAATAATCATAAAACTTACCTAGAATGATGGTTGAACAATCCTTAAGTTGAAATACTTCACTTAGCCAAAACCCTAGTCCCGGCTTCTTGGGAATTTCTTCACTTAGATGACCCTTTATTGAGTTCTAACCCTTGATTCCATGAAATTAGTGTTGTTGGTCTTGATATTCCCTTTAATTCTCTTGAATTCTTGTGGAGGAATTATCTGGAGAGTTCTAGAATGTCTCTTGAGTTGTTGGATGAATAATGAAGTAATATGAAGCCTAAGTCCCTTTTTAAAATCACAAAATCTGATCTTTAATGAATTCTTGTCGGGCTGAACAGTGGTCGTAAACCACCATATACGGACCGTATTTTGATTTACGGTCGGTCCACTGTGGTCGTTTTTAAGCATTCCAAAAACAGAAAGTTTGGCTGGGGATTATGGCGATTTACGACTGAGGTTTACGGTCCGTAAACCAGTTTACGGGTCGTCCTCCAAGTCGTGTTTAACCATTTCAAAGACAGAAAGTTTTGGCTGATGGACATGGTAGTTTACGACCTGGTTTACGGTCCGTAAACCAGTTTACGGGCCGTAAACTAGGTCGTATTTGACCATCTTCAACATTTACAGAAAGTTGAGATTTTTGACAAGCTGGAGGACGACTGCACTATACGGTCCGTAAATCACTTTACGGGCCGTATAGTGCCATATACGACCACTGTGCTGAAACATTTTCCGCGACTTTCTTATTTCCAAAAATTCTTAATTAGCCATTCCCGACTTAATAAAACATCATTCACTCAATTTTCATCATTCCACTCATCACACAAGTACGAAGAAATTTCCGAGGTGTAACATCTTTGGACGCTGTGATCATGCCCATAGGTAGACAGGGTGGAGAGCTCGACCCAGACCAGCAGTAGCCGTCAGTTGATTGAAAGCACTCCTTTGTTCGGAGGTGCTTATGATGATTCTTTTGTGTACATTCATGTATATGTATTTTTAGGCATGACGGGGTCCTGTCCCGTCCTTATGCTTAGCACTCCAGTAGAGGCTCGTAGATGCGCAGTGTGGGTTAGCTGGTCTCACGAGATTCTATTATATGTATACACTATTTTGATGGCCGAGAGGCAAATGTATTTAAAAAGTATTTATATTTCGATATAAAATATGATTTTCCTACAATTTGAGTATAAAGTTGATAAAAGAGCATTAAATGAGTAAGAGGAGTAGTAGAACGAGCGGTGCTCGGTGGCTAGCCCCGGGTACCCGTCGCGGCCCCTAGCTGGGTCGTGACATTTTCCTCAGTAAATAAGCTTAAATCAATACTAATAAGGAAAGATTCATACCACTCAGCCACTAGAATTGTAATATCTTCGATTATCACCTTGAATCCAAACCAAGTTTCGTCGCAGTTCGATATTATAATCGCAGCTATGTGTTGTCCGAACTTAAATTCGAGGATTTCACTTAGTTTGGGTTAAAATCTAGTTGACGGAAGTTGATAAAAGAGCATTAAATGAGTAAGAGTAGCAGTATTGTAGCAAGTCGGCTACTGTAGTAGCACTGTAGCAGGTTTCTGCACTGTCAGCCTAACTTGTAACGTTCATAATTCTCCACTTCGATTCCGTATCGACAAGTGGTTTATTGCGTTGGAAACTAGACACGACGAACTTGTTTTTAGGCTTTTACTTTGCTTCAAAACTTCTCATCTACTAAAAGATATTCTTTCTCCAAGTTGGGCCAAAATTGCCCCTCATATTTTCTTCCATGTTCCAACAAATTTAATTTCCTTAATTCACTTGCCCTTCAATCCTTCCATAGCTTACTATATGAACTTAAACCCTTGTAACCATAAGATAGGCGCATATCACTCTAGTGTTCGCAATTAAGAAGTTAACACCTACGGAACTCAACGTCCAAACTGCGAGGTGGAACATAAGCTGTCTACAGTCTTGGTAACATGAAATTTTCTGGGGTGTAACAATACCTTCAGGAATACCCAATCATTTACTTGGAATTCTAAGTCTCGCCGACGGTTGTCCGCATTAGATTTCTGGCGACTTTGTGCTGTCAACAATTGATCTCGGATAACCTAGATCTTTTCCATCGCTTGTTGAATCAACTCCGGACCTATTAGCTATACCACTCCTACTTCAAACACCCAATAGGTGATATACACTTTCTTCCATATAGAGCTTCATACGGGGCCATCTGAATGCTAGAATGATAACTGCTATTGTAGGCAAATTCAATAAGTGGCAAATGTTCATCCCAACTTCCTCCGAAGTCTAATATACATGCCCGCAAGATGTCTTCCAAGGTCTGAATGGTGCGTTCGGCTTGTCCATCTGTCTGAGGGTGAAACACCGTGCTAAGCCTCACTTGAGTACCCAAACCCTCTTGGAAGGGCTTCCAGTAATAATAGACACAGGGACACCATGAAGTCGCACTATCTCCTTAAGATACAACCTTACATAATCTTCTTCTAAATAGGTGGTTTTGACTGGAAGAAAATGGGCTGATTTCGTGAGTCTGTCAACAATCACCCATATGAAGTCATACTTACACCGAGAACAAGGTAAGCCTACAATGAAATCCATGTTAATTACTTCCCATTTCGAAATTGGGATTTCGATGGTTTGCAATAATCCTCCTGGCTTTTGATGCTCGATTTTCACTTGTTGACAATTGGGACACTGGGCTACAAATTCTGCTATATCCTTCTTCATTCCATCCCACCAATACATTAGCTTGAGATCGTGATACATCTTTGTTGCTCCCGGATGAATAGAATAACGAGAGTAATGAGCTTCTTCCAGAATCCGACGGCGTAGTCTCGCAATATCTGGAACACATAGCCTGTCTCGGTACCTAAGAATTCCATCTGCAGAAACTTCAAATGACGACTTCTCTTTCTCAGGAAATATATCTCTATAGTGAATCAACTGGGGATCTTCATATTGGCGCCTTCTTACTTCCGTGTCTAAAGATGAAATAGTTGAATTATGAATACCAACCCCTGCATTGCCTGAATCAATTAGACGAACTCTAAGGCTAGCTAGCTGGTGAATCCCATGGATCAATTCTTTCTTCTCCGGAGGAACCTCACATAGACTACCCATTGATTTGTGGCTAAGTGCATCAGCTACCACGTTCGCCTTTCCAGGATGATATAAAATACTCACATCATAATCTTTTAATAATTCTAGCCACTGCCTCTGTCGTAGATTTAACTCCTTCTTCTTGAAAATATATTGGAGACTCTTGTGATCTGTATAAATATTGACATGTACACCATACAAGTAATATTTCCACAGTTTAGTGCATGAATAACTGCAGCCAATTCATGATCATGGGTCGGGTAATTCTTCTCATGTTTCCGCAACTGCCTTGAAGCATAGGCAATAACTCTATCGTGTTGCATCAATACACAACCTAACCCAACACCAGAGGCATCACAATACACAACATAACCATCTGGCCCTTCGGGAAGTGTCAGGACTGGGCTGAAGTTAATTTGTCCTTCAAATCCTGGAAACTGCATTCACGAGCATCAATCGACTGAAATTTTAATGATTTCTGAGTTAGCTTCGTTAATGATGCAGAAATAGAAGAAAATCCTTCCACAAATCTTCTATAATAGCCTGCTAATCCCAAGAAGCTACGGATCTCTGTAGGCATTGTAGGCCTTGGCCAAATCTTCACAACCTCAATTTTGAGTATCAACTTGAATGCCATCAGCTGAAATAATATGGCCCAGAAACGTTACAGAATTTATCCAAAACTCACATTTCCAAAATTTAGCATACAACTCACGAGTCCAAAGAATCCCAAGGATAGTACGCAAATGATCTGCATGTTCTTTTTCAGTCCAGGAATATACTAGAATATCATCAATGAACACAACCACAAACAGATCTAAGAAATTCCTGAACACATTATTCATCAAATTCATAAACACCGCTGGGGTATTTGTCAACCCGAATGACATTCCGAAATTCATAATATCCATATCTGGTTCTGAAAGCTGTCTTGGGAATATCTTCCTCTCTAACTCTCACCTGATGATACCTCGATCTCAGATCAATCTTGGAAAACCATTTCGCACCTTGCAGTTGATTAAACAAATCGTCGATTCTTGGAAGCGGATATTTATTCTTTATCGTCACCTTGTTCAACTGCCTATAGTCGATACACATTCGTAAAGAGCCATCCTTATTTCTTACGAACAAAACAGGCGCTCCCCATGGTGATGAACTGGGTCTAATGAATCCCTTCTCAAGTAAATCTTTTAGTTGTGCCTTTAGCTCTTTCAATTCTACAGGAGCCATCCTATAAGGAGGTATAGATATAGGTTTAGTATCCGGTAGCACATCAATAGAAAAATCAATCTCTCGCTCCGATGGAAGGCCTGGAAGTTCATCTGAAAATACATCCGGAAATTCATTTACTATCGGGACGGATTGAAAAGTCGGCGGCTTTGCTTCGGTGTCATGAAATCGAACTAGATGATAAATATAGCCGTTAGCAATCATCTTCCTTGCCTTAAGGTAAGAAATAAACCTACCTCTTGGAGACGCTATATTACCTTTCCATTCAAGCACGGGTTCTCCCGGGAATTGGAATCAAACTGTCTTTGTTCTGCAATCCACATTAGCATAACAAGAGGCTAACCAATATATGCCCATGATCACATTAAAATCTAGCATTTTCAGATCAATCAAATCAGCTATAGTCTGACGATTAGATACCACAATCACACAATTTTTGTATACTTGCCTAACTATTACTGGTTCACCAACAGGAATGGATACCTCAAAAGGCTTTATTGGCTCGGTTTTCACCCCAATATGATCAGCGATATACAGAGTAATATACGATAAGGTAGAACCCGGATCAATCAATGCATAAACATCATGGGAGAATATGGATAGTGTACTTGTAACCATATCTGGGGAGGACTCAAGATCCTGATGTCCGGCTAAAGCAAAAATACAGGGCTGGGCGCCACCTGAATTGGATGCTCCTCCTCTGCCCCTACCGCAGCCTGCTGGAGTCTGGGTAGTCCGCCCTACCGGGCACACGGACGAGGAAGAACCAGCTAATGATCCTGTGGGCTGAGCCCCAGCTCTACCACCCATCGATGGGCAATCATACATTATGTGACCAACCGGACCACAAGCATAGAAAACATCTGAACCTCGGCGACACTGACCTGAATGTAATCTACCACACTGGCTACATTGCGGCACCAGTGGTCTTTTCTGACTAGGATTGCCTCCAAACTGAGGACCTGAGGCTCTCGAACTCTAACCAGGACCGGAATAAATAGGGCGATCAAATCTCCTGCCCGCAAACCGAGAAGTTGCACTAGTCTCAGACTGGCCTGAATACTTGGAATATTGTTGCCACTAACCCCCTCTATACTCACTACTAGCACCAACGGATCTAGCCCTCTTACTGTGCCCTCTATTAATATCACGCTCACCTCGGCGCAGCTGCTGTTGCTCCTTTATGTTCTGGGCACCAGCTTGAATACGGGAAATGTCTATCCCCTCTTGTAGTGAAGCCGTCAAACAGTCCTTGAACAAATGTGACCCTAAGCCACTCATAAATCTATGTACTCTATCTCCCATGTCATCCACCATAGTCGGAGCATATCTAGCCAATGAATTAAAGTGAAGGCTATACACCCGGGCACTCATATTCCTTTGCTTAAGATTCAAGAATTTATTAGCTTTGGCCCAACGGACCTCGGGTGGCAAATAATGATAGATAAAATCTTTCACGAACTCTTCCAAAATCGGGGGAGGTGCGTCCTATCCTCTTGAAGATATTCAATTATTGTACCAAAGGACCGCTACATCCCGGAGTCTATAAGATGCCAACTCCACAGATTCAGTATCAGAGGCATGGATTATTTTCAACGTTCTCAACATTTCATCTATAAAATCTTACGGGTCTTCATCCGGCTTCGACCCGAAAAATTCTAGGCATTTAAACTCATGAAATCACGGGCCCTTGCACTAGTGTCTCTATCACTGGGACCCACACTTTTCCATTGAGCCTGAGCGGCAACCAACTGAGTCAATAACTAAATGGTCTCAGTCATCTATTGACCCGAAGAACCTGGTGGAGGAACTGGGGGCATAGGAGCTGGAGTAGAGACAACTTCTTGTTCTCGTAAAATAGGCTGAGTGTGGGAGGTATGTGATGGGGTCTCATTAGTGGATTCACCTTCTTCTATATTCGTTGGCGGCTCCCTTTCCATTTGCCTTGTTGTAGTAGCCTTGCCCGTCTGGGCGGCTTTGGCATTTCTCTTTACCGGCATCGCTGAAATCATAATGCACAATTAGGGAGAAGAAAACCTTATAACACAGCTCTATCGCACGATCTAATAAGAAGAACAATAGTCATTTTTCCTAGATGCCCCGCAGCCTCTTATTTATAAGTGTGGCGCGCTTCAAACCCATAAACGAGACTCTGCTAGACACGGCTCGTAGACACACCCTAGGACGGAACTGCTCTGATACCACTTTTGTCACCACTCGACTAGGGGCCATGACGGGTACCCAGAGCTGACTGATGAGCACCACTCATTATGCTAATTATCATACCCAACCTGAACACACATAATCTCAAAGGCAATATATATATATATATATATATATATATATATATATATATATATATACATAAGCCCTCATGGCTGCAAAAATGATATACGAAATATACACTGATGTACTCATGAGACAACTACTACCCACGCATACGTATAAACGAGCCTCTACTGGAGTACTGAGACATAAGGATGGGACAGTACCCCGTCGTTCCCAAATATGTACACAAAAGAATGTATCAACAAATGGCACATCCGGAGTAGTGGAGTGCTCCTGCGAATCTGCTGAGTAGCTCCTAAGAATCTGGGCCGCCTCTTTACCTACCTGTGGCATGAACACAATGTCCATAGAAAGAAAAGGACGTCGCTACGAACAATGTACTGAGTATGTAAGGCATACACAATAACATGATAAAGAGATGCCAGAATATAAGATAAAGGGGTAACTTGTAATTGATCGCATCTTAAGGCGGAGTCATGCATGCTAACTCATATAATAAACAACATCATCTCATATAAGCATATATATAGAATTTCCCGACCATATAGGTACGGTGTGATCATCATTAGTCCCCATCCGGGCCTCCCTCGTCCGGGGTAAACATCTTATGCCGCCTACTAGTGTTGTCTGCCCATGCCATCTAGACACGGTGTATATGCCACCCGCCTTAGTAGTGTCTGCCTGGCTATGTAGGCACAGTGTAATCGCATTTTTATATACTTATCATGAAGCATGCATAAGAACTCAAGTAAAAGCTATAACTCTACCGGGGTGACGTAAGGTCGAGAACCCCCGATTCCATTATGGAGTAGTCATGATCATCATGTCTCACCTTGAAGGAACTAGCATCATAAGTTTAGTCTAACAACAATGAACAACATCAAGGAATCATATAAGGATCATGAGCTTTATAAGAATATCACATCATGAGCTTTACGGTCTCTAGATTTAGATTCATCTTTATCATTATCACATTCATAACACGTCTCTTATCATTATCTTGTTAGTAGCTCTTAATAATCATAAACTTATAATTCCCAGAATATGAGAAAGTCATGGAAAGATAAAGGAAGTCATATTGTCGGAATCATGCCTTAGAAAAAAAAGGGACTAGCCTCACATACCTTTGCGCCTCTTTAACTTTATCGATTAAATGCTTCCCTCCAATCTTCACGATTCTACATTCAAAAGAATCTGTACTAAGATTCTATATCGTCTGCTTTACGCTAATTAAAGGTGTAATTTGAGCATATCAAATTTTGGCGCCATTGCCGGGGAATACAATTTTGAAATTACTAAATAGTATTTACTTTGATTGAAGTCTTTTGCTTATTCCATCACACCTTGTTTGCTATTCCTTGAAACCAGGTGAACATGAATCAGAATCAGCAAAACCATCATGTTGGTAACCAGGGGAATCGATTGAATAATCAGGCGAATGAATCAGATGAAGAAAATATTTTCGCTGATCTTATTCCAGAGGAGGACTATGCATCTGCTGTTGTTCATCCTCGATGTGGATCTGCAAGCGTAAAAATTGACTCCTCTCTATACCAGTTGTTGAAGATTTAGGGCTACTTTCGGAACTCTACCGAGAATGACCCTCAACGTCATTTGCAGAATTTTGTGGATGTCTGTGCTAATCACATCCAAAACAACGTTCCACAAGATGCTATTAGGCTGAGGTTATTCAAATATTCCTTAGCTGAAGATGCAAGAGCATGGTTCGAGAAGCTGCCTCGGAATTCTATTACTACATGGGCAGAGATGGCAACAATCTTTCTCAAGAAATGGTACCCTCCTATCAAGAAGGCTGAGATTCATGACAAGATTTATGAATTTAAGCTGCGACCGAGGGAACAGTTATATGAAGCTTGGGAAAGATTCAAAGAGTATTTGTAAAAGATTCTGAATCATGGTTTTTTGGAGAACATATTAATAGAGAAGTTCTACCGAGGGCTGGATCCAGTGACTCAATCAATCGCTAACAATACAGCTGATGGTTGTTTCATGAATAAATCTTATCGACGAGTGACCAACATTCTTGACAGGCTGACTACTCACAGTCAGGTTTGGCACTCAAACAATGCTGATGTTGTGCCTTACAGTAGTGCTATGATCCAGAATATGGTAAAGGAGAATCTAGATACCCAGCAAACATTGGTTGAGCTTGCAACAAATATTTCCTTCCTAACAAATAATTTTGATGAAACCCAGATTAAGAAGGTGAATGTTTGTGAGGATAATGCAGGTATGCCAAAAGGGATGTACCAGACCCAAAAGGGTCCGTTTCATGAGGGACCTCCTATGCAGGTTGAAGATGCTAACTGCATGAATAACTCTCAAGGGGTTATCAAAGACAAAAATACCAAGAAGGTTACCAAAACCAAAATCAATTTTAACATATGTTATATACTCATTATCATAAATCATGCGGTAGAACTCTAGTCCATAGCCTCTTTGCCATACATAAAATATTATTTCCAGTCATCGTCGCACACTTCCATCTTAAATCATTTAGGGACTTCATTTCTCGTATACATTGAGTTCTTGATTTTTATGCTTCAATATGACCAAAACCTATGGCCTGGGTAAAATTTTCTCATGTTGGACGGTTCAATTTCCTGGTCCAAAAATACGGGGTATTATAGCTTGAACCGTATTTCATTCAAATAAATCTCAAACCTTGACAAAGCTTATTTTCTTCGATTTGTTTAACTTCTAATATTTACAACACATCTGTACCATTACTCTAACCACCTATAAGCTTGGGGGATAACCTCGTTTCCGTTACTAATTTCATTTAACTCAGACGCTTTCCATTGCATGAAAACACGGGATGTAACAGAAACACACGGACCATCTCTTCCCATCTAGCAATAGAGTCTCGAGGCATCTTTGTGAACCATTTTCTCGCTTCTCCGGCTAACGAATATTTGAAGAGTTTCAGTCGAACTGCTTCTTGAGTCACTCCCCACTGGATATGCTGAGAGCACACATCCAGAAAGTTTCTTATGTGTTGGTGACGATCATCATCGACTGCATTCTGAAAGTATCCCTCTTGTTTGAGCATATGACAGAGGGAATTATCAAACTTGATAGTAGTAGCAGTCACCCTTAGATGAATGATTGTAGATGCAAAGTCTTCATCTGCTTCTGGTTCATCAGCAAAAACATTTTCGATTGGAAGTTCGTTGTTGGCCATGATCACCTGGTTTACAAGATAGCAAACAAGGTGTGTTGGAATATGACAAAGACTTTAAGAAGAGTAAACAATATTTAGTAATTTCAAAATCGTATTCCCCGGCAGCGGCGCCAAAATTTGATACGCTCAAATTACACCTATTAACGCTATAACGCGGACGTTATCAAATATAGTAACCCAATAAGGTTGGGGTCAAATCCCACAGAGAATATGGTGTGAAAAGTTTACTAAACAAGTATTGTACTAATCTTGCGGTCTTGGTGTATTCCTGAAAAGGGTTTTATAGTTGTTTTGGTTTGTGGAGTAATTTAATGTGACTGGAAATTTAAAGTTATAAATATATGGGTAAAAAAATCAAGGTTGTGTCCCCGTCAAATAAGTGTATGGTCATGGTTCTCGTTGTTGATATACTTCTAATGGACTGTTTGTATGGATGCACTTAACCTCTATGTGAATATGAACTATTTCCCAATAAGAAAAGATTATATCTTTCTATGCCTTTTCCAAGGATAAGAAAGTATGCATGAAGAACGGTTAATTATGCCAAGTAAATTCCTCTTATTCCTAAGTGAATTTATTAAATAAGGTTTAAAGCCCTGAGTTCTTATTATTTGTCCTTACCTAACCGTAGCTATTTTCCCAAATAAACTAAAGTTTATGGCGTTAGCTAATGTTTACAACCACTAACTATATGATGAAAACGAAGAACAAATAAACCCTAACAATCCATTATGCGTATATCTTTCACGATCCCCAATAACAACACACCCATCCTTGGGTTAACAACCTTAGTAAAGGTGTTTAGCTACTCATGGCAACAAGAAAACAATAAAAGATTGAAGATTGCATAATCGAATTTTTGTATTGAAATTACGAATAAAACTTAAAAGTAATGAATGTAATTGTCTGGATATCTTCAAAAGCAATAACAACTCAAAAGTAATTACTACAAGTCTAAAACTCCAGATGTCTGAAAAATAAAACCTAAATTGGTATTTATACAAGTCAAACTCGGAATAATCAATCCCAGTCCTGTTCCATCTCGGCTTGCACTTCGACGGGCCATCTTTGCACTTCGATAGTTGTCGACATGCTCGACGACCATATCGATGATCTGAGTATGCTTTTTTCACTCTGCAAGGACTCCACTGTCGAAGCACTTTGATGGACCGTTGATCATGTCGATGGTGCAAGTCGATGATCTGATGATGATCTGATGATTTGTTACTTCGCAGGAACTTATTGACGAGGCAATTCGATGGTCCGTCCTTATGCTTATCAGAACAAATTGCTTATTTTCCTTGTTTTTTCACTTTCCAAGTATTCTAACATCAAAATACCTGCACAACACACAAAACACATCAAACCGACACAAACTTCCTCAAAAATATGTAAAACTTAGAGTTAAAAAGCATTGGATGTGCCAATATTCCCGGCACATAAGCCGCGCTATAGTCATCCGGCAGACACGTAGATGTGCACACCACTACAATGGGAAGGTTATGATGTTACCTCAGATGCGGGATGCCCCGAGCGCGGGATGATATGATATATGGATAGGGCTGCACGTTATGCAGCACTAACACTTATATTATTTATGTATGTATGAAAATGTTTTTTTTAAAAAGTCTAAGCATGCATGACAGCCGCCTTAAGGGGTCATCAGATGTACACGTTATTTCTCTTATCTCATGTTTCTTTCATATTTTCATTATATTTTTAGTCATGCCTTGCATACTAAATACATTATTCGTACTGATGTCCTTTTTTTTGTGGACGTTGCGTTCATGCTCGCAGGCAGATAGGGAGACAGACCCGACCCCTAGGTTGCATGATCGACGACTATACAAGAGCGCTCCATTTGTTCTGGAGCTACAGTTCAGCTGGTACTATTCTTTTTTGTGTATATGGGCATGGCAGGGTCCTGTCACGTCCTTATGAATCTATGTACTCAATGTAAAGGCTGGCTCGTAGATAGATGTATACAGTTAGATATCCTGTAACCATATTAGTTCATATTTTGAAAATCATTTTTTGGCAGCCTCGTCGGCTTGCATACATGGGCATAGTTGATGACGATTATATAGATGTGCTTTTATCTTTTAGATTCATTCCCTTACAGATTATGCTATTTATGAGTTATCTGTTGTGGTCCACCTAGATACGATTATAAGAAGTAAGTTTAGAGGTGCTCGGTAGGTTAGCTCCGTATACCCATCATGGCCCTCCGATTGGGTCGTGATAAAAGTTGTATCAGAGTAGTTCTACCGAGGATGTGTGTATGAGCCACGTCTAGTACAGTCTTGTTTATGGGTGTGAAGAGTGCCACACTTATAAACAAGAGGCTACGGGGCATTTAGGAATAATTGACTTGTATTTCTCATCCTAGATCGTGCGATAGAGCTATGTTGTAGGGTATGAGATTTCTAGTACTAAACCTGATTGTTTTCATAGTTGTGAAATGGCTTCTACGGGAAAAAAGACTAAAGGTCCAGGGGTTACCAAAGTAAGTCCTTCTTATGATACAGATCCATCAAAAAATGTGCCCTCTATTGAGACAGATCCTTCGGAAGTTATGTCCTCCATAGAGATAGTCCCGTCTGAGATTCAGGAGGAACCAACTGAACAGGTAAGGGATAGGCAAGTATTGGGAAATGACCATTTGCATAATCCCAGGTTGACAATATTCGCAGAACGAGGGCCAAATGAGGACAGTGGTAAGTTAGGGAGAGTCAGTATAATTGGTACATTTGTTGAAGGTATTATTCAAGTGAATTGAGATCATGAAATTAATTGAGTGTGTAATTGGTTAAATGTTGAATTATGGTGGTGATAAAAGAATAAAATAATCAATGACAATTAGGTGGCAACCATTCTGCCATGCGGCAATCATGGAGACAAGCAATATATGACTATATAACCTTTTGTATTGGTGGCACCTTTTGGTGTAGGTTAATAAATATGAGAATAAGGGGACCCCACAACACAACTAGGAAAGAATTTACATGGATATCACTTTACTTGGAAAGGTATCTGTCACACCCTCATCTTGATAGGGCATGATGGGCACCCGAATCTCATCAGAGTCGAGCGAATCCTTAAACGTTCGCTTTACCAAAACCAGTCATTTCAAAAACATTTAAAAAAATATGAAACTTTTCCAAATAGAGGTCATTATGTTTATACAGATTATGAAAAACTTTCAATCAGTTACGTACTTTTTACCAACTGAAATCATCTGAAAATACATACTCTTTTAACATCTATAAATGATTCGCACTTCTCGACGCCCTATCCACAGGACACTATCTGCAAAGTCTCTAACATATACAAAATACCATGACATAAGTACTTTGACCCGGCAACACTCCGAACTAAGATGGAGCTCGCCAATCGCGCTGGAACACCTTTAACAAAGTCTTCTACTCATCTGGGCATACCTGCGTGGCATGAAACGCAGTCCCCAAAGAAAAGGGGGTCAGTACGGAATATGTACTGAATATGTAAAGCGGTAACAAATCGTAACCATAGCTTAATTTAGGAGAGAATAAATCACAATCAAACTCAATACCTGCAACCTTCGCTGGAAGAAACATAAATGTATACACGAGGTCTCAAAACAATCCTTAAGTAAATAATACGAGCGAACACACATTTTTTTTAAGTAGATGATGCAATCTAACACATTTGATGCTTCCAACATGCTAACAAAGTATTCCCTTCGGACGGCCGCTTCCGGCATAGTAATGATGGCCCCTTCGGGCAGCCGCTTCCGGCTTAATAACAATGATAGCCCTTTCGGGCATGCCGCTTCCGGCATAATAATAATGATGGCCCCTTCGGGCATGCCGCTTCCGGCATAATAATAATAGTGGCCCCTTCGGGCATGCCGCTTCCGGCATAATAATAATGATGGCCCCTTCGGGCATGCCGCTTCCGGCATAGTAATAACGATGGTGGCCCATTCGGGCATGCCGCTTCTGGCATAATAATAATGATGGCCCCTTCGGGCATGCCGCTTCTGGCATAATAATAATGATGGCCCCTTCGGGCATGTATGTAAATATGCAAATATATGAAAATCTTTGAAAACCATCGAAAGACTCCCTCTGGAGCAACTTTAGTTTCAAAACGGGAACTTCTTCCCTTTCTCTTAAAAATGGGGACTTTTTTTTTTTTTTTTCCAAAACTATCATGTATCACTTTGAAAGATCCATAACATAAACTAAGGCCATGTGTTATATAGCATGCTCAGACATAAGTTGAGGCCATAGCACACTCAGGCACAAGCCGAGGCCATATATTATATAGCACACTTAGTCACGTCATGAAATCATCTAATAGCTTAGGCTCGAAAATCTCGCACCCCCTTTCGGAGTGGTTTTGAAAGTCTAAATAATAAAATCTCGCACCCCCTTTGGAGTGGTTTTGGAAAATCTAAATAATAAAATCTCGCACCCCTTTCGGAGTGGTTTTGGAAAGTCTAAATAATAAAATCTCGCACCCCCTTCGGAGTGGTTTTAGAAATCGACTTTATGTTTCCTTTAGTACAAAACTAATTTTCTTGAAATCATTAGTAAACCACAAACACGTTTCAAGTAAAACCGAGTTTGTATAAGAAAGTTAACAACCATATGCACGAGCAAAGCGGTGAGAAACTAAGTGCACATAAATCAGCTTTTAAGGCCCGATGGATAAGTATACTTACCGACGCCTGAAGACTCAGAAACAAGTTTCGGGTCAATCCGACTTAGTATAAGAAGGTTATGAGTGTTTGAAGTACAGAACCTTCTACGAACGTTTCAGAAGCTATTTTGGGAAAATTAAAGCAACAACCATACCCAGTACCTTTCAAATATCGTTATGGACATCATTCATTATAGAACCCCCCATGAACGTTTCCAAAACAATCCGAGTTTGCTTATGAAATTTATGAACGTTATTCATTATAGAAACCTCTACAACCATTTTCAAGCAATCTGAGACCGTCTACGAAAGTTAGGGACATTACTACATACAGAACTCCTTAGACTTTTCTTGTTATTTAATCATACAATAAGCTCGGCTATACTAAGTATACTCACATCAAGAAGTGAATAATAATCATTAACAAGCTCGGAATCAAGAATAGAGTTACCCCATGATACGTATCATAACTTACTTAGCTCTAGGACATGCCAAAAGAAAGAAAGGGTAAGCCTTACATACCTATCCCACGTCCAACTAGCTACGCTTATTTGTCCAAACTTGCTAGTCTAAATTCAAGGGAATTGACATAATCATTAGACTCATCGACATATGCTTGTCTTAGTTCTTCAAATGAATTCATTTATATTCTGCCGAAATTTCGGCAGCATTTCCCCTATAAATAGACCATCCCTAAGAATCTAACTCGACTAATTTATCAACAACAAATCCGAGAATTCAACTTGGCCAAATTATCAACAACAATACCAACAATCATATCTCCAACTTCAACAATTATTTCAAATGCATTCTAACACTAGCAATCCTTTTTACACAAATCGACGGCATTACATTTATATTCAATTCAACCACACATTCTCAAGCTAACATCAATGATTTCACATTCAAGTATTAATCCGAAATCATTCTAACATGATTCAAGAACACTTCAAACAATCCACACAATATTCAAAACAACCCAACCAACATACTACTTCACCCGAAGCCTTCCAAATTCAACAAGAACAATAACAACACATTTCCTTCTTTCAAATTCATGAACTACATCAACAATTCACATGCTAGCAACATTATTCTCCATAAATACAAGAAACTACATTCAAATCACATTAACTTCTCCAACAAGCCACAACAATTTCAATACCAATTTGAACCATTAAACCTTCATTTGCACCATAGAATCTACAACAACAACAACTAAAATACTATGTAAAATTAATTCATCACTTCTACACAAAACAACCATCCAGACGGCTTCAACCCAACACTCATATTTTCTTGAATTTCATGAATTTCTACACTCTACAACACATACAAACCATCCATAACATATAAAAAGAGGATTAAACCTTACCTTTTCCACTTATCTTCTTTCTTGGCTAAAATTGCTCCTTGTAAGAATGAATGGTTTTCTTGCCCCAACAACTACTCCACGTTAAAGAGGACCTTCCAATTGGTGGGATTTCTAGAAGAAAATAATTTTTTGATCAAGATTTTTGGGTCCTAGTTTTTGGGCACCATGGCCGAATGGCCCTTGCTCTTTTGCTTCTCCAAGCTTCTTGAATACTCTAAGGGATAAGAGTGAAAACAATGAGGCCAATAAGTCATCTTTTGGGTATTAATATTAAGCTCCCATGTGGGCCAAGGCCCACACCCTATTGGACGGCCCACTTGGCCCATTTAACTCAAGCTCACTTTTTTTTTTGTTTTGTAATTCATGAAAATTTATTTTCCAAATTCCAAATTTTCCCTTAACCTTCCTCAGTATTTTCTATGGGCCGTCATGCGAATTTTCCTTTTTGCCCCTAGTCTTTCTTAATATTTCCACATCAAAACTTTCATGAACAACTTGTGTGCTAAACAAGGTCAAAAATATAGCCTTGCCCTTAACTTCCCACAATTATCTCGCATTATCCGAATACGCAAAATACGGGATATAACAGTATCAAATAGAATATATATTTGCAACACCTTTTATGTGAGAAATATAGGCAACATGTAAAAACTCATCTTTTGGAGTTTACTTATGGAATTAATGTGTGATGCACATTTAGTTTAGAAGCAGCAATATGAATATTAGTAGCAGCAACGTGATTTCCTTTTTAAGGAAGAAAAGTATAATTCATTTCAAGAACAATATTTGGGTTTTGCTCACCGCTTCGATCTTGTTGTTTCGCTTTGTCATGCTGCTGAATTCGGGCTTTCTTTGAAGTGTAGTAAGGTGGAAGAAAAATATTTATTGGCATATAAGGTAAGAATTCTCCTACTCTTGATATATTTAATTTCGTATGGATCATAGCAAATTGTGGGATACGAAATATGGAGTTAATAGCGAGAAATCATTTTTTTTGACGGATTAGAATGGTGGAAACGACGTTATTACTACGATATGTTTATTGAGTTGATATTGTAATTCTGGGCTGTTTTGAGAGTGATCTAAAGGTGAATCTGATTCTAGCTTGAGATGAAATTGTTGGTATTGTTGTTGTTGGTATTGTGGTTGATGTTTAGCTGAATTGGAATCTCGGGGATTGTTATGTTTTTAGGGGAAATGCTGCCTAAATTTTGATAAGTAACGTGCTAGCTTAGACTTTGGATTCTGAGTGTACTATATTTAATATCTAATATCAATAATGTTGTTGTAGATTGGGAAGCCCAAGGTCTGATTTGTGGTTAGCTTGGAGCAGATAAGGTATGTTAAGGCTATTCCCTTTTCTTCTTTCGGCATGGTCTATATGGAACCAACAGATGACAGACGTATAAACTCCAAAGAAGCTTCTATTCTTAAGTACTAGAATGGCTAATGTTCTTGATTTCCAGAAGCTATTTCGTTATGTCCTGATACGTGTCTATGATTCCTGAAGTCCTATTTTGATATCATAATTCATAGTGACATTCGAGGGTATTATGCTTCCAGGTTATTCAAAGAGTTTCAGAAATAATCTTATGAGTCTCACTTGAATTCATTTGCTTCTATATGCATGTAAAGCTATCCCTTCCTTCATTTTTTGGCATGAGTTACATAAAATAAGCGGACGACGAACGTACATAATTCCAATGAATCCTAGTCCTCAGTGATACTTGACACGATAGTTGTCTTTGATTCTCCAGTGTTATTTCATTCTAATAATATATTCTATTGAGTCTCAGATGATGATTTAATTTGTATATGGTTGCTCTTGATATTCTATTCGTGCATAACGTTATTACATCATTTCACTGAGTCCCGGGCCGGGTATGTATTCGTGCACAGTTTCATCGCATTATTCACCGAGTCCCTCACTAGATGGCCGGGTACGGTATATATATGATTACTTCACCGATGTTATACCCCGTATTTTTGCAAGTCGGATTATTCGAAAGCTAATCGGCGTAAGTTTAATAACGAGATTATTCATGGGATATAAGACAAAGGCTTTTAAATCCCCGATTTTCAATGAGTGCGCGATTGCTTGTAAATTTAATTGGTGTAGAAATATCAGTGGAGATTAGGGATTAATTAACCATGATTATATTATTAAGTGGGGATTAACAATTAATTAAGCTAATTGGACCATTAAGTGGGCCCCACGACATATGGCGGAATTTGATTGGTGTTGAATGAAAATTTGACACATGTCATAAGGATAGACACGTGTCACAAGGGTGGACACGTGTCCATTTTGTAGGCACTATATAAGATTATGGTTTAATGACTAAGTCATCAATTACATTACAATTTCAACTTTGCAAAATAGAACTTAGAGAGAGGAGCTCTAAAGCTCTAGAGAGAGAGAGGGTTCGGCCATGGCTATAGCATGGCTTCATGAAGCTCATGGCCAGCCATGGCAGCCCCTAAACAGCTCACGGCCCCCCCCCCCCCCCCCCCCCCCTCTACACCATAAAATTGTTAGATTTGCAAGTTCAATTGGAGGAAAAAAGAAAATAGAGGAATCTCACGACCATGGTTGATAATAAGAACTTGTCTTTAAGGTAAGATTTAATCCTTTTCTACATGTTTTGGAGATGGTTTGACCTTGCTATAATTTGGTAGATGTGGATTGGATATAAGGAATTGTGTATGTTGATGTTGAGGTGTTGTTTGGGCCGTGTAGGGGCTGCTCTAATTAAAAATGGTGGATTAATATTAATTAATGTTGTAGTCATTGTTGTCATGGATTATGTGATGAAAGTGGAGGAATTTTATGGCTAAAGTTGAAGTTGTATTTGTTTTGTGGGCTGTTTTAAGGACTTATTGTGATGTTAAGGTAGTTTTCTTGCATATGAATAATTGAAGTTGTTGTCGTGTATGTGTTGATATGATTCGCAATTTTTGATGGAAAGAGTGTATGAGATAATGTCTAAGAAGCGTATGTGGTTTGCTTGGTGTATTTGTAGACGTTGGTGAGATTATCGGGCATCTCTATGTTGTTAATTAAGGGCTGTTTTGGGACGTGTTGTCGTTCTTGTAGAGTTGGAAGATTAAGTGTAATTAGAGTTATGCATCATGTTGCTATAATGGTTGGACTGTTATAAGGTCGTTTCGATGAAATGTTACGACTGTAGATTGTTAAGAATAACTTGAATACGTCGTAGTCATTAGGTTAATTACTATTGAATGTTGTAATGTATGGGCTGATTGGAATGTTATGCGGGCTGTTCGGAGTATCCTTGAATCATGTCTTGGTTAGTTTCGATATAGTACTTGAACGTGTGGTTGTTGATGTTGACTTGGTTGTTATGTGGTTGGTTTGAATATAAGGGAAACATCGTCTAATTTTCTAGAAATTAACTACTAACGTTGGAATATGTTTTGAATCTTCCCGTAGCTTAACCATAGTTCTTGACGTCTTAATATAGGTTGAGACACTTCGGGCAGCGTATACGTATTGTGTTACGGATAAGCGTTAAAGGTATGTAAAGCTAACCCTTTCTTGTTTTTGGCATGATCTTTATGAAATGAACAGATGGCGTGTATATGATTCCAAAGAAGTTCCTATTCTTAGAGCCACTAGGATGGATAATGTTCTTGATTCCCAGCAGCTATTTCATTATGTCTTAATACGTGTATATGATTCCAGAAGTTCAATTTTGACATAATCCATAGTAACATTCGAAAGGTACTTGATATGACTATTGTCTTGATTTTCAAATGTTGGTTCATTTTGATTATTCTAGTGTCTCAGATATGATTTAGTTTGCATATGGTTACTCACTACACTGCTCGTGCATGCCTCAATATGTCTTTCACTGAGTCCCGGGCCAGGATACGTTCTCGTGCACAGTTTCTTTGCATTACATACCAAGGATGGTATGTGGCGACCTTATTCACCGAGTCCCATAATGGGCCGGATATGATATACGATATTGATACGCATGATTTTCATTTCATAACGCAAGTGTATTGATTTTTTAGAAGTCATACTTGTTTCTGGTAATCTCTATTTCAGTTCTGACCATTTTTATTGTATTTCATGCTTTATATACTCAGTACATATTCCGTACTGACCCTCTTTCTTTGGGGGGCTGCGTTTCATGCCCGCAGGTACAGATAGTCAGTTTGGTGACCCTTCAGCATAGGACTTCCACTCAGCTGTCTTGGAGAGCTCTGTTGTTCCGGAGCCTAGACTTTTGGTACAGATCTTATGATGTACGTATATGTTTACCCAGGGGTACGGCGGGGCCCTGTCCCGTCATATTTCGCTATCGATACTCTTAGAGGTCTGTAGACATATGCGTGGGTTGTGTATAAGTTTTGTTCAGCGGTGTCTATACTGTCACGACCCAGCCCCGTGGGCCGCGACTGGTGCCCTACTTGGGCACCGAAACAGACAAACATACCAAATCGTCATCTTATAGCTAGGTCAATTTTCAAATTCATCATTTTAAACGGATCTGAAAATCATTTTCTTAAGCGATCACACGTGTACAGAGATATCATATCAGAACAAAAAGGGGTGGCGGAATACACATCGCCGATCATATACACACATATACAAACATACAGGCCATTTAGGCCGCATCAAAATCTGATAGATTGGCGGAATGTACATCGCTAGACACAAATATCACACGCTGCCACAAATCGTATCAAACTGTCTCAAACACATTTTAAACACAACCATATATGTACATATATATCAGAAGCCGACTAGGCTATCAAATGGCACAACGGCCCCAAACATATACAAATGCACGCCGACGAGGCTGCTATGGCGAGTGTGATCATACAAACATACCTGAACAGAAGTAGGCACAACCCACATATACGTCTACAGACCTCTTAAACAGACCAACCGAATCATATGGCGGGACAGGGCCCCGCCGTACCCCTGAACAAATACATACATATGTAGCGAACGAAGATATATACAAAAATGTAGGCTCCGGAATAAGAGGAGCACTCCAAATAGCAAAAGAGGGTGTCCTAAACTGGTGGATCACCAAACTGTGCGTCTGTACCTGCGGGCATGAAACGCAGCCCCCCCGAAGAAAGGGGGTCAGTACGAAATATGTACTGAGTATGCAAAGCAGAATATACAGAAAACAAACCTGAGGCATAAACGAAATAGAAGTACAGAACATAAGTGCAAACCCAAAATATCAAAATGTTTACTCTCAAAATATAAGTCATGCATAGGGCACAGAGAATATGGTCGCCCGCCCGTCGATGGTGCCATAACACAGCATAACACCAGAAGGTTTCAAATCTCCGTATCCCCGTCACACATCATCATAACATATCATAAGCCATATCACAGCATAACTCCATAAACGGAACCCGGCCCTATGGTGAGGTCTCGGGAACCGTAACACAGCATACTGCCGAATATATCATAGTGCGCACGATCACAAAACCGGCCCGGGAACCGGCGAACGATATCATAATAATCGGCACGAGCAGAGTAGTGCGGAAACTAATGCAATTTACATATCAAAACATTTATGAAACTGGACATAATCATATGACAACCCGTTAGGCAAACTAGTCCGGACAACTGATCAATACGGAGTTTATCTCACAAAAGTACTTCTGAAATCGTATTCATAGTTCAAAATGTAAATCAGAATATCATGGAGTAATCAAAACATTATTCTTTAATGGCTAGAGTTATAAGCAAAAGTCTCTTTCCGATATCGTACAAAGTTAAGTCAACTAGGGCAACGAAGGAGACTCGGGGCTAGAGGGCCCACCTCGGTCCAAGTCGAGGCGGCGAGCAAATTTTTACAGACATTTGACCTTATGGAATCAACCATGAAAGGTTAGGGGTGATTCGATCATATTTATGAAAGTTACGAATGTTTGAACGTTTCTTTTCAACAAAGCATAAGTTTCTAATTCAATTTCACTGAATAGAATAGTGCTAAAAGTAAACTCGGATTTCTATGAGTAGAATGATCCCCGAGGTTCGAACTCAAACCTAGTACATCTAGGACAAGCCAAGAGAAGAAAAGGGATAGCTTTACATACCTCACTTGCGCCTTACGCTCGTCCAAACTCAATCCCCGTTTCGTCCAAAATCTACAATTGGTCATAGTTGCCAAATATAAGCTCCACGCTTTTAGAATTTCAAGTCTTAAATTCATATTGTCTACCGAAATTTTGGCAACATTCCCCCTATAAATTCAATGTCCCCGAGACTTAGCTCGGCCATAATATCAACAACAACAACCACAACAATAACAACAATCATCAAAATCACAACAAAACGCATTCTAACATAATTTTCCCTTCCTTTCCACATAATGTAACTCTTCCATTCTTACTTCACACTTCCAACCCAACATTTTCCATATCCATTAACCAATTCAAGATTATTCAACCATATTTCAATAACATTCCAATCAATACCCAAGGATATAAACAATTCCGCCAATTCCATATTCTATCCGAAACTTCAACGAATGCAACACCACCACCAACTCGCCTTGTTTTCTTTCAAATTCATGAACAACAACCATAATTCACATCTAGAATCTTACTTCCACAATTACATAAAAATCATATAAAAATCACATAATTTCCCATAATAATATACAACCATTTTCAATACCAACTTAGCTCGTTAAACCTTTATTTACGTCATAAATGCCATGACGGCACAACTAACATATCAAACAAAGTTAATTCATTTCCATTTCAACTTCCATATACCACACGGCCAACATCTATATTTCCAACTTCAACCAAATTCATTCAACTTTTATTTCCAATATAAATTTCACCATAACCACAACTAGAATACAACATAAAATTCAACTCATCATATTCATACAACATCACACACACACGGCTACATGCCTACACACACACCCACTTTGCAAACTTCCATATTTCCATAATTTCTACTCATTTCCACATACTACAACACAAACAAACCTTCATAACATAAGAAAAAGGAATTGATTCTTACCTTTTCTCTTCAACTTCTTCACTTGACCAAAGAAACACTCTTTTGCTTCCAAATTGGTATCACATAGAAGAGGATCTTGAGCTTAGTATTAATTCAACAAGGGATGAATTTTGGACTAAATATTTGAGCTCAAAATTATTTTCTCTCTTTTTTTTTTTGAAGGGGGCCGAAACCCCTCTTCTTGCTCTTGCTCTCATTTTTTTTTTCTTGAACTTTCTAATGGGGAATGACTAATGGTCCCTTATATTTATTTGTCACATGATCATCATGTGACATGGGCTTGGGCCAAGGCTTGTTGGCCACCCCTATAAAAATTGGGCCTCATTTTCTCTTTTATTTAGAGCCCAATAATTCATGCATCTTTTTTTTTTGTAATTTCCGAAACTAATTTCCAAAATTCCAAATTTTGCCCTTGGCCTTCTTCCGTATTTCCGCAACAATATTTCTCATAAATATCACACACATATGTTAGATAAAACAAAAACATAGCCTTATTTCCTACAAGGCAAGATTATTCCAACTTTTCCAAATGCGCAAAAACGCGGGATATAACATATACGATGTGCTATGGATATGTTTGTATGTAGTGGCAGCCTTGTCGGCTTGCATATCATTTTATGATTTGATTAGTTGAGACTCCTCAGGAGACAGTTTATCTGGATATATATATATGATGACGTTATGAACCTTCAGAGTTCTTTTGCAAGTTTCCATGTTGTTCATAGATTCAGTTTGACTATATCTAGTAGGTATGTATATGAGTGTCCAGCTCAGGCACTAGTCATGGCCAATGGGGTTGGTTCGTGACAACCGAGTCCTTCGCTAGAGACGTGTACGGTATATATATGATTACTTCACCGAGTCCCTCACTAGAGGGTCGGGTACGGTATATATTTATATTTCACCGAGTCCCTTACTAAAGGGCCGGGTATGGTATATATTTACATTTCTAGTCATTGCCTTTGGGGCTACTTACATGGTTATTCTCTGCCTTCGGGGCTATTCATATTACAGGTGGTTTCTCATACTTTCACTATGGCTTATATCTCATTCTTTATGATTACTGCTACCTTACATACTCTGTACATTGTTCGTACTGACGTCCCTTTGCCTGGGGGCACTGTGTTCATGCCACACAGTCCCAGATTATTTTGCAGGTAAAAGTATTCAGCTAGGATGGTTGGCTATCAGCTGGGATTGGCAAAATTCATTTTCTTCCTGGAGCAGTGCTGAGACATTATGGTTATCATATGTGTGTATGGGTACGTCGGGGCCCTTTCCCGACTCATATTATTCAGGTGTTTACTCTTAGAGACTTTGCAGACAGTGTCCAGTGGTTAGTATGTTGAGATGTCATGCATTGAGTAAAGCGCCCATGTAGGCTGATATGTCAGTTTGAATTGTTTGATTTTTGATTAATTGAGTATCGTTCACAAATTTCTATGGTTTTACTGAAAGTAATTTATTATATTTCCAAAAAATAAAAATTATATGTCCAGTTTCAATATGTGAATGCCAGAGGGTTCGCTCAGCTCTAAGTAAGTGTTGGGTGCCCATCATGCCCTATCAGAATTGGGGTGTGACAAAGTGGTATCAGAGCAGTTCGTCTTAGGGGTTGCCTGCAAAGTCGTGTCTAGTAAAGTCTTGTTTATGGTGTGTTGCGCGCCATATTTATAAACAGAAGGCTACAGGGCATTTAGGATGGTTACTCTATTTTTTCCTATCTTAGGATCGTGCGATAGAACCAAGAGATAGGAAATTATATTCCTTATATACTAACCTTTGATTTCAACAGTAGAGTGGTGTCGACAAGAGGAGGTAAATGATGATATTGGTGTTATAGAGGAAAGATATTTCATTGAGGTTACGTTATCAAAATTTGTATATACAGAATGGCGAACCGGTCATCATCAAGGTAAGTTATTTTAAGTATAGTAAGAAAATGGATTGAATGTATATATATTGATGATAAGTTTAGTTATAAGGTGTGAACAGAAGGAACTGAAGGAATCAGTAAAAAGTAAGTAACGGTAAGTATGGTATATGTCAGATATGGTATAAATGTTGCAGGTATGATTGAAACCTGCAGTTAAAGAATGAAAGGGAAAGTAAACAGCAAAGTATAACAGGCACAGTTTGAGTTAGATATATGAGGTAAGTTCATCATTTTCATACTGTTGTTGATATTGGGAGCCCTGTGTGGCTATGTTATATATATGTGTGTATATATATATATATATATATATATATGTTGGCAATGTGAGGAATCTTTGGTATTTCTTGCGTGCACGTTTTGGGATAGTAAGAAATACAGAGGAAACTCTGCCAAAATTTTCATAGAAATATAAAGGGAATGAGATATAAGTTCGTAATATGTCTTGAAAGGTCGTGTCAACAGTAATGATAGGATTTGACCAAGTTGCAAGTCTGACTTTGAGAAATAAAGTTAACTGTTGAATTGATGGTATGTCGATATGGTAAAAAGAAACGATAGGATAATTTAGAAGGGCTTGTGATACTAAGAGATTATTTAGGAAAGGCTAGCAAGTCTTAATAGAGTGTTATATTGAGGTATCGAATGAATTGATAAGCAGGGATAAATTACGACTAGTTTATAGTTAAAAGAAGTAATAGTATGATTGAGACAATAGTGCAGAGGAGGAAGAATTGTGACAAATATGAATGTATTGATAAGACAGCTTGTGTGGTATTAAGGATATGATTGATCTGAAAGGGTAAAAGGTTAAGTATACCGACCCCGTAGAGTGTAATTAAACCATAGTATGAATCGTGAATAAGGTTAAGAAGTGTTACACTATAGGATTGATTACGAACAGGATATTATGTGAATATAATAAGGATTGTTTGAAAATGAGTAAAGCCTAGTAAGGAAGTGACTAAAAGATATGACGTGATTTATGTGACTAAAGTATAAAGGCAAGTGTGAGACAGAACGGTGAGTTATAGAACGGATAAGAAAGACAAGTTCAGAATAAAGATTATGTGATAACAGAAATGATAGCGAGCACAAGAAAAGGAGTTAATTGAAAGAAGGAAATAAGAAGAAAGCAGGAAAACAGTGTAGTAACAGGTTATGACATGTATAGCCGAGAACACGAGTAATATAAGTGACAGAATTATGAAAGACCAAACTACAGAAAGATGAGCAACGAGGTAGAATGAGTGCCAGAAAATTACTTGTATGATAAGAACAAACAGGGATGAACAGAATATGTTTTGAAAATGAGAAAGGGGTTATGCAGAAGTAATGTTTTCCGAAGGATATAGAGGTAGCATAAGATTCCTCGTACACAGAATAAATATGGACATAGACTAGAGAAATGGTAAGGGAATTCTAAAGGAAGCACCCAAGATAGACGTAATTAATTGAGTACGAGTATAGAACGAAAGGGAAATGTATAGCTATGAACTTAAAGGTGTAGTACGATGACAATGTGATAAGATAAGACTGTCATTAAGATGAACCCGATATTATTTTGAGTAAGTTAGAAGTCAGTACTGGGTGCACAACATAGGTAAGAGAGCATAAGTCATAAAGGAGTATCGTGTGTATATGACTTCACCTCGGAAACAGTGAAATCCTTAAAGGACAGGGACTGTAGGTTGAGGAACAAATGATGTATTGTAAATTCATTAGAGGAAACAGATGATACAGGTTGGGATAAAGATAATGCTACAAGAGAACTTTGGACACTTATCATCAGAATATTAGTGCTACCTAATTGAGAATTTCGAACGATTACAAGTGCTAATTAATTGTTGATTAGAGTAAGTGGAATATGGCCTTGGATGAGTTGCTACATTACTCGATTACATACTATCAGATGAGATTTTGTACTATATATAGAAAGGTTCTCGTCGCTTCGTGATTTTATTAAGGTTTCATACGTGGATAATAAAATTTATAAATTATAAAGAAAAGACATGGATATGGTACAGTATACCATGTGAATTGGAAAAAGGATCAGATGAATTTGAGATTGGAAATAGGGACATAGAGCAGAATATAAATAGATACTGGTATAAGTACACCCTTAAGGGGGAAGCGGGTGAGAGAAATGCGGGTGTAAGATGGAAAAAATAGACACTTAAATATATTTGATATAGATGCTTAAACCTTAAGTGAGATCCCTTGCTGAAACAAGTTAGTAAGATCTGAAAGCCAGCAATAAATGGATAGAAGTCAAGATGGTATTTGAGACAGTGCTGAGAATCATCTGTAAAGATTTTGAATAATATTACATTAGAAAGTGGGTGCTTATAAAAAGAAAGAATACGACAAGAGAATGGAAATGAGTAACTTAAGAGATATTATAAAGGATAGCAATGCTATACTGGATTAGAGGCTAAGATGTTGGCAATAGAGTTGGTTGCTAATGGTATTGTGACTTACCGGTAGCAAAGGAGAAGGGACAAGAAATCTCCTATAGTAGGATATGAGAAAATCAAAGGGTGAATAAAGGAAGGGAAAGGAGTATGACAAGATAGGCAACGAGTGAGTTTTAATACAAATGAGACATGTAAAGCAGAATGAACCAGGAGAAGGAAAGACTGACTAAGATTGGATATACTTTATAAAAGTTGTACAAGAATAGCTATGCAACCTACAAATATTTGTATGTTAAGAATGAGACCAAGTGATTACATGATAAGAAGAATAAGGATTCAGTAATAACAATGCGGTTACGATGTTTTGGGTACATTAAGGAAAGATGTAAAGATGGTTTAAGCCAAATTACTGAGATAGAATTAATACTAAGGGCAAATAGGACATGGACATGGTTGAGCCGAAGATTTATCCCGATAACGATTGTAAGATAAGAGAGGAGAAGGCAAGGTAAAGCATGAAGACTACTGAGACGACGCTAAGGTATTTCTTGGGCTAATTTGAGCACTTACGCATATTCTGGTGCGTGATAGGAGAACTAAGAGCAAAATCTGAGTAAAGAGGCAATAGAAGAGTTTGGATTAAAGATAAAGAAACGACACGAGATAATAGGCCTAAAGTGTTACAAGTTGGATTAAGGGAAATTGTGAAATGGTTTAAGCGAGACAACCAGAACGAGTTGGTTAAGACAGTGAATTTTATATGTCAAAAATAAAAAATTCTTTCAGAATTATACCAGATAATGATAGACAGATTACAGAGCAGCTATGTAAAGTTATAATATGAGGGAACTCCACTGCTACATGATAGCCAACTCTAAAGATCGAGATTAAGAGCTAAAAAGTAAAGTGACAGTTAAAGTTTCTTAAAAAAGTCGAAAAGTGATACATGAGGCTGAAGATTCCAGAATATGTACTGGAACAGCAGAGCAATGTAAGGTTATTGAAGTAAAAAAATATTACACATTGGGAAAATTTCGTTTTATTCGTAGAGTCTGTAAAGGGTCTACAGGTTACCGAGAGGCATGAAATACTCCAAGGATTGTAAAGTCTAATGAGTCGACGAAGGACCTCTACGACAGGGTATCTCGAGATGAATTTAGCTAGACTCTGCAGATGTGAATCAATACCATTATTACGGTCATATGGAAGAAACGAAGTGGGAGATATTTGCAAACTATGTGAGACCTAATACCATTATTGAGCAAGAAAAAGGATCGACGAGTCCGAGTACCAAGAAGGGTCATATCAGGAAAGTGACTCACTTATATCTCTTGAAAGTATATTCTTGAGGAATCAGGGTATTGCAACCGAGAGTCGTTACTAAGAAGGAAACTCGTTTTCAACTATTCAAAGAAGATATTATAGATAGTGCATGACAGAGGATTAAAATGATGACTCCAAGAAGAAGGTACGCTGCAGACTATGCGACCTAAATAAAGAGTGGAAGTAGACCTATAAAAATTAGAAGAGAAAACAAGAGGAACCAATCTGCGATGGCAAACCTACCCAAGGGAAAGACAACTCCTATTCTACAGTATTACTGGAAAGATAACTCCAAAACAAGAAAAAAATAAACTCGAATTAAACTTCAAGTATAGATTGATATAGTAAGTGCTGTCAATTATGGAAGTAGCTAAATTATGATCACTTTCTTTGAAAATTCAATTTTGGCTGATTTGAAGTGAATAATGGTATTAAGCCAAGTAAAGAATGGCACAGCATGATAGACGAGTTCTAGTTAGAATTGATTCGTTATAAGGTCACCATAACTAGTATATTTATACAGGACTAGTTTAACATTTGAGGACGAATGTTCTAAATGGGGGAAGGATGTTACATCCCGTGTTTTCATGCAATGGAAAGCGTGTGAGTTAAATGAAATTAGTAACGGAAACGAGGTTATCCCCCAAGCTTATAGGTGGTTAGAGTAATGGTACAGATGTGTTGTAAATATCAGAAGTTAAACAAATCGAAGAAAATAAGCTTCGTCAAGGTTTGAAATTTATTTGAATGAAATACGGTCCAAGCTATAATACCCCGTATTTTTGGACCAGGAAATTGAACCGTCCAACATGAGCAAATTTTACCGAGGCCATAGGATTTGGTCATATTCAAGCATAAAAATCAAGAACTCGGTGTATACGTGAAATGAAGTCCCTAAATGATTTAAGATTGAAAAGTGTGACGACGATGACTGGAAATAATATTTTATGTGTGCCAAAGAGGCTATGGACTAGCGTTCTATCGCATGATTTATGATAATGATTATATGACGTGTTAAAAATGATTATTATTCAAGTGAATTGAGATCATGAAATTAATTGAGTGTGTAATTGGTTAAATGTTGAATTATGGTGGTGATAAAAGAATTAAATAATCAATGACAATTAGGTGGCAACCATTCTGCCATGCGGCAATCATGGAGACAAGCAATATATGACTATGTAACCTTTTGTACTGGTGGCACCTTTTGGTGTAGGTTAATAAATATGAGAATAAGGGGACCCCACAACACAACTAGGAAAGAATTTATATGGATATCACTTTACTTGGAAAGGTATCAAATAGAATATATACTTGCAGCACCTTTTACGTGAGAAATATAGGCAACATGTAAAAACTCATCTTTTGGAGTTTACTTAAGGAATTAATGTGTGATGCACATTTAGTTTAGAAGCGGCAATGTGAATATTAGTAGCAGCAACGTGATTTCCTTTTTAAGGAAGAAAAGTATAATTCATTTCAAGAACAATATTCGGGTTTTGCTCACCACTTCGATCTTCTTGTTTCGCTTTGTCGTGTTGCTGAATTTGGGCTTTCTTCGAAGTGTAGTAAGGTGGAAGAAAAATATTTCTAGGCAAATAAGGTAAGAATTCTCCTACTCTTGATATAATTAATTTCGTATGGGTCATAGCAAATTGTGGGATAAGAAATACGGAGTTAATAGCGAGAAATCATATTTTTTTACGGATTATAATGGTGGAAACGACGTTATAACTATGATATGTTTATTGAGTTGATATTGTAATTGTGGGCTGTTTTGAGAGTGATCTAAAGGTGAATCTGATTCTAGCTTGAGATGAAATTTTTGATATTGTTGTTGTTGGTATTTGTCACACCCTAACCTTACTAGGGTGTGATGGGCACCCGACCCCATATTCGGAGCCGAGCGAACCCTCTGACTCTTATTACATACTTAATCTCTTTGGACTCTTAAATCAAATAGAATGAAATACATAGTAAATCTTTCAGATTCTTTCTTTTCATCGTACTCAATTCAAATAAAATCTATCATCTCATCATATACATATACCGTACCCGGCCCTCTAGTGAGGGACTCGGTGAATAATGCAGTGGAGTGCGCACGATAACATACCCGGCCCGGGACTCGGTGAAAGACATATTGAGGCGTGCACGAGCAGAGTAGTGAGAAACTATATGCATACAAATCAAGACTCGATAAATAGGTACGCAAATTGACACTTGAGGATCATAAACACGTTTCGAGTCAATCCGAGTTAGTATGAAAAGGTTATGGACGTTTTAGTACAGAACCTTCTACGAACGTTTCAGAAGTCATTTTTGGAAAATCAAAGCAACAATCATGTTAGGTACCTTTCGAATATCGTTATGGATCAAATCAAATAGTGCTTTTGGAACCATATGTACGTATTAAAATATATCAAAGACTCAATGGAATAATCAAACGTGCTATCATTTGAAAATCGAGACATTAATCATATCAATTATCTCTCGAATGCCATTCGGAAACATATCAAATAATTCTTCGGACATCATAGATATGCATCAAAACCATATGAAATAGCTTATGGAAGTCAAGAATATTAGCCATCCTAGTGGCTCTAAGAATAGGAATTTCTTTGAAATCATACATATACGTCATCTGCTCGTTTCATAAAGATCATGCCAAAAGAAAGAAAGGGTAAGCCTTACATACCTGTTCCACGTCCTATTAGCTACACTTATTTACCCAAACTTGCTAGTCTACATTCAAAAGAATTCACACAATCATTAGATTCGTTGTCATATACTTGCCTTAGTTTCTCAAATAAATTTACTCATAGTCTACCGAACTTTCGGAAGCATTTCCCTTGTAAATACATCCATCCCCGAGAATCCAACTCGGCCAATTTATCAACAACAATCCCAACAATCATACTAACAACTTCAACAATCAATCCAAAATATATTCTAACATTAACAACTCTTGTCACACAATTCAACGACATTTCATTTATATTCAATTCAATCACATATAGTCAAGCTAACACCAATGATCTCACATTCAAGTGTTAATCCGAAATCCTTCTTACATGATTCAACAACACTTTAAACAATTCACACAATATTCAAAATTAATGTAACCAATATGCCATTCCACCCGAAACCTCCAAAGTGCAACAATAACAATAACAACACATTTCCTTCCTTCCAAATTCATGAACTACACCAACAATTCACTCGTTAACATTATTATTCACATAAATATAAAAACTACGTTCAATCACGTTGGCTTCTAAAAACAGCCCATAACAATTACAACTCCAACTTGAATCATTGAACTTTCATTAACATCATAGAATCCACAACACGACAACCAAGATACTAAGTAAATTTAATTCATTCCTTCTACACAAAACAGCCCACTCACGGCTACAACATCAACACACCTAGTTTCAAGAATTTCATCCATTTCTACACCCAACAACATGCATAAACCATCCATAACATATAAAAGAGGATTAAACCTTACCTTTTCCTCTTAGCTCTTCAACTTGGCTAGAGTTGTGCCTTGCAAGAATGAATGGTTTGCTTGCTCCAACTACTACTCCACGTTATAGAGGACCTTCCAATTAGTAGAAATGCTAGAAGAAAATAATTTTTTATCAAATCTTTTCCAAGGTTCTTGCTTGGTTGTATATGGCCGAATGGCCTCCTTCTTGGCTTTCTCCATGTTTCTTGAAATTTCCAAGTGGTGAAAATGATAAATATGATGAATTAACCATCTCTTATCTAATTATATAATTTATCCATGTGGTCCAAGGCCCACACCTACACTACACGGCCACTTGGCCTTTTGATTCAAGACCATTAACTTTCCATAATTCCATTTTTAACCCCAAATTCTCCTTAATATTTCCATGAGCCACCTCGTGAATTTCCCTTTTTACCCTTAGTCTTTCTTAATATTTCCACGTCAAAAATTTTCATAAACAACTTGTGTATTAAGCAAGATCAAAATATAGCCTTGCCCTAAACTTTTCGCAATTATCTTGAATTATCCGAACGTACAAAATACGGGCTATAACATCCTCCCCCCTTTAGAACATTCATCCTCGAATGTTCAACTGATCTTATGGGGTCTTTTAACACCTCGGGAGGGTCCTTCTTATAGTTGTCCTTTTCTTCATTCCCATTCCTTATCTTTTACCCTATTTTCCTTATAATTGAACTTCCCGGTCTTTAGATGAGTCCTCATTCCGCGTCATGGGTTTTCTAATCCGCTGCGCCAACTCATTATCCTTGTACTCCCCATATCATCTCTTCTCTGTCATTGTTTCGTCACCACACCTTAACAAAAGCCATGTCTTTAGTACGCAATCTTCACTTTATGATCTAATATGGCCACAGGCTGTTCCTTGCTCTCATTTTATCTACAGTATTGCAGTCTCGCTTACCATGCTATAAATACCTATCGGCCTTTGGTGTTCTCTTTTCTTCGCTCCCTGTTTCTTAATGTCTTTGTTACATAATGTTTCTTTACCATTTATTATCTTTCGCAGTCCAGTTGC
Source organism: Lycium barbarum (assembly GCF_019175385.1). NCBI lineage: Eukaryota > Viridiplantae > Streptophyta > Magnoliopsida > Solanales > Solanaceae > Lycium > Lycium barbarum. The sequence continues at coordinate 94,379,448 of NC_083341.1, forward strand.
ACTTATGGTAACTTATGATCCGAGTTCACTTAACTTCTTAGTTCGCAACATCTTTGAGTTCTTACTACAACTTTTTCTTTACTTCCTTCCTCACATCTCTCGACACAAGTATACTTGTCTTTGATTTATTTGTATTGGCACTCATTTCATCCATCATTATTTCTTGTTGGCTCTCCGGTGTGGATTCCTTACAAATATGGTCGAGCATCGCTTCACGTCGATGGTTCATATGATTTCATAGTGTATACTCTCGTGCTCCGTTTAATCAATGGCCCATGTACTATTTTCTAGTATCCGATGAACTCTTTTATTTCCTTCACAGGCGCTGCATTCTTTTTTTTTTTCAAAAATTCCCCGTCTACCAATTGTTGATACTTTCATTATAATAGTCGTTGTCATCCGAAATACCCCTTGAGTCTTATCATTCTCTCCATTATCCTTTGTGAACTTACCTTGTAGCCCTTTCCTGCTCTTTTTATTACTCTTTAAAACATGTCGCTGCGTCCTTAGGTATGGCGCAAATTTGCCCGATATGAGGGATTCAAATCATGTTCTAAACATATCATAATTCATGTTGGCATGAAGCATTATCTTAAGGTGTCTCCCATCCTTTCCCTTCATGTCGTCCTCACGGTACACTCATTGTCAATTTGTTTCTACCTCTTTCATGTATTCTCCTGATATGCTGATATGTTTTGAACTCTGGCCCCGAGCTAATAAATTTTCCTCCTCCGGAGCCTGAAAGTGTTGTGATTCCTTCTAAGTCCAATATAATATGTTCTCCCCCCCCCCCTTTTAAGGGGCTCCTTATCCGCCAATAGTCTCTGAGTATCCTTGTCTACGATAATTACCTACCGTTCTTCATTTCCTTCTTAAGGTCGGGTTCCGCCATCGTATAATCCGGCCTGTCTATCTTCTCGCTACTTACTCTCTCGTTCTCAACTAGAATACTTATAAGGGTATCCAATTCCGATGCCTTCTTTTTCGTCTTTCCACACCTTCGTCTTTTGTGACTAACGGTGTCTTGGACTCACAAGTTCATAGGGACATCGAGATCCACTATGTCTTTTTGTGAAATTTTGATTATACCTCACTCCTCGCCTTTCTTCCTGACTTCACTCATAACATACCTAAACTTCTTCTTCCCCAGGATTCTTCTTCCATTTATGTTTATATCATCATTAGTTTTTCTTCAGCATTTTCATACTCTTCTATCCACTACTAGTCCTTTCGCCCATTTAGCTCACTTACTCATAAGTCTTCTTAACCATGCGCTTGTATTGCAGCTGTGCATCCATGTTGTCTCGAGCGTCCTACTACTTTTTCTCTTAGCATAGAATTCTTACAGTTTACACTCTCTTCATCCTCGCTCATCGAACCTTTAACTATATTTATGATGCTATGACCGAGCGGTCTCCCCTGCACGTTCATTACATTTCATTCCATTTCCTCCAAGATCAAATCTCTCAGACCATACCACTAATTTCCCAATCAACAGTGTCGTCCCATCACCCTTGTTCCTTCCTTTGTGCGTAATTGGGTTCCTATCGCTAACTCGTTAAGGTATCCTCCTTACTCCTATGGTTAGAGATTTCCAATTACCCTACGCCTAAATGCTCTCCTCTTCCTGCGACTAATCCGTTAGTATACCTTTCTACTTTCATCCTTAACCCTCCTTGGGTTTCTTCCTACTCTAGCATCTTTCTCCTTTTGCCATTTGTGGCATCGGCTCTGAAGTTCGTGAAATTTTTACTTTAAACTCGCAAATCCGTTCTACACTTAAATTATCCTTTTGGAAAGCTCCCCCATGTCCGAGGCAACCACATTAATATGGCCTCACATTTATCCTTTTCTATACCTTTCAAGGGCCGAAACCTCTTAATATCGTCACAGGGCTTAATCATTATTTCTCCTACTTCATATCCCCCTGTCCTAGTCACTATTCCTTCACCCAAACTTCCCAAATTCAACAAGAACACTAACTGCATTTCTTTTCTTCCAATTTCATAAACTCCGCCAACCCTCTACATTAACAACCTCATCTATACAAACATAAGAATTCATGCTAGTGTCACATTAGCTTCCATAACAATACCACAACGATTGCAAGTTCATTTCAAGCCATTAAATCCTCACTTTTATTATGGAATTCACAACAACAACAATCAAGTTACTAAATAAAAACAATTCATCTTTTCTACACAAACCATCTCATTCGGCCACCACTTGCAACACACTAAATTCATGGTTTTCGTTAATTTCACATTATGGAATCCACAACTACAACAATTGAAATACTTAATAAAATCATTTCATCATGTCTACACAATATGGCCCTATTCAGCCACACCCACATATTTTATGAATTTCATCCAATTCCACATACTTCAGCATGTACAAAACGTCCATAACACATGTAAAAGGTGATTAAACCTTACCTTTTCTCTTGATTTTTCACTTGGCTAGAATTTGTAACTTGTATGAATATATGTTTTTCTTGCTCCGCTAACCACTTCACTTTGCTAAGGACCCTTCAATGGATTGTTTAGCTAGAAGAGAATAATTTTGTGATAAAATATTTCCAAGGTTCTTGTTGGATTTATCATGGCCTAATGGCCTTGGTTCTTTTTCTCCTTCTCTTTTGTTCTTTAGTCTTCTTGAAATTTCTAGGAAGGGAATGAATAAGATGACTAATAAGTCATCTTTTGGACTTATATATTTTGTCCCCATATGGGCTTTGGCCCATCTATTATGGACGGCCCAATGGCCCCCTTTTAATTTCCAAGCCCATTTTTTTTGTTTTGTTTTGCACTTCATGAATTTTTTTATTTTTTTTTCAAATTCCAAATTTGCCCTTCGCCTTCCTCCATATTTCCACGAGTCATTTTGCGAATTTTTCCTTTTTACCCTTTGCCTTCTTAATATTTCCACATCAAACATTTTCATAAACAACTCATTCACTAAAATTATTTTGGAAAATAGTCTGGACTTTAATTTCTCGCAATCATCTTGAATTATCCGAATGTACGAAATGCGGGATATAACAACAATCTTCAATGTCCTCAACACCTCATCTATGAAACCTTACGGGTCTTCATCCGGCTTTGACCCAAAAAACTCCGGAGAATTTAGACTCATAAAATCACGGGCTTTGGTACTTGCTGCCCGATCACTTGAACTCGCATTTTGTCGTTGTGCCTGAGCGACAACCAATTGCGTCAATAAATGAATGGCCTCGGTCATTTGTTGACCCGAAGCAGCCGATGGAGGAATTGGAGCTGGAGCTCCTCCTTCTTCTTCCACATTAGGCGGGGTAGAAGAAGTATTAGACAAGGCCTCATTATGTGATTCGACTTCTTCTATATTCATCGGAGGCTCTCTTTCTACCCACCTCTTAGCCGTAGTCTTGCCCTTCTGGGCGACTGTAGCCTTTCCCTTTGGCGGTATTCTAAAATCACAACACACTATTAGGGAGGATAAAGCCTTATACATGGCTCTATCGCACGATTTCATAAGAAGAAGGATGGTGATTTTTCATAAATGCCCTGTAGCCTCTTGTTTATTGATGTGGCGCGCAACACACTATAAACAATACTCTACTAGACACGGCTCGTAGACACTTCCTAGGAATGAACCGCTCTAATACCACTTTTGTCATGACCCGACTAGGGCCGCGCTGGTACCCGGGGCTGGCCACCGAGCACCACCCATTCTACTACTCATCTTACTCATTTAGTGCTCTTTTATCAATTCATAGTCAAATCGTAGGAAAAGTCATCTTTCATTTGAGAACATGAAAATACTTTTATATGCATAGGCAGCTCGGCTATCAGAATAAAATATAAATACATATTAATAAATCGTGAGACTATTTAAGCCACACTGCGCATCTACGAGCCTCTACTGGAGTGCTAAACATAAGGACGGGACAAGACCCCGTCATGCCCAAAAATACATATACATGAATATACACAAAAGAATCATCATAAGAACCTCCGAACGAGGGAGTGATTTCAATCAGCTGACAGCTACTACTGGTCTGGGTCGAGCTCTCCTCCCTGTCTACCTGTGGGCATGATCACAGCGTCCAAAGAAAATGGACGTCAGTACGAACATTGTACTGAGTATAAGAGGCATAAACAATGAAATAGAACAATGACATAAAGGAAATATCAATATGGAACATCTATATCTGACTGTCATGTATAAAAGAATTAAGTCATGCGATCTTACTCATACTTGTCATCATATCATGTATGCATAATGTATAAGCAGCCCGCCCATATAGGTGCGGTGTAGTAATGTATAAGCTGCCCGTCCATATCGGATCGGTGTGATAATCATAACATTAGCCTGCGTCCAGGCCTCCCGCATCCGGGGTATCATCTCATGCTGCCCACTAGTGGTGTCTGCCCATGCCATTTGGCCATGGTGTATCGTATAGCTGCCCGCCTTAGCGGTGACTGCCCGGCCAACTAGGCGCGGTGTTATATCATCATCATACATACTCATCATAATATGCTTATCGTAACATGCTTATCATAACACATACATAAGGCTTATGGACAACTTTACTCGATCGGGGTGACGTAAGGTCGTGATCCCCCGATTTCATTATGGAGTAATCATTGACGCTCTGCCTAACCTTGAAGGGATTAGCATATAACGTAAGTGTAAGCAATAAATAACATCTTTAACATTATAGAATCATCATGTCATATCTTCTATCTTATATAGCTATTCATAGACATAGGCTCTTAGCTTTCTGGAATATAGGAACTCATGAGGAGGAAGGAAAATCATGCTAGAAGATTCATGCCATTAGAAGGAAAGGGCTAGCCTCACATACCTTTGACTTTTAACTAAGCTGTCGTTCGCTTGTTCTCCTTCGATATCACGTTTCTACCTTCAAAAGAGAATTCACATTTACGTTAGTTAATCAACTATAAGAACGCACTACTAATTCTAGGGAAAATCGAGCGGAACTTGCTTGGTTTATACTACCTTTCCCATATGCTATATCAACTCCCACACCCTCACAACAACATTCACAATATCGCAATCAACAATCATCATTTATACACATTGACCACAATCCACCATTCCTCTTCAATTTCTCCACATTTATGGTTATAGATTACTGTCGCGTTTCCTCATGTATAATACTTATTTCATGGCCTAAATATCATTTATAATGCATTCATAATCACAACACACCAACATTCATGGTTCAACCCAACTACCATCCAACCATGACACTATTCACTCCTTAATGACCCATTTCCTATGTCTTTCTACAATTCAAGTATCTTAACCTTCCAATACCTTAAACAACATGGTTTAGTCATGAAACTTACCTTATATTATGGTTGAACAAGCCTTGAATGGAATTACTCCTTTAGCACCAAAACCCTACTTCACTTCTTTTGGGTTTTCTTGAGAAAGATGAACTTTTAGTGTGATTGTTACACTTGATTTCGTGGGTTTCATGTGGTTGATCACTAATTTCCTTTGAATTCTTGTAGTTGAAGAGTAGAGAATATTCTAGAGGTTTCTAGAGAGAAATATCGTGTAGATGAAATGAATTTAATGAGGTTAGGTCTCTTTTTAATGACATAAAATCTAATCCGGAATGAACAGTGACTGAAGTTCACAGTGGTCGTAAACCCATTTTACGGTCCGTATTCCAGTTTACGGGCCGTATATCGTGGTCGTATTTAAGCATATCAAAACTAGAAAGGTATGCTGAGGATCATGGCGATTTACGATCGCAGTTTATGGGTCGTATTTCAATTTACGGTCCGTATTCCAAGTCGTATTTAAACATTTGAACATTTGGCAGAAAGTTGAAGTTTTGTGAGTTAGAATACGACATGGTGGTTTACAAGCCTTATACCACTTTACGGTCCGTATTTTACTTTACGATCGACTGGGCCAAAATGCAAATTTGCGACTTTCAAGTCTTCAAACCTATAATTAGTCATTGTGGAGCATAACCTATCTCTTGTTCCCATTGCCTTTGAAATCTTACTTAAGGTCATCAAACATCGTTCCCTTCTCATTAAAGCATCATATACTCGTATTCTTTATTAGTTTATTCATTGTACGTTCACGGGGAAATTTACGAGGTGTAACAAACAAATTATCAGATCGTCGACTTGCACCGTCGACATGATCGACGGTCCGTCGAAGTGCTTCGATGGTGGAGTTCCTGCAGAGTGAAAAAAAGCATACTCAGATCATCGATATGGTCGTCGAGCATGTCGACAACCATTGAAGTGCAAAGACTGCCCGTCGAAGTACAAGCCGAGATGGAACAGGACTGGGATTGATTATTCTGAGTTTGACTTGTATAAATACCAATTTAGGTTTTATTTTTCAGACATCTAGAGTTTTAGACTTGTAGTAATTACTTTTGAGTTGTTATTGCTTTTGAAGATATCCAGACAATTACATTCATTACTTTCAAGTTTTATTCATAAGTTCAATACAAAAATTCAATTATGCAATCTTTAATCTTTTATTGTTTTCTTGTTGCCATGAGTAGCTAAACACCTTTACTAAGGTTGTGAACCCAAGGATGGGTGTGTTGTGATGGGGGATCGTGAAAGATATACACATAATGGATTGTTAGGGTTTATTTCTTCTTCATTTTCATCATATAGTTAGTGGTTGCAAACATTAGCTAACGCCATAAACTTTAGTTTATTTGGAAAAATAGCTAGGGTTAGGTAAGGACAAATAACAAGAACTCAGGGCTTTAAACCTTGTTTAATAAATTTACTTTGGAATAAGAGGAGTTTACTTCGCATAATTAACCATTCTCATTCATACTTTATTATCTTCGGAAAAGGCATAGAAAGAAATAATATTTTCTTATTGGGAAATAGTTCAGATTCACATAGAGGTTAAGTGCATCCATACCAACAGTCCATTAGAAATATATCAAGATCTATACCCATGATCATACACTGTATCTGACGGGGAAACAACCTTGGTTCTTTTTACCCATATATTTACAACTTTAAATTTCTTGTCACTTTAAACTGGTCCACAAACCAAAACAACTATAAAACCCTTTTCTCGAATACACCAGGACCGCAAGATTAGTATAATACTTGTTTAGTAAACTTTTCACACCATATTCTCTGTGGGATTCGACCCTAACCTCGTTGGGTTACTATATTTCACAACATCCGTGTTATACCATTAATAGGTGTAATTTGAGCCTATCAGCGGCGTGGTGTGAGAAAATGCATACATAAATAAAGCATGCATGAGAGCCCAAATAAAAGCTATAACTCTATCGGAGAGACATAAGGTCGGCAAACCTCCGATTTATACTATGGAATAATAATCGTCACTATATCTCACCTTGAAAGAATAACTATCATAAGATGAGATCAACAACAATGAATAAAATCAACAATCATAGAGCAAGGTCAATATTATCATTTGAATATCAAGAACTATAAGCTTTGTATCTCTGGAAATGGAATCATCATCTGTTACACCTCAGAAAATTTCCCGATGGTACGCAAGTAAATGAACTAATGATGTGTGTGAGAAGTGCGAGTGTATGATGTTTCATGGGAAATTTATGAAAAGGGATGTGGATGATTAGAATAAAAAGTCGAGAAATGAGAAAAATTGAAAGTTGACAAAACTGCCCAGTGGTCGTATATTGCAAAATACGGACCGTAAAGTGCAATACGGTCGGTAAACTAGCAGTCGTAAACTGCCATGCAAAAGCTTCAGCTTTCTGCCAGTGGTCGTAAAGTGCAAATACGGACCGTAAACTGGTATACGGTCCGTAAACTGCCAGGTCGTAAACTGGCATGCCAAACATCAACTTTCTGCCAGCCGAGGAAATGGTTAAAAACGACCTGGTGGACGGACCGTAAAGTGATTTACGGCCCGTAAACCATGGTCGTAAACTACCATGAAGGCAGCCCAGCATCTGGTTATGGAAATGGCTAAATACGCCTATGGAGGACGAGCCGTATAGTGGAATACGGTCCGTAAACCTCCATGGACGACCACTGTTCACCCAACACAGATTTTCCAATTCATTAAATATGAGGATCAAGACTTATTTTATTTCATTACAACATTACACCACTTCTCTCTAGAACTTCTCTCTACATTTATTATATGATTTTTCAAGGATTATAAGCCATCAATAACATTAATACAAGTGAATCAAGGATAAGGGAATCATCAAGGGTCATCCAAGTCAAGAAATCCAAATGCAGAAAAACTAGGGTTTTGGTCAAAGAAGAGTATTATCAACCAAAGCTTGTTCCTACAACTTCTAAGGTAAGATTCATGATTTTTACAAGATGTTTAAGGTATTGGAGAATTAAAATACATGGATTGTAGAAAATGTGGTCAACTAGGTCATGAATGATGAATAGTGACATTTTGAGAAATAGTTTGAATTGAGTTATGAATGTTGTTGTGTTGTGATATGAATGTGTTATAAATGGTATTAAGATCATGAACTAAACACTTTAGATGAATGGACGAAGATGGGTGTTATAATCATGAATGTGGGTGAATTAGAGGCAAATTGAGGAATCTAGATAATGTGAATGACTAATGGCCATTGTTATGATATTAATGAAGGTATAAACGCTAGCATTGGAAGGGAACGTGCAAGTGTAGAATAGTTCGACGGAAAGGTATGTAAGGCCAACCCTTCTTTCATAAGGCATGGTTCTTGTCCAAATTCCTAATTCCTCCATATGAGTATGTTGTCTTCACATGGTTGACATTCCGAGCTCATAAGCTCACGACCCTTGATATATACTATGTTACTCGTATGACGAGTAAGTCCATAATGTAGATGTAATGATAACGATGAGAATAGTAATGATAATGATATCAAAAATGATGCAAAAGGTGCCTACGGGCTATTATACTTATATGTGCCTATGAAGGGCTATAATGAACCCCGAGCTTATAACGCCGGGTAGAATATATGTATATGAATATGTATGAAGTATGTATATGATTACGAAACACTCGCGCACGTCTGCAGATGGTACGGATAACCCTGAAGCCTTGGTAGGACTAGGTCGAAATAACATTGAGCCTTGGTTGGCCAAGTACGTATGAAACACCGAACTTTATGGTCGGGTACGATATGTATGTATATAAGTGTATGGCTATGTATATAATATGAATATGAATGTGATAAGACTATGTATAAGAACACGAATAAGGACATGTATACGAATATGAGCACAAGTATGGTACGAGTATTATTATGGAATACGAACGACGATGTATGCAAGTAAGCGACATGATGATGATGATATTACTGTCTCCCCTCCTATGCTATCTTCATATGATATCTATTATGCTTCTATATTGATGTTGATCATGCTTTACATACTCAGTACATTCTTCGTACTGACGTCCTTTTGTTTGTGGACGCTGCGTCATGCCCGCAGGTGCACAGGGAGACAGACTTGATCCATAGTTGCTTATTCAGAGATTGCATAGCAGAGCTCCATTTCTTTCGGAGTCGTAGCTTTTGGGTACTTATTCTTTTGTGTATATAATTATGGGCATAGCGGGGTCCTGTCCCACTCATACGATATGTCATACTCTTAGAGGCTCGTAGTCATGTGTATGTGGGTAGAGATGTTCGGCCATGCCGGCCCATGTTTTGTATATCTTTTGTTAGCCACGTCGGCCTTGTACTTATGATGTGGCCTAGATGCCTATGATATGTTAAATGATGATGGTCGTCTAATGGGATCAATATGATTAACGATAATAAAAGCATGAATTGACTTATGGTTCACCTAGATGTTATGTTATGTACGATAAGGGGGCGCTCGGGTGGGGTAGCACCGGGTGCTCGTCGCGGCCCCCTAGCCGGGTCGTGACAAAAGTGGTATCAGAGCAGTTCAGTCCTAGGATGTATCTACGAGCCATGTCTAGTAGAGTCTTGGTTATGGGGGTGTTGCGCGCCACACTTATAAACGAGAAGCTGCGGACATTTTAGGAATATATGACCTTCTTTTTTCATAAGAATCGTGCGATAGAGCTATGATGTAAGAAATTCTTGTTCCTAAATCGTGTGTTGTGTATTTCAGAGATGCCTAAAAAGAAAAAGGCTATAGTAGCCCAAAAGGGCAAGACGGTGACAGAAAAGCGGGCTGAAAGAGCACCGCCACCGGTAATAGAGGAAGATGAGTCCCAGAGTGCGGCTCAATCTCAGTCCTCCCAGACAGTGCCTATTACTGAGAAGCACGTGGGAGCCTCAGCCCCAGCTGCAGCTCCTCCACCGAATGCTTCGGGCCAAGACGTGAGAGAGGCCATAAATTTGTTGACTCAGTTGGTTGCGGCCCAGACTCAGAGGCCAAGCGCAGGGCAAGGTGACAGGACTGTTTGTGCAAGGGCCCGTGACTTCATTACTTTGAAATCCCCGGAATTCTTTGGGTTGAAACTAAAGGAGGATCCCCAGGACTTTATTGATGGTATGCTAAGGACGCTCCGGTTGATACATGCTTCAGACACCGAATCGGTGGAGCTAGCGTCATATAGGTTGAGGGATGTCCCAATCCAGTGGTATACGGTTTGCATGGCTTCGCGGGGAGCCAATGCACCTCCACCGGTATGGTAAGAGTTTTTTGATGCTTTTCTCCGTCATTATATGCCTCCGGAAGTTCGGCGATCTAGGGCCGATAAATTCTTGAATTTGAGGCAAGGTAGCATGAGTGCTACAGAGTATAGTCTCCGCTTCAATTCCTTGGCTAGGTATGCTTCGGCCATGGTAGCGAATATGAGCGATCGGGTGCACCGGTTTGTGAAAGGCCTAGGGCCACACTTGATGGATAAATATTTAACTGCGTCCCTTCAGGATGGCATGGATATTGCACGCATTCAGGCACATGCTCAGGAATTAGAGGAACACCTACAGCAGCAGAGAAATGAACGTGAGCAGGATAGGGGCCATAACCAGAGGGCCAGACCTTCGGGTTCGAGGAGCGAGTCCAGGGGCGGACACAAACAGCAGTTTCCCAACCATTCAGGCTATGCTATGACCAGTACACCTCCACAGTTCACGGGGCAGAGATTTGACAGATCTACTCGTTCCGAGCCGAGTCAGGGTTATTCGGGGTCTCAGTTTAGAGGTGATTCAGGCCAGTCAAGGCCACCTATACCACGATGTTCCCAGTGTGGGAAGTTGCATTGGGGTCGATGCCGATTGGGCTCGGATGGTTGCTATTCATGTGGTCAACCAGGCCATATCATGCGTGATTGCCCCTCAGTACAGGGTAGAGGTAGGACCCAGCCAGTAGGGTCGGTAGCCGGATCATCAGCATATGTACGCCCTACAGGGCCAGGTTCACATGCGCCAGTCGGCCATGGTAGAGGTAGAGGCAGAGCTCCCAGTACTAGCGGTCCTCAGCACCGTATTTATGCTTTGCCTGGACGCCAAGATCTTGAGTCTTCTCCTGATGTGGTCACAGGTATATTATCGGTATTCTCTCATGATGTATATGCTTTGATTGATCCGGGCTCCACATTATCATATGTTACTCCATATATTGCGGGTCGATTTATAATTGAGCCGGAGTCTATCAAACCTTGCGAGATGTCTACACCCGTGGGTGAATCGGTAATAGCTAGCCGAGTATATAGGAATTGTGTGATTGTGATTTGTGATCGTCGTACCATGATTGATTTGCATGAGCTAGAAATGGTAGATTTTGACGTTATTATGGGCATGGATTGGTTGGCTTCTTGTTATGCCAATGTTGATTGCCGAATGAAGATGGTTCGTTTCCAGTTTCTGGGAGAACCAGTCTTAGAATGGAAAGGGAATGCGGCATCACCAAAAGGTAGGTTTATTTCCTATCTAAAGGCAAGGAAAATGATCATGAAAGGTTGAATTTATCACCTAGTACGAGTTCAAGATGTAGAAGCTGAGTCGCCGACTCTTCAGTCAGTTCCGGTAGTGAACGAATTTCCGGATGTGTTCCCGGAAGAGCTTCCAGGCCTTCCTCCCGAGCAAGAGATCGATTTTGCGATTGATGTGCTGCCAGACACTAATCCCATATCTATTCCTCCCTATAGGATGACACCCGCAGAGTTGAAAGAGTTGAAGGAGCAATTAAAAGACTTGCTTGAAAAACGCTTCATTAGGCCTAGTTCATCCCCGTGGGGAGCACCCGTATTGTTCGTCCGGAAGAAGGATGGCTGCTTGACAATGTGCATTGATTATCGGCAATTGAATAAAGTGACAATTAAGAACAGGTATCCCCTCCCGAGGATTGATGATTTATTCGATCAATTGCAAGGTGCCAAATGGTTTTCAAAGATTGATTTGAGGTCCGGGTATCACCAAGTAAGAGTTAGGGAGAAAGATATCCCTAAGACAACTTTTAGAACAAGATATGGCCATTTCGAGTTCCGAGTAATGTCGTTTGGGCTAACTAATGCACCGACAGTGCTTATGGAGTTAATGTGTCACGACCCAACCCCGTGGGCCGCGACCAGTGCCCTAGCTGGGCACCTATACGTACCCGATACCCAAATTAGCATATTATCAGAATAATAATATAATAATACTAGTGGATGCTACAGAATTTATCAGAAAAAGCATACTTGGCACACATAGGCCGATAAGGCCATCATAGAACAAAGTATCCCAAACATATGTACAGAACCCACACAGATGTATCCACAGACCTCTACAGAACATATCATAATCATAAGACGGGACAGGGCCCCGTCATACCCTGAACAAAGTACATATCCAGATAGCAGTGACAGACTGTACCAAAAGATGGGCTCTGTAGAAGAGAGCGCCCCAAAATAGCAGAATTGGGATCCTAAACGTGCGGATCAGCAAACCTGTCGTCTGTACCTGCGCGGCATGAAAACGCAGCCCCCGAAGAAAGGGGGTCAGTACGAAATATGTACTGAATATGTAAAGCGGAATCACAGAAGTCAAATCATAATGATTACAGAAAATGGGTACAAAATCCAGAGTGTCAAATGCATATTTCCAAATCAGACAGAATGTGTACAGAAACATATGTCATATGATATCCGATCCCTGCCACGGGGCTCGGCAGACAGAACGTGGTCACCCTCCCGACACTGGTGCCACAATACAGAGGAATCAGAAAAGGGGCGTGGCCCCGTATCATATAATATCATATCAAAATGGTCATAACAGATCAGATCAGAATAGGCGGACATGGCACATCATACTCCACAGACCCATGTACGCGTATACCTGCCCCCTCACATCGGGACGCGGCGAACAATGCAGAGAATTACGCTTGACAACATATCCTGGCCCGGGCTCAGTGTGGGAAACATTGGGACATCCACGAATGGAGTAGTGAGAGACTAATGCAATTTAAAAATATCATAAGTATTTTCAAAGACTCGATGAGGCGTAGCAAAGACAAACAAATCAAATGGAGTCGGACGGAATCAGAATTATCATAATTCGGATATCATAATAATTTACAGAAATATAACTTTACTAAAGTCATTCCGAGTGTCAAAATAATTTATAAGATTTAATAGAATATCTAATATAATATTCGATAAGCGATTAATAGGGTAATTAAAACATTTCTTTCAAAAATCGCTTAAAAAGGAAGCTTTAGCATATTAGGGGCAAAACCGTAAATAGTGGGCCCGCCTCAGAACAAATAAGGCGGCGGGCTCAAATTGTGCCCTCTAAACATATAATATCATCTACGAAGGTTATACAGACATCCTATGACTTTCTGAGTAATTTAGAGCACAATTGCATAATTTCAGAAAAAGCGTATCAAAATGGTTCAATTCTACTGAAGGAAACACTGAAATTTTGTCTTGCGGATTCCGAGGGCCAAGAGGTCCTTCGAGGCCCGGATCCGACCCTAATACACTAAGGGCATGCCAAGGGAAGAATTGGGTTTGCTTTACATACCTTTCACGCTCCTTAAGCCTTTCCAAACTCACTTCCCGTTTCGTCGAAAAACTGCAATTGGTCAAGTTTACCAATTGTGAGTTATGAATACCAAAGTTCCAACTTAATGCATATTTGGCTACCGAAATTTCGGCAGCACTTCCCCTATACATATAGCACCCCGAGAATTCAACTCGGCTATAATTCATCAACAACAACCCAAACGACAACATCAATATCAACAATAAACATTAAAAACACAAATATCCTTCAACTAGTCATTTTTCTCACAAGTTGACATAATCTTCAATTCAACCCAAACTTTCGAACTAACATCATGATTTCACATCCATTATCACTCAAGATCATCACAATATAGATTTAGAGACATTTCATTTCATTTTCCTTAAGATATACACTCGATATCCATAATATACAACTTTCCGCCAAAGTCTTAACTTATGCAAAACATCAAATCTTTGGCATACAATTTCATAACATGTTTCCAACTTCCAAATTCATCAATGATCATCACAACTAACAACCAAACAACTTCATTTCCTTAATGTCGGAAAATCATACTAAAACGACATAAGTTTCTACATTCCAATTCAATACAAACTTATATCATTCTAACTTCATTTCCATGCCAAGCATTACAACAACACTCCAATACACTAAACAAACTTAGTCAATTCCATTCCATAGCCAACATACCACACGGCCATATGCTATTTTTCCATATCAACTAAATTCATCCAACTTTCAATTCCCATATGCATTTCATCACAAATACAACTAGAATATAACATAAATTCAACACAACTTGGCTATACAACATACATATACACACGGCTACAAGCCATATACCAAACCCACATTGCAAACTTCCACTTTTCCATACAATCAACACATTTCTACATACTACAACACAATCAAAACTTCATAACACAATAAAAAGGTAGAAATTCTTACCTTTTCTTCAAGTCTTCTTCACTTGGAAATATGATCACTTTGGTGATTCTAATGCTCCCCACTCCAATCCAACTATACCAAGTTACAAAGGAACCTTGACATAGTAGGAAATCAACAAGAAAAGAATTTTTGAAGCAATATTTTTGGTACCTAAATTTCCAAGGCAAACCCGAAACCTCTTGCTCTCTCTTTTTTTTTTTTTCTTTGTTGTTCTTATCTTCTAATTCCTTAAGTCTTCTATGATATATGTAATTGAAGTGCTTGGTCACATGACCAAGCACATGACCAACTAAAATTGGGCTTGGGTCAAGGCCTTGTATGGCCGGCCATGACCCCTATTTTGGGCCTCAACTCCAATTAAATATTTGAGCCCAATAACTTATAATTCACATTTTGTAATTCCCGAAACTAATTTCCAAAATTCCAAAATTACCCTTAACCTTGTCCCACACTTTCATGACTCTATTCTTTCATGCATAACTCCTATGTTCAACAAAATATCAAATTGATCTTATATCTCAAGAATCCAATGTAATTCAAGTCTTTTCCAAACGTGTGAAAACACGGGTCATAACATAATGAACAATGTATTCAGGCCTTTTCTGGATTGATTCGTGATTGTATTCATCGATGACATCCTAGTGTATTCTAGATCCAAGGCAGAGCATGTGGATCATTTGCGAATTGTCCTTGGAGTTCTTCGAGCTCGAGAGTTATTCGCGAAGTTTTCCAAATGCGAGTTTTGGTTGAACTCAGTGGCATTTCTGGGCCACATTGTTGCAGCTGACGGTATTCGAGTGGATAGCCAAAATATTGAGGCAGTGAAGACTTGGCCAAGGCCCACGACCCCTACGGAGGTTCGTAGCTTTTTGGGCTTAGCAGGTTATTACAGAAGATTTGTTGAGGGTTTCTCTTCTATTTCCGCACCGCTCACCAAGTTGACTCAGAAGTCAGCTAAGTTTCAATGGACAGATGCTTGCGAGCGTAGTTTCCAAGAGTTGAAAGACCGACTGACTTCAGCCCCAGTCTTGACACTTCCAGAAGGATTGAAAGGATATGTTATTTATTGTGATGCTTCAGGCGTCGGGCTAGGCTGTGTACTGATGACAAATGGTAAGATTATTGTGTATGCTTCTAGACAATTACAGAAACATGAGCAGAATTATCCTACCTATGACTTAGAATTGGCCGCGGTGGTCCATGCTTTAATGATATGGAGACATTACTTATATGGTGTCCACGTGGATATTTATACAGATCATAAGAGTCTCCAGTACATCTTCAAGCAGAAAGAGTTGAATTTGCGGCAACGACGATGGCTAGAGTTGCTAAAAGACTATGATGTTGAAATCCTGTACCACCCCGGAAAGGCAAATGTTGTGGCTGAAGCTCTTAGCCGTAGGTCGATGGGAAGTCTAAGTGATGTACGACCAGAAAAGAAAGAGATGGCCCGTGATCTTAAGCAGTTAGCTAGCCTAGGAGTCCGAGTGGTGGACTCAGGTAGCAGCGGAGCTACTATTCAGAATTCAGCAGTTTCATCGTTAGTAGCGGAAGTAAAAGAGCGACAATATGAGGATCCCATGCTAATGCAGTATAGAGATACACTCCCTCAGAAGGAGGAGTCATTATTTGACATTTCTGAAGACGGAGTTCTCCGATGTCGAGGCAGGTTATGTGTTCCCGATGTGGCAGGTCTACACCATCAGATTTTGAGAGAAGCTCATTGCTCCCGTTACTCCGTTCACCCCAGAGCAACGAAAATGTATCATGATCTTAAGACTATATATTGGTGGAATGGGATGAAGAAAGACGTAGCAGAATTCGTAGCTCAGTGTCCTAATTGCCAACAAGTGAAGATACAACACCAAAAGTCGGGTGGCTTATTGCAAGCTATAGAAATCCCAACTTGAAAGTGGGAAGTGATTAATATGGATTTCATTACAGGGTTACCCCGTTCTCGACGTAAATATGATTCTATATGGGTGATCGTGGATAGGCTCACAAAGTCAGCGCATTTCTTACCGGTCAGAACGACCTATATGGCAGAAGATTATGCCAAGCTTTATCTTAAAGAGATAGTGAGACTCCATGGGGTTCCGGTATCTATTATCTCCGATAGATGGACTCAGTTTACAGCCAAGTTTTGGGGGTCTTTCCAAGAAGGTTTAGGGACCCAAGTGCGCCTAAGCACGGCGTTTCACCCACAGACCGATGGGAAAGCTGAACGTACTATTCAGACTCTTGAAGATATGTTACGGGCATATATGATAGATTTTGGAGGAAATTGGGATGACCATTTGCCACTCATTGAGTTTACTTACAATAACAGTTATCATTCTAGCATTCAAATGGCACTGTATGAGGCTCTATATGGGCGAAAGTGTAGATCCCCAGTTGGGTGGTTTTAAACCGGAGAAGCTAAGTTGATAGGGCCAGACTTGGTCCAGCAAGCAATAGAGAAAGTTAAGCTCATACAAGATCGGTTGCTAGCGGCTCAAAGTCTTCAGAAGTCCTATGCGGATAATCGTCGAAGAGACTTAGAGTTCGAAGTGAAAGATTGGGTATTCTTGAAAGTGTCGCCGATGAAGGGCGTGATGAGATTTGGCAAAAAGGGGAAACTTAGTCCCCAGTATATTGGGCCATACGAAATTGCGCGCAAAATTGGCAAAGTGGCCGATGAGCTAGATCTACCTCCAGATTTGGAGTCAGTCCATCCAGTATTTCATGTCTCGATGCTTTGGAAGTGTGATGGAGATCCTACGAGGATCATCCCAGTGAATGATATTCAAGTGACAGAAAATTTAACTTATGATGAAATACCCATTGCCATATTAGATAGGCAAGTACGGAGGCTTAGAAACAAAGAAGTGGCCTCAATTAAAGTTCTGTGGAGAAATGACAATCGAGAGGAAATGACATGGGAAGCAGAAGATAATATACGATTCAAATACCCACATTTATTTTAGCCCTTGGAAGAAGTCCAAGATGAGACGTCAAAATCATAAGGTATGTATGTTTTCCCTTTTATACATTCAGGTCGTGTGTGGCCAAATTTCTAGTGCTGTTGTATTATTGCCCTGTGAGGCATTGTTATTGTGGGTTGTTGTGACAAGGTGGTAGTGCCACATTACAGAGGAAACTCTGGCGAAATTTTTATAGAATTCCCCAAGCCTTTAACATTCGAGGACGAATGTTCCTAAGGGGGGTAGAATGTTACACCTTGGAAAATTTCCCGTTGGTATGCAAGTAAATGAACTAATGATGTGTGCGAGGAGTGCGAGTGTATGATGTTTCATGGGAAATGCATGAAAAGGGATGTGGATGATTAGAATGAAAAGTCGAGAAATGAGAAAAATTGAAAGTTGGCAAAACTGCCCAGTGGTCGTATATTGCAAAAAACGGACCGTAAAGTGCAATACGGTCCGTAAACTGGCAGTCGTAAACTGCCATGCAAAAGCTTTAGCTTTCTGCCAGTGGTCGTAAAGTGCAAATACGGACCGTAAACTGGTAGACGGTCCGTAAACTGCCAGGTCGTAAACTGGCATGCCAAACTTCAACTTTCTGCCAGCCGAGGAAATGGTTAAAAACGACCTGGTGGACGGACCGTAAAGTGATTTACGACCCTTAAACCATGGTCGTAAACCACCATGAAGGCAGCCCAGCTTCTGGTTCTGGAAATGGCTAAATACGCCTATGGAGGACGAGCCGTATAGTGGAATACGGTCCGTAAACCTCCATGGACGACAACTGTTCACCCAGCACAGATTTTCCAATTCATTAAATATGAGGATCAAGACCTATTTTATTTCATTACAACATTACACCACTTCTCTCTAGAACTTCTCTCTACATTTATTATATGAGTTTTCAAGGATTATAAGCCATCAATAACATTAAGACAAGTGAATCAAGGATAAGGGAATCATCAAGGATCATCCAAGTCAAGAAATCCAAATGGAGAAACACTAGGGTTTTGCTCAAACAAGAGTATTATCAACAAAAGATTGTTCCTACAACTTCTAAGGTAAGATTCATGATTTTTACAAGATGTTTAAGGTATTGGAGAATTAAAATACATGGATTGTAAAAAATGTGGTCAACTAGGTCATGAATGATGAATAGTGACATTTTGAGAAATAGTTTGAATTGGGTTATGAATGTTGATGTGTTGTTATATGAATGTGTTATAAATGGTATTAAGATCATGAACTAAACACTTTAGACGAATGGACGAAGATGGGTGTTATAATCATGAATGTGGGTGAATTAGAGGCAAATTGAGGAATCTAGATAATGTGGATAATGTGAATGACTAATGGCCATTGTTATGATAATAATGAAGGTATAAACGCTAGCATTGGAAGGGAACGTGCAAGTGTAGAATAGTTCGACGGAAAGGTATGTAAGGCCAACCCTTCTTTCATAAGGCATGGTTCTTGTCCAAATTCCTAATTCCTCCATATGAGTATGTTGTCTTCACATGGTTGACATTCCGAGCTCATAAGCTCACGACCCTTGATATATACTATGTTCCTCGTATGACGAGTAAGTCCATAATGTAGATGTAATGATAACGATGAGAATAGTAATGATAATGATATCAAAAATGATGCAAAAGGTGCCTACGGGCTATTATACTTATATGTGCCTATGAAGGGCTATAATGAACCCCGAGCTTATAACGCCGGGTAGAATATATGTATATGAATATGTATGAAGTATGTATACGATTACGAAACGCACGCGCACATCTGCAGATGGTACGGATAACCCTGAAGCCTTGGTAGGGCCAGGTAGAAATAACATTGAGCCTTGGTTGGCCAAGTACGTATGAAACACCGAACCTTATGGTCGGGTACGCTATGTATGTATATAAGTGTATGGCTATGTATATAATATGAATATGAATGTGATAAGACTATGTATAAGAACACGAATAAGGACATGTATACGAATATGAGCACAAGTATGGTACGAGTATTATTATGGAATACGAACGACGATGTATGCAAGTAAGCGACATGATGATGATGATATTACTGTCTCCCCTCCTATGCTATCTTCATATGATGTCTATTATGCTTCTATATTGACGTTGATCATGCTTTACATACTCAGTACATTCTTCGTACTGACGTCCTTTTGTTTGTGGACGCTGCGTCATGCCCGCAGGTGCACAGGGAGACAGACTTGATCCATAGTTGCTTATTCAGTGATTGCATAGCAGAGCTCCATTTCTTTCGGAGCCGTAGCTTTTGGGTACTTATTATTTTGTGTATATAATTATGGGCATAGCGGGGTCGTGTCCCGTTCGTAGTCATGTGTATGTGGGTAGAGATGTTCGGCCATGCTGGCACATGTTTTGAACATCTTTTGTTGGCCACGTCGGCCTTGTACTTATGATGTGGCCTAGATGCCTATGATATGTTGAATGATGATGGTCGTCTAATATGATCAATATGATTAACGATAATAAAAGCACGAATTGACTTATGGTTCACCTAGATGTTATGTTATGTACGATAAGGTGGTGCTCGGGTGGGGTAGCACCGGGTGCTCATCGCGGCCCCCTAGGTGGGTCGTGACATCATCATCATTGGGAACATTGGAAACATCGTCATGGGGAACATTTATCAACAATATCATAAGAACTTTTAGAATCATGAGTTTCTAGCATTTTTAGGAATATGGATGTTATGGATATCATGTGTAGGTTCACAACAAGGGAATCATGGCTTATGAAAGAAAGGATTAGCCTTAACATACCTTGGGGTCTATCTAAAAGTCCAACGTCTAATTCCCGGGCTTGTAACTCTACAACCAAGGCAACATACGCCATAATCAGACCATAATCATCTCTTATAATTCATTTTAAACGAGTAGCAAATCTAGCGAAATTTGGGCTGCATTCCCCCTACAATTCTTACTCCAATCCAACTCCAAAGCAGCCCACGAACATAGATAACATAATCAACAACAACAACAAACAACGCTAAGAACAAATACAAATCACTTCAAAACTCCATCCAAAATCTGCCTACAATCATTTACTTCAACAACTCACTTATTGTCTTACAAAACATGAGTTCTTCACCTTAAAACCAACAACTTATTTCACACATTTCTTACTAACAAAGTCAGGACTGTATTCATACCTTGAACAATCAGAACTTCCAAGAAAATCCTCAGCTTTCAACTCAAACAAGCAGCCACGCAACAAACATCACTAGCACGTCACTTTCCGTTTCTAATATACGCCCCTAAGATGATTTTTGATTAACTTTTAATGGAAAGAGGTTGGAAATATTTAGACAGGATTTGGGAGGGTTTGTGCACTGGTGGATATGAAAATAAAGGGAAAATCATGATATGTAGGCACTTAGGTCTTTCTAGAAATTTACACCACCTCAATATTGAAGGAAAAGTCGACGGTACCGTAAGCATGTTGACGGACCGTCGACTTGCCGTCGTTAAGTTACAGTAGCCTCAAATTCTTAGGGATGATTGGCGGTGCGTGGTTGACGGACTATCGACCATGTTGACGGCTCGTCAATCTTCTCATCGAATTGAACAGTCCACAACCTTCTTCCATCGTCGATTCGTTTAGCCCTTAATCCTTTCAATACTTGTAATACTTGAAATTAGGAATTTGTATACAAGGGTTAAAAACGTCTAATGCATCATAATTTTTAATACGAACCTTAAGGCTCCAAATCTAGGCGGCTAGTGTGCTTTACAATCCTATAAGTCTAAATAGAGCATGTAGCACACTTATTCTTGATTCATGTTACTTTTAATCTAGAACGCATATAGGTGATCGTGTTGTACTTTAAGACATATCCATAAGCCACTCATGTGATTCTCCAGATCATGCTAAACTCAAACCCATGTTGAGTAGATTGTAATAGAAATCTCGAGGGGAAACCTTATCTTGATTGCTCAACTTTGGAAATCCTTAGAACTCATCCTGTTCATACAAGCTTGCTCACGTCATAAGATAGAAAAGGTTTTATGAGGTGTAACATCCTTCCCCCCTTAGAAACATTTGTCCTTGAATGTTCAGGGTATACTAGCATCATCTCGGGCACTTGCAGTCATTCCTACTAAGCATAGCTTTGGTAAATATTTCCTAGTTATCCGAGCTGACCTTCAGTCTAACCTTCAGGTTTTTAAATTCATTCTCAAGTATGAGATTTCTTATAATAGGTGTCTGAATCTCCCTTTGTTATAGTCTCCATGTAGTTAGTCTTACTCCTTTCATGGTTTTCTATCCTCTTACTCTGATAATTCTTCCGTCGTCTTGTACTACGACTCGTATCGTTACGTTGATTATCTCTTTCATTCCTCCTATTAACTTATTCCCTTGTTTCCTTCTTCTTCTATCATTATGTAGGATCCTCTGTACTTTATTTCCTGGGGGACTTAATTCTTCTATGAAGACGTAAACCATCTCTGGCTCTCACTGTCATTTTGCTTATGAGGTCATCAATCAGTACGATATTAGTATATTGGTTATGGCAAACTGATAATGAATTAATTCGAGCTAGGACTTGTCTATCATGCTTTATCTTTCTTCGGTTAACTTAGTACCATTCTTCACTTGATATCAGTTCCTATTGAATTTCTAAAGGAAGTGGCCACAATTTAGCTAGATTCATAATCAACTGTAACTTACTATATGCACCTATACTTGGGAGTTACCTGTCCAATAACACTGTTTAACAGGAATCGTTCGTAGTCGAGTCCTCTTCTCCTTGGAGGAGTTTACTATCTCATATTGGCTGCACATATCACCTTTCCTAACCCTTGTATATTTACTTTACTTTATCGAGATCGTATAGTCTGTGGCATACTTTCTCCTTGGAGTCACTATTTTTAACTTCTAACATACACTACCTATAACATTGCCCCCTAAGTAGTCGAAAAACGGGCTTCTTTCTTACTAATGATCCTCTGCTGCTGTCTTTCCTCTCTTCTTTGCTTGTCTTGAGTACTTAACATTTTCTTTTGAGTTACCCATTCATTGCTTACTTCCTTTCCTTTTTGCTACCTGTGCAGTTATATTTCTTTATACTTTTCTTAAAGCTTGTTTAGTAACATACATTTCTTGTGAGTCGTTAATTGAAATCCATTATTGTTTCTGACTTGTTGAGGCTTAAAATACATCAAAAAAATTCTTTAACCACTCCCTTGGCATCTCTTGAATATCCATCCAAGAAATACAAGTTAGTCACTCTCCTGGCATGATCCTTCTTGACACCTGAATTCATCGATCCTTTTTCATGCTTAATTATTCTTGATACCTTTTGTCCGTATCACTTAATATTTCCTATAATATTAATCTTATCTCCATTGCCTTTATACCCACATTACTAATTCAACCATGTGAATCCTTTGTTACATATGGATATCGTTTCATCTCTTAGCCTCTTGAGGGCACGTGATAGTCAGGAAATCTTTTCTTATCCTTATAATCCTCTTCCGGTGTCTATTCTCACTTATCTTATGCCTAAAAAAAATCCATAATTCTCACATGATGTATCATCTTAAGGGGTTTGAAATCCGGTGGGAATCATGCACGGTGATCCTCTTACGAGTACCCCTTTATGGTACATACTTGTATCCATATATCGAATCAACACTTGTATAGGTAATCTTCTTTGTACCACATCTATCATCATATTGAGGTTCATACCTCTCTTCTATCATACGCCAATCCTCTAACTCTGTTCCATAATCTACCTCATTTTACAAACAACCATCATGGACCTTCTGCCCGTCTTTCGTCCTACCGCCCATACATTTTATCATTTCATCATTACGTCTCCACTTGTCACATATCCTCGTAATGTCGAAGGTCAATTCCTTTATTGTCATCTGATTTCTACAACCATTAAACTATAGGGTAGATGCCTTTATCATAATGTCCCTTGCCATACTGTCATCGAGACCCATAACTCGTCTTACATATTAGTTATTTTCATCAACATAGCTCATAACTAATCCATATTTCCTTCATCGCATCATCCACAATCTTGCCATCTTTTTATATACCTTTTCTTAATAATCTTCTCATGGGACCTTTCCGCATAGCTTACTTGCAATGTGATTCTATTTGTTATTATCTATCATCTTAATACGCACATAAGATGAGTCCACTGGTCATTCAAGATCATACCTTATTCTTTTCCTTATCTCGTTTCTCATTCGTTCGCTGAAGTGATTCCGTTAGTAGTACAATAACCATAAGTATAATAAAAAATGCCCATTGGCTTTTCTTGGATAAAACTGTGACCTAAGACTTAATGCTAATCATTCCATAACCTTCTCTGATCAGCTCACAGTGTCATAAGCGCATTTTTCTTTGCTACTTCAATGTATTAGTAACATGGTAATATATGGTCCTTTTTGGGATCCCTTGGGGAAATGTTGTATAGTATAGACGTAGAGTCACTTTCTTCTTTGTGCATCAGGTATTTTACTCATCAAATAATCCCATATCTCTCGTTATAATTTAATTAGCCACATGTTACTTATGGTACAATTCGAAACCTCAATCCTCCCATAACATCCATTAACATTCTCGCTTAGTATAGGGATATCCACAAACTATGATCCTCTCTCGTACTCTGCTCCTCGGGTTACTATTACTAGTGGGCGTTCTTTTTATTCACCTCACTTCTACCTTTCCTCCTCTGTCTTTAACATATTCCTCTTTTTTCTGATCATACACATTGGACATTTGTCACTTATCGTTCTTTTATTTTGTTGGTCAATCTTATCTCATTTTTATTATCATAGTTTTGTTCTCCTCCTTTTTGTACTTCTCACTTTCCTTTGTATCAATAATGATAAACTCTTATAGTATAACCATTCTTGGCAAATAACCTGAACTATGATGTAGAACGTAACTGTAGTCATAAGTTAAACAAATTACCAAGCAAGGAGCTTTAGTTTACATATTCCTTTCCTTCTATTGTTTCGAAGCATCGCTAAGGTCTATAAGGCTGGCCTATAGTAACATATAAGGGTCGGTCAACTTTTTCTTATTTATGAACTCATTCTGGGGTACTTATTCCTTTAATTCTCTTCGGTACATAAAATTTCTTTCAACTCCAAGCACATCATTTCCTCTTCGCATTCTCATATCCTATCCTTTCTCCTCTGCCATAGTATCTTATTATTCCCCTTTGTTGATCTAATGTTTATCTATGAAACCTGTTTCCCAACTGACTGTCAATTTCACCTCTAATCATTTCACTACTAGACCCTTTCTTCCATCTCATCATAGTCCCACTTAAAGATGTCCACAACATCCTTTAAGTTCTTAGAAAATTTCAGTAGAGTTTTCCCTGTAATAATAACAATCCCAAACTTGCACACAGCCTAGAAAATACCTATCATGCCTTACAAGGCCACACATAGAAACACATATGATATACAACTCAACCACACAAGGCTGATTACTATAAAAGAAAGCAAAATAATAAAGCTCCTCTCGTAAATCATATCTGAACATCCTTCCCTAAAAGTCCATCTTTCCCTTCCAAACAATTCATAATTATACCCCCTTCACCGAGGTTTACATACTCGCAAACCATATATTCCCCTTATATTTCATTTCTTTGACACTTTACAAATAAATCCATATTTACTACTACAATTAGTACTTACGTTACACAACTTGCCTGTAGCATTCCAAAATCATCTAACGATAAACTTTACTTCCTTATGTTATCACTCGCATCCTGAAGTTTCGACGACAGAAACCCTTACCTTGGCCCTACGCGAGAACTCTGATCCTGTACAAATCCTTCTGACAGTAGTTAGGGATGTTCTTCTTCGGGTTGCTCTTCCACTGGCTACTCCGTGGCGCCCATACCTTCCATAAATACCAATTATACTGACTCTCCTTAACTTACCACTGTTCTCATTTGACCCTCGTTTTGCAGATACTGTCAATCCGGTATCACATAAATGGTCATTTCCCAATACTTCCCTATCCCTTTCCTGTTCAGTTGGTTCCTTCTTAATCTCTGTCACACCCTAACCTTGGTAAGGCGTGACTGGCACTTGGCACCTTATGGGAACCGAACGAATCAACTGTAACTCACGTTTTCTGTATCTTGAAAGGCAACAAAAGACCAAGGTACTATAAGCCATAGGGGTACAAACCCAAAAGATAACATACTTACATAAAGTGTGCATATCTGTCTACGAGCCTCTACAGGATTACATGACATAAAGTGGCCAGAACAGGGCCCCGCCATACCTATGCAAATGGTTATGCAGCCATGCTAACTCACAGGGCAACTCCGAAGCAAGTGGAGTGCCACGACTCTGCTTGCTGAGCAGGTATCCTTACTGAAAGATTCGTTAAGTTGTATCTCAAGACCTGCGGGCATGAAACGCAGCGCCCCCAGCAAATGGACATCAGTACAAGCAATGTACTGAGTATGCAAGGCGGAAAGTGCAACAAAAGAGCCATATACTAAAGATAAGAAGAATAAGAATCAACCTGGCATTTCTAAACTACCGATGGAAATCTAGCATACGTATACATACCTCTTCATCTTCTTGTAATATTTAATAGGTATGTATACCCTACCATAGTCCTGGTTACCTTATCATCAAACTTTATCTGAACATGTGTTGTGGCGTGCAACCCGATCCATATATGATACATGTCTCTCTCTATACACTCGCATGCTTAACCATATGTATGTAT
The DNA here is from genome assembly GCF_019175385.1 of Lycium barbarum. Lineage (NCBI taxonomy): Eukaryota > Viridiplantae > Streptophyta > Magnoliopsida > Solanales > Solanaceae > Lycium > Lycium barbarum. Next base: position 94,406,084 of record NC_083341.1, read on the forward strand.
AATACTGTTCCTTTATCTTACAAATCATCCTTTACTAACTGCCCAATTGATCAGTGGTAACTTCCTGACAGGCTACAGTCCGGTGGTAATAACTGCCCATCCGATTATCGCCCGAGGGTAGAGCGCAACTGCCCGACTGATCAGCGGTAACTGCCCGACCGGCCGTAGCACAATGGTAACTGCCCGATGGGCTGCAGTCCAGTGGTAAATATATATATTTGTCCACTGGTCGTAGACCATGTTATAGCCCGCATTTTGTACGTTCAGATAATTCGAGATAATTGTGAGAAGTTAAGGGCAAGAAGAATTTCCAAAATTATTTTAATGTGCAAGTTGGTTATTAGTATTGAAATATTGAGAAAGGCTAAGGGTAAAAAGGGAAATTCACAAAGTAGTTCATGGTAATATTGTGGAAGGCTAGGGGCAAAATGGGAATTTCACAAAATATTCATGAAGGTTCTTGAAGGGGCCATGTTGGCCGTGTGGCATGTGTGGTATATGTCCACAATTATTATTTAATGGGGAAAATTATAAAGATATATGGACCAAAGCTTGCTTAAGAAGACAATTAGTCTTCTTTGACTATTTTTAAGAAACTTCAAGAAAAATAGAGAAGGGGCATGCGTCCACATGCTATTTGATGAGGCCGCATATATATGTGGACAATTGCTCACAAAATAAGACAATTATTCATGAAAACTCCAAGAAGAAAACTTGGAGAAAGAAAACAAGGCCATTCGGCCATGGGTCCAAAATATAAGGTCATAGAAATTGATCAAGAAAAATTATTTTCTTCTAGTATTTCAACCAAATGGAAGGCCCTTATTAATATGGAGTAGTTGTTGGAACAAGCAAAGCATTCATTTGGGAAATTCATAAGCTTAGCCGAATGAAGGAGTTAAGTGAAGAAGGTATGTATTCAATCTCCCTTCCCATGTTTTATGGATGATTTGTGAGTGTTGTAGCATGTAGAAATGTATGAAAATCTTGAATTTGGTATGTTGAGTCTTAACGCTGCTATTCGTTGCTAGTCTCACCTTATAATAATTGTTCCTTCAAGGTGAGACAAAGCCATGATGATTATTCAATAATATAATCGGAGGTTATCGACCTTACGTCACTCCGATAGAGTTGTAGCTTTCACTTGGGCTCTCATGCATGCTTTATAATTATGTATGTATTTTAATAACACCGTGCCTACATGGCCGGGAAATATAACACCGCGCCGTCCAATAGGCGGCTGGGCAGACACACCACTGCAGTGGGCAGTTTATGATTACCCCGGACGCGGGCTAATGATGATCACACCGTGCCTAAATGGTCGGGCAGCATTACACCGTACCTATTTGGTCGGGCAGTTTATTTGCAAATATTTATATGTTTTTTTTTAAGAAAGCTAGCATGCATGCCATCCGCCATAAGAGGCACTCAGATGTACAGGTTACTCTTTTAGCTCATGATATGCTCTATGTTCCCATTCTGTATGGTTTATGATTACATCCCTTACTATGTTACTATTCATGCCTTACATACTCAGTCCATTGCTCGTACTGACCCCCTTTCTTCGGGGGCTGCGTTTCATGCCGCGCAGGTACACCCAGATGAGTAGAAGCTATGATAGAAGATGTTCCAGCGGAGTTGGCAAGCTCCATTTGTTCTGGAGTGTTGCCGGGACAGAGTACTATGCTATGATGTCTTGTTCGAAGTTAGAGACTTTGCAGACAGAGTCGTGGGTATAGAGTGTCGGTATTGTAAACGGCTCCACCAGCCTATGTGTCATTTTATGTTATGTTATAAAGTCCATGTGATTGCAGATTCCATTTGATTTGAGTACGAGGGAAAAGAAAAAATTCTGAAAGCTTTACTATGTTTTCCATTTCTCATTGATGTAAGAATCTAAAGAGATTAAGCATGTAATAAGAGTCAGCGGGTTTTCTCGGCTCCGAATATGGGGTCGGGTGCCCATCACACCCTAGTGAGGTTGGGGTGTGACAAAGTCGTATCAGAGCAGGTCGTCCTAGGGGTTGTCTGCAAAGTCGTGTCCAGTAGAGTCCTGTTTATGGGTGTGAAGCCGGCCACATTTATAAACAGGAGGTTGCAGGGCATCTAAGGTTTGTTGACCTTCTTTCTGTCTTAGATCGTGCGATAGAGCCAAGTCATAGGAAAATGGAATTCCTTATACAAGCCTTACCTACGACGGAAGAAGCTAAGAAACGATATGGAAAGTCACAGGGTAAGTATTGATATTTTGTTCTGTTACCTGAAACTGGAGGCTCTGGATGGTTGAGATGAGTCGTATACGTATGTATGCCCTGTAAGGTATTGTTGATATTTGCTGCGTACAGATTTGGAATAGTAAGGATTGCAAAGGAGATTCTGTCAAAATTGTTCAAAAATCAGGTCATTTAGTTAAGTACGTCTAACAGAAGGAAGCGTGGAAAGGAAATATCGTAAACGGACGATAAGTGGGATGAGTTGTTCCAGAAAGATTATGGATTTGGTATGACACGAAGAATAATAGCGAGAAAGACGATTAGCAACCCAGAGGATTAAAATGGATAACGTTCGAGGCTTAGTAGGAGTAAGGTCTACTAAAAGATTCAGAGAAAGTCGACAATTAGTTTTGTTGTGGATTATTAGGTAAGGATGGTGAGTGGAAGTCCGAACTGGCTGATAATCGGGTATGCGTAAGTAACGGCGACGAAGGTGAAGGGTAAAATAGTAATTATAAAGGGAAGGACGTGTCATGGGAATGTCTCGGAATCTATAAGACCTCGAGTTGCTCCAGATCATGTAATAAAGGTCATGCGAGGAAGTGGACACGGTTATATCAGCATTAAGGCACCAAATTTCATCAATGTTACGAGGTTAAGCATGCTAAGGTGGGAGCAATGTTAGGATGGGTGACCCCCTAGGAAGTATGCAAGAAATTCTATATATCCAGACATAAGAGACAAATGAGAAGTTAGAGTAACCTAAGGGAAACTAGAGTATACGGAATGGCTGGAAACCTTAAGAGGTGGCGTATGACGAGGTAGGCTAGACTGGAGAAGAGACAGAAAGTACGTCACAGCTTTGGAAATTTCGATAGGCTAAGAGTTTGGAAGTATTTTGTGGGCTAGTTGATAGTATATATATATATCCCACATATGATTGTATCGGTGGATATGGGAGTTCCAGCAACCGGCGCTACGGTAAGGAAGGCATTAATCAAGTAAGGGTACCGAAGATCGAGTGACAGCAAGAATAAATGATATAAGTGTTACAAGGTAAATTGATGTCATTTTCACTACAGGTTAAGATTGGAAGGTTCTAATACAATGATATATGAAAAAGAAAGAGGAGTGTACGAGGTTCGAGAACCAATCTCAATAAGTGAGGCTAAAGGGATAGTGACCACAAAAAGGAACGTGAAGTAAGAGAAGGAATGTTTAGGCCTTGTGATGATGTTAAGGTGAGAGTATATAAAAGGATAAATGTATGGTAAAATTTATACGGTTGCCTCGGACATGGAGGAGCGCTCCAAAAGATGACTTGGAAATGAAATGGAATTGCGAGCTTAAAGTGAAAATTTCACGACCTTCAGGGCCGATGCCACAAATAACAAGAGAAAGAAAAGTGCCCGAGGAGGAAGAAACCCAAGGAAGGTTAAGGATGAAAGCAGGAAAAATATACTAACGGGTTGGTTGAAGGAAAAGGAGAGCATTTAGGCGTAGGGCATTTGGAAATCTCTAACCATAGGAGTAAAGAGAATACTTTAACGAGGTAATGGTAGGAACCCGAGTACGCACCAAGGAAAGAATAAGGATAATGGGTCGACATTGTTGATTTGGAAATTAATGGTATGGAATGCGAATTCAGGCGAGGTCTGAAAGATTTGATCTTGGAGGAAATGGAATGAAATGCAAGGAACATGCGGGGGAGACCGCTCGGTCATAACATCATAAATATAGTTAAGGGTTCGATGAACGAGGATAAAGAGAGTGTAAACTATAAGGATTCTATGCTGAGGGCAAAAGTAGTAGGACGCTCGAAAAATATGGACGCCCAGTTGCAGCACAAACGCGTAGCTAAGAAGAATTACGAGCAAGTGAGCTAAGAAAGTGAACGGACGAATAGTGGACGGACGGGTATGGAAATGTGGATAAAATGATGACATAGGCAGAAAGTAAAAGAAGAACTTGGGATAAGAAGTTTCGATATGTTATGCATCGAGCTGGAAAGAGATATGAGGAATAAAGTATAAACGAAGACTTCATAAAAGGACGGTTGGCATATAAGGAGCCCCTTAAAGGGGGGGGGGGGGGGGGAGAGACCATATTATATTAGGCCAAAAAGGAATCACAATATTTTCAAGTACCAGAAAAGGAAACCCATGACGCAGAATGAGGACTCGTGTAAAGACCCAGGAGTTCGAGTATAAGGAGAATGGGGTAAAAGATAAGGAATGGGCATGAAGAAAAGGACAACTATAAGAGGGACCCTCCCGAAATATTATAACACCCCATAAGATCAGTTGAACATTCGAGGAAGAATGTTCTAAAGGGGGGAAGGATGTTATAGCCCGCATTTTGTACGTTCAGATAATTCGAGATAATTGTGAGAAGTTAAGGGCAAGAAGAATTTCCAAAATTATTTTAATGTGCAAGTTGGTTATTAGTATGAAATATTGAGAAAGGCTAAGGGTAAAAAGGAAAATTCACAAGTAGTTCATGGTAATATTGTGGAAGGCTAGGGGCAAAATGGGAATTTCACAAAATATTCATGAAGGTTCTTGAATGGGCCATGTTGGCCGTGTGGCATGTGTGGTATATGTCCACAATTATTATTTAATGGGGCAAATTATAAAGATATATGGACCAAAGCTTGCTTAAGAAGACAATTAGTCTTCTTTGACTATTTTTAAGAAACATCAAGAAAAATAGAGAAGGGGCATGCGTCCACATGCTATTTGATGAGGCTACATATATATGTGGACAATTGCTCACAAAATAAGACAATTATTCATGAAAACTCCAAGAAGAAAACTTGGAGAAAGAAAACAAGGCCATTCGGCCATGGGTCCAAAATATAAGGTCATAGAAATTGATCAAGAAAAAATATTTTCTTCTAGTATTTCCACCAAATTGAAGGCCCTTATTAACATGGAGTAGTTGTTGGAACAAGCAAAGCATTCATTTGGGCAATTCATAAGCTTAGCCGAATGAAGGAGTTAAGTGAAGAAGGTATGTATTCAATCTCCCTTCCCATGTTTTATGGATGATTTGTGAGTGTTGTAGCATGTAGAAATGTATGAAAATCTTGAATTTGGTATGTTGGGGTGTTGGCCGTATATAGTTGCATTGTGTAGAACAAATGAATTGATTTTATTTAGTAGTTTGATTGTTGTGTTGTGGATTCCATGATGTAAAATGAGGATTTAATGGCTTGAAATGAAGTTGTAATCGTTGTGGTGTCGTTGTGGAAGTTAATGAGACACTAGCATGAATTCTTATATTTGTATGAATGAAGTTGTTAATATAAAATGTTGGTGGAATTCATGAATTTGGAAGTGAGACATGTGTTGGAAGATTGTATGTAGGGTTGTTGTGGCTGAATTTGGAATAAAGGAAATGTGTTGTTATTGTTCTTGTTGAATTTGGAAGGTGTCGGGTGAAGTGGTATGTTGATTGGGTTGTTTTGAATATTATGTGAATTGAATTGAATATAAATGAAATGTCGTTGAATTGCATGACAAAGGTTGTTAATGTAGAATGCATCTTGAATTGATTGTTGATGTTGTTGGTATGATTGATGGTATTGTTGTTGATAGTTTGGCCGAGTTGAATTCTCGGATTGTTGATTGATGATTTGGGTCGAGTTAGATTCTCGGGGATGGTGTATTTACAGGGGAGATGCTGCCGAAATTTCGGCAGATTATAAATGAATTCATTTGAAGGATTAAGACAAGTATATGGTGATGAATCCAATGATTGCGTCAATCTTCTTGAATGTAGACTAGCGATAACGAGCTTTGACAATTAAGCATAGCGAATAGGACGTGGAACAGGTATGTTAAGGCTCGTCCCTTTCTTTCAAGGCATGAATCCGATGCTATGATTTCATAATTGCTTCCATATTTTCCTTGTTTTCAAAAGTTAGATGTTTATGATTCCAAGGAAATGATTACTTTCCCGATAACCCGTCAATATTTTCCAAAATGTTTGTATTTTTCCAAAGCAAAGGTTTATGGTATCGTAAGTTTTTATGACAATAACGATAAATACGTTTTACAACGACATTGATGATGTCGAGGATGAGAATATTTCTATGATGACTATGATAAGAATGATTTCACGTTCGAAATGTACTTGATATGATTATTACTTTGATTTTCCAAAAATAGCTTCTGAAATGTTCGTAAAAGGTTCTGTACTTCAAACGCTCATAACTTTCTTATACTAAGTCGGATTGACCCGAAATTTGTTTCTGAGCCTTTAGGTGTCGGTAAGTATACTTGACCATTGAGTCTTAACGCTGCTATTCGTTGCTAGTCTCACCTTATAATAATTGTTCCTTCAAGGTGAGACAAAGCCATGATGATTATTCCATAATATAATCGGAGGTTATCGACCTTACGTCACTCCGATAGAGTTGTAGCTTTCACTTGGGCTCTCATGCATGCTTTATAATTATGTATGTATTTTAATAACACCGTGCCTACATGGCCGGGCAATATAACACCGCGCCGTCCAATAGGCGGCTGGGCAGACACACCACTGCAGTGGGCAGTTTATGATTACCCCGGACGCGGGCTAATGATGATCACACCGTGCCTAAATGGCCGGGCAACATTACACCGTACCTATTTGGTCGGGCAGTTTATTTGCAAATATTTATATGTTTATTTCGAAATAATTGTTGAAGTTGGAGATATGATTATTGGTATTGTTGTTGATAATTTGGCCGAGTTGAATTCTCAGATTGTTGTTGATAAAATTGGCCGAGTTAGAATCTCGGGGATGGTGTATTCACAGGGGAAATGCTGCCGAAATTTCGGCAGATTATAAATGAGTTTTTTGAAAGATTAAGACAAGTGTGTGACAATGTGTTTGATGATTATGTGAATCTTCTTGAATGTAGACTAGCAAGCTGTGACGAATAAGCGTAGCTAATAGGCCGTGGAGCAGGTATGTAAGGCTTACCCTTTCTTTCTTTTTGCAAGATCCTTATGAAACGAGCAGATGATGTATATGTATGATTTCGAAGAAATTCCTATTCTTAGAGCTACTAGGATGGCTAATAATCTTGACTTCCATAAGCTATTTCATATGGTTTTGATGCGTATCTATGATGTCCGAAGATCTATTTGATACGTTTCCGAATGGCATTCGAGAGATAATTGATATGACTAATGTCTTGATTTTCAAATGATAGCACGTTTGATTATTCCATTGAGTCTTTGATATACTTTGATACGTACATATTGTTCCAAAAGCTCTATTTGATTTGATCCATAACGATATTCGAAAGGTACCTAACATGATTGTTGCTTTGATTTTCCAAAAATGGCTTCTGAAACGTTCGTAGAAGGTTCTGTACTAAAACGTCCATAACTTTTTCATACAAACTCGGATTTACTTGAAACGTGCTTATGACCCTCAAGTGTCGATTTATGTACGTATCCATCGAGTCTTAAAATTTGTTTTATATGAATATGGTTTCTCACTACTCTGCTCGTGCATGCCTCAATGTATCTTTCACCGAGTCCCGGGCTGGGTATGTTATCGTGCGCATTCCACTGCATTGTTCACCGAGTTCTTTAATGGGCCGGGTACGGTATATATATGTGATGATATGATGATTATGATGATGTGTTATGGTGGCCAGGAGGGCATATGATGCTTTGACTCACCAAGTCCCTCACTAGAGGGCCGGGTACGGTATGTATATGATATATGATGTTCACATGCATGATTCTATTCACCGAGTTCCTTAATGGCCGGGTACGGTATGACTTCATCACCGAGTCCCACACTAGAGGGTCGGGTATGGTATATATATATATATATATATACATATATGTATATGTATATGTATGCATGATGATATGAAAGTATGATGATATGATTTTATCCACCGAGTCCCATAACGGGTCGGGTACGCTATGTGATAATGATATGCATGATCAGTGCTTTAAAGGCAAGAGTTTTGGTATTCTGGACATTGTATATGTTTCTGCACCCCTTATATCGGTTATGATTCTTTTATTATGATTCTTGCCTTACATGCTCAGTACATTTTCCGTACTGACCCCCTTTCTTCGGGGGCTGCGTTTCATGCCGCGCAGGTATACCCAGATGAGCTGAAGCTATTATAGAAGATGTTCCAGCGGAGTTGGCAAGCTCCACTTGTTCCTGGAGTGTTGCCGAGTCAGAGCATGTGTGCTATGATGTCTGATTAATGTTAGAGACTTTGCAGACAGAGTCGTGGGTATTGGTTGTCAGTTCTGTAAGCGGCTCCATCAGCCGATGTGTCATTTGTGTTATGCTATAAGTTTTATATGATTACAGATTTTGTTTGATTTGAAAGCAACGAAAAAGAATATTTCTGAAAGTTGTGCTATGCGTTTCACCTTTATTTGATTTAAAAGTCCAAAAGATTATGTATGTGATAAGAGTCAGCGGGTTCGCTCGGCTCCGAGTATGGGGTCGGTTGCCCATCACACCCTAGCGGGATTTGGGTGTGACAAAGTGGTATCAGAGCAGGTCGTCCTAGGGGTTGTCTGTAAAGTCGTGTCCGGTAGAGTCCTGTTTATGGTGTTAAACGCGCCACATTTATAAACAGGAGGCTACAGGGCATCTAGGGATTGTTGACCTTTTTTCTGTCTTAGATCGTGCAATAGAGCCAAGTTATAGGAAAATGAAATTCCATATATAAGCCTTACATACGACGGAAGGAGGTAAGTGATGATAAGGAAAGTTATAAAATTCAACCTCGATATACTTGTTCTGTTATCTGAAATTGGAAGTTCTGGACGGCTAGAATGTGACATATAGCCGTATGCTCTGTATGGCCTTGTTGGTATTTGCTGCGAACAAATTTGAATGGTAAGAATTTGTAAAGGAGACCCGGTCAGAATTTTTCAAAATCAGGTTATTTGATCTAGAACACCTAACTGGAAGAGCGTGGAAAGGGAATGTCGTAAACAAACGATAAGTAAGATGTGATATTTGGAGGGGTTACGGATTTGGGCATGGCAAGAAAAATGATTGTGAGAAAGACGATTAGCAGTCTGAAGGATTAAAATGGATAACATTCAAGGCTTAGTAGGAGCAAGGTCAAATGGATAATTCAGAGAAAGTCGACAACTAGTTTTGGCTGTAGATTATTATGTAAGGATGGTGAGTGGAAATCCGAACAGACTGATAACCAAGTGTTTGGCTCAAAAGTAAAGGCGATGAAGGTATATTCGCCACCACCAGGAATCTGGAAATTTAGGACGAAGGGTAGTTATGCACATAGGTGAAGGGTGAATATTGAGGATTGAAAAGGGTAAAATAGTAATTGTAAAGGGAAGAACGTGTTATGAAAATGTCTCGGAATCTGTAAGCCTTCAATTTGCTCTAGATCATGTAATAAAGGTCATGCGAGGAAGCGGACGCGATTATATCAGCATTAAGGCACCGGATTCTATCGAAGTTTCAAAGTTAAGCTTGCTAAGGTGGAAGAAATTTTAGGATGGGTGACCCTCTGGGAAGTGAACTAAAAGTTCTATAAATTGAAACTTAAGTGGTAAATGAGAAGCTAGAGTAGCCTAAGGGAAACTAGAGTATACGGGATGGTTGGAGACCATAAGAGGTCGCGTAGGATGAGGCAAACTAGACTGGTGAAGAGATAGAAAGTGCATCATAGCTTTGGAATTAGGATAGGCTTGAATAGCGTTTGGGAGTATTTTGTGGGCTAGTTGATTGTAATTATATATATATATATATATATATATATATATATATATATATATATATATATATATATATATATATATATATATATGCGTAGGATGTCCCACATATGATCGTATCGGTGGGCATGTGTGCCCCAGTAACCGGAGCTACGGTAAAGAAGGCATTAATCAAGTAAGGGTACCGAAGTTCAAGTGACAACAAAAATAAACGGTACAAGTGTTACGAGCTAAACTAATGCTATGTCCCCTACAGGTTAAGATTGGAAGGTTCTAATACAACGATATTTGGAAAAGAAAGAGAATGAGTAAATAGAAGGCAAGGAGATCAAAATATCGGAAGGAAGTGAAAGGTAAGAAACGACAGACAAAGCACAAGGTTATTTGAATAAAAATCCGAGGACCGGTGTCTGAAAAGGATAAAGTGTGGCAATATGGAACAAAAGAGGAATGTGTGAGGTTCGAGGACCAATTCCAATAAGTGAGGCTAAAGGAATAGTTACTATGGCGAGGGATGTGAAGTAAGAGAAAGAATGCTTAGGCCTTGCGATGATGATAAGGTGAGAAATATATAAAGGGATAAACGTATGGTAAAATTTATGTGGTTGCCTCGGACATAGAAATGTTTTCCTGAAAGGATGACTTGAGAATAAGACGGATTTGCGCGTTTAAAGTAAAATTTCACAAACTTCAAGGCCGATGCCACAAGTGGCAAAAGAAAAAGAAAGGTGCTCGGGTAGGAAGAAAACCAAGAAGGGTTGAGGATGAAAGTAGAAAAGGTATACTAATGGGTTGATCTTAGAAGGGAAAAAAAAAGAGAAAAAAAAAAGGAATGAAATGCAAAGAACGTGCGTGGGAAGCCGCTCAGTCATAGCATCATAAATATAGTTAAAGGTTCGATGAGCAAGGATAGAGAAAGTGTAATCTGTATGGATTTTATGCTAAGAGCAAAAGTAGTGGACTATGGATGCACAGTTGCAACACAAGAGCATGGTTAAGAAGAATCACGAGTAAGTGAGCTAAATAAGTGAAAGGGATTAATAGCGGGTGGAAGGATATGGAAATACTGATAAGAATGATGATATTGGCGCAAAATGAAAGAAAAACTTATGATAAGAGGTTCTCGACATGTTATGCACAGAGTTGGAAAGAAAGAGGAGGAATAAGGTAATTATCGTAGAAGAAGGTACTCGAAGACGGTTGACACATAAGGAGCCCCTTAAAGGGGGGGGGGGGGGGGGAGAACGTATTATATTAGGCCTAAAAGGAATCATAACATTTCCAAACGCCAGAAGAGGAAATTTATTAGCTCGGGGCCAGAGTTCGAAATATGTCGGCACATCAAAAGGATACATGGAAGGAGTAGGAACGAATTGACAATAAGTGTACCGTAAGGCCGACATAAAGGGAAAGAATGAAAGATACCTTAAGATAATAATTCATGCCAACATGAGTTACGATATGTTTAGACCATGATTTGAATCCCTTATATCGGGCAAATTTGCGCCGTACCTAAGTACGCAACAATATGTTCTAACGGGTAATAAAAAAGAGTGAGAAAATGGCTATAAGCTAAATGCAGAAGGGATAAGGGAGAAAATGATAAGATCCAAAAGATGTTTCGGACGAGAACGACTATTATAACGAAAGTATCAACAATTGGTAGTCGGGGAAACTTTTGAAAGAAAGAAAGAACGCTGTGCCTATGAATGAAATAAAAGAGTTTATCGGATATTAGAAAATAATTCGTAGACCATCAATTATACGGAATATGAGAATATACACTATGAAAGTATATGCATCATCGGCGTGAAGCACTGCTCGATCATACTTGTAAAGAATCCACACCGGAGAGTCAACAAGGAATAACGATGGACAAAACGAGCCTCAGTACAAAGAAATCAAAGATAAAGAATGGGCATGAAGAAAAAGGACAACTATGAAAAGGACCTCCCGAGGTATTATGACACCCCATAACTATCTTTGTTTGGTTTTATTTATTATGTTTGCATGTATGGAAAAAAAACCCTAGTTGAAAATGTTGACTACTTATGCTAATATAATAATAAATACTTATTCGTATAAATGTGCTGAAAATGTTGTTCTTTCCTTTTTTTCTTTCTATAGTGGAGATAGTCGCACGTAATGACAGACATATTATTAAAGGTAGAGATCAGTTGAACATTCGAGGACGAATGTCTAAAGGGGGGGGGGGGGGGGGAGGATGTTATAGCCCGTATTTCATACGTTCGGATAATTCAAGATAGTTGTGAGAAATTAAGGGCAAGACCATTCTCCAAAATTATTTTAATGTACAAGTTGGTTATGAATATTATTAGTATGGAAATATTGAGAAAGGCTAAGGGAAAAAAGGGAAATTCACAAAGTGGTTCATCGAAATATTGTGCAAGACTAGGGGCAAAATGAGAATTTCACAAACTTCATGAAATTTCAAGAACTAGCTACCATGGCCGTGTGGTGTGGGTGGGTCCCACCCATGGCCATGTGTTCATATTTTTATTTATGAGGCTTGGCTATATATATATATAGATAAGTGGTGGGGAAAAATCTAGACAATTCAGTTTTCTTCCACAACATAAGAACTTGGAGAAGAAGAAAAAAAAAGAAAGAGAAAGAAGCATGGGCATTCGACCCTAGCACAAAAAATCCATCTCTTGGAAAATTGATAAAAAAATTATTTCTTCTAGCAATTCAACCAATTGGAACGTCCTCTTTAACATGGAGTGGTTATTGGAACAAGCAAAAGTATTCATGGTGCAAGATGAAAGCTTAGCCGAGCAAGAGGATGGGTGGAAGAGGTAAGGTTTAATCTTTTCCTTCATGTGTTGTAGATGATTTGTGAAGTGTTGTAGTATGTAGAAATGGATGAAATTCATGAAATATGTGTGTATGGTGTTTGGCCGAATATAGAGTGTGTTGTGTAGATATGATGAAGTGATTTATTTAGTATATTGATTGTTGTAGTTGTGGATTCTATTATGTAAAATGAGGATTTAATGGTTGAAAATGAAGTTGTAATCGTTTGTGGATTATGGAAGAAGTTAATGTGACATTAGTATGGTTCCTTATAATTATAAGAATAGAGTTGCTAATGTGTATGTTGTAATTATAGTTCATGAATTTGGAAATGAGACATGTGTTTGGAAGATTGAAAGGTGGGTTGTTGTAATTGAATTTGAAAGAAGGAAGTGTGTTGTTATGGTTCTTGTTGCATTTGGAAGGTTTCGGGTGAAATGGCATATTGGCTAGATTGTTTTGAATATTGTATGACTTGTTTGAAGTATTCTTGAATTATGTTTGTAAGGTCTTGGGAAAGTATTTGAATGTGTAAGCATTGATGTTGGCTTGGCTATATGTGATGGAATTGAATATAAATGAAATGTCGTTGAATTGTGTGACAAGAGTTGTTAATGTTAGAATGTATTTCGAAATAATTGTTGAAGTTGGAGATATTATTGTTGGTATTGTTGTTGATAATTTGGCCGAGTTGAATTCTCGGATTGTTGTTGATAAAATTGGCCGAGTTAGAATCTCGAGGATGGTGTATTTACAGGGGAAATGCTGCCGAAATTTCGACAGATTATAAATGAGTTTATTTAATGTAGACTAGCAAGCTTGGACGAATAAGCGTAGCTAATAGGCCGTGGAGCAGGTATGTAAGGCTTACCCTTTCTTTCTTTTGGCATGATCCTTATGAAACGAGCAGATGATGTATATGTATGATTTCGAAGAAGTTCCTATTCTTAGAGCCACTAGGATGACTAATATTCTTGACTTCCATAAGCTATTTCATATGGTTTTGATGCGTATCTATGATGTCCGAAGATCTATTTGATACGTTTCCGAATGGCATTCGAGAGATAATTGATATGACTAATGTCTTGATTTTCAAATGATACCACGTTTGATTATTCCATTGAGTCTTTGATAAACTTTGATACGTAAATATGGTTCCAAAAGATCTATTTGATTTGATCCATAACGATATTCGAAAGGTACCTAACATGATTGTTGCTTTGATTTTCCAAAAATGGCTTCTAAAACGTTCGTAGAAGGTTCTGTACTAAAACGTCCATCACTTTTTCATACTAACTCGGATTGACTTGAAACGTGCTTATGACCCTCAAGTGTCGATTTATGTACGTATCCATCGAGTCTTAAAATTTGTTTTATATGCATATGGTTTCTCACTACTCTGCTCGTGCATGCCTCAATGTATCTTTCACCGAGTCCCAGGCCGGGTATGTTATCGTGCGCACTCCACTGCATTGTTCACCGAGTCCCTTAATGGGCCGAGTACGGTATATGTATGTGATGATATGATGATGATGATGATGTGTTATGGTCGCCAGGAGGGCATATGATGCTTTGACTCACCGAGTCCCTCACTAGAGGGCCGAGTACGGTATGTATATGATATATGATGTTTACATGCATGATTCTATTCACCGAGTCCCTTAATGGGCCGGGTACGGTATGACTTCATTCACCGAGTCCCTCACTACAGGGGCGGGTACGGTATATATATATGTATATGTATATGTATGCATGATGATATGAAAGTATGATGATATGATTTTATCCACCGAGTCCCATAACGGGCCGGGTACGCTGTGTGATAATGATATGCATGATCAGTGCTTTAAAGGCAAGAGTTTTGGTATTCTGGACATTGTATATGTTTCTGCACCCCTTATATCGGTTATGATTCTTTTATTGTGATTCTTACCTTACATGCTCAGTACATTTTCCGTACTGACCCCCTTTCTTCGGGGGCTGCGTTTCATGCCGCGCAGGTATACCTAGATGAGCTGAAGCTATTATAGAAGATGTTCCAGCGGAGTTGGCAAGCTCCACTTGTTCCTGGAGTGTTGCCGAGTCAGAGCATGTGTGCTATGATGTCTGATTAATGTTAGAGACTTTGCAGACAGAGTCGTGGGTATTGGTTGTCAGTTCTGTAAGCGGCTCCATCAGCCGATGTGTCATTTGTGTTATGCTATAAGTTTTCTATGATTACAGATTTTGTTTGATTTGAAAGCAACGAAAAAGAATATTTCTGAAAGTTGTGCTATGCGTTTCACCTTTATTTGATTTAAAAGTCCAAAAGATTATGTATGTGATAAGAGTCAGCGGGTTCGCTCGGCTCCGAGTATGGGGTCGAGTGCCCATCACACCCTAGCGGGATTAGGGTGTGATAGTGAGTAAGGGAAAGGAAAGGAGTATGACAAGATAAGCTACAAGCGAGTTTTAGTACGGATGAGATATGTAAAGCAGAATGAGTCAGGAGAAGGAAAGACTATGACTATGATTGGATATATATATTATACAAGTTGTACAAGAATAGTTACGCAACCTACGAATATTTGTATGCTAAGGATGAGACCAAATTAGTACTTGATAAGAAGAGTAAGGATTCAGCAATAGCAATGCGGTGATGATATTTTGGGTACATTAAGGAAAGATGTAAGATGGTTTGAGCCAAATTACCGAGATAGAATTAGTACTGAGGGAAAATAGGACATGGCCATAGTTGAGCCCCGATACTGATTGAAAGATACAAGAGGAGGATGCAAGGTAAAGCATAACGACTAGTGAAACGACGCTAAGGTATTTGAGCACCTTCGCACATTCTTGTAAAGATTGCAACATAATGTGTGACAGCAAAACTACAAGCAAAATCTGACTAAAGGGGCAGTAGAAGAGTTTGAATTAAAGGTAAAGAAACGACACGAGATAATATGCCTAAAGTGCTACAAGTTGGGTTAAGGGAAATTGTGAAATGGTTTAGGCAAGACGATCAAAGCAAGCTGGTTACTGGATGACAGTGAATTTATATGTCAAATAAAAAATTCTTTCAGAATTATACCAATTAATGATAGACAGAGCAAAGAGTAGCTATGTAAAGTTATAATATGAGGGAACTCCAGCGCTACTTGATAGCCAACTCTAAAGATCGAGATTAAGAGCTAAAGGCAAAGTGACAGTTAAAGACCTTTAAAGGAAAGTCGAAAAATGACACATGATGCTGAAGCTTCCAGAATATGAACTGTAACAGTAGAGGAAAACAAGGTTATTGGAGTAAAATAATGTTACACCCTGGGAAATGTCGTTTTATTCGTAGAATCTGTGAAGGGTATACAAGTTACCGGAGGTATGAAATACTCCAAGGATTGTAAAGTCTAATGAATCAATGAGGGATGTCTGCGCGTTACAAAGTCTTATTTAAAGATTAGAAGATAAAGTGAAGTGAATGATACATCATCTTAAAGGAGTAACTATAGAAGAAGAAAGAGTCGAGTTAAGACTACGTGCAGCAGGAGGGAGTAAGATTTCAGCAGAAGAGCTCGCAATACAATCGTCAACCAACTGCGAAATGAAAGGAGAGTAAAGACAACGTCGTCGAATTATCACCTCGAGAGGCAAGAGCAAGAACAAATATTATGGGAATGGTTACTTAGAGATCTGGAATGCATTATAATAAACTGAAGGGATCGACCAATGAAGGAGGCATGTGCAGGTCATAATTCAGTAAAAGAACGTTTAAGGAAGTATTGGAAGTGCAGAATTAGTTTAACATTCGAGGACGAATGTTCCATAGGGGGGAAGGATGTTACACCCCAGAAAATTTGTGTTGCTAAGGCTACAGATGGCTTAATGTGAGCTCGAGGAGGAGCAAATATCACAAAGTATAAAGAATGAAATTCTACTATAGTAGCATGAGTATGATATTTGGAATTCGTACAATATGATTGGAATAATACGTTAAAAGATATATAGCCCTCGTAACCGTAAGCTGAGCTGGGGCCCACATGATGGAATTTTTATAAAGGACATATGATAAGTTATATGGACAATATATGTGAAGTTAAACACAACTCAAGAAGGACCCTTGAGCTAAATCCAAGTGTAAGCCCTCCAAAACGATGTTTTTAAGTTACGTTTTCGGGTGATTTAACTTCGGGAGGCCATAACCCCATCATTATTTGGGAATTTGGGAAAACTCCTAAAATTAAGGTTCTAGATAATTGAAATACCTTTCCAACCATAGGTCGTGGACCTGTATGTGACATCGGGATAAAGAGTTATGGACGTTTTAAGGCAGAAAGGTCAAGCTGGCCAGTGAAATGGGCCCAACCCGATTCCAATCCGGGTCAGGCCCATTTCCCTTGTTATTTAAGGGAAGTTTCAGCCTTCTCCTCCTTATTTTCAGACCAAAAAGACCCAGAATATTCTAGAGAGAGAGAGAGGGAGGAAAGCCTTAGAGAGAAAAACCAAGTGTTGATCAAAATCCGAGCCCCGAATCCCGAAGCTCATGAAGAGAAAAGTGTTGTACGTTGCGTTGCCTTCAATTTGAGCTAAAAATCAGCCAAGAAGACGAGTGTTGACGTGGCTTCTGCATACTTAAGGTAAGATTAAGGTCCCTTTTTCATTGTTAATAAGTTTATTTGGAGTTTAAACGGATTAGAACGGAGAAAATAGCATTATAAATTCGTTTGTTGTTTTATTGAGATTTATGGATCGGGGGTTGTTTTAGTTGGACTAAATGAATGAAATTAGTTGAGTTATGATGTGTAATAATTGTTGATGTTGTTGACAAGTTGCCGTTCTTGAATTTGGGAGAATAAAGTGTATGAAGATATCATATACAAAGCGTATACCGACCTGTTTTTATATGATTTTCGTGGTTGTTTTGTGACAATATTTTCGGGCTGTTTTGGTGGTTGTTATGAATGGTTTTGTGGGCTGGAAAATCGCGGGATTGGCTGTAATTGTTGTTGTTGTTGTGTTTGTTGTTATACTATAGATATACGAAAATAAAGAAATGTATACAAGCATTGGTATATGAATATATATTGGATTGGGATACGGTATATATACATATATATGTGATGATGTGATGGTGTGATGATGTGATGATGTGATTATGGCGCCAAGGATGGTATGTGGCGACCTTTTTCACCGAGTCCCATAATGGGCCAGATATGATATATGATATTGATATGCATGATTTTCATTTCATAAGGCAAGTGTATTGATATTTTAAAAGTCATACTTGTTTCCGGTAATCTCTATTTCAGTTATGATCCTCTTTATTGTATTTCATGCTTTATATACTCAGTACATATCTCGTACTGACCCCCTTTCTTCGGGGGGCTGCGTTTCATGCCCACAGGTACAGATAGTCGGTTTGGTGACCCTTCAACATAGGACTTCCACTCAGCTTTCTTGGAGAGCTCTGTTGTTCCGGAGCCTAGACTTTTGGTACAGATCTTATGGTGTATGTATATGTTTGCCCAGGGGTACGGCGGGGCTCTGTCCCGTCATATTTCGCTATTGATACTCTTAGAGGTCTGTAGACATATGTGTGGGTTGTGTATAAGTTTGTTCAGCTGTGTCTATACGATGTGCTATGGATATGTTCGTATGTAGTGGCAGCCTTGTCGACTTGCGCATGATATTGATATGTAGAGGCAGCCTTGCCGGCTTGCGTATCATCTTATGATTTGATCAGTTGTGACTCCTCAGGAGACAGTTATCTGGACATATATATATATATATACATATATATATATGATGACGTTATGAACCTTCAGAGTTCTTTTGCAAGTTTCCATATTGTTCATAGTTTCAATCTGGCTATATCTAACAGGTACGTATATGAGTGTCCCGCTCGGGCACTAGTCATGGCCCATGGGGTTGGGTCGTGACACAAGGTATGAATCTCTCTTCACTAATGTTGATTTAAGAATATTTATGAGAAAATGAGTTATAATTATTGGGTTGGTGTTATTGGCTTATGGATTGAAGTTTGAAGAGTGTTTTGGATGAAAGTATACATATTTATCTTATAGAATGTAATGATAGTGTTGTTGATGTTGTTGGTATTGTTTGCGAATTTTGGTATTTGGAGGAAGTGGATAATATAGGGGAGATGTTGCCCAAATTTTCGCAACCCAAATTAGTCTTTAATAACTAGTACGAATAAGTTGATGGGAAAGTATGATTAAAGATATATTTCTCATTATATATAGGTTTGGGCAAAAGGCAGGCACCGAAGTAAAGGATTCCTTGAGTGGTAGCTTGGCGAATAAGGTATCTAAGGTGTTAGTTTCTCTCTTTCATTGGCACGAATCCAACTAGACCATGAATATGAGCGTTCTATAATAAAATCACTCCATTCCTATGTCATGTAGCTCAACTCTTGATGTCTTAGTTATTTGATTGATTCTTGGTATATTATGATGTTTATCATCGTTAAGTTATTTCTTTGGGTTCGACATGAATTCCATAATAAAAATCGGAGGTTACCGACCTTACGTCACTCCGATAAAGTTGTATATTTCAGATGAGCCTTCATGCATACTATTTATATTATGTATATATAACATATTATATTAATGGATCGGGCCGTATGATCCTCGGAACTAACATATCATATTTATGGATCGGGTCGTACGTTCCTTAGCACTAACATATCATATTAATGGATCGGGTCGTACGTTTCTCGGAACTAACAAATTATATTTGTGGATCGGGCTGTACGTTCTTCGGCACTAACATATATGGGGTTGCACGTTCCGCAGCACTAACACTTATATGATATACGTATATATATATATATATATGTGCTTACTTACAGATGATTTTTTAGATTCATGCATTACATATTGTAAGTTCTCAAATGACAGGTTACTTCTACTATATTTATGTTTCCGTCCTACTTATGTATTGCTTTCTGCCTTGCATACTCAGTAATTTATCCGTACTGACGTCCCATTGCATGGATGCTGCAGGCTCTAACAGGGTTATTGAGGAGTGAATTCATTAGGATTTTCTAGCTTAGTGGTGTCAGCAAGTGCCACTACTCCAGACTTGCTACCTTTTGATACTCTTCTACTAGTGTGATATATGTTAATATGTACATTCTTAGAGGCTCATAGACATAGTGAGGTATGTAAATATTGTGTACGGTCATGTTGGCATTGTTCTGGTCTTGATACTTTGATGTTAGCCTTGCTGGCTTATTGATACTCGCGATGTCGTAGCAACCTTGCCGGTTTGTATATGTATAGAGTGGTTGGATTATCAGATATTTCTATGTTGGGCCTTTTCTACGTGCAGGTGTTCTTCAATTACGATATATGATGTTCAAAGTAACTGTTAAGTCAGGTGGTCTCCGGGCCATGGGGCGCAGCCCGTCATACTCCTCGTCGGGGTGTGACAAGTTGGTATCAGAGCAGTTCAATCCTAGGATGTCTATGAGCCGTGTCTAGTAGAGTCCTTGTTATCGGTATGTCGTGCACCATATCTATAGCCAGGAGGCTACAACACATTTAGGAAGACGCTCTTCTTCATGATCAAGATCGTGCGATAGAGCCAAGTAAGGATGACATTATCTAATCTTTTCCTGTTTAAATTTCAGCGATGCCTCAGAGAAAGAAGAAGGCCAGCAAAATGCGGGGCGCTGCGGGGGAAGGGCTGAGCCGAGTATCTCTAGCCGAGTTAGGGAATGGCGAGGCTCATAGCTATCACACCCCACCCTTTGTAGGGCATGATTGGCACCCGACACCTTACGGAAACCGAGCGAACAAACTTATAACTTACATCCTTCGTGTCTCAAATGAAAACAATTGGATCAAGAGGATAAATACAAACATAATATCATACATACGTATATGTACATTGGACCCATGATGCCAATATTACTATCGTCACACTATGACTAAGCTGTACACAGGAACTGTTTGCAAAGCCTCTATGAACATCAATGAAGTGTACAAGTCGGGACAGGGCCCCCGACACACCATGAACAAAAACATACATACATATATATATATATATATATATATATATATATACTCGGCAGTGCTCCAGGAAGAGATGGAGCTCACCAACCAGAACTGGTACCTGAAGACAGCCTACTATGGAAGATCCTTGTCTCGTCTATCTACACCTGCGAGCATGAACGTAGCGTCCACAAGAAGGGACGGGACGTCAGTACGACCAATGTACTGAGTATGCAAGGCATGAATAGTAACATATTAAGAGATACTGAACATGGAAAATTAATATAATGAACGTATGGGGATAAAGTAATATAAACAAGATCAACCTGTGCCTTTGAATGGCCTTTTAAGTTGAATGTCGTGCATGCTTAGCTTTTTAAGAATTTTTCCATACATATCCATACATATATAATATCTCGTCCGGTCGTTAAGGCGCGGTAATAAATATATAGATACATATATTTATATACATATAGCATCTTACATGGTGTTATCTTACCCGGCCATATAGGCTTGGTATAATCTTTCCCGGCCCTTTCGGACTCGGTATCATCTTAACCGGACCTTTCGGGACTCGGTGTTATCTTACCCGGCCCTTTTGGGACTCGGTATTATCCCCAACTGATTAGAGGGAGGGAACGCATACATTCACACACACACACACACACACACACACACACACACACACACACATATATATATATATATATATGCATAAATGAAATCAACATCATCATTAGCATTACCATTATCATCGTATCAATCCTTGAAGGATCAACCATCGCAAGATGAAATCGACGACGTCACGGGAGTCTCGAGAATCATGAACTTAGGTAGCACTGGAAATAGAATTGTTATCATCGATATATCTCACCTCGAAGGAACGAGTAACATGAGGTGAGACCATCAACAATAAGTACGATTAAAGGATTCATGGAATGGCTCAATAATCTCATAATGCCCTCAAATCATAGCTTCGGAGTTCAAAAGGAGAGAATCATCATCATCGTCACAATCATCATAGAACATATTCCCTTTAACATCATAAGAGGCTTTAAGAGTCATGAACTTCGAGCTTTTGAAAACAAGGCTATTATGGAAACATTTATGGAATCATAACATAGGAATCATGCCTTTGAAAGAAAGGGACGAGCCTTAATATACCTGTTCAACCTTCTATTAGCTATGCTTATTCGTCTGAGCTTGCAAGTCTACATTTAAGAGGATATACATTAACATTGGCCTCTTTATCGCACACTTATTCCAAGTTTCAAATCAAACTATTCTATATTCTGCCGAAAATCGGGCAGCATCTCCCCTGTTTATATGCCTAGCCCGAATTCTCAATTCAACAACCAACACAACAATAACAATACCAACATTAATAACATCATTTCTCATACCAAAGTATTAAATAAAACAGCCCACACACTATTTTCCAACTTCCATAACTACTCAACTCACTATACAATCATTTTACCGCTCTATTTCCGTGAATAAGCCAGTATTAACATACCTTTCTCACTTTAATATTGTTGTATCTTCACTTTTGCACGCTCATTTTAGGCCACAACACGCCGCTATATGATTCTGCAACAATAACTATACGCTATCCGGACCAGAATTTGGAAATTATACCTGGTTTGGTTTAAAAAGTTGGCTTGGGGGGTTGGGGAGAAGTCTCCAGATTTTTGGAGATTTCTTGGGGTGTTTGATGAAGAAAAATGAGGGGTAAGCCCCTCTAAATATCGGTCCAGGTTCTGCCTGGACCGACTTAAAATTCCTTTAGCGCGATCGCGCCCCATTTGGGCGCGTTCGCGTTGGCTTAATTTTTTCAGCCTACGCCTTTGCTCAGTAAAAAGGTCATAACTCTTGATCCCAATATCGTGTGAGGTCCCACGACCTATGGTTGGAAAGATCTTTTAATTATCTACAACTTGAATTTTTGGTGTCATTCCAAATTCGAAACTTATAATGTCGTTTTGGCCCCTCCAAGTCAGCTCATCCAAAAATGTTTCCTTAAATCGTCCTTTTGGAGGGCTTATGCCCATATTTGGCTTATGGGTCCTTCTTAGGACTTGTTCAACTTTCCATATACTACTCCTATGTCTCTTCATATGTCCTTTTTAAAACTCCTGCGTGTGGGCCCTACTTAGCCTACAACAACGAGGGCTTTTCGTCAAGTGACATATGAACCGATTCACCCCATATGGTCTCCACATATCATATATATGCCATTATTCACTATTATAATATAACCTTTCTCTTTAATCCTCGCATGACTTCACTCTTGTTCGGGCTCACACTAAGTTTCCTACAGTCTAAGCAACGCAAAATTTTTCGGGGTGTAACAATAGCGCTACTCCCTCACATGCTACCTCTACTCCATCAGTTGCAGTAAAGCATGACAGAGCTCCAGACCCTCCGGCTCCTCCGCCACCAGCTCCTTCCCCTGCTAATCTAGATCAGGACTTGCGAGATGCAGTCCAGTTATTGACTAGATTGGTGGCTACCTAGACTCAGTGGCAGGCTGGCCTTCCGGACAGGGCTGTTAGTTCCCGCGTGCATGACTTTCTAACTTTGGACCTCCGATTTTCACGGGGACAAACCCAAAGGATGATCCTCAGAACTTTGTAGATCGAAAGGGCCGCGCTTTAAGGGTAATGCATGCTTCTAATACACCGTCAGTAGAGCTAGCTACTTATAGACTGTGCCATGTTGCTGCAGTATTGTATAAGTCCTGGCAACAGTCGAGAGGGCAGAATGCACCTCCTGCAGTATGGCCCAAATTCACCAGGGCCTTTCTATATCATTATCTGCCCGCTAAGGTTTGCCGGGCTAGGGCTGATGAGTTTCTATTACTTCGTCAGAATAATATGAGCATCCGGGAATATAGTTTGAAGTTTAACTCCTTGACCAGATATGCTTCAATGATGGTAGCTGACTTGGAACATAGGGTACACCATTTTGTGACTGGACTTGGGCCTCACTTGATTAAGGATTGTATAAAGGCCTTATTACAGGGTGGCATGGATAATTCTCAAAACCAGGCGTATGTTCAAAATTTGAAGGACCTTGAATATCAACAGCGAACTAAGGATGACCCGAATAAGAGCCGTAATAAGCGGGCCAGATCCGCAGGTTATTCAGGCGCTTATCAAGAAGGTTATAGGCCCTATTCTTATAGAAGATCAACTCCTTCAGCAGTTAGGGCCCCCTCTCGGTTTCTGACGCAGAGTTATGATTAACCCATTTATTCTGGACCGAGTCAGGGTTCGAGGGCGCTAGCCCCTTTTATAAGGGAGAATCGTCCCAGGCAAGGCCCTTACTGCCCCGTTGTGATCAGTGCGGTAAGGGCCACTTTTTCTAGTGCCGCCAAGGTATGGGGGTGTGTTATTCTTGTGAACAGCCTGGTCATGTTATACAGGGCTATCCGACTCGCGGAGGAGGCGGTCCGGCATAGCCGATAGGTTCGGTTGTAGGCTCTTCATCTTTTGTTTGCCCTCACGGGTAAGGCTCTTCAGTTCCAGCCAGTAGAGGTAGGGGAAGAGGTCAAGTGGCAGGTTCGGGCGGCACTGTTATAGCCCGTATTTTGTACATTTGGATATTTCAAGATAGTCGTGGTAAGTTAAGGGTAAGACTATTTTCCAAGTTATTTTAATATACAAGTTGTTTATTAGTATGGAAATATTGAGAAAGGCTAAGGGTAAAAAGGGAAACTCACAAAGTGGTTCATGGTAATATTGAGGAAGGCTAGGGGCAAGAAGGGCATTTCACAAAAATTCAAGAAAGTTCAAGAATAAGCCACCATGGCCGTGTGGTGTGTGTGGGCCCCACCCATGGCCATGTGTCCATATTTTTAATTGTAGGGCTTAATTATATATATAGATAAGTGGTGGAAAAAAATAAGACATATTCATCTTAAGTCAAGAAGCTTGGAGAAGAAGATAAAGAAAGAAATCATTCATTGTGCAAGTTGTCAACCCTAGCCGAGTGAGAAGACAAGTGGAGAAAGGTAAGGTTTAATCACCTCTTTCATGTGTTGTGAATGGTTTGTGTATGTTGTAGTATGTGGAAATGAATGAAATTCATGAAATATGTATGTGTATGGCATGGCCGAATGAGAGTGATGTTGGTAGGATGTGATGAATTGATTTTATTTAGTATTTTGATTGTTGTTGTTGTGAATTCCATAATAAAAATGATGGTTTGATGGTTTGAAGTGAAGTTGTAATCGTTGTGGGACTGTGGTAGAAGCTAATGTGATTTTAATATAGTTTCCTGCAATTATGAGGATGAAGTTGTTAATGCATAGACTATTGTTATAGTTCACGAATTTGGAAAAAAAGAATGTGTTGTTGTCTTTGGTGGTGTTGTGAGATTTCGGGTGGTATTGTACATTGGTTGGGCCATTTTGATCATTGCGCGAATTGTTTGAAGTGTTCTTGAGTTTTGCTTGTAAGGTCTTGGGCAAGTATTTGAACGTGTGAGCAATGATGTTGGCTTGATTATATGTGGTTGAATTGAATATTAATGAAATGCCGTCGAATTGTGTAGAAAAGAGTTACTAACGTTAGAATGCGTTTGGAATTGATTGTTGATGTTGTGAGCATGATTGTTGGGATTGTTGTTGATGATTTGACCGAGTTGGATTCTCGGGGATGGTTGTATTTACAGGGGAAATGCAACAGAAATTTCGGCAGATTATAAGTAAATCTATTTGAAGGATTAAGACAAGTATATGACGATAAGTCTAATGATTGTGTCAATTCTTTTGAATGTAGACTAGAAATCTTGGATAAATAAGCGTAGCTAATAGGACGTGGAACAGGTATGTAAGGCTTACCCTTTCTTTCTTTGGCATGATCCTTGTGAAACAAACAAACTAAGTATATGTATGATTTCAAAGAAACTCCTATTCTTAGAGCCACTAGGATGACTAATATTCTTGATTTCCATAAGCTACTTCATATTGTTTTGATACGTATCTATGATTTCCGAAGCTCTATTTGATATGTTTTCGAGTTTGCCTATGATTCTTATTCACTTCTTGACATAAGTGCGCTCGGTATAGTTGAGCTTATTGTATGGTTGCGTAACGAGTAAAGCATAAAGAGTTCATGTCCCTAAAAGGGTTCTGTAAGTATTAATGTCTCTAACTTTTGTATACAGTCTTGGAATGCTTTGGAAACGTTCGAAGAGGTTCTGTGGTAAAAGTGTCCATAACTTTCTCATACTAACTCGGATTGACTTGAAACGTGTTTACGACCCTCAAGTGTCGGTTTGTGTACTTATCTTTCGAGTCTTGAAAGAAAATTGATTTGTGTGCATATAATTTACTCACGACTCTGCTCGTGCATGCCTTAATGTATCCTCCACTGCGTCCCGGGCCAGGGCATGTTCTCGTGCGTTTTCCACTGCATTGTTCACCGCGTCCCTCTCACTTGCGGGCCAGGGCACGTTATATATATATGATATGATGACATGATGATATGATGACGGGGTGGCGGCCAAGATGGCATATGATGACTCTATTCACCGCGTCCCGCAATAGAGGGCCGGGGCACGTTACATGCATATGTGATACATGACATTGACATACATGATTTGATTCACCGCATCCCTCAATAGAGGGCCGGGGCACGTTACATGCATATATGATACATGATATTGACATACATGATTTCATTCACCGCGTCCCTCACTAGAGGCCCGGGGCACGTTATATGTATATGTGACATATGATGATGACATACATGATTTTCATTTCAAAAGGCAAGTGCTTTGATGTTTTTAAAAAGTCATACTTGATTCTGATAAATCTCTGTTTCAGTTATGATCCTCTTTTCTGTATTCCATGCCTCACATGCTCAGTACATATTCCGTACTGACACCCTTTCTTCGGGGGCTGCGTTTCATGCCGCGCAGGTACACCCAGATGAGTAGAAGCCATTATAGAAGATGTTCCAGCGGAGTTGGCAAGCTCCATTTGCCCTGGAGTGTTGCCGGGTCAGAGTATTATGCTATGATGTCTTGTTCGAAGTTAGAGACTTTGCAGACAGAGTCGTGGGTATAGAATGTCAGTCTTGTAAGCGGCTCCACCATCCGATGTGTCATTATGTATTATGTTACAGATTCTTTGTGATTACAGGTTCTACTTGATTTGAGTACGATGAAAAGAAAGTATCTGAAAGCTTTAGTATGTATTTCATTCTTATTTGATTTAAAGGCCAAAGAGATTATGTGTGTACTAAAGGTCAGAGGGTTCGCTCGGACCTAAGTAAGGGTCGGGTGCCCATCACACACTAGCGAGATTAGGGTGTGACAATGTGGTATCAGAGCAAGTCGTTCTAGGGGTTGTCTGCAAAGTCGTGTCCTGTAGAGTCCTGTTTATGGGTATGAAGCCGGCCACATTTATAAACAGGAGGCTGCAGGGCATCTAGGGATTGTTGACCTTCTTTCTGTCTTAGATCGTCCGATAGAGCCAAGTCATAGGGAATGAGATTCCTTATATAAGCCTTACATACGACGGAAGAAGGTGAGTGGTGATATGGAAAGTCACAGGGGTAAGTATTGATATTTTGTTCTTTTACCTGAAATTGGAAGCTCTGGATGGCTGGAATGTGTTATATAGCCGTATGCTCTGTGGGACATTGTTGGTATTTGCTGCGTGCAGATTCTGAATAGTAAGAATTGTAAAGGAGACTCGGTCAGAAATTTTCAAAATCAGGTCATTTAACTAGGTACACCTAACAGGAAGAAGCGTGGAAAAGAAATATCGTAAGTAGACAATAAGTGGGATGTGATATTTTAGAAGAGCTACGGATTTGGGCATGGTGTGAAAAAATGATTGCGAGAAAGGCGATTAGCAGTATGAAGGATTAAAATGGGTTGCATTCGAGGTTTAGCAGGAGCAAGGTCTATTGGGCGATTCAAGGAAAGTTGACCAAATGAGTTATGTTGTAGATTATTATATAGGAGCGGCGAGCGGAAGTCTAAGGAGGCTGATAACCGAGTGTTTAGTTCATAAGTAACGGCGACGAAGGTATATTCCTTACCATCGGGAATCTGGAAATCCAGGACGAAGGGTAGTTATACACATAAGTGAAAGGTGAATATTGAGGATTGAAAAGGGTAAAATAGTAATTGTAAAGGGAAGGACGTGTTACAAAAATGTCTTGGAATCTGTAAGACTTCGACTTGCTCCAGATCATGTAACGAAGGCCATGTGATGTGGTGGATGCGATTATATCGACGCTAAGGCACTGGATTTCATCGAAGTTTCAAGGTTAAGCGTGCTAAGGTGAGAGAAATATTAGGATGGGTGACCCCCTGGGAAGTGTACTAAAAGTTCCATAAATGTAGGCATAAAATACAAATGAGAAGTTAGAGTAGCCTAAGGGAAACTAGATTATACGGGATGGTTGGAGACCATAAGAGGACGCGTAGGACGAGGCAGACTAGACTGGTGGAGAGACAGAAAATGCATCACAGCTCTGGAATTAGGATAGGCTTGAATAGCGTTTGGAAGTATTTTGTGGGCTAGTTGATAGTAATTATATACATATATACGAATGCGTAAGATATCCCACATGTGATTGTATCGGTGGGAATGTGAGTCCCAGCAACCGGTGCTACGGTATGGAAAGCATCAATCGAGTAAGGGTACCGAATTTCAAGCGACAGCAAAAATAAATGGTACAAGTGTTACAAGGTGAGCTGCTACTATTTTCACTACCGGTTAAGATTGGAAAGTTCTAATACAACGATATTTGGAAAAGAAAGAGAGTGAGTAAATGGAAGGCAAGGAGGCCAAAATGTCGGAAGAAGGTGAAAGGTGAGAACCCTCAGTGAAGGAAGTCCCCGATGGAAATTACTGGCAAAGCACGAGATTACTTGGGTAAAAATTCAAACATAGGTACGTGAAAAGAATAAAGTGCAGTAACATCGAACAAAAGAGGAATGTGCGGGGCTCGAGAACCGATTCCAATAAGTGGGGCTGAAGGAATAGTGACTGCGCCAAGGAACGTGAAGTAAGTAAAAGAATGATTAAGCCTTGTGACGATGTTAGGAGGTTTCGGCCCTTGAAAGGTATAGAAAGGGATAAATGTGCAGCCATATTAATGTGTTGTGAGATTTCGGGTGGTATTGTACATTGGTTGGGCCATTTTGATCATTGCGCGAATTGTTTGAAGTGTTCTTGAGTTTTGCTTGTAAGGTCTTGGGCAAGTATTTGAACGTGTGAGTAATGATGTTGGCTTGATTATATGTGGTTGAATTGAATATAAATGAAATGCCGTCGAATTGTGTAGAAAAGAGTTACTAACGTTAGAATGCATTTGGAATTGATTGTTGATGTTGTGAGCATGATTGTTGGGATTGTTGTTGATGATTTGACTGAGTTGGATTCTCAGGGATGGTTGTATTTACAGGGGAAATGCTGCCGAAATTTTGGCATATTATAAGTAAATCTATTTGAAGGATTAAGACAAGTATATGACGATAAGTCTAATGATTGTGTCAATTCTTTTGAATGTAGACTAGCAAGCTTGGATAAATTGTCACGACCCAACCCCGTGGGCCATGACTAGTGTCCGAGCTGGACACCCATACATACCTGCTTACTAAATCAACATAGTCATATCTTATTTATGCCCAACATTGATACTTTATACGAATATTATTCTGAGGCAGTCGCAAATGTCGTACCTATCATATCGAAGCATATACAGAAACATATATATATACCAGCCGTTAAGGCCGTTTACGCAAATCGCAGACATAACCAAACAATAGTGACCCACGACCCACATATATATCCACAGGCCTCTAACAGACGTAACAGAATCATATGACGGGACAGGGCTCCGCCGTACCCCTGAATATACACATACATATACATATTAGAAAAGTATATACCAAAAGTTGGGCTCCAGAATGAGGGAGCACTCCAAAGCAGCAGATCAGATAACCTAGGTTGTCGGGTCTCTCACACGATCGCCTGTACCTGCGGGCATGAAACGCAGCCCCCGACGAAAGGGGGTCAGTACGGAATATGTACTGAGTATGTAAGGCATAAAATACAACTGAAAGATCATAACTAGAACAACGTTTTCAGAAGTCAAGTACCAAAATCAAGAAACCACTGTACCTGTATCATACGGAGCAGAATCAAACATTCTCATATCATATACCGTACCCGGCCCACCCTGGGACTCGGTGAGTGAAAATCATGTCACTATACCATACTTTCGTATCATCATGCATGCATATACATATACATATACGTACCGTACCCGGCCCTCTAGCGGAGGACTCGGTGAATATAGTCATGTCGTACCCGGCCCGTTAAGGGACTCGGTAAATGTAACCATATCGTACCCGGCCCATTAAGGGACTCGGTAAATGTAAGCATATCGTACCCGGCCCATTAAGGGACTCGGTAATCAAATGGTGTGCACATATATCGTACTCGGCCCGTTAAGGGACTCGGTGCCATAATCATATCATCATATACATATACCATACCCGGCCCGTGAAGGGACTCGGTGAATAATGCAAAGGAGTGCGCATGATAACATATGTATACAAATCGAGACCCGAAAAGTACGCACACTTACCGACATCTGACGGCCCAGAAACAAGTTTCGGGTCAATTCGACTTCTTATGGGAAAGTTATGAACGTTTGAAGTACAGAACGTTCTATAAGTGTTTCAGAACCATTCTTAGGAAGTCGGAGCAATATTCATATCAAGTATTTCTCGAACATGGTATGAATCGAATCAAATTAAATATGGCTTTCGGAAATATACGTACATATCAAAATATATCAACACTCGATGGAATAGTCGGACGTATCCTCAGAATATTCATGGCAGATTACTCGTAACAGAATATTTACGTTAGATTGCATATCCATGTGAGAGTATTCGTATCGAAGCACTTATATCAGGATTCTTGTATCAGAATACTCATAACGGATTATTTATCTCGGGTTACATACCCGTATCAGAATAATCATATTAGAGCACTTATATTGTCACGACCCAGCCCCGTGGGCCGCGACTGGCACCCTACCTGGGTACCCAGACCGAATCACACATTCATTTTCGAATCCAAACTTATTTCATAATTTTTCGAAATCATACTGAACATAATTTATATCAATTATGTCTCAAGCGGTCGTGGCAAATCAAAATATCATATCAAATACAAACTGAGCGGCGGAATAGACATCGCCGGTCAAAAGTACAAATATAAGCATAGGGGCCATTTGGGGCCATCATAACAAACGAACCGCTTTAAGACCAGAAAGCAAAATCAGACCAACATATACAGGACCCTCACCCCACATATATGACTACAGGCCTCTACGAGTTCGAAACAGAAACATATGGCGAGACAGGGCCCCGCCGTACCCAAATAGTCAAACATACCAAATATATACAAAGCAAAAGGAGTCTGTACCAAAAGTGGACTCCGGATCAAATAGGAGTACTCCGGAATAGCAAGAAGTGAAGCCTACTGTGGAGGATCACCGATATCTGCACCTGCGGGCATAAAACGCAGCCCCCGAAGAGAGGGGGTCAGTACGAAATATGTACTGAGTATGTAAAGCACAAAGTACAGAAATATGGATCAAAACCGAAAGCAAATCAAATGTCAAAGAGGAGTACAAATGGGTAGGTCAAAATCTATATCGAAATCATATACGTATACATAATGCAAATGAAATCATGCAAACGCTTAAGAACGTGGTCGCCACTCCGACGCTGGCGCCACACACAGCATAACACCAGAAGGTTTCAAATCTCCGTACATCCCCGAACACAAGCATAATCATAGGTGAGCGTATCGCATCACGAGCCATATCACAGCATAACTCCAAACGGAACCCGGCCCTATGGCGAAGCCTCGGGAACCGTAACACAGCATACGGCCGAATTATCATAAGGCGCACGAATCAAAACCGGCCCGGGAACCGGTGAACGAAGTCATCATAAGGCACGAGCGGAGTCGTGAGCAAACAAATGCAATCCATATTTCAAAATAGCCTTTCAAAACTTAGTAGTCTCATAAGTCATTTCATAGTACAAAATAATCGGATACTTAGCCGATATAAAGTTTCATTTATCAAAACTTTTCCAAAATAATATGTGTAGCTCAGAACGTAGCTTAACATATTGAAATTGTCGAAACATATCCCGTAGACGGGAATCCCAACATCGAAGGTGCCATTCCAAACGTTATTCAAAAGGACAGCCCAATAAGACAAATAGGGCGTCTCGGGGTTAGCGGGCCCACCTCGAATCAAAGTGAGGTGGCGAACTTATTCTTACGAACATTTATATGCCAGGGGTCATACATAATCATTTCTAGGTTACCCGACCACATTTCGATAGGTTTCGGACGAATGGTGGCATTCTAGCCAAAATAGAGCCCTTAGGCTTCAATTGAATTGAATGAATAGTAACTTTTCTGTGGATCGGGTTTCGAGGAACAGAAATGCTCCGGAAGGTCTCATATTCGACTAACATACTAGGATATGCCAAATGAAGGAGTGGGAAGCTTTACATACCTCACAGACGTCGTATGCTCTTCCAAAAGTCCAGTCCCGTTTCGTCAAAAATCTGCAAATGGTCAAAGTTACCAATTGAGATTCTTAGGCTTAAAAATGCCTTTAACTTCAATTTTGCCTACCGAAATTTCGGCAGCATTTCCCCTATAAATCTAACATCCCCGAGGCTTAGCTCGGCTCAAAATGCATCAACCACAACAGCCCACACGTCAACAAATAACACAAACAACAATCAAACCATTCTAGCTTCAAGTTCTACTTTGTTATCTAAGTTGGCAACTTTCATTCAAACTTTCAAAACTCCAATTCTGCATCTACATAATTGTATTCATTTCCACATTCAAACTTATACAATCACATCCTAACTACAATCCAAGCCATACACGAAATTGCACCAAAATCCATTATTTTCCATAATCCTTCAAAACATCAAAAATTCACGACGAACATTCTAACTCACGTCATTTCATTCCGAATTCATTAACATCATTATAGATTCGTATCTAAAGTCTCTAGCACCTTAAATATACAATGATATACATAATGATACCGAAGGTATACGCTTTCCGATAATATCAAAAATCATTTTTCAACGCCAATTTCATTCATCAATTAATCATTTACGACATAAGGGTCACAACAACACATTATACCAACTTAACCAAGATCAATTCACATCAATTTTCCTCTCTATGGCTCACGGCCAATACACACTATACACACACACCCACGACTTTCTATTTACATCAAAATTACGGGATCTCCATCTATTTCCAATCCTTAACATATTCACATCAATTCTATAACAAAAAAGGGGCAAAATTCTTACCTTTCCTTGAAACCCCGACTTGTCGCAAACGTCGTTCTTGCGCCAAACTAATTATACCCCGTTGAAGAGGGCCTTGAGTACTTCCCAATTATGTAGAGACTATGATTTTTGGATCAACAACAAGCTTGGAATTTTTTTTCTTTCTCTTTTCTCTTGGTCTCGGCCGAACCCCTATTTTGTGTGGTGTTCTTGATTTTTTGTTGATTTAATGAAAAATACAAAGAGTTGTGGATATATATCCTACTATGAGTCATGTGCTATGCACATGACATTAATACTATGGGTTTGGGCCTACACAAGGCCGGCCACCCTTCCATGGTTTGGGCCTCAATTTGTGTTGCATTTTTCCTTGGCCCAATTAGCTAAAGTCCCGTTTTGTAATTCCCGAAACTAATTTCCGAAATTCCAAATTTACCCTCGGCCTTTCCCGATGTCTTGACATTAAGAATTCCATAACCAACATAGTCACATTTACTAAAATCAAATTATGTCCTTCTAACACCCAAGTCGTAATTATTTCTCGATTTCCAATTATACGAAAACACGGGACATAACATATATCAAGAGGCGTATCTCAAAATATTCATATCGAATTACTCGTATCAAAATGTTCACATCAGGTATATCAGTGTTGGAAACACTCATATCGAATCACTTGTGACGGACTACTTGTATCAAGATAGTTAAGTCAGAATATTCGTATCGGAATTTCTAGATGCTTATTTCAGAGGATGCATACGAATCACAGCAAACTTGGAACAGTAGTCAAAAGTTTTCCTTATTCATTGTACGAAAATGAGTCAACTAGGACAACACAAATAGGTCTCGAGGATTGTGGGCCCACCTCGGGTCAAGTCGAGGTGGTGTACCCAAATTACATACATTAAGCCTTATGAAGTCACTTACGAAAGTCTTAGTGTCATTCGGTTCCATTTGGGCAAATTATAGATGTTTGTGCAATTGTTTCAACAATATATGCCAAGCTTAGTTCAATTCTATTGAACGAAAAAGGGGCAAGTTCAAACTCGGATTTCTAGGAATAGAATCGCCCCCGAGACTCATATCCAAGCCTAATAGGTCATCCAAGCCTAATAGGTCTAAGACATGCCAAAAGAAGGAAAAGTGAGGCCTTACATACCTTATTCGCTCTTTACGCTTCTCCAAACTCAAATCCCAAACTCTCCAAAATCTACAAATGGTCACATTTACCAAACATTTATTAGAAGACTTTAGAAGTTGAATCTTAAAGTAACACTTGTCTATAGAAATTTCGGCAGCATTTCCCCTGTAAATGTGCCATCCCCGAGAATTCAACTCGGCCAAAATACAACAACAACAAATCCGAGAATTTAACTCGGCCACAATATCAACGATTATTCCAATAATACCAACAACATCGACAACGACTACAAAACACATTCTAACATAAATGGTCTTCCTTTCTACATAATGTCACAACTCTTATTCTAACTTCACACTTTCAAACCCATATCAACGTTTTCATATTCGCTTACTAATTTAAGACCATTCACATACAATTAGAGAGCGGTTCATATTATTTCACAAAGTATACAATAGTTCCACCAAAACCATAATTCACCTAAAACTTCCAATCTTCAACATAAACATTCACAACACATTTTTATCTTCCAATTTCATCCACAACAACAACAATTTGCATCTTACAACTTCATTCTCATAATTACATAAACTATAATGAAATCACATACTTTCCAATAACAACTTAACAATAATTTTCTCATGCCAACTAGAACCATTAACCTTCCATTTTCATCACAAGGCTACAACAACACAATTAACATACTAAATAATTTAATTCATATTCCCCCTCCAACTTGATGCACACGGCCAACACACCCATATCCACAACACACAAGATTTTCATACTTTTCATTCATTTCTACATACTATAACAGATATAACCTTCCATAACATAATAAGAACATGAAATTCTTACCTTTTTCCCAAAACTTCCACTTGCCACCAAAGTTGTTTTCTTGCCAAAATAATTATACCATGTTGGAGGGAGTCTTGCACTTAGTAGAAATACATGAGGAAACAAATCTTTAAATCAAGATTGAAGAGCTTGGAACTTTTTTTTTTCTCTCCTTGTTCTAGCCGTATGCCCCCTTTTTTGTGCTTTCACAATATTGTTTTTCTTGAACACTCTAGAAAGTGAAGACAAATTAGGACGCTTCATTTATTTATAATTTTGGATGAAATTGATCCACATGGGCCTTGGGCCACTACAAGTTGGCCGGCCACCACCCTTAATTTGGGCTTTTCTTGTTAGTTTTTATTTTTTATTTTTAAAGCCCAATTTCTTTTAGTTCATATTTCGCAATTCACTAAACTAATTTCCGAAATTCTAATTTTTGCCCGTGGCCTTCCTCCATATCTCCGCATCAATATTTTTCATGAACACACACACACACACACACACACACACACATATATATATATATATATATATATATATATATATTAATAGAATCAAAATATGGCCTTGTTTCTCACAAGTCAAAATTATTTCGAATTTCCCGAGTACGCGAAATTACGGGATATAACATAAATAAGCGTAGCTAATAGGACGTGGAACAAGTATGTAAGGCTTACCCTTTCTTTCTTTGGCATGATCCTTGTGAAACAAACAGACTAAGTATATGTATGATTTCAAAGAAACTCCTATTCTTAGAGTCACTAGGATGGCTAATATTCTTGATTTCCATAAGCTACTTCATATGGTTTTGATACGTATCTATGATTTCCGAAGCTCTATTTGATATGTTTCCGAGTTTGCCTATGATTCTTATTCACTTCTTGACATAAGTGCGCTCGGTATAGTTGAGCTTATTGTATGGTTGCGTAACGAGTAAATCATAAAGAGTTCATGTCCCTAAAAGGGTTCTGTAAGTATTAATGTCTCTAACTTTTGTATACAGTCTTGGATTGCTTTGGAAACGTTCGAAGAGGTTCTGTGGTAAAAGTGTCCATAACTTTCTCATACAAACTCGGATTGACTTGAAACGTGTTTACGACCCTCAAGTGTCGGTTTGTGTACTTATCTTTCGAGTCTTGAAAAAAAATGATTTGTATGCATATAATTTCTCACGACTCTGCTCGTGCATGCCTTAATGTATCCTCCACTGCATCCCGGGCCAGGGCATGTTCTCGTGCGTTTTCCACTGCATTGTTCACCGCGTCCCGCAATAGAGGGCCGGGGCACGTTACATGCATATGTGATACATGACATTGACATACATGATTCGATTCACCGCATCCCTCAATAGAGGGCCGGGGCACGTTACATGCATATATGATACATGATATTGACATACATGATTTCATTCACCGCGTCCCTCACTAGAGGCCCGGGGCACGTTATATGTATATGTGACATATGATGATGACATACATGATTTTCATTTAAAAAGGCAAGTGCTTTGATGTTTTTAAAAAGTCATACTTGATTCTGATAAATCTCTGTTTCAGTTATGATCCTCTTTTCTGTATTCCATGCCTTACATGCTCAGTACATATTCTGTACTGACCCCCTTTCTTCGGGGACTGCGTTTCATGCCGCGCAGGTACACCCAGATGAGTAGGAGCCCTTATAGAAGATGTTCCAGAGGAGTTGGCAAGCTCCATTTGCCCTGGAGTGTTGCCTGGTCAGAGTATTATGCTATGATGTCTTGTTCGAAGTTAGAGACTTTGCAGACAGAGTCGTGGGTATAGAATGTCAGTCTTGTAAGCGGCTCGACCATCCGATGTGTCATTATGTATTATGTTACAGATTCTTTATGATTACAGGTTCTACTTGATTTGAGTACGATGAAAAGAAAGTATCTGAAAGCTTTACTATGTATTTCATTCTTATTTGATTTAAAAGGCCAAAGAGATTATGTTTGTACTAAGGGTCAGAGGGTTCGCTCGGCCCTAAGTAAGGGTCGGGTGCCCATCACACCCTAGCGAGATTAGGGTGTGACAGGCACGATCTCGAGTCATCCCTAGATGTTGTGACAGGTATTTTATCCATCTGTTCTTATGATGTTTATGCGTTGATTGACCCGGGTTCCACACTATCTTATATCACACCTTATATTGCTGATAAGTTTGGCATTAAGCCCGAATCTTTGCCCAAGCCTTTCTTACTTTCTACTCCGATCGGGGAACCTGTTGTTGCCAGACAAATTTATCGTAAGTGTGTGGTTACGATATGTGGCCGTGAGACTTTTGTTGATTTTGTGAGATTTGAAATGGTGGATTTCGATGCTATTATGGGTATCGGCTGGCTAGCCTCTTGCTATGCCAATGTAGAATTTTGGTCCAAAACTGTGAAATTTCAGTTTCTGGGTAAGCCCGTTCTCAAACGGAAGGGCAATACTCCAGCTGCTCCAAAGGGTAGGTTTATTTCCTACCTTAAGGCGCGGAAAATGATTCCTAAAGGCTATATTTATCATTTTGTTCGAGTTAGGAGCACCACAGCCAAACCGCCAACTTTGCAACCCATTCCTATAGTTAATTAATTTCAAGATGTGTTCCCTGATGAATTACCAGGTCTCCCTTCCGCAAGGGAAATTGAATTTGCTATCGACGTGTATTCGGACACTCAACCTATCTCTATTCCACCCTATCGCATGTCCCCTGCTGAGTTGCAGGAATTAAAGGTGCAATTACAAGACTTGCTGGATAATGGCTTCATTACACCCAACACGTCTCCGTGGGGAGCACCGGTATTATTTGTGTGTAAGATGGATGGCTCACTAAGAATGTGTATTGACTATCCGGTGCCTAGAATTGATGATTTGTTTGACCAGCTACAGGGCGCCAAATGCTTCTCGACAGAATTATGAATTATGGGTGTGAAGAGGAATTCCTAATATAGGAATGTCCCGCAAGTAAGAGGAGATAGTA
This sequence comes from Lycium barbarum, assembly GCF_019175385.1. Classification (NCBI taxonomy): domain Eukaryota; kingdom Viridiplantae; phylum Streptophyta; class Magnoliopsida; order Solanales; family Solanaceae; genus Lycium; species Lycium barbarum. Next base: position 94,444,175 of record NC_083341.1, read on the forward strand.
CAGTATGAGGGGATGAGTGATGATGCCAGGTACAATTAGTGTTATATTAATATTTATACACTCTTGAGGGTGTTATCGATATATTATATACAATTTTGTTAAGATAACTTTTGTAGTATTACTGATGGGACTTAAAAAGAAGAAACGTTTGAGGGGATTCTTAGCCAGACGATAGCAAAAGATAGTGTTTATATTTTGACTGGCCAGTAACCTTATAAGTGTTTTATTAATGACACATTGATATGATTAGATGGGAGTTGTAACCTTCCCACAAAGTAAGACGTGGAAATGATACGTATGTGTTTAAAGATGACCTTTGAGTGTAAATATGCCAATGATTTACAAGTAGAAAGAGGTAAAGCAGGAATTACAAAAGCGGAAAAGTGTATCAATTATACGGAGGATGATGCTTAATGTCTAAAGGGGAATAGGCTACGGAACGCAATATTTTCCATGAGCTAGATATTGACGAGGACCTTCTTATTGTATAGAGTATATTGGCAAGATGTTATATAAAGGTACGAGTATAAGGATATATGAAACATGAGTTGTTTCGCAGGAATTTAAAAGACAAAGGTAGGAAAAAGGTACGAAACATTTCCCTCTAAGAGTTTTGTCACTACAGGATTGTGGAGTTAGTAATACAAGACGGAATAGCTAATGGAGGAAGTGAGTGATGTTTAGAAAGAATCATTTGTATGTTGGGCATTGGATGAGTTTGAAGTCGCAAATTGATACAAAATACACCCTTCATTGACGAGACGAACTTGTAGTCTAAAAGAGACATTCCTAAAGAATGAGCGTTTATATAAGAAGGAAAAGGAGGAATATTAACAATCTGGGAATTTTTTTTAGAATAGCATTTTGTGCTAGATACCATTACAGTGATGAAATGGGAGAGCGAGTAATAAGAGAAAGATTATTTCTGGAGGGACGGTAAGGAAATATAGGAAGATCCCTTTGATGAAAGATTAGGCCCATCCAGTGCCAGTACGTCTATGAGAATATGTGACTCGTTACATGTATGCGCAACTGACCAGATAGACTCAGGCGACGAACACTTACAACCAAGATTAGTCACATAAATTACTGGGAGTAAGTACTTGTAGGAAAAAGGAGAGCTAAATGGGATGTCGAATATAGAGTAGTGGGTTAACACCTTAAGGGGGGAAGATGAGATGATAAGTAGGGGATCAGAAGTATGCCTTGTTAGAAGGTGGAAAGATAATGACAAAGGAATTGGAAAGTACCTTAATGGGATATTACTTTAGCAGCCCCATAAGATGCAAGGACGATTTGCCGATAAACATAATTAGTCAGTCATATGCATAACTAAATAAAGATTGGGAGATAGTACTCTAAGGAAGGAATTACTCGAAGTTTCAAGATAAGGATGTAATAGGAAGTTCAGTAATGCAGAAATAGAGAAGGATTGAGTATGATGGCACTCGAAATAAATAATGGACTAAGATAAGAAGCTAAGCTAAATAGCCTCAGCGAGCTAGTCATTTGGATACGAAGTTCCAGCCTTGCAGAACGGTTGGGAATGTATTGTATAGGAAAGGCCTTAAAGGCAAAATCATTCGAATAAGAATATTGTAACATCTTTGTTCAGGGAAAGATGCAGAGTTAACAATAGAAGAGGACTAAAATGAAAATGAACTATTCGAAGGAACGCGAGTACATGATGGTAACAACCTGTGAGGAAAAAGAGTAAATGTGTACGATTATCTGGAAACGGAAGCTTATAACCGATTCGAGAATTCCAAGCATAGAAAATTCAGGACGTAAAGGAATTAAAGTAGCGTTGTGAGTAAATGGAATAAGATGAACCTAAATGAAGAACTAAAGGCAAGCGGTGGTAAAGAAGAGGATAATGAGGTTTTAGTTTGTGAAAGACAGCTCATAGCATTAGAATAAATAAGGATGGATCTAGCACCGAAATGGATACGTTTATTCTGGAAGATAGCAGAAGGGTATAGGATTATATACCGCAGAGATGATATAAGTATATGAGAGGATTTCTAAGATCGCTATAGGGCCTCAACTAGTGAAATGTAGCATCGTAGAGGATAGCAATAGCAAGATATGATATATGTTGGGAAACTAGAGTAAAGACATCGTATCATAGGTGTGGTATATCTCGAAAGAGGATTCAGGAAAAAATATCTCATCAAGATGGATTCCTAAGATATCAAAACCAACTTCGTGTTAAATATAGCAAGAGTAGATGATCTATTCAGAGGCAACAAAGACGGATCGTGACCTTAGTGGATTGATAAAAAGGAAATATCACAAAGTTCGTGGTTCGTTAATAAATAAACAGAAGCCAGAAACACCGAAGAAACATATGGATATGTCGTTGAGGAATGAAGGAATGATCAGTATGGATGTTATAATTGTAAGGGATCATGTAAGCTATATATAGAATTGTCCGATCACCTAGCATCTATATTAATTCGGTTAAGATGCCCAGTTCTCTACTAGCGCCTGAGGATCAGTACATTCAGATAATCCGGAAGAACATAGGTTACCCAGTATTCATTTCCACCTTGAGATAAGTGGGTAGGTAGAGAAGACGTTTTCAGACAACTCAGGATATATATATTATGAACATGTATGCTAGACTTTTAAGGAAGTTGGGATGACAGTCACCATTCCAATATCCAGATGGTCGTATGAAGCCCTATAAGAATGGGAGAGTATCATATTGTTTGAGATTGGAATTTTATTTTGTAGAGATTTATGAGAATTATTAAAGAGGACAAGTTTACCCTTGAATACTCTAGATTTCACAAAATTATATGTGGGATGGGCCAAAGTGCCTACGAGATTTACCCTTAGAATTGGAATTTGCACATCCAGTATTTTGCACGTCTGTGCTCCACAGGGTATTGATAAATCGCCCAAAGTTTAACTGGTTGATGATATTTTGATTACAGAACAGTTATTGTATGAGAAAGTTCCTACTACCCTTTCAAATTGCCATGTTCTTGGTTCACAGATTGAGAGCCAGAGATGTAACCTCGATAATAGTACTATGAAAAAAATAGGAAGGTAGAAGGGATGACTTGAGAAGCTAAGAAAAATAGGAGATCCATAGATCTACATTCGTTTCCACTACCAAAGGGGATCCAGATCGAGACATCATAGCCTCCAGGTATGTATATGTTGTTAGTTACTGCCATTGGTCATGTGGGGCCATTAATGTTACTGATTGTTGTAGCCCTGTGTGATATTGTGTTGTTGGTTTGCTACATGATAGGTTGGAAGTACTACAGTTACATTGGAAGCTCTGCAAAAGTTTCCACAAGATCTCTGAGAGTTTAACATTCGAGGATGAATGTTTCTAAGGGGGGAAGGATGTTACACCTCGTAGTTTGTGCGTTAAGATTTGTTGGACGTTAGTTTTCCTAGTCTTGGACATCGGAGTTATCTTCAAGGTTATATGCATTCGTATCTGATGGTTATGAGGGTTTAAGTTAATGTTTAGTAAGTTATGGAAGGATTGGAGAACAAGCGAATCAAAGAAATAAAGTTTGCCGAAACTTTGAGAAAACTTGGCAGAATTTTGGACAGGATTTTTCGTCCAACTTGAGAGAGGTATACCTCCTAGAATATGAGGAGTTATGGAATGCATAACCCATGTAAATTCAAGTTCAGAGAGTCTTCTTTTCAATGCAATTGACAGATTGCAAATCTAAGAAGGAGGGACATTTTCACGGACCATGAATAATTTCACAGACTGTCAAAATGAAAATTTTCCACCGTGAAAAAGTGGCAGTGAGCAGGAGCCACTAGACTGATTTCATGGCCAGTGAAAATTTTCAAGGTCCGTGAAAGTAACCGTCGAATTGAGGCGGTGCAGATTTTGTTCCTTGATTATAACTAAAGGGGCCACGACTTGGGGCTCATTATTCCCCAAAAATTAGATCCCTAAAGCCTCTCCAAGATCTCTCAACCATCCCTACTCATCCATAAACATCCAAACTATTTTAAGAGAAGATCAAGCTCTAAAATCCTTAACTAGTTCATGGAAGAAGATTGTTCTTACTTCTAGTTGAAGTTGTCGTGAATAGGCTTGGAGTAAGTTGTGTGTGGTGAATTTCTTTAAGTATAAGCCATGTTCTTCACTCTATTACTTATCTACAGTTGATTTGGAGGCTTAGTACGTCTTAAAGGTGAAGAGAATCATGCTAGAAAGATTATAAATATTGTGTTGTAGTTGTAGGCTATGAATGGAATTTGAAAGAAAGTTTTGGGTGAATTTGAGCCTAGTTTGTATTTAATCTTTTGGCTATGGTATCGTTGATGTTGTTAATGATGTTTGGGAGTTGTTTTGAAAGTTGGTGGAAGTAAGTGATATAGGGGAAATGCTACGCAAATTTTGTTAGCTCACGTATTAGTTTAGTTTGATATTATGAGTGTTTCAACGACTTAACCTTATTGTGAATCACCTTGAATATATATTTGCAAGCTTGGGATGATAGACATTGAGTGGTTAAGTAGACGACAAGGTATTTTAAGGCTGTCCCTTTCTTTCTTATGGCATGATCTTATCGATACAAGCCCATTCACATGATATCCATAGTGTCCCTATTCCTAGAAATACTAGAATATTATGGTTCGTGATGTTCTTATGATATTATTGGTATTTTTCTCATGATTATTGATCTTATTTTATAATTATTGATCTCATTTTATGGTTATTTGTTATATCCCATATTTTCATACATTGGGACGTTTTAAACTAAACGTGACAAGTTAAAGACAAGACTATTTTAAGATACGAAGTAGAGATTTTAACTTCCGGTTTCGTTTCAAGTCACAATTTAACTACAAATTTCGTTTGGCATTTATATATTAATGGAAAAAAATGGGATTAAACTAACCATAAGTGGGATTGGGAACAAAAATCTGCCCATATTTTATTTTCCATGTGTAGCCGTGCATAATAGTGCCATGGTCAAAGGTTCTTGACCCAAGTTAGTGGGATACACATGTCCAAAGCATGGGGGAAACATATACACACAAAAAATCTGTGTTACTCTACCTTAACAACTCATTTCAACACTTACAAGTTGAAGATACATAGTGAGAGAAAGAGAAGCTCTCGGCTAGAGCTAGCCGTGAGTGGTGAGTGAGATTCAATCCAAAAAAAATCAGTTTTCTTCCATCCAATCAACTCCTCATTTAGTGTACAAGAATATGTAGTAGTTGTTGAAATGAAAAAAGAAGTGTAGCACCTCAATAGTGTTGAAGATTCGGCCAAAGTGAAGAACAAGATTGTAAGGTAAGAATGCTTATTGTTCTTGTGTTTCATGACGATTTGAATGTGTAGTTCATGAAGGTTGTTGTTGGATTGTTGTTGTAGTTGAAGTAGAGAGTTAGCCGTGAGTATTGGTGAAGTCATGGTTGATTTCATTTTGCTTGTATTGTTGATGAATTGAATATGTATCAACATAGGTAAATGAACAAAGATTGTAGAAGTTTGTTTGTGATGTGGCATGTTGGATATTGGACTGTTTTTCTAAAATTTAAAATGAGCCGTGTGTCGAAGACTCTAATGAAATCATGTTTAATCTTCTTGTACATATATTGGAAGTGGATTGAATGTGTTGTAGTTTGGATAAAAGGATGAAAATCATGAAGTTGTTGGAATAGTGTTGAAGCCGTGTAAAGGGACTGTTTTAGGGGAGATTATGGACTGTTTTGTGTCACATTTTGATTGTTGTTGTTATGGACATTGTGGTGTATTGTATGCATGTTGAATATGTGAATTAAGGTGTTAAAGAAATGAATTATGTTGAAGTATACGAGCAGTCCAAAACAGTGGACTGTTTTAGTGTTAGAGGTGAATTTGTATGTGTTGAGTGTTGATTCTTGTTATGAACGTTTAGTGGAAGTGAAGCATAATGATTCAAGTTGAAATTGAGATGAATTGTGGGCTGTTGTAAGAATGGAAATGATGCTAAAACAGTTCCAAGAATCATGAAAGTAATGTCATTAAACATGTTGTTGTCGTTGTAAGGTATTAGTGTCGACAATGTAGCTATTTGCGTACGAATTTGGTGATATATTTATCGTGTGACTGCTGGTCGTATTTTACTAAAATTATATGAAATGAAGACATGAAATAATGTGTAAGAATCATATGTGGTTTGCTTGGTATGTTCGTAAACGTTCGCAAGAATTCCGGGCATCTTTATGTTGTTGGTTAGGGACTGTTTTGGGCGTGTTGTTGGTTAGGGACTGTTTTGGACGTGTTGTGGTTAGGAACTGTTTTGGACATGTGTCTTCTTTAAATTGGAAAGACAAATAATAGTTAAGAATATATATTGTATTTATGTTGTTTGGGTTGTTCTAAAGTTGTTACACGAAAACGTTAAGGCTACGGATTATTAGGAGTAACTTGAGAATGTAGTAGCCGTATGTGAATCGTTATGGAATGTTGTGAATGTGGGCTATTTGGAATGTTATGTGGGCTGTCCGGATTGGTATTGAGTATATGATTATTGACGTTGGATCGGTTGTATGTAGTTGGTTTGAATGCGAACGAAACGTGGTCTAAATGTTTGAAAGGGATTGTTAACGTTAAAGTACGTATTGAATTCCCTCGTAGACTAATTGTAGCTCTTGATATCTTGATATAGGATAAGTGTTTTTGGGCAGCAAGTACAAGTTATAATACGACTAAACACTAAAGTTATGTAAAGCTTATTCTTTCTTTTCTTGGCATGTCCTAGACGTAAGTATGAAATGATATGAACCTTGGGGTAAATTCTACTCTCTAGTTCCATGTATGACTTATGATTCTATATTTCCTTAATGCTATTGTCACAAGCCTACTATATGATTGACTAATGAATGATGTATAGAAGTTCCTACTCTTAAAGAATTGCACAAATAGAAGCATACTTGACTTTCAAAAAAAAAACTACATCATGGAAATTGATACATGTACATGAAAGCTGAAACGTTCCTTGCTATGGATTGTAATGAGAGTTGAAAAGAATTGAATATGATTATTATCCTAATATTTTAGAGCTGGTCAGTTACTTATCTATTGAGTCTCAAAAGATGATTTGCATATATGTAGTTGCTTATTATTCTGCTCGTGCTTACTGCTATATCCTTCACTAAGTCCCGGGCCAGGACACATTTTGGTGCGCATGTTTACTATATTAATCACCGAGTCCCTCACTAGAGGGTCGGGACATGTTATATATATATATGATGATATGATGATATGATGATGTGATGATATGATGATATGATGATATGGAGATGGTGGCCAGGAGGGCATATATTCCTTATTACCGAGTCCCACAGGAAAGGGTCGGGACACGTCTATGTTTATGTTTATGATGCTATGATTTTAATTACCGAGTCCCTTATTAAAGGGTCGGGACACGTATATGTTTATGTTTATGATGATATGATTTTAATTACCGAGTCCCTCATTAAAGGGCCGGGACACGTTATATATGTTATATATACAGAATGATTTTGCAGCTTTGATTACAAAATTCTATATTGATATTGATATGAGAATGATACAGATGAAATATGTTCAAAGGCAAGTTTTATAAAATTATGTTTGTTGCATTGGGTCCTACACACCTTGTCTCAGTATGAGTCTATCACTATGTTTCATGCTTTACTTGCTCAGTACATATTCCGTACTGACCCCCTTTCTTCGGGGGGCTGCGTTCATGCCCGCAGGTACAGACGCTCGTTTCAGAGATCCGCCAGGTATGATACTTATTCAGCTATTTTTGACTGCTCCTTTGTTCCGGAGCCTAGCTTGTGCTATAACTCCCTTATGTTGAATTCATATGTGTTTATTTGGGTACGGCGGGGCCCTGTCCCGTCATATGATACGGTCATTACTCTTAGAGGTCTGTGGACATCTGTGTGGGTCTGTATATAGTTGTTGTTGCGTTGTATGAACATGACTTATGTTTGGGGCGTACCCATTCGTGATGGCAGCCTTGTCGACGTGCATTTTGTATATGTTTTGGGGCCGTTGTGCCATTTGTTAGCCTTGTCGGCTTTTGATACATTTGTTAGCCTTGTCGGCTTTTGATACATTTGATAGCCTTGTCGACTTTTGTTATATATATGGATATGGTTGTGCTAAAATGTGTCTGATACAGTTTGATGAAGTTTGAGACGGCATATAGTATTTATGGCCGTATATGCTATTTGGATAAATGTGTTACGATTTGATATGTTTGTCTGTCTGGGTGCCCAAGTAGGGCACCAGTCGCGGCCCACGGTGCTGGGTCGTGACAGAAGTGGTATCAAAGCGGTCCTTCCTCGCAGTGTCTACAGACCGTGTCTAGTAGAATCTTGTTTATCGGTGTGTTGTGCACCACATCTATAAACAGGACGCTATAGGGCATTTAGGATGTTACCTTTCTTTCATATCTAAGATCGTGCGATAGAGCCCAGTCATAGGAAATGAAATTCTTTATACTAACATTTGATTTCAGTTGAAGAACGACATCGATAGAAGAAAGCGATTGATGATATTTGAAGTTTCAAAGTACGCAGGTAAGCAAAGGTACGAAAGGTATATGTCGAGTAAGGTATGGAAGTATGATTGAAGGAGAAAGTAAACAGGAAAGTATAAAAGGTGCAGTTTGAGTTGAGCATACGAGGTATGTTCATCATTTTTGTATTATTGCTGATATTGGGAGCCCTGTGTGGCTATGATACAATATGATATATACGTATAAATGTTGGCCCTGTGAGGCCTTGTTGGTATTTCCTGCGTGCAGGTTCTGGGATAGTAAGAAGTACAGAGAAAACTCTGCCCAAATTTTCCCAGAAATAGAAAAAGAGAATGAGACATAGGCTTGTAATATGTTTTGAAAGGTTGTGTCAATAGTAAGGATATGATTTGACTAAGTTGCCAATATGGCTGACCTCGAGAAATAAGTCGATTGCCGAATCGATGGTAATAATAATTAGGAAGTCGATATCGATATGGTAAAAAGAAGAATTTGGAAAGGGTTTATGATACTAAGAGATGATTTAGAAAAAGGCTGGATAATCTTGATAAAGTGTTATAGTAAGGTACCGACTGAATTGATAAGCAAGGATAAATTATGACGAGTTTATAGTAAAAGAAATAGTAGTGTGATTAAGATAAGAGTACAGAGGAAAATGAATTGTGACGGATGCAAATGTATTGGTAAGACAGGCTGTGAGGTTGTGAAGGATAAGATTGACCAGGAAGGGTGAAAGGTTAAGTATGCTTAGGCAACACTAATGTAACATTCGAGGACGAATGTTCTAAAGGGGGGAAGAATGTTATATCCCATATTTTCATACATTGGGACGTTTTAAACTAAACGTGACAAGTTAAAGACAAGACTATTTTAAGATACGAAGTAGAGATTTTAACTTCCGGTTTCGTTTCAAGTCACAATTTAACTACAAATTTCGTTTGGCATTTATACATTAATGGAAAAAAATGGGATTAAACTAACCATAAGTGGGATTGGGAACAAAAATCTGCCCATATTTTATTTTCCATGTGTAGCCGTGCATAATAGTGCCATGGTCAAAGGTTCTTGACCCAAGTTAGTGGGATACACATGTCCAAAGCATGGGGGAAACATATACACACAAAAAATCTGTGTTACTCTACCTTAACAACTCATTTCAACACTTACAAGTTGAAGATACATAGTGAGAGAAAGAGAAGCTCTCGGCTAGAGCTAGCCGAGAGTGGTGAGTGAGATTCAATCCAAAAAAAATCAGTTTTCTTCCATCAAATCAACTCCTCATTTAGTGTACAAGAATATGCAGTAGTTGTTGAAACGAAACAAAGAAGTGTAGCACCTCAATAGTGTTGAAGATTCGGCCAAAGTGAAGAACAAGATTGTAAGGTAAGAATGCTTATTGTTCTTGTGTTTCATGACGATTTGAATGTGTAGTTCATGAAGGTTGTTGTTGGATTGTTGTTGTAGTTGAAGTAGAGAGTTAGCCATGAGTATTGGTGAAGTCATGGTTGATTTCATTTTGCTTGTATTGTTGATGAATTGAATATGTATCAACATAGGTAAATGAACAAAGATTGTAGAAGTTTGTTTGTGATGTGGCATGTTGGATATTGGACTGTTTTTCTAAAAATTAAAATGAGTCGTGTGTCGAAGACTCTAATGAAATCATGTTTAATCTTCTTGTACATATATTGGAAGTGGATTGAATGTGTTGTAGTTTGTATAAAAGGATGAAAATCATGAAGTTGTTGGAATAGTGTTGAAGCCGTGTAAAGGGACTGTTTTAGGGGAGATTATGGACTGTTTTGTGTCACATTTTGATTGTTGTTGTTATGGACATTGTGGTGTATTGTATGCATGTTGAATATGTGAATTAAGGTGTTAAAGAAATGAATTATGTTGAAGTATACGAGCAGTCCAAAACAGTGGACTGTTTTAGTGCTAGAGGTGAATTTGTATGTTGAGTGTTGATTCTTGTTATGAACGTTTAGTGGAAGTGAAGCATAATGATTCAAGTTGAAATTGAGATGAATTGTGGGCTGTTGTAAGAATGGAAATGATGCTAAAACAGTTCCAAGAATCATGAAAGTAATGTCATTAAACATGTTGTTGTCGTTGTAAGGTTTTAGTGTCGACAATGTAGCTATTTGCGTACGAATTTGGTGATATATTTATCGTGTGACTGCTGGTCGTATTTTACTAAAATTATATGAAATGAAGACATGAAATAATGTGTAAGAATCATATGTGGTTTGCTTGGTATGTTCGTAAACGTTCGCAAGAATTCCGGGCATCTTTATGTTGTTGGTTAGGGACTGTTTTGGGCGTGTTGTTGGTTAGGGACTGTTTTGGGCGTGTTGTTGGTTAGGGACTGTTTTGGGCGTGTTGTTGGTTGGGGACTGTTTTGGACGTGTTGTGGTTAGGAACTGTTTTGGACATGTGTCTTCTTTAAATTGGAAAGACAAATGATAGTTAAGAATATATATTGTATTTACGTTGTTTTGGTTGTTGTAAAGTTGTTACACGAAAACGTTAAGGCTACGGATTATTAGGAGTAACTTGAGAATGTAGTAGCCGTATGTGAATTCCCTCGTAGACTAATTGTAGCTCTTGATATCTTGATATAGGATAAGTGTTTTTGGGCAGCAAGTACAAGTTATAATACGACTAAACGCTAAAGTTATGTAAAGCTTATTCTTTCTTTTCTTGGCATGTCCTAGACGTAAGTATGAAATGATATGAACCTTGGGGTAAATTCTACTCTCTAGTTCCATGCATGACTTATGATTCTATATTTCCTTAATGCTATTGTCACAAGCCTACTATATGATTGACTAATGAAAGATGTATAGAAGTTCCTACTCTTAAAGAATTGCACAAATAGAAGCATACTTGACTTTCAAAAAAAAAAAACTACATCATGGAAATTGATACATGTACATGAAAGCTGAAACGTTCCTTGCTATGGCTTGTAATGAGAGTTGAAAAGAATTGAATATGATTATTATCCTAATATTTTAGAGCTGGTCAGTTACTTATCTATTGAGTCTCAAAAGATGATTTGCATATATGTGGTTGCTTATTATTCTGCTCGTGCTTACTGCTATATCCTTCACTACGTCCCGGGCCAGGACACGTTTTCGTGCGCATGTTTACTATATTAATCACCGAGTCCCTCACTAGAGGGTCGGGACATGTTATATATATATATATATGATGATATGATGATATGATGATGTGATGATATGATGATATGATGATATGATGATATGGAGATGGTGGCCAGGAGGGCATATATTCCTTATTACCGTGTCCCTCAGGAAAGGGCCGGGACACGTCTATGTTTATGTTTATGATGCTATGATTTTAATTACCGAGTCCCTTATTAAAGGGCCGGGACACGTATATGTTTATGTTTATGATGATATGATTTTAATTACCGAGTCCCTCATTAAAGGGCCGGGACACGTTATATATGTTATATACAGAATGATTTTGCAGCTTTGATTACAAAATTCTATATTGATATTGATATGAGAATGATACAGATGAAATATGTTCAAAGGCAAGTTTTATAAAATTGTGTTTGTTGCATTGGGTCCTACACACCTTGTCTCAATATGAGTCTGTCACTATGTTTCATGCTTTACTTGCTTAGTACATATTCCGTACTGACCCCCTTTCTTCGGGGGGCTGCGTTCATGCCCGCAGGTACAGGCGCTCGTTTCAGAGATCCGCCAGCTTATGATACTTATTCAGCTATTTTTGACTGCTCCTTTGTTCCGGAGCCTAGCTTGTGGTATAACTCCCTTATGTTGAATTCATATGTGTTTATTTGGGTACGGCGGGGCCCTGTCCCGCCATATGATACGGTCATTACTCTTAGAGGTCTGTGGACATCTGTGTAGGTCTGTATATAGTTGTTGTTGCGTTGTATGAACATGACTTATGTTTGGGGCGTACCCATTCGTGATGGCAGCCTTGTCGACGTGCATTTTGTATATGTTTTGGGGCCGTTGTGCCATTTGTTAGCCTTGTCGGCTTTTGATACATTTGTTAGCCTTGTCGGCTTTTGATACATTTGATAGCCTTGTCGACTTTTGTTATATATATGGATATGGTTGTGCTAAAATGTGTCCGATACAGTTTGATGAAGTTTGAGACGGCATATAGTATTTTTGGCCGTATATGCTATTTGGATAAATGTGTTACGATTTGTTATGTTTGTCTGTCTGGGTGCCCAAGTAGGGCACCAGTCGCGGCCCACGGGGTTGGTTCGTGACATTATTGATCTTATTCATTGATGTTGATGTCATCTTATGATTATTTCTCCTTCAAGGTGAGACATGCTCATAATGATAGTTCCATAATGATAATCGGAGGTTTACCGACCTTACGTCACTCCGATAGGGTTATAGCTTTTATTTGGGCTCTCATGCAAGCTTTATACATATGTGTAGCTATTTTCTCACACCGAGCCGCGCTATAGTCGGCCGGGTACGACACCTATTGTTCACACCACTGCAGTTGGGTACGGATAACATCGAGCCTGTCAGAGCCAGGTACGGATAGCACCGAGCCTATATGGCCGGGTACGGATAACACCGAACCTATATAGACAGGTACGATATTACATATATGTATGAAAATGTTTTTTTAAAAGGAAAGCATGCATGGCATCCGCCTTATGAGACATTCAGAGGTACAAGTTGATCTCTCTTATCTTATTTTATCTTTATATTTTCATTGTGTTGTTACTTATGCCTTACATACTTGGTACATTACTCGTACTGACGCCTTTTTGTTTGTGGACTCTGCGTTCATGCCCGTAGGTAGACGGTTCAGACCCTTAGGCTGCCTTCTCAGCAATTGCACAAGAGCACTCAATTGTTCCAGAGCTGCGGTTCAACTCTGAATAATTCTTTTGTGTACAGTTGGGCATGGCGGTGTCCTTCCCCGTCCTTGTTATGTTATGCATTCCAGTAGAGGCTCATAGACAGATATGCACAGTTAGATATCCTATGACCTTCTCGGTCCATATTTTTTTATGCTATCCTTTTGATAGCCATATTGGCTTGTATATTTAGGCTCAGCTTTATGACGTGTATATATATATATATATATATATCTTTTTCGCTTGTGTCCCTTACAACTTATGATATTTATAAGTTAGCATTATGGCCCACTCAGGTATGACAAAGAGATGCATGTATGTGGTGCTCAGTAGGCTAGCTCCGGGTGCCCATCATAGCCCTCCGGTTGGGTCGTGACAGCACTGGACCACATTGTAGATTAGTGACTCTGCCTAGGTTCATAATTTTGATTCGTGATTATCGATTTGAGATTGTTGAGACTCGACGGACTTGTGGTTTAGAAGCTTTACCTAGGCTTATAACTTGGCAAGTGAGTTTTTGTATGATGTATGTGTGGGTGGAAGTCCTTGATTATTATGATAATGTTATTTGTAAGTATGCTTGATTGCCTATCTGCCTACTTGTTGATTTCTTTTTTCATATATGTGAATTAATTGTTGTCGGCTTATGATAGCTACCAATACTTGTTGTTTGTACTGATGCTACTCTTGTTGTAATATTCCTTTGAGTGCAGAGTCTATTACTAGTTCCAGTTCCCATCCTCGAGAGTGATCTGAGTCTACTTGACAGAGATTCTAGGGTGAGCTTTTAGGCTAGATCCGCAACCCAGAGACACTTTTTTGTATTTAAGTGTCTACTTTGTAATCCAGAGACAATATTGATATTTTGAGATTTGTACTTCCTATCAGAATTGTATTTAGTGGCTCTTGTACTAGTCAAGACCAGATTTTGGGATTATTAGTAATTCCGCACTTATCATTTATATAATTTGAATCTGTTAGCTAAATCATTATTTGTTTCTGCATAATTCTTATAAATGACTAAAATAATTTGGGAATGGTTCGCCTACTTGGGGGGACAGTGTAGGTGCCATCACGATTCACAAATTTGGTCATGAAAAGTTGGTATCAGAGCCGTAGGTTACCGGTCTTACAAGTAAAAGAGCATGTCTAGTAGAGTTCTTAGGATCGGTACGATGAGCTCTGTACTTATCTACGAAAGGCTATAGGACATTTAGGAAACTTATAATTCTTTCATTCTTTTGTGCTACCTCATTCAAATAGGTATCTAGTCGATTCTAATTGGTATATGAATTTCCTTACCTTACTCTCCCACAAATTATGGAAACTCGTTCCTAAATTCTTATGCGAACGGTTTTGTTATGACATGGCTTGTTATGGGACGAGATGTGTCATCCTGATTCGAACGCGTGACTAAGTTCGGTATCCAGCTTTGACTAGAGGTTTCATTTGTGTGGGATGGTGGTTAAGACTCATTCATAGTGGGGGTTTGATTAAGAAATGGGAGAGATGGTACAAAGGGTCACATTATCTCCACGTTTTCAGTGTTGGGTTGCTCGGAAGTCGCAGAAGTGCATTTATGACTTAACAAGAATGATTTGTTCGGGATATGATAGGTTCTGGGAATAAGTTTCAACTTCTTCGGGGTGGTATGATGGTGTGCGTAGAACAAGTGTAAGTTCTGTAAGGATCATCGGATTTTGGCAAACATATAGTGATCGCGTGTAATAAAGAATAGAAGTTGAGAATAAGTACATGATGGATGAATTTTGTGGGAAACGCATAGCAAAGTAAGATTTCTTAGGGTATTTGGGTATGAGTACCTTCGTGTTAATGGGACGGAGGCGTAAGAACGATGATTTGGATAGATTAATCTCCACAATTAGGAAAGGAACAATTGGTAGCTGATGTACTCATACAGTTAAGGTTGAAATTTATACGAGAGTGGATTTCTTATTCGGTCATGAGAAGTTAAGTTGGGCTTCGATGTGACCATATGGTACTGGTTTGTGGGTTCTTTCAAGAAGGTGGTTATCAGTGTTAGATCGGAAAGCATTGGTACTTGCTATGAGTGGAGACTTAAGATGTCGGGTGGCTATGTTCATGGCCCTTCAGTAAAGGGTATGTTCACTAGGTCTTCGAGTTTAGAAGAAGGATAAGGATATAGTGGAATTGAGAGCTAGTTGATTTGAGGATTATGTTACGGTCATGCATGGTAAGATAGACATAAGGGTTCAGTATCGAGTTGATATGTTTGGTTATGCCGTAGGCCAATGGGAGCCGGTGATTGACTAATAAGAACTTCTTTAGTGTTGTCAAGTGGAAATTTTTAGTACTCAAGAATGTAACGACCCAACTCCGTAGGCCGCGACTAGTGTCCGTGCTGGACACCCAAACGTACCCAATAACCCAGACTAGCATATCAGCAGAATATTTTTAAATGTAAAAGTCAATTGGCGTTAGTAATCATCATAAATGAACCGACATAGTACATGGGAGCCGATAAGGCTGTCACAGATCATATCATCCCAAAACATATACAAAACCCACACAAGTATGTCTACAGACCTCTACAGATTATAACAGAATCATAAGACGGGACAGGGCCCCGTCATACCCCTGAATAGCATACATATATACAATAGTAGCAGACTGTACCAACATATAGGATCTGGACAAAAGAGCACTCCCAAAATAGCAGAATAGATGTCCTAGGCAGGCGGGTCAGCAAATCTGTCGTCTGTACCTGCGCGGC
This sequence comes from Lycium barbarum, assembly GCF_019175385.1. Taxonomy (NCBI): domain Eukaryota; kingdom Viridiplantae; phylum Streptophyta; class Magnoliopsida; order Solanales; family Solanaceae; genus Lycium; species Lycium barbarum. The sequence continues at coordinate 94,460,340 of NC_083341.1, forward strand.
ATGAAAACGCAGCCCCCGAAGGAAGGGGGTCAGTACGAAATATGTACTGAGTATGTAAAGCACGGAACGTAGTAAACAAAGTCATAATCGAAGCAGAAGATACAGAAAATGAACTGAATATCCAGATTAGGAAAATGCTGATCATATAGCATAAATAGTATTCGCTGAAAACATATGTCGTACCTGGTCCCATTACGGAACAAAATCATAACCGAAACAGAACTTACAGAGAAGTGAGTGTAACATTCGAAGTATCAAATGCATATTTTCAAAACATGAGGAGTGTGTACAGAAACATATACCATATCATATCCGACCCCTGCCAAGGGACTCGGCAAACAGAACGTGGCCACCCCCCGACGCTGGTGCCACCACACATAAGGAGCAGAATAGGGGATAACCCCGTAACATAACATATCATATGAGATGGCCATATCAGATCATATCATATCAGAATGTGTGTACATGGCACAGCATACTCCACAACCCATGTACATATATACCTGCCCCCTCACATCGAGGCACGGCGAACAATGCAGTGGAATACGCTTGACAACATATCCTGGCCCGGGCTCAGTGGGGGAAACATTGAGGCATCCACGAATGGAGTAGTGGGAAACTAAATGCAATAAAAATACCATATATTTCCAGAGACTCAATGAGGCATATCGGATGACAAATCAAACCAATGAAATCGGACAGAATCATAGTAAGTGTATGTTGTATGTCATAATGAGTTACGGAAGAATAATCCTTCAGGGATCATTTTCATATTCCAAAATAGTTTACCAGACTCGAGGGAATCATTAAAACAATTTTCCTTAGTAGTTAAAAGGATAGTTAAAACGTTTCATTTTATATTGTTCGAAAATAAGGCAATAGTACACTAAAAGGCAAAGCGGGAATAGTGGGAGACTAAATGAGACACAAAATATCATACCTTTATAGAGATTCAATAAAGTATTTAGAATAAATATCATTGGTAGTTAGAAGAGTAGTTAAGGCGTTTCCTTTAGAACCGCTTGAAATTAAGTTATAACACAAAAAGGGTAAAGACGGAAATAGTGGACCCACCTCAGGACAACCGAAGCGGTGGGCTCAAATTACGTATATTAAGCTTATGGAGTCACCTACGGAGGTCCTAGGGACATTTCATAACTTTCTAGACAATTTGCGGAAGTTTACACAATTCTTTAACAAAGCATACTTATAGGGTTCAATTCCAGTGAATGAAAAAGGGACAATTTGAAACGCGGATTCCGAAAGACAGAATATTTCCCGAGGCTCAAATCCGATCCTAGTACATCTAGGACATGCCAAAAGAAGAATTGGGATAACTTTACATACCTTTTATGCTTTTTACGCCTTTCCAAGTTCACTTCCCGTTTCGTCCAAAATCTATAAATGGTCACATTTACCAAATGTTAACCCTAAGACTTTAGGACTTAAATATCAAATCAACACTTTTCTACAAAAAATTGGGCAGCATTTCCCCTATACATATAGCATCCCCGAGAATTCAACTCGGCCAAAACAATCAACAACAACCCAATAACAACACTAACAACAACAACAATAACTACAAGACACAATATGGCACAACTAGTTCCCTTTCTAACATAGTGCGATACTTCCATTTCAACTTCAAATTTCCAAACAAATCTTAAGGGTTTCACATTCATCATTAATCAAGATCATCACAATATAATTTGGAAGGATTTCATATCAATTCCACAAAATATTCGCAAGATATACACAATATACAAGTTTTCCACCAGAGTCATAATTCCACCAAAACTTCTAATCTTTAACAAACATTTTCATAACATGTTTCTATCTTCCAACTTCATCAACAATCATCATACTTTACACCTTACGACTTCATTTCCACAATATCATAAAATCATATTAGAATGACATAACCTTTTACATTCCATTTTAATGCCAACTTAAATCATATTACCTTCCTTTACATTATAAGGATCACAACAACACAACCAACATATTAAACAAAATTAATTCATTCCCATTCTAATCTCCATATACCACACGACCAATACCTATATTTCCAACTTCAACCAAATTCATTCAACTTTCATTCTCAATATGAATTCCATCATACTCACAACTAGAATACAACTTAAATTTAACTCACCATACGTATATAACATACATACACACACGACTACATGCCAACTTACATACCCACTTTGCAAACTTCCATATTTCCATACTTTCTACTCATTTCTACATACTACAACACAAACAAACCTTCATAACATAATAACATGGAATGAATTCTTACCTTTTTCTCCAATCTTCTTCACTTAACCAAAGTGTGGAAACGATGAAACGGATGAACCATCTTCCGAAATAATCATACCACGTTGTAGAGGGTACTTGAATTGGTAGGAATACTACAGGAAAACAATTTTTGGAACAAGATTTAAGGTACTCAATTTCCATGGGTCTTGGCCGAAATGGCCCTTTGTTTTTGTTCTTCATCTTTTGTGTTTCTGGAAAATTCTAATGGATAAGTGATAATATATGGTCCCTTTCATCTATTTTAACACATGGAAAATTCATTAATTCTTTTGTGGGTTTGGGCCATGGATTCGGCTGGCCACCCTCGTAAACTTGGGCCTCATTTTTTTTTTCTTTTCATTTTTCTTGGGCCAAACCGGTTGGTCCCGAGTTGGGCATAGCCCACTGACCCTTCGACCATAAAACGTTCATATCTCCTTGTACCGACTTCACCTAGGAACCCACGACCTATGGTTGGAAAGCTAATTCAATTATCTATAACTTCTATCTCTTAGTATTTTTCCAAATTCCAAACTTATAATACCGTTTTTGCCCCTCCAAGTCAGGTCACCCGGAAACGTTTTCTTAAAAATATTCGTTTGGAGGGCTTCCACTTTGATTTGGCCCAAGGGTCCTTCATGAGGTGTGTTTAACTTTACATATGTGATTCATATAGCTTGTCACATGTTCCAAAAAAAATCTTGACGTGTGGGCCCCACCTCAGCTTACAAATAATCCGACGTTCAAAAATACGGTATATAACAAAGAAACTATCGGGTGTTGCATATAATATTGGATTAGGGTAGAGAGCCTTGTACCTAGTAGGTAAGTTCTGCTAGTTCCTACTACTACTGGTTTTACTACTCAGCTGAGTTGATCGAATGAAAGGGATAATCACGTGAATGGTTAGAGGTGTTCTTGTCAACAAGTAAGGCAAGAGGTGATTAGGTGATTAGTGTGTAAAGGCATTGAAGATGTAAATTAATGATGAGGTTCAAATTAATTCGAGCTGTAGAGAATATTTCAGAATTTGAGCAAAGGCACCTTGGTAGATTTACGTCAGAGCAGTAGTAAGACTGTGTATGTGATATGCTGGATCTATAAAGTTTTCAATTTTAGGGTTAAGTGAGTTAAAGGAACTCTAGGGTGTAGAGTGTGTGACATGCTACTATCTCCAGGATTTACTAGCATAGTTTGCAAGACTTACGATTATGCGGCATTCTGTTGAGTGGGCTTGAGAAATGGTTAGACGATGTCGATAATTGTGATTTGATTGGAATTGGGGGAATTGGAGAGTTGGGAAAACGTATAGTTGATCGAGAATCAATAAAAATAAGGTACATCTTTGAGGTTACTTGGGTCAGTATAGGTTGTGGAGATGTTCTCTTACATATTTCAGACGAGGTGTGATTGTGAGTACACTTAATGAACGGATTCTACAGAAAAGGACTAAATGATATAATGGATTAAGTGAAAGGACGAAGTTCTGTGAGGTTCCGTGATCAGCGACAGGTGAGAAAAAAAATTCAAGTAACCGACATGTTAAGGCTTGTTGGTTTCCAGTAAATCACATTCACGGATTCGAAGAGTTTCAGTTCAGATTTGAGGTATGACAGGTTTACTGAGCTTTACTAGGGTTTGCGAGTGGACTTAACGATATTTTACCTAGAGTAGCTATTCGGACAGATATAAAGGTTTTATCGAATTAGAGAATTCCAACAAAAGCAATTCTTTATATCGGGGATCAGTTGTGAGAGAAACTCGAGTATGAAAATATGAAAATTGGGTCTTTTAGCTAAGTTAGAAAATGTTTTTACTGATAATATTAACAGGAAGTGATTTTGGCGTACTTCGTGCCGTGAAGGCTTCCGTGTTGTTATATTAGACAGTCCTTGGTTACCGTCAGCTTTCGTATTCTTCTTTATCGTTCTAGGTCGAACAATTATTTAGTTGGTATCTGATGTAACGGCCCCGTCGGTCATTTTGAGAATCCGTGCTCTAGTTTGTGTGTCACCTATTCTAGAAGCTTCGTTATAATTATTTTGACTTCCTAGCCAAATTTGAAGTCAAACGGATATCATTTGGTTCACTTTGGGAAAAGGTTTCACTTTGTAAATTTCGACATTCAATTATTTAGATAAATTATTTATTGTGGGAAAACGTGCTCGGATTGGAGATCTGAAGATTCCGCTAGGTTTGGAAAATTATTTATGACCTTTAAAAATTTACGGAGCTAAATTTAGAGTCCGTTTGGTTGGTTTTTGACATTTAAGTCGGTTTTAATATTTAATATGCCTATTTATGGTGAACAGATGGTCACGGGAAGAAATAAGGCCTGGTTCCAAGATTTGTTATTTCTGTTAGCCTCATTTGAGATTTTTGGTTTATGGGGATCGGTGGCGCCATTCCTGAGGTGATCGGATGAGAATCGGAGAAGAAAATCTAAGTTTCGAAATTTTGAAGGCTTAAGTTTGAGAACCTTGACCAAAAGTTAACTTTTGGGTAAATGTGCCCGTCATCGAATTCTGACAGTTCCTTTAGGTCCGGAATATGATATATGATTTAGTTGAGTCGTTGTTCCGATTCCCGAGAGGGTTGGGTGTGATTCAGGTGGTTGGTTGGAAAACTAACTTTTGAGATGATTTGAAGTTGACCACAGTCAAAATCGGGTCAAGAAGGTCCTGTTTGAATGTTTTGAGAGTTCGAGCAGCTTCGTATGATGATTATTGACTTGTCCACAAATTTTTGTTAGATTCCGATGAGTTTTGGATGTGTTTGGGTTGAATGGTATTTGTTTTTGGTTTCGACGTCATTTTGAGCAAAAAGGATACCATAATGGGCAAATAACCTTTGTTTTGTGTTTCAGTTGGACCGTTAGATCCGTATCGTAATTTTGGAGCTATAACAATAATACTCATCGCGCTGCAATCATACGAGAGAGATATGACCATTTTACTAAAGAAATTCACTGTTGGTTTTTTGGTGTAATTTTGCTGAAAATTATGATTTTCCCCCTAAGTTCGCCCTTAAAAATTTTGCATTCTTTCCAAAACTTGAAAAAATAATATCTTTCTCATATTAAGTCCAGATTGGGTGATTCAAAAGGCTATCTCGGGTGAAATTTCGCAAGGATTTTATTGGACTGGTCAAAAGTGAGCTTCGTGATCAATTAGCACCTGACTTTTTACCGAAACAGCTGTTGCGTTTTCTTTTCTCCACTTGTTCGGGATTTAGTTACTTTTCTTACAAGTTTGGGAGCTCAGATTGAGGTGATTTTGTGGGTTTTTCTCATCTCAATGAGGGGGTAAGTATCTAACTTTTATTTTTGTGTTTCTCCATGATGATTTTTGTTGGTTATCGATTTTATCCGAGTTTGATTGGGGAACTTGGGGTTTGAACCCAAAAGTTGACAAGTGGAAAATCATGATTTTGAAGATCAAGATGATGGCTTTTTGAATGGGTTTTCTGGATCTAGACTAATTAATCAATGGGTAAACTAATTTTGAAATAATTTTTAGTTTTCCCCTTGTGGGCTCGGGGCTACTTTTTGGGTTCGTTTTGGGGTTTCGAATTAAAGTAAAACAATATGGGTATCGTTGGACTATATTGAACCCAATTTTTCATTAAATTACAGTTTTGACCTTGTGGCTCGGGTTTGGCTATTTTGGGTGTTGGGTAAAACTATGGCAATATGGGTATCCTTAGATTCGTATTATTATGTAGAATTCATATTTGATAGACGTTAATCATTCCGAGGGTCTCGGAAGAGGAAAGCAATGCTCAATTGGATTTGTTTGTGGCTCCAGCTCAGTAGCGAGGTAGGTTACGACTTACCATTTAGTTGGACTCCAATTAGTGAAAGGTATGTAGGAGTCAGATATTAACAGGGAAAGCATGCTAGGCCTTTGGGTGTGGAGTTGGGATGGAGTTCTAGTAGGTTGGTTGTTGTTGATTGTGGCTTGTAGCCCTGTTATTGTGATTAGGCATGTTGCCTTAATGTTATAACCCATACTTTATACGTTGAGTTTCGTCGTGAGTTAGCTGACGTGGACTTAGAAAGTGAAGTTTTAGTCAAGGTCATAAGAAATTCTACATGTTCATTCTAAGTGTATGAGAGTTTAAGTTATGTCTAACAAGTATCAGAAAGATTGGAGGTTGAACTAATCAACAGAAACTTAGTGTGACAGAAGGGAAGTTGGACGCCCTATCTCAACGGACCGTAGAATGGTCGATGGCCCGTCAATCCCCATAGTGGAACCACCATCAGAGAGTCAGCCTGATGGGCAGTTTGATGCCATCACTCGACGGTCATAGAGCAACTCGACGGTCCGTCGAGTTGACCGTAGATGTTGAGGCGGTGGAATTTTTTTTTTTTTTTTATAAAATAATGGCTATGACTTGGATTTCATACTTTTCACCAAAACAGATTCCTATAGATCCACTAAGCTCTTTAAAACACTTATAAACATCCCATACTATTTCAAGAGGAGATCAAACATTAAAACCCTAAGCTTATTCGTAGAAAGTGGTTGTTATTGCTTCTACTTGGAGTTGTGGTGAATTAGATCTACAGGAAAGTTGTGTGTCGCTAAAGTTCTTCAAGTATATGGTATGTTCATCATCTTATAGCTTATGTTGACTTGATCTGGAGGTTTAGTAAGTCTTTAAGTCAAGTGAAACATGGTAGAGAAGTCATGACGTATTAAGTTGGAGTTGATGACTATGGGTTGATTTTGAAAGGGAGTTTTTGGTTGATTCAAGTTTAATTTGAACGTAATCTCTTAACTATGGTATTGCTGTTGTTGTTTTGGAGTTGTTTTGACGTTTGGAGCAAGTAAGTGATATAGAGGAAATGCTGCTCGAATTTCATTAGCTCATTCATTAATTTAGGTTGACCTTATAAGCGTTTCAACAGCTTAACCTTAGTATGAATAGTTTTGAATGTAGATTTGCAACCTCGGGAGAATAGGCTTTAAGTAGTTAAGAAGGCGACAAGGTATGTTAAGGCTGTCCCTTTCTTTCTTTTGGAATGATCATATTGAAAAGAAAATACACAAATGTCCTTCATAATGACACCATTCCTAGAAACACTAGAAGCTTATGGTTCTTGATGATCTTATGATATTATTGACCTTTGTCTCATGATTATGGATCTTTATCTAATGGTTATTGATATTACTTATTGATGCTAATCGCATCTTATGGTTATTATTCCATCAAGGTGAGATATGATGATGATGATTGTTCCATAAAGATAATCGGAGGTTTATCGACCTTGCGTCACTATGATAGAGTTATACTTTTTCTTTAGGTTCTCATGCATGCTTATGTGTATATATGTATGTATGTATGTATATATATATATATATGTATTTATTTTCTCACACCGAGCCGCGCTATAGTCGGCTGGGTATGGCACCTATTGTGCACACCACTGCAGTTGGGTATGGATAACACTGAGCCTTGTTATGGCCGGGTGCGGATGACACCGAGCCTATATCGCCGGGTACGGTATTATGATATATGTATATGTATGAAAAGGTTTTTTTGGAAAAGGAAACCATGCATGTTATCCGCCTTAGGAGGAATTCAGATGTATAACTTATTTCTCTTTTCTCATATTTCATTCATATCCTTATTATATTATTATTTATGCCATACATACTCAGTACATTAACTAACGTACGTTTTATTTGTGGATGTTGCGTTCATACCCGCAGGTAGACAAGGAAACAGATCACACCTTAGGCTGCTTTCTCAGCATTTGTGCAGGAGCACTCCACTTGTTCCGAAGCTGCAGTTCAGTTGGTACGATTCCTTTGTGTATGTAAGGGCATGGCGGGGTCCTGTCTCGTTCTTATTATGTTATACTCTCTGTAGAGGCTCGTAGATTGATTCATATAGTTAGATGTCTTGTGACCTTCTCGGTCCATATTTTGTTATATCATTTTGACAGGCTTGTCGGCTTGTATATATGGGCACATGTTGATGATGCATATATGTTCATATAACCCTTGGGCACATGTCCCTTACAGTTTATGATATTTCTTAGTTAGCATTATGGCCCACTCAGTAATGATTATGTGATATATGTAAGTCATAAGGTGCTCGGTAGGTTAGCTCCGGGTGCCCATCATGGCCCTTCAGTTGGGTCGTGACAAAAGTGCTGTCAGAGCAGTTCTGTCACACCCCAACCTTACTAGGGTGTGATGGGCACCCGACCCCATACTCGAAGCCGAGCGAACCCGCTGACTCTTATTACATACTTAATTTCTTTAGGCTCTTACATCAATAAGAAATGAAAAACATAGTAAAGCTTTCAGAATTTTTCCTTTCATTGTACTCAATTCAAATAAAATCTATCATCACATGAAACTCGTAACATGAAACAGAATAACGCATCGGCTGGTGGAGCCGATTACAACACCGACATTCTATACCCATGACTCTGTCTGCAAAGTCTCTAACTTCGAACAAGACATCATAGCATAGTACTCTGACCCATCAACACTCCAGGGCAAATGGAGCTTGCCAACTCCGCTGGAACATCTTCTATAATAGCTTCTACTCATCTGGGTGTACCTGCGCGGCATGAAACGCAGCCCCCGAAGAAAGGGGGTCAGTACGAGCAATGTACTGAGTATGTAAGGCATGAATACTAACATATCAAGAGATGTAATTATGAATAATAACAGAATGGAGATATAGAGCATATCATGGGGTAAAAGCGTAACCTATACATCTGAGTGCCTTTTTGGCGGGTACCATGCATGCTTAGTGCTGCGGAACGTGCAGCCCAATTCATATATATATATATATATCATACTTTACTTTCTTTTAAAACATTTCTTTTTCATATATATAGAAAATAGAACATATCATATTGCCGAGGCATCGGTAGCCGATCCATTTAACCACATATATCCCGCGTCCGGGATGATATCATGTCATATAATACCAACTGATCAGGTGGATACGCGTATATAACGCTCTGTCCCTCTTTCCCATATACATATGCATGTATCATGTACATATATCAACGTCTATAGAGCTCTGGCCCTTTTTCCCATATACATATACGTGTATCATGTACATATATTAGCGTCTATAGCGCTCTGGCCCTTTTTCCTATATTCCCCATATACATATACATATACCATATACATATATCATATAGGCAGCATACAGGAGAGCCCAAGAAATGCTATAAATCTATCGGAGTGACGTAAGGTTGGTAACCTTCGATTATATTATGGAATAATCATCATGGCTTTGTCTCACCTTGAAGGAACAATTATTATAGGATGAGACTAGCAACGAATAACAGCGTTAAGAGAACATGGACTAAGATCATAAATCTCATAAGGCGTCGCTTCATATACATATGCACATAGAACAAATTTTTTTTAGGACTTGATAGGTACGTACATAAATCGTCACCTGAGGGCTCAGAAACAAGTTTTGGGTCAATCCGACTTGGTATAAGAAAGTTATGAGCGTTTGAAGTACAGATACTTCTACGAACGTTTCAGAAGCCATTTTTGGAAAATCATTCTTATCATAGTCATCATAGAGATATTCTCACCCTTAGAATTATGATTGTCACTGTGAAACATATCCATCGTTATTGTCATAAGAGCTTACAAAATCATAAACCTCTGTTTTGGTAGAATACGGACACTTTGGAAAAACATTTGCGAGTTATCGGAAAGAGAATCATGACTTGGAATCATAAACATCTAACTTTGGAAAACAAGGAAGATATGGAAACAATTATGAAATCATAACATCGGAATCATGCCTTTAAAAGAAAGAGACGAGCCTTAACATACCTGCTCCACGTCCTATTAGCTACACTTAATTGTCCAAGCTCGCTATCTCTAGTCTACATTCAAGAAGATTGACACAATCATTAGATTCATCGTCACACACACTTGTCTTAGTCTTTCAAATAAATTCACTTATGATCTGCCGAAATTTCGGCAGCATCTCCCCTGTAAATACACAATCCCCGAGAATCTAACTCGGCCCAAATCATCAATCAACAATCCGAGAATTTAACTCGGCCAAAGTATCAACAACAATACCAACAATCGTGCCAACAACATCAACAATCAATTCAAGACTCATTCTAACATTAACAACCTTTGTCATACAATTCAACGACATTTCATTTTTATTCAATTGAATTCACATAACATTCAAAACGACTCACTCAACATACTACTTCACCCGACACCTTCCAAATTTAACAAGAACAATAACAACACATCTTCTTCCTTCAATTCATGAACTATACCCATAATTCACACTCTAACAACATTATTCTCATAATTACAAGAAACCATATTAGAACCACATTAATTCCTCCAATAATTTCTCAATGATTACAACTTCATTTCAATTTATCAAACCTTCATTTTCATCATGGAATCCACAACTACAACAATCAATTTACTAAATAAAATCAATTCATCATATCTACACAACATAACCTTCATTCGACCATCACTCCAACATACCTATTTTCATGTATTTCATCCATTTCTACATGCTACAACATATACAAATCATCCATAACATATAAAAGAGGATCAAATCTTACCTTCTCCACTTAGCTCTTCAACTTTGTACCTTGCAAGAATGAATGGTTTTATTGCTCCAAAAATCACTCCATGTTAATTAGGGCCTTCAAATTGGTTGGAATACTAGAAGAAAATAATTTTTCTTGATCAATTTCCATGGCCCAAGTTTGGCCATCCTTGGCCGAATTCCCCTATTTTTTTTTCTCTCTCCAACTTCTTAAATTAAATGATGAATAGCTCTTGTTTATCATCTCTCACATATATATATATATATATATATAGTCCCTACAATACATAGTGGGCACATGTCCTCCACCTTCCTCTCCAAGTTTCTTGAAGTTTCTTAAGATAAAGATGAATAATTGTGACTAATAAGTCCTCTATACATACATGTATAATACATCCATGTGGGCCAAAGCCCACCCCACCTTATACGGCCACTTGGCCCTTTTTTTTTCTTTTTTTGTTTGTGAAATTCCCATTTTACCCCTAGTCTTCCACAATATTACCATGAACCTTCTTGTGAATTTCCCTTTTTACCCTTAGCCTTTCTCAATATTTCCTTACTAATAAACAACTTGTACATTAAAATAATTTTGGAAAATAGTCTTGCCTTTGACTTCTCGCAATTATCTCGAATTATCCGAATATACAAAATACGGGATATACCAAGTTCGTCCAAGAGCTGTCTATGAGTCGTGTTTAGTAGAGTCCTATTTATAGGTGTGCAGTGCACCACACTTATAAACAGGAGGCTACCAGACATTTATGAAGATTGACCTTTCTTTCTCATCTTAGATCGTGCGATAGAGCCATGTTATAAGGATTCCCTTCTCCTGACCATGTGTTATGATTTCAGCGATACCTGTGATAAGGAAAGCTCCGGCGACCTAGTAGGGCAAGTCAGTGGCTGGTAGGAGAACTGGACGGGTACCATCGGTAGATGTTGAGGAGGGAGAGTAGCAGAATGTGGTTCCATCTCGGTCCTCCCATACTTCGCCTGCTCCAGCCCCAGCACCTCGAGTCAGGAGATGCGACGGGCTATTCAGTTATTGACCCTGTTAGTAGCTGCTTAGGCCCAGCGTCAGGGTACGGGTTATGGTTACAGGGTTGTCAGTGCCGGAGTTTACGATTTTATTAATTTTTACCCTCTAGAATTCTTTGGGTCGAAACTAGCTGAGGACCCACAGAACTTTATAGATGGAATATTGAGGACATTGCAGATGATGCATGCTTCAGAAAGTATGTCTATAGAGTTGGCTTCCTATAGATTACGGGAGGTTGCTTCTTATTTGTATGAGACTTGGGTGTCGTCCAAAGGAGTTAATGCACCTCCACTAGTGTGGCAGGAGTTCGTAGATGTCTTTCTTTGACATTATTTACCGCAAAAGCTTTGATGGGCCAGAGCTGATAGGTTCCTGAACCTTAAATAGGGGAGCATGTGTGTTCGGGAGTATAGTCTTTGGTTTAATTTATTGGCTAGGTATGCTACAGCTATGGTAGCTGACATGGGAGATCGTATGTTATACCCTGTATCTTTGCACGTTAGATTATTCGTAAGCTAATCGACATAAGTTCAAGGACAAGATTTTTTCCGTTTTTTTGAAATATGAGACAAGGACTTTTTAACCCCGATTTTAATAATATACGGTTTTCTTGTTAGTTACAATTGGTGGAGATATTAGTGAAGATTAGGGATTAATTAACCATGATCAGATTATTAAGTGGGGATTAATGATTAATTAAGTTAATTAGACCACTAAGTGGGCCCCACAACACGTGGCTGAATCTGATTGGTGTTTAAATTGAATGGGACACATGTCATCAGGGTGGACACGTGTCCCATGTATGGGCTGCCTATAAATATAGCAAGTGATGACTAATATTTGCTTCCTTCTCCACAAAGATATCCAATTTGAAGCTAGAGCTTGGACAACCATGGTTGCCACTGCTCACGGCCAACCATGGATATAAAAAAAAATTCTCTAGGTTAAATCTCCAAGGTGATTTAAACGTCCCAAAGGAGGGAGCAAGTTAGAATATTGAGTTGAGGAAGCGAAGTGGTGCAATTGGTGCAAGTGATCGTAGGATCTGTCCTAACTAATTCGAGGTAAGATTTCTTCTTCTTGTAATGTAATTGGAGTTAATGATGTTGTAATGGAGAGATTAAAGTGTATTAGACGAAATTGGAAGAGAGAAAATTGTATGGTTTCGTTTGTATTGTATATTGGGCTGAATTAGATTTGCCTCAATTTAATTGAGTTTGATTGTTGTTGTATTGTATTTGAGGGTAATTTTTTTTATGTTGAAGGGGATGGAAATATAGTTATATGTATGTATGGGTGTTTTTATTCATGGTAATGCTATACTCTTTTCCGTGTGTTGGTAATTGTGCGAAGTAAAGATTGGAAATCGTATTTTGATGTCGTAGTTTTGACGGGCTATTTTGAGCTCGTATTAAAATGATATCGAAGTAGTTTTATTGTACATGGATGGTGGTCGATGTTGTTGTCGTGTTTTTATTAATATGGTTCATAAATTTTGAAGGAAACAAGAGTATAACGTATCGTATACGAAGTGTATATTGTGCTGTTTGATGTATACCCTTGTATATGGATGATTTTAGTTCAAAGGGACCTAAATGAGGTTGTTGTTGTTATTGCGGGCTGCTGGTTACATTATAGTGATTAAAGAATAGGGGAAACGCTGCCCGTTTCATTTTAGAATCGAATTATAATTTGATATAAATAATATACTAGCGTTATCTAAGTTCATATACGCATTCCCTTGTTATAGGATTGGCGTAAGCATTAACGAGTTCATTGTTGGTTCATTTTGGCGACTTAAGGTATTTAAAGCTAACCTTTCTTTCTTTTTGGCACGATCTTTATGAAACAAACAGACGACGTATATATTACTCCAAAGAAGCTCCGATTCTTAGAGCCACTAGGATGGCTAATGTCTTTGATTTCCAGAACCTATTTCATTATGTCTTGATACGTGTCTATGATTCCTGAAGTTCTATTTGATATGATCCATAATGACATTCGAAGGGTACTTGATATGATTATTGTCTTGATTTTCAAATGATAGTTCATTTTGATTATTCTATCGAGTCTCAGATATGACTTAGTTTGCATATGGTTGCTCACTACTCTGCTCGTGCATGCCTCAATGTATCTTTCACCGAGTCCCGGGCCGGGGTACGTTTTCGTGCACAGTTTCACTGCATTGTTCACCGAGTCCCTCACTAGAGGACCGGGATATGGTATATATATATAATATGATATGATGATGTGATGATATGATGATGTGATTATGGCACTAAGGATGGTATGTGATGACTTTATTCACCGAGTCCCATAATAGGCTGGGTATGATATATGATATTGATATGCATGATTTACATTTCATAAGGCAAGTGTATTGGTATCTTGAATGTCATACTTGTCTCTTGTGATCTCTATTTCAGTCATGATCCTCTTTATTATATTTCATGCTTTATATACTCAGTACATATCTCGTACTGACCTCCTTTCTCCGGGGGGCTGCGTTTCATGACCGCAGGTACATATACTCGATTTGGTGATCCTCCAGCTTAGGATTTCTATCCAGCTGTCTTGGAGAGCTCCATTGTCCCGGAGCCTAGACTTTTGGTACAGATCTTTTGATGTATATATATGTTTATCCAGGGGTACGGCGGGGCCCTGTCCGGTCATATTTCACTATCGATACTCTTAGAGGTCTGTAGATATATGTGTGGGTTGTGTATAAGTTTTGTTCAGCTGTGTCTATACGATGTGCTATGGATATGTTCGTCTGTTGTGGCAGCCTGGTCGGCTTGCGTATCATATTGACATGTAGTGGCAGCCTTGTCGGCTTGCGTACCATATTATGTTTTGATTAGTTGTGACTCCTCTTTATGACGTTGTGAACCTTTGAAGTTATTTTGCATGTTTTCATGTTGTTCTTAGATTCAGTTGACTATGTCTAACAGGTATGTATACAAGTGTCCAGCTCGGGCACTAGTCATGGCCCACGGGGCTGGGTCGTGACATCGTATTTACCGATTTGTTAGTGCATTGGGACCACATTTAAGTGATGACTGCTAATCGGCCTCGCTTCAGACAGTTATGGATATTACCCGCATTCAAACGCACGCTTAGAATCTTGAGTAGTGTCAGCAGCAGCAGAGGGTCGAGTGTGAGCATGATAGGGGTTATGATAAGAGATCTATATCTTCCGGTGTTGTTAGTGAGTTCAGAGGGGTTAGAGGTAGCAGTATTCTAGATACTCAGGCCATTCAGCGACTAGTGCACCTCCACATTTTGGAGGTCAGAGATTTGATCGATCTTCTTATTCAGGACTAGGTCAAGGTTCCAGAGCTTCAGGATCTTAGTATAGAGGTGATTCAGGCCCGATGACGCCACATTTAACATGATGTGATCAGTGTGGTAAGCTACACACTAGACAGTGTCGTTTGGGTTCAGATGTTTGTTATGCCTGCGGTCAGCCAGGTCATATTATGCGGCAGTGTCCATTGAGAGGTGGTGGAGGTATAGTTCGGCCCACAGGATGAGTAGCTGGTTCGTTATCATCCCTACATTCTCTGGGGGAAAGCTCTCAGACATCAGCAGGTCGCGGTAGAGGTAGAGGAGCAGCGTCCAGCTCAAGCAGTCCTCAGAACCGCATTTATGCACTGGCGGATCGATAGGATATTGAGTCTTCGGCTGATGTGGTTACAGGTATATTTTCAGTATCTTCTCATGATATATTGTTATATCCCGCATTTTGTACATTCGGATAATTCAAGACAATTGCGGGGAGTTAAGAGCAAGGCTATATTTTTTATTTTGTTTAACACACAAGTTGTGTATGAAATTTTTTGAAGTGGGAATATTAATAAAAGCTAGGGGCAAAAGGGGAAGTTCGCAAGATGGCTCATAGAAATATGGAGGAAGGCTAAGGGCAAACTTGAAAATTGGAAAATAATTTTTCATGAATTACAAAACAAAAAAAAAGGGGGGGCTTGAGTTAAAGGGGCCATTTGGCCGTCCCAAATATATGGGCCAAGGCCCATATGGGAGCAAAAATAAATAAGTCCAAAGATGACTAAGTCATCATAAGTTTCATCTTATTCCTAGAAATTTCAAGAAACTTAAAGAACAAAGGAGAAGGAGAAAGGCAAGAGGCCATTCGGCCACCTCTAACCAAACAAGAACCCTGGAGAAAAATTTATCAAAAATTATTTTCTTCTAGCTAAACAACCCATTGGAAGGTCCCTAGCAAAGGAAGTGGTCATTGGAGCAAGTAAAACACATATTCTTGCAAGCTACAATTCTAGCTAAGTGAGGAGTTAAGGGCAAAAGGTAAGGTTTAATCCTTTTCTTATATGTAATGGATGATTATGTATGTTGTAGTATGTAAAAGTGGATGAAATTCATGGAAATATGGAAACATGTTGTGGCCGTGCATGCATGTGTGTGTGTAGGAATAATGATTTAATTATTTTATCTAGTGTTTGGTTGTTGTTGTTGTGGATGCTATGTTGATAATGTAAGTTTGATGATTCTAGTGAGGTTGTGATGGTTGGAGAGTTGTTTTAGAAATTAATGCGATTTGAAAAGAGTCTTCTTGTATTTATGGAAGATAATGTTGTTAGTGTGTAAATTGTTGGGTTGTTGTGATTGAATTTGAAAGAAGGAATTAGGTTGTTATTGTTCTTATTGAAGTTGGAAGGTCTCGGGGGAAGTAGTATGTTGATTGGGTTGTTTGGAATGTTATGTGAATTGTTTGAAGTATTCTTGAATCATGTTGGAATGATTTCGGAGTAATACTTGAATGTCGTATCATTGGTATTGGCTTGATTATATGTGATTGAATTGAATACAAATGAAGTGCCGATGAATTGTGTGGCAAGGATTGTTAATGTTAGAATGTATTTTGGATAAATTGTTAAAGTTGTTAGTATGGTGGTTGGTATTGTTGTTGATAATTTGGCCGAGTTGAATTCTCAGATTGTTGTTGATAAAATTGGCCGAGTTAGATTCTCGGGGATGGTGTATTTACAGGAGAAATGCTGCCGAAATTACGGCAGATCATAAGTGAATTTATTTGAGAAACTAAGGCAAATGTATGGTGACGAATCTAATAATTGTGTGAATTCTTTTGAATGTAGACTAGCAAGCTTGGATAAATAAGCGTAGCTAATAGGACGTGGAGCAGGTATGTAAGGCTTACCCTTTGTTTTCTTCTGGCATGATCTTTGTGAAACTGACATGACAAAGCATATGTGTGATTTCAAAGGAATTCCTATTCGTAGAGCCACTAGGATGGCTAACGTTCTTGATTTCCAAAAGCTGTTTCATATGGTTTTGATGCCCACCTATGATGTCCAAAGTTCGGTTGATACGTTTCCGAATGGTATTCGAGAGATAATCGATATGACTAATGCCTTGATTTTCAAATGAAAGTACGTTTGATTATTCCTTTGAGTCTTTGATATACATTTTTGATACGTACATATGGTTCCAAAGGCTCTATTTGATTTAATCCATAACGATATACAAAGGTACCTAAGATTATTGTTGCCTTCATTTTCCAAAAATAGCTTCTGAAACGCTCGTAGAAGGTCTTGTACTTCAAACGCTCATAACTTTCTTATACTAAGTCGGATTGACCCGAAACTTGTTTCTGAACCTTCAGGTGTCGGTAAGTATACTTGTCCATAGAGTCTTCCATTATACATTCGGAGGTTACCGACCTTACGTCACTCCGATAGAGACATAACATTCTGTGGGCCCTCCTGCATGCTGCTTACATGATATATGTATATGATAGATGTATATGATACATGAACTTGATGTATGTATAAGTACATGGGGCAATGGAAAAGGTGAGGCGCTATAGACGCATAGTATATATATATATATATATATATGGATCGGGCTGCACGTTCCGCAGCAATATAAAATATATAAATGGATCGGGCTGCACGTTCCGCAGCCCTAAGCATGCATGGTACCCGCCAAAAGGCACTCATATGTACAGGTTGCTTTTCTATCTCATGATATGCTCTATACTTCCTTTATGTTATTGTTCATGCTATGTATCTCTCGTATGTTATTATTCATGCCTTACATACTCGGTACATTACTCGTATTGACATCCCTTCTTGTGGACGCTGCGTTTCATGCCACGCAGGTAAGCAAGCAGACGGGTTCGATTCCTCGAAGCTCCACCAGCGGTACATTGAGAGCGCACCAGTTGTTTCGGAGGTTTAGTTTATTGGTACTACTTTTGTGTATATATTCGGGGCACGGCAGAACCCGGCCCTCCTTGTGAATATATGTATCTTGTTTAGAGGCTCGTAGATAGATATGTATAGTCAAATGTTTCACACTGTTGTTCGTCTTTGTCGCTATATAATGTGTTAGTAAAGTTTATTGTCACTTGTTTACGAGTATGCTATTAATGATGGTGTTGATTAAAGAAATGACGGAATCGTCCATACGGCCCACTCAGTAGTAAGAGTAAGATACGAAATAAGAGGTGCTCGGTATAGTAGTATCGGGTACCCGTCGCGGCCCCTAGTTGGGTCGTGAAAAAAGTGGTATCAGAGCAGTTTGTCCTAGGGGTTGTCTACGAGCCGTGTCCAGTAGAGTCCTGTTTATGGGTGTGAAGCGCACCACACTTATAAATAGTGGGCTGCAGGGCATTTAGGAAATCTGACCTTCTTTGTACTCTAGATCGTGCGATAGAGCTATGTTATCAGGTTTCCATGTTCTTTTCTTAATCCTATGTTATGGTTTCAGTAATGCCAGTGAAGAAGAAAGCTACGGCGGCCCAGAAGGGAAAGACGGTGGCTGGGAGAAGAGTTGAATAGGAGCCACCGACGGAAGTAGAAGAGGGCGAGTCTCATAACGAAACTCCTCCTCAGACTTTTCATGCTCCCCCCGTGTCAGCAGAGAAGGAAGGAGTTCCAGCTCCAGTCCCAGTACCTCCAGTTCCAGCGCCAGCAGCTCCGGGCCAGCAGATAACAGAAGCTATTCAGTTGCTGACCCAGCTAGTTTCCGCACAAGATCACTGGCAAGATGCGGGCCAAGGAGACAAGGCAGTGAGTGCAAGAGCCTGTGATTTTATCACCCTGAAGCCTCCGGAGTTTTATAGATCGAAACCAGAGGAAGACCCGCAAGGTTTCATAGACGAGATGCTGAGGACACTGAGGATAATACATGCTTCGGATACAGAGTCAGTAGAGTTGGCTTCATATAGATTGCGGGATGTAGCGGTCCAGTGGTATAACAATTGGATATCTTCAAGGGGAGAAAATGCACCTCCCCCGGTTTGGCAAGAGTTCACCGAAGCATTCCTGCGACATTACTTACCACCGGAGGTTCGACGGGCTTGAGCCGATATGTTCTTGAATGTCAAACAGGGAAATATGAGCGCTCGGGAATATAGTCTCCGTTTTAACTCTTTAGCCAGGTATGCCCCAGCCATGGTGGCTGATATGGGAGATCATGTACATCGGTTCGTGAGTGGGTTGGGGCCACATTTAGTTAAGGATTGCTTGATGGCTTCACTTCAGGATGGAATGACTATCGCTCGTATCCAGGCCCACGCCTAAAACCTGGAGGAATAGCAGCAGCTACAGAGAGGCGAACGCTATTCTGATAAGGGTTCCAGAAAAAGGGCCAAATCTTTCGAGACTAGGGGTGAGTATAGAGGGGGACTTTTGTCACGACCCAGCCCCGTGGGCCGCGACTGGCACCCTACTTGGGCACCCAGACCGATTCACATATCCAGTTATCAAACCCAGACTTAGCTCACATTTCATAATAGCCACTTTAAACATAATTCAAATCAAAACTTGTCTTAAGCGGTCACGCGTACCAAAAATAGCATATCAGAACAGAAGGGAGCGGCGGAATGCACATCGCCGGTCACATGTACAAATATAAACATAAGGGCCATTTTGGCCACCATAAAAGACAGACCGCATTAAGACACAGATCATAGCCAAAATAGACACATATAGGACCCTCGACCCACATATATGACTATAGGCCTCTACAAATACAAAACGAAGACATATGACGGGACAGGGCCCCCGTCGTACCCAAATAGTCCTATATACAGAAGTATATACATAGCAAAAGATGTATGTACCAAAAGTGGGCTCCGGGTCAAGAGGGAGCACTCCGAAATAGCAGAAAGTGGAGCCTACAGTAGTGGATCACCGGTGTTTGTACCTGCGGGCATGAAACACAGCCCCCGAAGAAAGGGGGTCAGTACGGAAGATGTACTGAGTATGTAAAGCATAGAGTACAGAAATATAAGCCACAACTGAAAGCAAACAGGATACAAAAGGGAAATACTGAATGGTATATCAAAATCTGTACTGAAAACATATATACATAATGCAGATAGAATCATGCAAAAGCTCAGGAACGTGGTCACCACTCCGACGCTGGTGCCACACACAGCATAACACCAGAAGGTTCAAATCTCCGTACATGCCCATATACACATATCATCATAGCATATCACCAGCCATATCACAGCATAACTCCAAACGGAACCCGGCCCTATGGCGAGGTCTCGGGAACCGTAACACAGCATACGGCCGAATTTATCATAGCGCGCACGAACCATAACTGGCCCGGGAACCGGTGAACGAAGTCATAATAAAGGCACGAACAGAGTCGTGAGCAAACAATGCAATTTATATATTAAAACACCTTTTGAATCTCAACAAAATCATATGTTAATTCAACGGTCAATACGGGGCTCATTTCACACTAGTATTTCCAAAATTATATTTATAGCTCAAAATATAATTTTGAATATTACGGCAATCAAGACATTATTTTAGGATGGCCAGATTCATTAACGAATATCCTTTGCCGACGTTATACAAAAATGAGCATAATAGAGTAAACAAAAGAATCTCGGGATTACCGGGCCCACCTCGGGTCAAGTCGAGGTGGCGGACATGAATCACGGACATTCGGGGTCTATGGGATCATACATGGAGGTTTCAAAGCGATCAGATTACATTTACAAAAGTTTCGGACATTTGATCACTTTTCAACAAAATATGACTTTTATAGTTCAATTCAATTGAATGAATATTGCTCGATTTCCAATTCGGATTTCCATGAATAGAATTGCCTCCGGGGCTAAAAAAAATGACCTAGTATACCTAGGACATGCCAAAAGAAGGAATGGGAAGCCTTACATACCTTATAAGCGTCTTACGCCCGTCAAAACTCAAATCCCGTTTCGCTCAGAATCTACAAACGGTCAAAGTTACCAATTAGATATTTCAAGGCTTCGAGAATTCATTTAACTATATATTTTCCTACCGAAATTTCGGCAGCATTTCCCCTATACATATGACATCCCCGAGACTTAGCTCGACTCAATATATCATTAACAACAACCCACAATACCAAAGACATCACGAATCACAACAAGATAGGTCTAACGTCAATATTCTTCCTTTCTACATAAAGCGACGACTTTCATACGAACTCTACAATATCAAACTAACATCAACGTTATTGCATCCATTTACTCATTCAAGGTTATTCAAACACATCCCAATAATGTTCCAAGCAATATACATGAGTTTAAATGATTCGTCACTTTCCATATTCCATCCGAAATGTCAACGACTACGACGGACATACTAACTCGCATTATTTCCTTCCAAATTCATTAACAACAACATTAATTCACATTTAAAGTCTTACTTTCACAATTATATAAGAATATACAAAAATCATATAATTTCCCATAAAAACCCGCAACCATCTTCAATGCAAATTCAACTCGCTAAACATTCATTTACGTCATAAATGCCACAACGACGCAACTAACAACCTAAACAAAATCAAATTCACCTCCCCTTCCACACCACATGGCTCACGGCCAAACACACCCTTCACACACACACACGACCATGCTCAACACAACACAATTCCATAATCTTCATGTAACTCTAATCACCATAACATATATGTCCATTCCACAATATAAAAACATAGAAATCTTACCTTTTTCTTGAAATTCCGACTTGCCGCAAACGTCGCTCTCTCACTAAACTAATTGTATCCCGTCGGAGAGCGTCTTGAACTTACTACAAATACAAGAAGAACAAGATTTTTGGATTAAGATTGGAGGTTAGAAATTCTTTTATTTTTTTTTCTTTGAAGGGTTCGGCCGAGAGCTATTATTTGGAGCTCAATGGTTTTAATTGTTTCTTGAACATTCTAATAGCTAAGGATGAATATATAACATGCTTGATTATTGAGCACATGGAAATCACATGACCATTAAATGGGGCTTGGGCCAAGGCCTCTTGGCCGGCCACCCCTTGGTCTTGGGCCTAAACTTTTCTCAAATGTTTCTTGAGCCCAATTCATTGAAATCTCGTTTTGAAATTCCCGAAACTAATTTCCGAAATTCCAATTTTTGCTTTTGGCCTTCCCCGATATCTTCGCACCAATACTTGCATAAACAACATAGGCATATTAACTAAAATCAAAATTTTGCCTTATAACATACAAGTCCTAATTATTCTCAAGATTTTCAATTTGCGAAAACACGGGACATAACATTCTCCCCCCCTTTAGAACATTCGTCCCCGAATGTTAAATTAGTCTTATAAGCATAACGGGGGAGTCCCTCTTTATAATTAGCACACATAATTCATTCGTCAATCAATGCCACAAATCGGATGGTAAGTCTAGCTCATAGCCGACCTCGCCTATCTTCCGAACAATCTGATATGGCCCAATATACGGCGGGCTAAGCTTACCTTTTTTACCGAATCTCATAACACCCTTCATAGGCGATACCTTCAGAAATACCCAATCGCCAATCGGGAACTCTAATGGTCGACGTCGTCTGTCTGCATATGCTTTCTGTCGACTCTGTGCAACCAATAATCGCTCCCGAATAAGTTTTACCTTATCTACTGCTTCCTGGATGACATCTGGTCCCATTAATTTAGTCTCACCCACGTCGAACCAACCAATAGGAGATCTGCATTTTCTGCCATAAAGTGTTTCGTACGGTGCCATCTGAATGCTGGAGTGATAACTATTACTATAAGCAAATTCAATAAGCAGCAAATGATCATCCCAGCTACACCTAAAATCAATAACGCAGGCCCACAACATATCTTCCAGCGTCTGAATAGTGCGCTCGGCCTGCCCGTCGGACTGAGGATGAAAAGCTGTACTGAGACTCACCTGAGTCCCTAATCCCTCCTGAAATGACCTCCAGAAATTTACCGTAAACTGGGCACCTCAGTCAGTAATAATAGATACAGGGACTCCGTGAAGTCTGACTATCTCTCTGATATACAATCTAGCATAGTCCTCAGCCAAATAAGTAGTCCGGACCGGAAGAAAATGGGCTGATTTCGTCAATCTATCAATAATAACCCAAATAGAATCATACCTGCGTGGAGTGCGCGGTAACCCAACAACGAAATCCATATTAATCATCTCCCATTTCCAGGCTGGAATTTCCATCTCCTGTAATATTCCACCGGGCTTCTGATGTTCAATTTTAACTTGCTGACAATTCGGGCACTGACTAACGAACTCTGCAATATCTTTCTTCATACCGTCCCACCAATACAAACTCCTGAGATCATGATACATTTTTGTGGAACCAGGATGAACAGAATACCGTGCATTATGCGCCTCGCCCATGATTTGTCGCCGTAGGCCAGCAACATCCGGTACACAAAATCTGCCTTCATATAATAATACCCCTTCAGGCGAAATTTCTAACGAAGTCTTTTCTTTATTAAGAGCCACATCTCTGTACTGAACCAGAATAGGATCTTCAAACTGTCGCTGCTTTACTTCTTCTATAATAGATGATTCAGCAACTGCACGAACAGAAATCACAGAATCTCCAGAATCTGCCAAACGAACTCCAAGGCTGGCCAACTGATGAATTTCACGAACCAAATCTTTCTTACCAGGTGGTACGTCAGCCAAACTGCCCATAGACTTGCGGCTAAGTGCTTCCGCTACCACATTAGCTTTCCCAGGATGGTACAGAATATCAACGTCATAATCTTTCAACAATTCAAGCCATCTTCTCTGCCGCAAATTCAGTTCTTTCTGTTTAAAAATATACTGGAGACTCTTGTGGTCCGTATAGATGTCAACATGGACCCCATATAAATAATGCCGCCAAATTTTAAAAGCATGAATCACCGCGGCTAACTCAAGATCATGAGTGGGATAATTCTTCTCGTGCGGCCTGAGCTGCCGGGAAGCATAGGCTATAACTCGACCGTGCTGCATCAACACGCAACCTATCCCAATACCAGAGGCATCAGAATAGACAACATACCCGTCTGATCCTTCTGGAAGAGCTAAAATTGGAGCCGTAATTAATTTTTCTTTCAACGTCTGGAAGCTGCGCTCACAGGCATCAGTCCACTGAAACTTTGCTGCTTTCTGAGTAAGCTTCGTTAGTGGTGCCGCTATAGAAGAAAAATTTTCCACGAACCTTTGATAATATCCGGCTAGCCCTAGAAAACTGCGTACCTCTGTCGGTGTAGTAGGCCTGGGACAATTTTGTCCAGCTTCAATCTTCTGCGTATCGACCCGAATACCATCTGCTCCGACAATATGCCCCAAGAATGCCACAGAAGTTAACCAGAATTCACATTTGGAAAATTTAGCATATAATTTTTGTTGCCGAAGAATGCCAAGTACTATTCTCAAATGATCTGAATGCTCCTCTGTTGACCGTGAATAAATCAAAATATCATCAATAAACACAATCACGAACATATCCAGGAAAGGCCGAAATACCCGATTCATCAGATCCATGAATACCGCGGGAGCATTAGTCAGTCCGAAAGACATAACTCTGAATTCATAGTGCCCGTACCGGGTACCTGTGGGCACGAACACACTGTCCAAAGAAAACGGACGTCAGTACGAACATTGTACTGAGTATGTAAGGCAGGAATAAAATAAATATGACAGAAGGATCATAATCCATGAGAGAAAAACATAACCTGCATGAGTGTCATAGGCAAATACATTTCGTACATATATCATATTTTACATATCATGGTACATATGTCATCACATCACATATATCATTTCATCATAATCCTCATCGTTAACCCGCGTCAGCGTAACCATCATACGCCGCCCACTAGTGGTGATCATGCCCAGCCCTCTAGGCTCGGTGTAAATATAGCAGGCCGCCTTAGCGGTGACATGCCCGGTCATCTAGGCACGGTGGAATCATAGCAGCTCGCCTTAGCGGTGACATGCCCGGCCATTTAGGCACGGTAGAATCGTATCGTAATCTTATCATAGCTTGATATTTTCATACATACATAGGCATATTATAATCTAGCATTATTGATCATCTTATAGACATATCATGACTTAGCATCATTTCACATTTATCATTAGGAGCATTCATTAGGCTTTGAAGGCAACTATGGCTATGTCGGGGTGACGTGAGGTCGTGAACCCCCGATTATATTATGAACATTTATGAGTATTCTGTCTCACCTTGAAGGAAATAGTGTATAAGGTGAGTGTTAATAGTAATGACATCATTAACGTTATAGGATCATCATATCATGGACTCTAGAATCTCTATACGTTAACTCATCATCATCGTTATCATGGTCGAATGTAGTTTGGTATATTTGCGGACTCATAAGCTCCATCATATTGGAGAATCATGGAAAACTTGAAAGATTCATGCCTTTGAAGGAAGGGATTAGCCTTACATACCTTTGTCGTTTAACTAATATGTCACTTCCTTGTTTTTCTTTGATGCCCCCGTTTCTATCTTCAAGAGAAGTCACACGAACGTTAGCCAATCGGTTACTCAAATGTGCCCACTATTTCTAGGAAAATTTGGGCAGCATTTCCTTTGTTTATACAACTTTTCCCGCATTCTATATCAACTCCCAAACATTCATAACAACGTTCACAGCATAATAGACAACATTCATCATCCATCTATATTATTCACATTTCACAATTTCACTTTAGTTTCCCCGTAATCATGGTCATAATTCACTATTACATTCTTTCACATATAATACTCATTTCCATGTTCTAAAGGTCATTCATAATCTACATACAATCATAACATATTCATGATTCATTTCAAACTACTATTCAACAATAGTATTATTCCCACATTTATGACTCAATTTCTATATCCTTCAATAATTCAAGTGTTTCAACTTCTCAATATCTTAAACATCATGAGAACATCATAAACGTACCCTAGATATTGTAGGAACAAGCCTTGAGTAGCAATACTCATCTTGCACCAAAACCCTTACTCACTTTCTTTGAAATTTCTTAACTTAGATGACTTTAATGGGTTTCGCACTCTTGATTCTTGTTGGTTGATGTATTTGATCATGGATTTCCTTTGGTTTCTTGTATATGATGTTGGTGGAACCTTCTAGAGGTCTTGAGAGATGAAGAAGTGTGTGAGAATGAAATAAATGAAGTGGGATCACATATATAAAATCAGAACTTGTTCAGTTCGTCGGGACTTCCACGGACACTTCAACGGTCCGTGGAATATTATATGGTCCGTGGTTCTGGTCGTGGTTCACCACTGGCCAGTCATCGTTTCTGCTGGGTATTCCACGGACCAAAGTACGGTCCGTCGAAAGTTTCATAGGTCATGAAACATGGTCGTGGAAAAAGCTGTCCGCGTAGTTCCGTTCAGTAAAAAGGTCATAACTCTTGATCCCGATATCGTGTAAGGGCCCACGACCTATGGTTGGAAATATCTTTCAATTATCTACAACTTTCATTCTTAGTGTTTTTCCAAATTCCAAATTATAATGGAGTTTTGGCCCCTCCAAGCCAGATGATTCGAAAATGTTTCCATGTACTACTCTTATATCTCTTCATATGTCTTTATC
Organism: Lycium barbarum; assembly: GCF_019175385.1. Lineage (NCBI taxonomy): Eukaryota > Viridiplantae > Streptophyta > Magnoliopsida > Solanales > Solanaceae > Lycium > Lycium barbarum. The sequence continues at coordinate 94,487,190 of NC_083341.1, forward strand.
AAACCTTACCAAACAATCCTTAACACAAATATTTACGGAACCTTTCCTAAACCTCACTTATACTCCACTTGTCCTTATCGATTCTTATTTCATCGATTCATATAACTTCAAGATCTTAACGTATGCATTCCAAAATCACTAATCATCCGTCCTAAAATCTTAATATCTTCCTATTTTCCTTAAGCTCGCATTGGTTCATTCACTACGCGACGACATGAAATTTTCGAGGTGTAACATTCTTCGCCCCTTTTGGAACATTCGTCCTCAAATGTTTAACACTCGGGAATTCTACAAAAATTTCGCCAGAGTTGCCCCTGTAATATGGCACTACCATCCTATCACAACAACGCATAATAACAATGCCTCGCAGGGCCATAACACAATAGAACTATAAACTGGCCACACACGACCGAAAGCATGAAAAGTAAGCATACATACCTCATAATGTTGGTGTTTCATCTTGAATCTCTTCAGGGGGTTGGAATAGGCGCGGGTACTTGGAATTCATACTCTACTCTGCTTCCCATGTCATTTCTTCTCGGTTGTTGTTTCGCCACAACACTTTGACTGAACCTACCTCCTTATTTCGGAGTGTTCGTACTTGCCTGTCTAAGATGGCAATAGGCACCTCTTCATATGCTAGTTTTATAGGCACCTCTTCATATGCTAGTTTTTCTGTCATTTGAACATCATCTATTGGGACAATATTTGTGGGATCTCCGACACACTTGCGGAGCATTGAGACATGAAAGACTGGATGGACTGATTCAAGCTCTGAAGGTAAGTCCAACTCGTAGGCTACATGACCCACCTTGCAGATAATTTTATAAGGCCCGATGTATCGTGGACTTAACTTCCCTTTCTTTCCAAATATCATCACCCCTTTCATTGGCGATACTTTTAAAAATACCCAATCATTGACCTGAAATTCCCAGTCTCGTCGGCGACTTTGGGCTGTCAACAATTGATCTCGAATCACCTTAAATTTTTCTACTGCTTGTTGAATCAATTTTTAGGCCTATCAACTGTACTTCTCCTGTTTCAAACCATCCGATTGGAGATCTGCACTTTCTCCCATATAAAGCCTCATACGGAGCCATTTAGATACTAGAATGGTAGTTGTTGTTATATGCAAACTCAATCAAAGGTAAATGATCTTCCCAATTATCACCAAAGTCTAAAATACACGCTCTTAGCATATCCTCCAAAGTCTGAATAGTACGTTCGGCCTGCCCATCCGTCTGTGGATGAAATGTTGTGCTAAGCTTCACCTGAGTACCTAGACCTTCTTGAAAGGTCTTCCAGAACATGGCTGTAAATTGTGCTCCTCTATCTGTAATAATGGATAGTGGAATACCATGGAGTCGCACAATTTCTTTGAGATACAACCTTGAATAATCTTCGGCTGAATATGTGGTTCTGACTGGAAGAAAATGAGCTACTTTCGTGAGTCTGTCCACGATCACCCATATAGAATGATACTTGCCTCGGGAACGAGGTAGCCCTACAATAAAATCCATGTTGATCACTTCCCATTTCCAAGTAGGGATTTCCATTGATTGCAATAACCCTCCTGGCTTTTGATGTTCGATCTTTACTTGCTGGCAATTTGGACTTTGGGCTACAAATTCTGCTATGTCTTTCTTCATTCCATCCCACCAATACATCATCTTGAGATCATGATACATTTTGGTTGCACCTGGTTGAATAGAATATCGAGAACAATGTGCTTCATCTAGGATTCGTCGGCGCAATTCTGCAACATTCGGCACACATAACCTGCCTCGGTATCTAAGAATTCCATCCATAGAAAATTCAAATGAAGACTTCTCTTTTCCATGGGATGTGTCTCTGTAATGACACAATTGAGGATCTTCATATTGTCGTTCTTTCACTTCCATATCCAAGGACGAAATTGTGGGATCATTGATACTAATCCCTGCATCACCCGAATCAATTACACGTACTCTAAGGTTAGCTAATTGGTGAAGTTCTTGAACCATCTCTTTCCTTTCCGGAGGGACTTCACATAAACTGCCCATTGATCGGCGGCTAAGCGCATCGGCTACTGTATTTGCTTTCCCAGGGTGGTATAAAATGCTAACATCATAATCTTTCAATAACTCTAACCACCGCCTCTGTCGCAGATTCAACTCTTTCTATTTGAAAATATACTGAAGACTCTTGTGATCTGTATAGATATCAACATGTACACCATACAAGTAATGTCTCCACATTTTCAATGCATGCATAATCACAGCTAATTCGAGATCATGAGTTGGGTAGTTCTTTTCATGTTTCCGCAGCTATCTCGAAGCATAACTCTACCATGTTGCATCAATACGCATCCTAATTCGACACCGGAAGCGTCACAATACACAACATAGCCATCTGACCCTTCTGGAAGTGTTAAGACTGAAGCTGAGGTTAATCTGTCTTTCAACCCTTGGAAGCTGCGCTCACAAGCATCATTCCATTGGAATTTAGCTGACTTCTGGGTTAGCTTCGTCAATGAGGTTGAAATAAATGAGAAGCCCTCTACGAATCTTTTGTAATAACTTGCCAAACCCAGAAAACTACGAACTTCTGTAGGCGTCACAGGTCTTGGAAAAGTCTTCACAGCTTCAATCTTCTGAGTTTCGACTCGGATGCCATCATCTGAAATAATATGGCCCAAAAAGGTCACAGAATTTATCCAAAACTCGCACTTTGAAAATTTTGCATACAATTCTTGGGCTCGAAGAATGCCAAGAACAATCCTCAAATGATCTGCATGTTCTGATTCTGTGCGAGAGTACACCAGAATATCATCAATAAACACTATCACGAATAAATCCAAGAGTGGCCTGAATACATTATTCATCAAGTTCATAAACACGGCCGGAGCATTAGTCAACCCAAACGACATCACTCGAAATTCATAGTGGCCATATCTCGTTCTGAAGGCTATTTTGGGAATATCCGCTTCTATAACTCTCACTTGATGATAACCCGACCTCAAATCTATTTTTGAAAATCACTTAGCAGCCTGTAGCTGATCAAACAAATCGTCAATCCTTGGAAGGGGATATTTATTCTTTATCGTCACTTTGTTCAACTACCTGTAATCGATGCACATTCGTAGAGAACTGTCTTTCTTTCTCACGACCAAGACTGGGGCTCCCCACGGTGATGAACTGGGTCTAATAAACCCCTTTTCAAGCAAATCTTTCAACTGTGCCTTTAGCTCTTTTAATTCTGCCGGAGCCATTCGATAAGGAGGAATAGAGATAGGCTTGGTGTCCGGCAACACATCAATGGCGAAGTCAATCTCTCTTTCTGGAGGAAGACCTGGAAGTTCATTTGGGAATACTTCCGGAAATTTATTCACTACCGGAACTGATTGGAAAGTTGGCGACTTTGCCTCGGTGTCATGGACCCGAACTAGATGATAAATATAGCCCTTGACTATCATCTTTCTTGCCTTAAGGTAGGAAATAAACCTACCCTTCGGAGATACTACATTCCCCTTCCATTCAAGCACGGGCACTCCCGGAAATTGGAATCGAACTACTTTCAATCAGCAATCGACATTAGCATAGCACGAGGCCAACCAATCCATACCCATAATTACGTCGAAATCTAACATCATCAACTCAATTAAATCAGCTGTGGTCTGGCGATCACATATCATAACTACACAATTTTTATACACTTGCGGTGCTATCACGGGATCACCAACCGGAGTAGACACCTCAAAAGGTTTGATTGGCTCAGGTTTCACCCCAATACAACCAACAACATATGGAGTAATATAAGAGAATGTAGAACCCGGATCTATCAATACATACACATCACGGGAGAATATAGATAATATACCAGTAACCACATTCGGAGAGGACTCGAGATCCTGCCGTCTGGCTAAAGCATATACACGGGGCTGAGTGGCACCTGAAGTAGATGCTGCCCCTCTGCCTCTACCTCGGCCTGCTGACATCTGAGGAGTCTACCCTACCGGAAGTGCTGATGAAGAACCAGCTGCTGAGCCTGTGGGCTGAACCCCACCTCTACCATACCGCGAAGGACAATCGCGCATCAAATGCCCAGTCTGTCCACAAACATAACAAGCATCCATGTCCTGACGACATGGCCCTGAGTGTAACTTCCGGCACCGGCTACAAAGTGGGTCTGGTGGTCTCCTCTGACTGTAATCACCCCCGAACTGAGAACCCAAAGCTCTCGAACTCTGACCCTGTCCTGAAGGAAAAGAGCGATCAACTCCCCTATCCGCGAACTGTGGAGGCGCACTAGTCACTGTCTGACCTGAATGTCGAGAATAGATCTGCCTCGATCCCCATCTATAATCACTGCTTGTGCCCATAGATCTAGCCCTTTTGCTTTGTCTTCTATCACTGTCGCGATCACCCCTTTGAGGTTGTTGTCATCCCTCTAAGTATGGGCTTGTATTCGGGAAATATCCATCCCTTCTTGCAAAGAGGCCGTCAAGCAATCCTTGAACAAATGTGGCCCCAAGCCACTCACAAATCGCTGTACACGATCTCCCATGTCGGCCACCATAGTCGGGGCATATCTCGCCAAGGAATTAAATTGCATGCTATACTCTCGGGAACGCATATTTCCTTGCCTCAAATGTAGAAATCTATCCGCTCTAGCTCGGCGGACCTCGAGTGGCAAATAGTGACGAGTAAATGCATCCACGAATTCTTGCCAAACCGGAGGAGGCGCATTCTCTCCTCTTGATGATACCCAGTTGTTGTACTATACAACTGCCACATCCCGGAGTCTATAAGATGCCAACTCCATGGATTCGATCTCGGAGGCATGGACAATCTTCAATGTCCTTAACATCTCATCTATGAAACTTTACGGGTCTTCATCCGGCTTTGACCGGAAGAACTCCGGAGGATTTAGACTTATAAAATCACGGGCTTTGGTACTTACTGTCCGATCACTTGAACCCACATTTTGTCGTTGTGCCTGAGCGGCAACCAACTGTGTCAATAGATGTTTGGCCTCGGTCATTTGTTGACCCGAAGCAACCGGTGGAGGAATTGGAGTTGGATCTCCTCCTTGTTCTCCCTCATTAGGTGGGGTAGAGGAAATATCAGATAAGGCCTCATGATGTGATTTTCCTTCTTCTATATTCATCGGAGGCCCTCTTTCTACCCGTTTCCTTGCCGTAGGCTTACCCTTCTGGGCGGCCGTAGGCTTACCCTTCTGGGCGGCCGTAGCTTTTCCCTTTGGCAGTATTCTGAAATCACAACACACTATTAGGGAGGATAAGATCTTATACATGCTCTATCGCACGATCTCATAGAAGAAAGATGGTCATTTTTCCTAAATGCCCTGCAGCCTCTTGTTTATTGATGTGGCGCGCAACACACCATAAACAAGACTCTACTAGACACGGCTCGTAGACACTTCCTAGGACTGAACTGCTCTGATACAACTGTCACGACCCAACCCCGTAGGCCGTGACTTGTGCCCGAATTGGACACTCATATTTATCTGTTAACTCTAATAATTTATAATTAGCATGTCATGATCTCATTTGTATGTAAGAAGATAGTGAGTTATTTAGATTTGTCAAGTTCTGTATGCCTTAGTCATCCATCTCCCGAGGAGTTGCACTTATCAAACAACAACATTTATATATATTCCTAAGCAAGCCGACAAGGCTGCCACGATATACAAAATACCAAACATACACACATATGCAAGCCGACAAGGCTGCCATTACGACTGGGTACGCCCCAAACTTAAGTCAAAACATAAAACGCATCAACAACTATAAACAGACCCACACCGATGTCCACAGACTTCTAAGAGTAACGACCGTATTATGTGGCGGGACAGGGCCCCGCCGTACCCAAATAAACACATACGGACACAACATAAGGAGGTTATACCACAAGCTAGCTCCGGAACAAAGGAGCAGTCCAAAATAGCTGAAAGATGATCTAAGTTGGCGGATCTCCAAAGCGAGCGTCTGTACCTGCGGGCATGAACGCAGCCCCCCGAAGGAAGGGGGTCAGTACGGAATATGTACTGAATATGTAAAGCTTGAAACATAGTATAGACTTATATTGAGACACGGTACATAGGATGCATTGCAACAACAGAATTTCATAAAACTTGCCTTTGAACATAATTCATCTGTATCATTCTCATATCATTGCTATTATAGAGTTTTGTAGTCAAAGCTGCATAATAATTCTGTATAAAACATACATGACGTGTCCCGGCCCTTTTTATGAGGGACTCGGTAATTTAAAATCATAACATCATAACATAAACATAGACGTATCCCGGCCCTTTCCTGAGGGACTCGGTAATAAGGAATATGCCCTCCTGGCCACCATTATCTCCATATCATCATATCATCATATCATCATATCATCACATCATCATATCATCATCATATATATATATATACATAACGTGTCCCGGCCCTCTAGTGAGGGGCTTGGTGATTAATATAATAAATGTGCGCACGAAAACGTACCCTGGCCCGGGACTCAGTGAAGGATATAGCGGTAAGCACGAGCAGAATAATAAGCAACCACATATAGGCAAATCATCTTTTTAGACTCAAGGGATAAGCAACTAACCCGCTCTAAGTGTCAAAATAATGTTCACCTTCAGTTCATTTCAAGTCTCATAACAAACTATTACAAGAAACGTTTTAGACTTCATGTACATATGTCACTTTAATATGGTATAGCTTTTGGAAGTCAAGTATGTCTTTAGTTGTGCAATTCTTTAAGTATAGGAACTTTCATGCATCGTTCATTAGTCACTCATACTGTAGGTACATGACAATAACATTAGTGAAATATAGATTCATAAGCCATACATGAAACTAGAGAATAGAATTTACCCCAAAATTCATATCGTTTCATTCTTACGTCTAGGACATGCCAAAAGAAAGAAGGAATAGGCTTTACATACCTTTTGCGTTTAGTTGTATTCTAACTTGTACTTGCTGCCCAACAATACTTATCCTATATCAAGATGTGAAGAACTACAATTAGTCTACAAGGGCATTCAACACGTATTGTGACATTCACAACTCCTTTCTAACAATTAAACGACGTTTCGTTCGCATTTAACCCAACTAGCGTTACAAGCTAACATGGATAGTCGTTCTTTCATATATTGATCAAAACTTGTTTAAGCATGACTTAGGGAACTTGGGAAGTCCCTACACCACCCAAAAAAGTCTCATACACACGGCAACCCAACACACACATCATTTCCATTCTTACTTAGCAATTTTCCAGTTTTAACTTGCAACAACACAACACTTTTCATGACTTTACTTTCATGAAATCTTGGAACTGTTTTAGCATCATCTTCACTCTTACAACAGCCCACAATCAGTTCAGTTTTAACTTGAATCATGGCATTTTACATTCACTACACGTTTGCAACAAAAACCAACATTCAACACACACAATTTCACTTCTAATCCCTAAAACTGTCCACGGTTTTTGGACTGCCCTTACCCCTCAACATAATTCGTTTCTTGAACACCTTAATTTACATATTCAACATGCATACAATACACTACAATGTCCACAACAACAACAATCAAATTATAGCCCAAAACAGTCCATGAATTCGTCCAAAACAGCCCCCTACCCGGTTTCATCACAACTACTCCAACTTCATGATTTTCATTCGTTTATCCAACTACAATGCATTCAATTCATTTCCAATACATGTTCAACAAGATTAAGCATGACTTCATCAGAATATTCAACACATGATTCATTTTAAATTCGAGCAAAAACAGTCCAATAGCCAACATGCAACATCACAACCAAAGTCCCACAATCTTTGTTCATTTACATATGTTGATACATATTCAATTCACTAACAATACATGCACAATGAAATCAGTCATAAACTCACCTCACACACGGCTCACTCTCTACTTCAACTACAACCACAATCCACAACAACATGCATGAACTATACATTCAAATCATCATGCAACACAAGAAACAACAAACATTCTTACCTTTCAATCTTGTGCTTCACTTGGCCGAATTTTCAACTCTATTGAGTGCTTCACTTTCTTGTTTCTCTTCAACAACTAATACAATTTCTTACACACTTGATGAGGGATAGTTTTGATGGAGAAAAACTGGAATTTCTGGGCACAATATCACCCCACCCTCTCGGCTAGCTCTTAGCCGAGAGCACCTCTCTCTACTCTTTCTATCTCTAAATGTTTCTTGACTTGTGGTGATGAAAATTATGTTGTGAAGGTGTGGAGTGATCAGACTTTGTGTCAATATGTTCCCCTCATTGAGTTGGCCATGTGGATTACACTAAATTGGGTCAAGATTCTTTGACCAAAGCCTTACATGGCACGGCCAAACAAGGCATAAAGTGGACTGATTTTTTTTTTGTCTTTCCAATCCCACTTTTTAATCCAATTATGGTTAGTTTAATCCCAATTTTCCATTACTAGTTTAATGCCACACGAAAGTTGTGGATAAATTGTGACTCGACACGAAACCGGAAGTTAAAATCTCTACTTCATATCTTAAGATAGTCTTGCCTTTAACTCGTCGCGCTTATTTTAAAATGTCCCGACGTATGAAAATACGGGACATAACATCCTCCCCCCCTTTAGAAAATTCGTCCTCGAATGTTGATTTTTATCCCGTTAGGTTCTATAAGGGTTTTGGGAAGGGTTTCCTCTATTGCTAACATATAAATTGAGCAGACAATTTAACACAATCAAGTAAAAGAGTTTAAATTACCTGCAAATGTGGAAAACAAGTGAGGATATTTCTTTTTCATCTCCTCTTCAGCCTCCCAAGTCACCTCCTCCCTATTATTGTTCCGCCACAACACTTTAACCGACGCAACATCTTTTGTTCGTAACCTCCTGATTTGTCGATCAAGTATGGCAATAGGTTGCTCTTCGTATGATAGCTCCTCTGTTACCTGAATATCGTCTGTAGGGAACACCCTGGAAGGATCGCCTATATACTTCTGAAGCATGGACACATGGAAGACCGGATGTACTGCTGCCAAATCCGCTGGCAGGTCTATCTCGTAAGCAACTTGGCCTACCTTACGAATGACTTGATAAGGTCCAATGTACCTTGGGCTCAACTTCCCTTTCTTGCCGAACCTCATAACACCCTTCATGGGTGACACTTTCAAGAACACCCAATCGCCAACCTGAAATTCCAAGTGTCGACGTCGATTATCCGCATACGCCTTCTACCGACTCTGAGCTGCCAGTAATCTTTCCTGAATAAGTTTCACCTTATCGACAGCCTGCTGAACCATATCTGGGCCTATCAGCTTAGCCTCGCCAACATCAAACCAGCCTATAGGGGATCTGCATTTCCTGCCATACAGGGCTTCGTACGGCGCCATCTGAATGCTAGAGTGGTAACTGTTATTGTAAGCAAACTCAATAAGCGGCAAGTGATCCTCCCAGCTGCCTTTGAAATCAATAACACAAGCTCTCAACATATCTTGTAGCGTCTGGATGGTACGCTCAGCCTGCCCGTCAGTCTGAGGATGAAATGCGGTGCTGAGACTCACCTGTGTCCCTAATCCCTCCTGGAAGGATCTCCAGAAGTTAGCTGTAAACTGGGCCCCTCTATCTGAGATAATAGCTGTGGGAACTCCATGAAGTCTCACTATCTCCTTAAGATACAATCGGGCATAATCCTCAGCTGAGTACGTAGTCCTGACTGGAAGGAAGTGGGCTGATTTTGTCAGTCTATCAACAATAACCCAGACAGAGTCATTCTTCCATGGAGTGCGAGGGAAACCTATGACGAAGTACATATTAATTACTTCCCATTTCCAGGTTGGAATTTCCATCTCCTGCAATAGCCCTCCGGGCTTCTGGTGCTCTATCTTGACCTGCTGACAATTTGGACACTGGGCCACAAATTCTGCTATGTCCTTTTTCATGCCGTTCCACCAGTACAAACACCTAAGATCATGATACATTTTTGTCGATCCCGGGTGAATAGAATAACGAGCATAGTGTGCTTCCCCCATTACCTGCTGCCGCAACCCTGCAACCTCAGGTACACATAATCTGTCTCTGTATCGTAGTACTCCATCGGCTGACATCTTAAATGGGGTCTCATCCTTCTGAAGTGTTGTATCTCTATAATATACCAGAACAGGATCCTCATATTGCCGTCCCTTTACCTCTTCTACAATAGAGGACTCAGCAACACCTCGTACAATAATGCTACCATTATCAGCATCAGCCAAACGAACTCCAAGACTAGCTAGCTGATGGATCTCACGAACTATCTCCTTCTTTTCTGGTTGTACGCCGGCCAAACAAGCCATAGATTTACGGCTGAGTGCATCTGCTACCACATTAGCCTTTCCTGGGTGATATAGAATATCAACATCATAATCCTTCAGCAACTCCAACCATCTCCTCTGTCGCAAATTCAGTTCCTTCTGCTTAAAAATATACTGGAGACTCTTATGATCTGTATAAATATCAACATGCACGCCATACAGATAATGTCTCCATATCTTCAAAGCATGTATCACTGCTGCCAACTCCAGGTCATGTGTTGGATAATTTCTCTCATGTTTCCTGAGTTGTCGGGAGGCATAGGCTATAACTCTGCCGTGCTGCATCAACACGCAACCCAACCCAACACCGGAAGCATCACAATAAACAACATAGCCATCTGGCCCCTCAGGAAGAGTTAGAACAGGAGCTGTAGTCAATTTATCTTTCAATAATTGAAAACTCCGTTCACAAGCATCGGTCCACTGGAATTTGGCTGCCTTCTGTGTTAGCCTTGTTAAAGGCGCTGAAATAGAGGCAAACTTTTCTACAAATCTCCTGTAATACCCTGCCAGCCCCAGAAAACTACGTACCTCAGTAGGCGTCGTAGGTCTAGGCCAAGTTTTGACGGCCTCAATTTTCTGCGAATCTACCCGAATACCATCTGCTCCAACAATATGCCCCAAAAATGCTACAGAAGTCAACCAGAATTCACATTTAGAGAACTTAGCATATAACTTTTGGAGCTGGAGTACCCTGAGTACTGTCCTCAAATGCTCTGCATGCTCTTCTTTCGATCGTGAATAGATCAGAATATCATCAATGAATACAATCACGAACAAGTCAAGGAATGGCTTAAACACCCTGTTCATTAAGTCCATGAACACTGCTAGAGCATTGGTCAGCCCAAAAGACATCACTCTAAACTCGTAATGTCCATATCGAGTCCTGAATGCAGTCTTCGGAATATCTGTCTCCCTTACCCGCACCTAGTGATAACCTGACCGCAAGTCTATCTTTGAGAAGCATTTAGCACCCTGCAACTGATCAAATAAATCATCAATCCTGGGGAGGGGATATCTGTTCTTTATCGTGATTTTGTTCAGCTGCCTATAATCAATGCACATTCACAGCGACCCATCTTTCTTCCGTACAAATAATACTGGTGCTCCCCAAGGTGATGTACTGGGCCTGATGAAACCTTTTTCCAGCAAATCTCTCAGTTGCTCCTTCAATTCTTTCAACTCTGCAGGTGCCATTCTGTAAGGAGAAATAGATATAGGTTGAGTGTCTGGCAATACATCTATAGTGAACTCTATCTCACGTTCAGGAGGAAGGCCTGGAAGTTCATCTGGAAATACACCTGGAAATTCATTAACCACCGGGACAGATTGTAGAGTCGGTGATTCTGCTTTCAAGTCATGCACACGAACCAGGTGATAAATATAGCCTTTTCTAACCATCTTCCTTGCCTTGAGGTATGAAATAAACTTACCCCTCGGCGATGCTTTGTTCCCCCTCCACTCTATAATTGGTTCCCCTGGAAACTGAAACCGAACTAATTTGCCTCGGCAATCAACGTTAGCATAGCAGGAAGCTAAGCAATCCATCCCCATAATAACATCGAACTCAGTCATAGCTAACTCTATCAAATCTGCCCTGGTACAGCGATTACATATGACTACCAAACAATCTTTATATACTAGCTCTGCCAAGACAAAATCCCCTACTGGTGTAGCTACCTCAAATGGTTCTATAGGTTCAGATTTTATCCCAATTTTACTAGCAACAAAAGGGGAAATATATGATAATGTGGAACCGGGGTCTATCAATGCATATACATCTCGGGAGAAAATCGATAATGTACCTGTGACCACATTTAGCGACGCTTCCTGATCCTGTCTGCTGGCTAAAGCATATAAGCGGTTGGAAGGACCGCCAGAACTAGAAGCCCCTCCACGGCCTCTGCTACGGCCTGCTGGTGTCGGAATACCTTGCCCCATAGGGCGCATAGCAACTGAAGAAGAAGAAGAACCCGCAACTGATCCCGTAGGCTGAGCTGGCCCACCTGCCCCACCCCCAAATCGACATTCCCTCATAGTATGGCCCTGACGGCCGCAAGAAAAGCAAGCACCAGTAATAAGACGGCATTCCCCTGGATGGCGTCTGCCACATCGAGGACATGGGGGTACAGGTGGTCTCATCTTGCCCGAATTCCTGTGCGTCTGGAACCCTGAAGTCATGGATCTTTGACCAGCTCTCGAATACCCCGTGCTATCAAACCTTCTACCAGTAAATCGTGAAGGTGCACTCCATGCCGGCTGGGAAGGATATCGACTATACTGCTGTTGGGGCTGCCCGCCCCGAAAGTCACCAGAATGATACCCAGCTGATCTAGCTCTCTTATGTTGACCCCTTTCCTGCTCCCTATCAAATCGACGCCCTCTCTGTCGACCCTCAACTCCCTAGGCATATGCCTGCACTCGAGCGATATTTATACCGGGCTGAGATGCCATTGCCATGCAGCTTTCGATCAAATAATTATCCAAGCCCATTACATAACGATGCACCCTATCTGCCATGTCAGCTACCATAGCGGGCGCGTACCTAGCCAGCGAATCAAACTCGATGCTATAGTCCCGAACACTTCTACCATTCTGCCTCAGGTGTATAAATCTGTCAACTCTGGCTCGCCTCATCTCTGGAGGCAGAAAATGACCCAGAAAAGCCTCTACGAACTCGTCCCATACTGCTGGTGGAGCATCCTCACCCCTGGACAACTCCCAGGACTCATACCAATTAACTGCCACATCCCGCAACTGATAGGAAGCCAATTCGACCGACTCAGTCTCGGAAGATTTAGTCACCCGCAACGTACGCAGCATCTGTCGAATAAACTCCTGTGGATCCTCTGCGGGCTTTGACCCATAGAACTCTGGGGGTTTACAAGTCAGAAAATCGCGAACCCTCAAACTGTCGCGTCTATCCGCATCATCACCTCCTAACCCACGTCTGCGAGCCTGTCCCGATACCAACCTAGTCAATAACTGTACTGCTTCACGCATAGCCCTATCCTCTGCCCCTGGCTGGGGAGCTGGAGGCTCGGTTGCTGGAGCCGCAGGAGCTGGTGGTAAGTCTGTCTCCTGACCTGCAGCTGCTGCTGCCCTAGGCTCCTCTGATAGTGATGGTGTAGCGGAGCTCGCTGACTGAATTCTAATCCCAGGCACATATTGGGAATAAGCTCTAGTGACTCTCCGGGTCCCACTGGTCTCCCCAACTACCGTTTTGCCCTTCTGGGCGGCTGTCGCCTTCTTTGGAGGCATCGCTGCAAACATAGCAATCTGTTAGGGAAAAATTTATCCTGATAATACAGCTCTATCGCACGATCTAGAATGAGAAGAAAAGATGACATCCTAAATGTCCTGTAGCTTCCTGTTTATAAACGTGGTGCACAACACATCGATAAACAAGACTCTACTAGACACAGTCTGTGGACACTCCGAGGATTTAACCGCTCTGATACCACTTTTGTCACGACCCAACCCCGTAGGCCGTGACTTGTGCCCGAATTGGACACTCATATTTATCTGTTTACTCTAATAATTTATAATTAGCATGTCATGATCTCATTTGTATGAAAGAAGATAGTGAGTTATTTAGATTTGTCAAGTTCTGTATGCCTTAGTCATCCATCTCCCGAGCAGTTGCACTTATCAAACAACAACATTTATATATATTCCTAAGCAAGCCGACAAGGCTGCCACGATATACAAAATACCAAACATACACACATATGCAAGCCGACAAGGCTGCCATTACGACTGGGTACGCCCCAAACTTAAGTCAAAACATAAAACGCATCAACAACTGTAAACAGACCCACACCGATGTCCACAGACTTCTAAGAGTAACGACAGTATTATGTGGCGGGACAGGGCCCCGCCGTACCCAAATAAACACATACGGACACAACATAAGGAGGTTATACCACAAGCTAGCTCCGGAACAAAGGAGCAGTCCAAAATTGCTGAAAGATGATCTAAGCTGGCGGATCTCCAAAGCGAGCGTCTGTACCTGCGGGCATGAACGCAGCCCCCCGAAGGAAGGGGGTCAGTACGGAATATGTAATGAATATGTAAAGCTTGAAACATAGTATAGACTTATATTGAGACACGGTACATAGGATGCATTGCAACAACAGAATTTCATAAAACTTGCCTTTGAACATATTTCATCTGTATCATTCTCATATCATTGCTATTATAGAGTTTTGTAGTCAAAGCTGCATAATAAGTCTGTATAAAACATACATGACGTGTCCCGGCCCTTTTTATGAGGGACTCGGTAATTTAAAATCATAGCATCATAACATAAACATAGACGTATCCCGGCCCTTTCCTGAGGGACTCGGTAATAAGGAATATGCCCTCCTGGCCACCATCATCTCCATATCATCATATCATCATATCATCATATCATCACATCATCATATCATCATCATATATATATACATAACGTGTCCCGGCCCTCTAGTGAGGGGCTCGGTGATTAATATAATAAATGTGCGCACGAAAACGTACCCTGGCCCGGGACTCAGTGAAGGATATAGCGGTAAGCACGAGCAGAATAATAAGCAACCACATATATGCAAATCATCTTTTTAGACTCAAGGGATAAGCAACTAACCCGCTCTAAGTGTCAAAATAATGTTCACCTTCAGTTCATTTCAAGTCTCATAACAAACTATTACAAGAAACGTTTTAGACTTCATGTACATATGTCACTTTAATATGGTATAGCTTTTGGAAGTCAAGTATGTCTTTAGTTGTGCAATTCTTTAAGTATAGGAACTTTCATGCATCGTTCATTAGTCACTCATACTGTAGGTACATGACAATAACATTAGTGAAATATAGATTCATAAGCCATACATGAAACTAGAGAATAGAATTTACCCCAAAATTCATATCGTTTCATTCTTACGTCTAGGACATGCCAAAAGAAAGAAGGAATAGGCTTTACATACCTTTTGTGTTTAGTTGTATTCTAACTTGTACTTGCTGCCCAACAATACTTATCCTATATCAAGATGTGAAGAACTACAATTAGTCTACAAGGGCATTCAACACGTATTGTGACATTCACAACTCCTTTCTAACAATTAAACGACGTTTCGTTCGCATTTAACCCAACTAGCGTTACAAGCTAACATGGCTAGTCGTTCTTTCATATATTGATCAAAACTTGTTTAAGCATGACTTAGGGAACTTGGGCAGTCCCTACACCACCCAAAACAGTCTCATACACACGGCAACCCAACACACACATCATTTCCATTCTTACTTAGCAATTTTCCAGTTTTAACTTGCAACAACACAACACTTTTCATGACTTTACTTTCATGAAATCTTGGAACAGTTTTAGCATCATCTTCACTCTTACAACATCCCACAATCAGTTCAGTTTTAACTTGAATCATGGCATTTTACATTCACTACACGTTTGCAACAAAAACCAACATTCAACACACACAATTTCACTTCTAATCCCTAAAACTGTCCACGGTTTTTGGACTGCCCTTACCCCTCAACATAATTCGTTTCTTGAACACCTTAATTTACATTTTCAACATGCATACAATACACTACAATGTCCACAACAACAACAATCAAATTATAGCCCAAAACAGTCCATGAATTCGTCCAAAACAGCCCCCTACCCGGTTTCATCACAACTACTCCAACTTCATGATTTTCATTCGTTTATCCAACTACAATGCATTCAATTCATTTCCAATACATGTTCAACAAGATTAAGCATGAAGTCATCAGAATCTTCAACACATGATTCATTTTAAATTCGAGCAAAAACAGTCCAATAGCCAACATGCAACATCACAACCAAAGTCCCACAATCTTTGTTCATTTACATATGTTGATACATATTCAATTCACTAACAATACATGCACAATGAAATCAGTCATAAACTCACCTCACACACGGCTCACTCTCTACTTCAACTACAACCACAATCCACAACAACATGCATGAACTATACATTCAAATCATCATGCAACACAAGAAACAACAAACATTCTTACCTTTCAATCTTGTGCTTCACTTGGCCGAATTTTCAACTCTATTGAGTGCTTCACTTTCTTGTTTCTCTTCAACAACTAATACACTTTCTTACACACTAGATGAGGGATAGTTTTGATGGAGAAAAACTGGAATTTCTGGGCACAATATCACCCCACCCTCTCGGCTAGCTCTTAGCCGAGAGCACCTCTCTCTACTCTTTCTATCTCTAAATGTTTCTTGACTTGTGGTGATGAAAATTATGTTTTGAAGGTGTGGAGTGATCAGACTTTGTGTCAATATGTTCCCCTCATTGAGTTGGCCATGTGGATTACACTAAATTGGGTCAAGATTCTTTGATCAAAGCCTTACATGGCACGGCCAAACAAGGCATAAAGTGGACTGATTTTTTTTTTGTCTTTCCAATCCCACTTTTTAATCCAATTATGGTTAGTTTAATCCCAATTTTCCATTACTAGTTTAATGCCACACGAAAGTTGTGGATAAATTGTGACTCGACACGAAACCGGAAGTTAAAATCTCTACTTCATATCTTAAGATAGTCTTGCCTTTAACTCGTCGCGCTTATTTTAAAACGTCCCGACGTATGAAAATACGGGACATAACAACAACTTTTGTCATGACTCAACTAGGGGCCGCGATGGGTACCTGGGGCTAACCACCGAGCACCACTCATTCTATCGCTTATCATGCTCGTTCGACATTCCTCTATCATATTCATACTCGATTTATAAGAAATCATTTTACATTTCAAAACGTAATACTTTTATATACATAAGCCCTTGGGCTTTCAAAATAATATATATATTATACAAAATGACAACCTCGTAAGACCATATAACCCACACTACGTATCTACGAGCCTCTACTGGAGTGCTAGACATAAGGACGGGACAAGACCCCATCATGCCCAAAATACATGTACATGAATATACACAAAAGAATAATCATAAGCACCTCCGGAACAAAGGAGTGCTCTCTAATCAGCTACTGGCTCCTACGAGTCCTGTTCAAGCTCACCTCCCTGTCTACCTGTGGGCACGAACACACCGTCCAAAGAAAACGGACGTCAGTACGAACATTGTACTGAGTATGTAAGACAGGAATAAAATAAATATGACAGAAGGATCATAATCCATGAGAGAAAAACATAACCTGTATGAGTGTCATAGGCAAATACATTTCGTACATATATCATATTTTACATATCATGGTACATATGTCATCACATCACATATATCATCTCATCATAATCCTCGTCGTTAACCCCTGTCCGGGTAACCATCATACGCCGCCCATTAGTGGTTATCATGCCCGGCCCTCTAGGCTCGATGTAAATATAGCAGCCCGCCTTAGCGGTGACATGCCCGGCCATCTAGGCACGGTGGAATCATAGCAACCCGCCTTAGCGGTGACATGCCCGGCCATTTAGGCACGGTGGAATCGTATCGCAATCTTATCGTAGCTTGATATTTTCATACATAGATAGGCATATTATAAGCTAGCGTTATTGATCATCTTATAGACATGTCATGACTTAGCATCATTTCACATTTATCATTAGGAGCATTCATTAGTCTATGAAGGCAACTATGGCTATGTCAGGGTGACGTGAGGTCGTGAACCCCCGATTATATTATGAACATTTATGAGTATTTTGCCTCACCTTCAAGGAAATAGTGTATAAGGTGAGTGTTAATAGTAATGACATCATTAACGTTATAGGATAATCATATCATGGACTCTAGAATCTCTATACTTTAACTCATCATCATCGTTATCATGCTCGAATGTAGTTTGGTATATTTGCGGACTCATAAGCTCCATTATATTGGAGAATCATGGAAAACTTGAAAGATTCATGCCTTTGTAGCAAGGGATTAGCCTTACATACCTTTGTTAGTTAACTAATATGCCACTTGCTTGTTTTCCTTTGATGCCCCCGTTTCTACCTTCAAGAGAAGTCGCATGAACGTTAGCCAATCAGTTACTCAAATGTGCCCACTATTTATAGGAAAATTTGGCTAGCATTTCCTTTGTTTATACAACTTTTCCACATTCTATATCAACTCCCAAACATTCATAACAACGTTCACAGCATAATAGACAACATTCATCATCCATCTATATTATTCACATTTCACAATTTCACTTTAGTTTCCCCATAATCATGGTCATAATTCACTATTACGTTGTTTCACATATAATACTCATTTCCATGTTCTAAAGGTCATTCATAATCTACTTACAATCATAACATATTCATATTCATGATTCATTTCAAACTACTATTCAACAATAGCATTATTCCCACATTTATGACTCATTTTCTATATCCTTCAACAATTCAAGTGTTTCAACTTCTCAATATCTTAAACATCATGAGAACATCATAAACGTACCTTAGATACTGTAGGAACAAGCCTTGAGTAGCAATACTCTTCTTGCACAAAAAATCCTAACTCACTTTCTTTGAAATTTCTTGGCTTAGGTGACTTTAATGGGTTTCACACTCTTGATTCTTGTTGGTTGATGTATTTGATCATGGATTTCCTTTGGTTTCTTGTATATGATGTTGGTGGAACCTTCTAGAGGTCTTGAGAGATGAAGAAGTGTGTGAGAATGAAATAAATGAAGTGGGATCACATATATAAAATCGGAACTTGTTCAGTTCGTCGGGACTTCCACGGACACTTTCACGTCCGTGGAATATTATATGGTCCGTGGTTCTGGTCGTGGTTCACCACTGGCCAGTCATCTATTCTGTTGGGTATTCCACGGACCAATATACGGTCCGTGGAAAGTTTCACGGGTTGTGAAACATGGTCGTGGAAAAAGCTGCCCGCGTAGTTCCGTTCAGTAAAAATGTCATAACTCTTGATCCCGATATCGTGTGAGGTCCCACGACCTATGGTTGGAAATCTCTTTCATTTATCTACAACTATAATTCTTAGTGGTTTTCCAAATTCCAAAGGTATAATGGCGTTTTGGCCCCTCCAAACCAGATCATCCAAAAATGTTTCCTTAAATCGCCCTTTTGGATGGCTTATGCCCATATTTGGCTTATGGGTCCTTCTTAGGACTTTCTCAACTTTCCATGTACTACTCTTATATCTCTTCAGATGTCCTTTATAAGACCTTACCAAACAATCTATTTTATCCCGTATTTTGTGCGTTCAGATATTTCATGATGGTCATGGTAAGTTAAGGGAATGACCATCTTCCAAATTTATTTTAAGGTACAAGTTGGTTATGAATATTATTTATGAATATTAGTAGTATGGAAATATCAGAAAAGGCTAAGGGCAAAAAGGAAAATTCACAAAATGGCCCATGATAATATTGTGAAAAACTAGGGGCAAAATGGTAATTTCACAAGAATATTCAAGAAGTTTCATGAGGGAACCTTGGACGTGTGGCATGTGTGGTATATGTCCACATTGTTTTTTTTTTGGGACTAAAGTGTACAAAAGAAGACACTTAGTCTTCTTTGATTATTTTGGAAAATTCTAGAAAAATGGAGAAGGGGGCTAATTATAAATAATAAAAAAAATAAATGGACTAAAGTTTACATAAGAAGACAATTAGTCTTCTTTGACCATATTAGAAGATTCAAGAAAAAAAGAAGAAATTTCTAGAAAAAAAAAAGGGGAGAAGAGGGAATGTGCCCCTCACATGCTCATAAGGACTATATATATATGAGAGATGATAAATTATTCATCACTCCAATTGAAGAAACAAGAAAGAAGGAAAGAAAAAAAGGGGAGTGTATTCGGCCATGGTGGCCGAACATGGCCTTGAGGAGAAGGTGATCAAAAAAATTATTTCCTCCTAGTTTTCCTACCAATTGGAAGGTCCCCTAAGACGTGATATAGTCGTTGGAGCAAGCAAACCATTCTTTTGGTGTTGTCTTAACCCTAGCCGAATGAAGAGATAAGTGGAAGAGGTATGTGTTTAACCTTCTCCTATATGTTTATGGATAATTTGTGAGTATCGTGGAAGGTTGAAATGAATGAAATTCATTGAAAAATGTGATGTTGAAGTGGTGGCCGTGTGTGTGTACCATTGGCCGTGTACATGTGGTATTGTGTAGAAGAAATAGATTAATTTTACTAGTTTTTGGTTGTTGTTGTAATGTGTAGAAATGAATGAAAACGCATGAAAATATGTATGATGTTATTGTGGCCGAATAGGGGTTGGTTTGGCAAGTTACGGTGAATTCATTCTATGTGATATGTTAGTTGTTGTTGTTGTGGAATCCATAAGAAAATGAAGGTTTAATGACTTGGAAATGAAGTTGTAATCGTTATAGAATTGTTGAAGAAAGTTAATGCGACACTAGCTTGGATTCTTACATTGTATGAATGATGTTGTTAATGCATGGTTGTTGATATGGTTTATGAATCTAGAATGAGAAAAATGTGTGGTTAATATTTTTGTTGAAGTTGAAGGATTCGGGTAGCATTGGACCATTATGAATATTGTAGTATTGTTAGAGTAATTGCTGATAATGTGGCCGAGTTCCATTCTCGGATTGTTGATTGATGAATTGGGCCGAGTTAGATTCTCGGGGGTGGTGTATTTACAGGGGAGATGCTGCCGAAATTTCGGCAGATCATAAGTGTGTTTATTTGAAAAACTAAGAGAGGTGTGTATGGTAATGAATCTAATGATTGCGTCAATCTTCTTGAATGTAGACTAGCGGTAGAAAGCTCGGACAATTAAGCGTAGCTAATAGGACGCGGAACAGGTATGTTAAGGCTCGTCCCTTTCTTTCAAAGACATGATCCCTAGGTTATGATTTCATAAGTATTTCCATAATTTCCTTGTTTTCAAAAGTTAGAAGTTTATAATTCTATGGCATGATTCTCTTCCTAATAACCCGTAAACGTTTTCCAAAATGTCTATACTTTTCTAAAACAAAGGTTCATGATTTTGTAAACTTTTATGACTACAACGATTAATATTCTTTTGTAATGATAACGATGATGTCAAAACGATAATATGTCTAGGATGATCGTGACAAGAATGGTTTCATGTCTAAAAGGCTTAAGTTAAGGATTCAATATGAATATAAGAACAATGAGCTAGTTCTTGATTTCAATTCTAGTCCTTTGTTGTGACTCTATTTTCTAAAGAACTCCAAAGTGTATACATTGATGTTTTATGAGGCTTATGATCTTATTCTATGTATTCTCTTAGCGCTATTCTTCATTGATAGTCTCGCCTTATAATACTAATCCCTTCAAGGTGAGGCAGGACGATCTTGATTATTCCATAATGTAATCGGAGGTTACCGACCTTACGTCACTCCGATGAAGATATAGCGTTTGGTTGGGCTCTTATGCATGCTTATGATGGATAATAACACCGTGTCTATATGGCACGGGCAGTCACCGCTAAGGCGGGCAGCTATATGGATACACCGGGCCTAGTTGGCAGGGCAGTCATTGCTAAGGCGGACAGCTATACGGATACACCATGACCTTTTGGCATGGGCAGACACCACTAGTGGGCGGCTATGGATGATTACACCGTGTCTATATAGCACGGGCAGTCACCGCTAAGGCGGGCAGCTATATGGATACACCGGGCCTAGTTGGCCGAGCAGTCACCGCTAAGGCGGGCAGCTATATGGACATGTATACAAGAAAGTAAAAGTGAGCATGCATGATTCCGCCTTAAGAGGCAAGAAGTTACAGTCGTACCTTTTCTTATACCTTCCATATGTTTCTTACTATGTTGTTGTTCATGTTCTGTCTATTTTATTATGTTATTATTTATGCCTTGCATACTCAGTACATTGCTCGTACTGACCCCTCTTCTTCGGGGGCTGCGTTTCATGCCGCGCAGGTACACCCACATGAGTTGAAGCTATTATAGAAGATGTTTCAACGAAGTTAGAGACTTTACAGACAGAGTTGTGGTTATTGGTTGTCAGTTCAGTAAACGGCTCCACCGGCCGATGTGTCATACGTGCTATGATATAAGTTTCATATAATTACAGATTTTGTTTGAATTGAGTAACAAAAAAAAAATTCTGAAGGTTTTAATACATTTTCATTTCTTATTAATGTAAGAGTCTAAGGAAATTAAGTACGTAATAAGAGTCAGCGGGTTCGCTCGGCTCCGAGTATGGGGTCGGGTGCCCATCACACCCTAGTAAGGTCGGGGTGTGACAAAGTGGCATCAGAGCCGGTCGGTCTAAGGGATGTCTGCAAAGTCGTGTCTAGTAGAGTCCTGTTTATGGGTGTGAAGTCGGCCACATTTATAAACAGGAGGATGTGGGGCATCTAGGGATTATTGATCTTCTTTCTGTCTTAGATCGTGCAATAGAGCCAAGTCATAGGAAATAAGATTACTTATACTAACCGTCGATTTCCGCAGACGCCTAGTAGCGACGGAAGAAGGCGAGTGACGATATGGCAAGTCACAGAGGTAAGTCTGGACATTTGTTCTGTTACTTGGAACTGGAAGTTCTGGATGGCTGGAATATGTCATATAGCCGTAGGTTCTATGAGGTATTGTCGATATTTGCTAAGTACAAACTTTGAAAAGTAAAGATGGTAAAGGAGGTTCTGCCAGAATGGGCACGCTTAAAAGGAAGAAGCGTGGAAAGGAAATACTGTAAATAGACAATAAGGAAGATACGTTGTTTTATAAAGGTTATGGATTTGGCATGGCGATGAAGGTGTGATCACTACCATCGGGAATTTGGGAATCCAGGACGAAAGATAGTTATGCACCTGAGTAAAAAGTGAACACTGGAAATTGAAAAGGGCAAAATAGTAATTGTAAAGAAAAGGACGTGTTACGAAAATGTTTCAGAATCTGTAAGACATCGACTTACTCCAGAACATGTAATAAAGGTCATGCAAGGAAGTGGACGCGATTATATCAGCATTAAGGTACCAGATTCTATCGAAGTTTCTAGGTTAAGCGTGCTCAGGTGGGAGCAAATTTATGATGGGTGACCCCCTGGGAAATATGCAAGAAATTCTACATATCCAGACATAAGAGACAAATGAGAAGTTAGAGTAACCTAAGGGAAACTAGAGTCTATGGAATGGCTGAAAACCTTAAGAGGTCGCGTAAGACGAGGTAGACTAGGCTGGTGGAGAGACAGAAAGTGCATCACAGCTTTGGAATTAGGATAGGCTTGAATAGCGATTGGAGATATTTTGTGGACTAGCTGATAGTAAATACATATATATATATATATATATATATATATATGAAGGTGTAGGATATTCCACATATGATGGTATTGGCGGCGTGTGTGCCCCAATAATCGGAGCTACGGTAAAGAAAGGCATTGATCACGCAAGGGTACCGAAGTTCGAGGGAAGGCAAAAATAAATGGTACAAGTGTTACTAGGTAAATTGCTATTATTTTTACTATAGATTAAGCTTGGAAATCATAGTATAACGATATTTGGAAAAGAAAGGGAGTAAGTAGATGGAAATTGAAGAGATCAAAGTGTTGGAAGGAGGTGAAAGGTAAGAAACCTCAGTAAGTGAACCTTCTGAGAGAAACTACCGGCAAAGCATGAGAATATTTGGGTAAGAACTCAAAGTAGGCATGTTAAAAGGGATAGAATGTGGTAAAAGGAAACTGGAGAGGAGTGTATGAGGTTCGAGGACCGATTTCGATAAGTGGGGCTAAAGGAATAGTGACTACGACAAGGGAATGTAAGGTAAGAGAAGGAATGTTTAGGCTCTGTGACAGTATTAAGAGACTTAGGTCCTTGGAAGGCATATAAAGGAATATATATGTGGCTATACTAATATAGTTAAAGGTTCGACGAGCAAGGATAGGGAGAGTAAAAACTGTAAGGATTCTGTGCTGAGAACAAAAGTAGCAGAACGCGTGAGAGATGTGGACACACAGCTACAGCACAAACGCGCAGTTAAGGAAGAATTACGAACAAGCGAGCTAAGCAAGTGAAAGGACGAATAGTGGAGGGAAATGTGGAAAAAAGGATGACATAGACAGAAAGTAAAAGAAAAACTTAGGATAAGAAGTTTCCGATATGCTAGGCACAGAGTTGGAAGGAAGATGAGAAATAAGGTATAAACGAAGACTTCATAAGAGGACTGTTGGCATACAAGGAACCCCTTAAAGGGGGGGAGACCATATTGCATTAGGCCAAAAAAAAAAAAGGGGGATCATAATATTTCCAAGTACAAGAAAAGGAAACCTATGACAGGAAGTGAGGATTCGTGTAAAGGCCCAGGATAAGGAATGGGCATAAAGAGAAGGACGACTATAAAAGGGACCCTCCCGAAGAATTATGACACCCCACAACATCAGTTGAACATTCGAGGACGAATGTTCTAAAGGGGGGGGGGAGGATGTTATATCCCGTATTTTGTGCGTTCGGATATTTCATGATGGTCGTGGTAAGTTAAGGGAATGACCATCTTCCAAATTTATTTTAAGGTACAAGTTGGTTATGAATATTAGTGGTATGGAAATATCAGAAAAAGCTAAGGGCAAAAAGGAAAATTCACAAAATGGCCCATGGTAATATTGTGAAAAACTAGAAGAAAAATGGTAATTTCACAAGAATATTCAAGAAGTTTCATGAGGGAACCTTGGACGTGTGGCATGTGTGGTATATGTCCACATTGTTTTTTTTTTGGACTAAAGTGTACAAAAGAACACACTTAGTCTTCTTTGATTATTTTGGAAAATTCTAGAAAAATGGAGAAGGGGGCTAATTATAAATAATAAAAGAAATACATGGACTAAAGTTTACACAAGAAGACAATTAGTCTTCTTTGACCATTTTAGAAGATTCAAGAAAAAAGGAAGAAATTTCTAGAAAGAAAAAAGGGGAGAAGAGGGAATGTGCCCCTCACATGCTCATAAGGACTATATATATATGAGAGATGATAAATTATTCATCACACCAATTGAAGAAACAAGAAAGAAGGAAAGAAAAAAAGGGGAGTGTATTCGGCCATGGTGGCCGAACATGGCCTTGAGGAGAAGGTGATCAAAAAAATTATTTCCTCCTAGTTTTCCTACCAATTGGAAGGTCCCCTACGACGTGATATAGTCGTTGGAGCAAGCAAACCATTCTTTTGGTGTTGTCTTAACCCTAGCCGAATGAAGAGATAAGTGGAAGAGGTATGTGTTTAACCTTCTCTTATATGTTTATGGATAATTTGTGAGTATCGTGGAAGGTTGAAATGAATGAAATTCATGGAAAAATGTGATGTTGAAGTGGTGGCCGTGTGTGTGTACCATTGGCCGTGTACATGTGGTGTTTGTCACGACCCAACCCCGTAGGCCGTGACTAGTGCCCGATCTGGGCACCCAAACACACTTATCAAAAGCTATCTCAAATTCTATTAACACGCATTCAAGTATATAGCAGAAGCCGACAAGGCTGTATTTCGAAGTTAGGTAATTTCCAGAAAAAATTTCGGCAGAGTTTCCTTTGTTTTACAGACTATCCAAAATAACCCTGCGCACAGAAAATACCAACAGAAGACCACACAGGGCCAACGAAGTAACATTTAAACATATGCGGACCGGCCGCCGCGGCGAATGGGATCGCCCAAACACAACATAAGCACACATCTGTACAGAAAGACCCCAACCCACAAACATGTCCACAGACCTCTAAACAGACCGACAGAATCATATGACGGGATAGGGCCCCACCGTACCCATGAACGAGAATATACATATACAGTAATGACAGACTATACCAAAAGATGGGCTCTGAATAAAAGAGCGCTCCAAAATAACAGAATAAGATCCTAAGTGGGCGGATCAGCAAACCTGTCGTCGGTACCTGCGCGGCATGAAAACGCAGCCCCCGAAGAAAGGGGGTCAGTACGAAATATGTACTGAATATGTAAAGCCTGAATTACAGAAACAAACTCATAACTGGTACAGAACGTACAGAAAGTAAACAGAAAATCCAAAGTATCAGATATATATTTTCAAAACATGCAGAGTGTGTACAGAAACATATGTCATATCAAATCCGGCCCCTGCCAAGGGACTCGACAGACAGAACGTGGCCACCCTCCCGATGCTGGTGCCACAACACAGAAGAATCAGAAAAGGGGCATAACCCCGTATCATAATATGTCATATCAGATGGCCATAGTAAATTATATCAGAACAAGCGTACATGGCACAGCATACTCCACAAACCCATGTACGCGTATACCTGCCTCCTCACATCGAGGCACGGCGAACAATGCAAAGGATCACGCTTGACAACATATCCTGGCCCGGGCTCAGTGTGGGAAACATTGGGGCATCCACGAGTGGAGTAGTGAGAGACTAATGCAATTTAAAATATCATAAATGTTTCCATAGACTCGATGAGGCATATCAAAGACAAACCAATCCAATGAAGTCGGAAGGGATCATAATAAATGAGTTTCGAACATCATAATGAATTACAGAGTATAACCTTTCCGAAGTCGTTTCGAGTGTCAAAACAATTTATCAGACTTAATGGAATACTTAAAACAATGTTTGTTAGGTAGTTAGAATGGTAGTCAAAACATTTCTTTCAACAACCACTCGAAAATAGGACTTAAGTACAATAAGGGCAAAACCGGGAATAGTGGGCCCACCTCGGAACAAGCAAGGTGGTGGGCTCAAATTACGCCCTTTAAGCTTATAGGGTCACCTATAAAGGTTCTACGGACATTCTATAGCTTTTCAAGGAGTTTAGAGAAAGTTTGCATAATTTCCAGGAAAGCATACCAAAAGAGTTCAATCTTACTGAAAGAAAAAGTGATATTTTCACTTGCGGATTCCGAGAGGCAGAAAGTCCTCCGAGGCCCGAATCCGATTCTACTACACTTAGGCATGCCAAAAGAAGGATCCGGGTAGCTTTACATACCTTTTGAGATTTTTAAGCCTATCCAAGCTCACTCCCCGTTTCGTCAAAAATCGGCAAATGGTCGAGTTTACCAATTGTGAGTTATAGATTCTACGAATTCACCTTAACTCATATATGTCTACCAAAATTTCGGTAGCACTTCCCCTATACATATAGCACCCCCGAGGATTCAACTCGGCTCAAAATCATCAACAACAACCCAAACAACAACATCAACATCAACAACAAACATTAGAAACACAATATGGCACAACTAGTTCTACTTGCCGACATAATGCTATAACCTTCATTTTAACTTAAATTTCCAAACCAATTTCAATGATTTGACATTCATTATCAAACTAGATCATCACAACATAGTTTAGAAGCGTTTCATATCGTTTCCTCAAATTATACACACGATATACATAATATACAAACTTTCCGCCAAAGTCCTAACTCGTCCAAAACTTCTAATCTTTGGCATACATATTCATAACATGATTCCATCTTCCAAATTCATCAATGATCATCATAACTTATACCCTAACATCTTCATTTTCACAACGTCGTAAAAGCGTACTAAAGCGACATAAGTTTCTACATTTCATTTCAAAGCAAACTCATATCATTTTTGTTATAGCCCGTATTTTGGACGTTGGAATATTTTAAAGTCGTCGCGGAAAGTTAAGGGCGAAACCAATTTCAAATATTTCATTAATGCACAAGTCGTTAAGAATACTATTTATGACCATTATTAGTATGAAAATAATGTGAGAGCCTAAGGGCAAGAGGAGAAATTTGCAAAAAGACCAATGGAAACAATGTGGAAGGCTAGGGGTAAAATGGTCATATTGAGAAAAGTCGAGGGACGGAACGGGAATTTCACAAAAAATTTATGAAAGTTCAAAAGGGCCACATTGGCCATGTGATGGAAACTATATGGGCCAAAGTGTACAAGACAAGAATTTGGATCATCTTTTAATTATGGAAAAATTTCATGAAAATAGAAGATCATTCTAGAGAGGGGCATGTGCCCCTCACATGCCTTAATTATTTGTCTATATATATATATGAGCCCTTATTAATTCAAGACAAGAACAAAAGCACAAAACACAAAAAAAATGAGAGAGAGAGGGTTCGGATTAGGGGCTGGCCGAAACCAGCCCCTCAATTTTGTTCATGAGGGATTATTTTTTTCATGCTTATATACTAATTGGAGGATGCTTGTTAACATGGTGGAATTGTTGGAACAAGTAGAACACTTATATGGATGGTTTATGAGCCTTAACCAAGTGGAGAGGTTGAAGAATGAAGGTAAAGAACCAATCCTCTTTTATGTGTTATGAATATTGTTGAAGTATTGTAGTATGTAGAAATGAGTGAAATTTGTGAAACATGTGTGTATTGGTGTGTGTAGCCGTGTGTATGGGCTGTTTTGGAATAGAAAGAATAAGCAAATTTTACTTCGTATTAAAATTGTTGTTATGAAGGATTCATGCGTATTGAAGTATATGGAATTGGAAGAAATTCATGAAATATGGAATTATTGGGGGTTGTCTGTATGGGCCCCTTTTGTGTAGTTGGGAATGAATAAATTGTTGTTAGTATTTTGGTTGTCGTCGTTGTGAGTTCTATGATGGAAAATGAAGTTTTGATAATCCAAGTTAAGATTTTAATTATGCGGGCTGATTTGGAAGCTAATGTGATTGTAATATAGTCGTGATGCGGTTTCTTGAATTTATGAAATGAAGTTGTAAATGAATGTATTGTAGCATAATGTGTGAATTTGGGAGGAAAGAATGTGTTTAGTGTTGGTTTGAGTGTAAGTAGTCGAATTAAGTGTAAGATTATGATGTTGAATTGTGTAGGAGTCGTTAATGTGAAAATGTGTTTTGAACCTCTTATTGGTATGTTAGTATCTTTGTTGGTTTGGCCGGGTTAAATTCCCGGATGGTTGTTGTTGATTTGGGGCCGAGCCTTATTCTCGGGATTGGTACATTTACAGAGGAGATGCTGCCGAAATTCCGGCAGAACATAAGAAAACGTGTTTGAAAGGTTAAGGCAAGTATGTGACAACGAGTCTAACGAATGAATGAATCCTTTTGGACGTAGATTGACAAGATGGATGAACCCTCTTGCGTGTAAGAAAACAAGTTGGATGCGTAAGCACAACCAGTTGGTCGTCGCCCAGGTATGTGAGGCTTACCTTTCTTTCCTTGGCATGCCCTAGAGCCATGTAGGATATGATATGATATGTATCTTGAGGTTATTCCATTCTGTAATTCGAAGTCTGTTTGTGATCTGTGTGTTTTCCCTAACTTAAGTGTCAAATGAGTCTGATAGGTGAATCGTGATTTAAGTATTTTTGATAAAAACATTCTGGACTAATCGTGCCGACACAAATGTTCTGACGTAAGTATTTGGCATAAGTGTTCCGATATGAGAAATTCAGATACAAGTATGGACTCTGACCTGAATATTCCGACATAAGTAGGTTGAATTAAGTATCCTGGCATAACCCTTTTGATATATTTATTCTGACTTAAGTATTCCGACGTACGTATGATTCCAAAGGTTCTATTTGGTTTGATCCATAATCATGTCTAAAAGGGTAGTTAACCTGATTACGGCTTTGGTTTTCCAAGAAAAGCTTCTGAAATGATTATAGAGCGTTCTGTACTTCGAACGCTCGTAACTTTTGTATACTAGCTCCGATTGACCCGAAACTCGTTCTGGACCCCCACATGTCTATAAGCATTCCGTCATAACCCTTTTGATATATGTATTCGGACATAAGTAGTCGGTTATGGGTAATCCGATGCAAGCAATTTGGAACATGTATTCTAATTGAGTAAAAGCGATAAGTACTTTGATAGAAATATTCTGTTAAAAGTAATTTGACATAAAGTATTCTGTAATAAGAAATCTGTTATGGATATTCCGAGAATACGTTTGAATAATCTATAAGTAATCTGTATGGACATTCTGAGAATATGTTTGATTAACTTATTGAGCTTGAGTTATGCGCATTTGATTCTTCACGACTCTGCTCGTGCATATGTTATGATTTCCTTCACCGAGTCCCGGGCCGGTATGTATCGTGCGGATGGTTCGCCGGGTCCTCTGTTGGGGGCCGGGTTCCATATATGAATTCCGAAGTATGATGTGTCCGGTTCCGGGGTACTGTGTTATATGTCCGTCCCCGGTTACCGAGGTTATGTTACGAAGTATGATGTGTCCGGGCTCGGGGTGCTGTGTTATCTGTCCACCCCCGGGTACCGTGGTTATGTTGTGATGTGTGACGGAGATCGGAGAAAAACCTCTGGAAGTTAGATGTGTTGTGGCGCCAAAGGCAGGAGTGGCAGCCACGTGCCTATGTTATCGTGCGCATTCATTGGCACTGTCCATCAGTTCCTCGGCGTGTTATTTGTCCCTGAGGCCACCATGCATACGATATGATGTGACCGTTCCTCGGAGTGTTATTTGTCCCCGAGGTTATCGTCTGTATGATATGGTACTTGTCCCGGCGTGTTATTTGTCCCCGGGGTTGCCGCGTATGTGATACGATATCCGATTCTGATATGCATGACTTATGTGGGAAAGTAAGTATTCTGACCTTCCGTACATTCTGTATTCCGTCTACTATGTGATGTCATTCAAGCAATTTGTACGTTCTGTAATCTGTCTGGTATACGAGATGAGTAAGTATGATTCGTGTCTGGAAAAGAAAAATGATAAGCGTTTGATATTTCTGAATAAGTTTTTGTATGTTGTTATGTCTATATCAGTCATGGTTTCGTTTTCTGTACTTATGCCTTACATACTCAGTACATATCCGTACTGACCCCCTGTTCTTCGGGGGCTGCGTTTCATGCCGCGCAGGTACTCCCAAATGAGTTGAAGACATTATAGAAGACGTTCCAGCGAAGATGGCAAACTCCAATTGCTCCTGGAGGACTGCCGAGTCAGAGTATGACATAGCATATACGTTATGGATTTTGTATGATGTTAGAGACTTTGCAGACAGAGTCGTGGGTGTGGTATGTCAGTTTAGTAAGTGGCTCCAGCAGCCAATGTGGCGTTCTGTGTTATGCTATGACGTCTGTGGGAATTACAGACCCCTTTTGATTTGAAAGCTAAGAAAAAAAAATATATGTGTATTTTCTGTAAGATTTGCTATGTATTGTGTTTTATGAAGTTTAAGAAAGCTTTTGTACGAATGAAAGTCTGTGGGTTCGCTCGGCTCCAGATATGGGGTCGGGTGCCCATCACACCCTAGGGGAATCAGGGTGTGACAATTTTACTTTCATTCACATTGCAAGAATCACAATAACACAACTAACACACTAAACAAACTTAATCCATTTCATCCCATACAACTCCATACCACACGGCCAAATACTCTTTTTGCCAATTCATCCAATTTTATTCAACTTTCATTCTCAATATAAATTCCATCACATTCACAATTAGAATACAACATAATTTCCATTCTTCATTGGTATACAATGCATGCATACACACGGCTACACATATATACCACACACCCACTTTGCAAACTTCTATTTTTCCATACAATCAACACATTTCTACATACTACAACACAAACAAGACTTCACAACACAAGAATAAGGGATGAATTCTTACCTTATCCTCTAGTCTTCTTTACTTGAACAAGTGATCAAATTGAGGAACCAAGTGCTTCTTCCTCCAAGACAACTTCACCAAGTTGAAGAGGCTACTCAATTTAGTAGGAAAACCACAAAAGAAAAATTTTAGAAGCAATATTTTTGGAAGTCAAATTTCCAAGCCAAAACCCGAAACCCTTCTCTTCTTTCTCTCTTGTTTGCTTTGTTTGTTCTTGCTTTCTAATGTCTTGAATCTTCTAAGTATATAATATGAAGACTTGGTCACATGACCAAGCACATAACCAAGTAAAATGGGCTTGGATCAAGGCCATGTTGGCCGGCCATGCTCCTTACTTTGGGCCTCAATTTCATTATTTTTTTTTATCCCAATAAGTTATAGTCCACGTTTTGTAATTCCTGAAACTAATTTCCAAAATTCCAAAATTTCCCTTAACCTTGTCCCACACTTCCACGACACTATTCTTTCATGCACAACTCCTATGTTAAATAAAAATCAATTATGACCTTATTTCTTACAAGTCAAGATTATTTCCAAATTTTTCCAACGTGTGAAAACACGGGATATAACATCCTCCCCCCCCCCCCCCCCCCCTTTAGAACATTCGTCCTCGAATGTTAAATTAATCTTATAGGGTTTGAAATGGCTTCGGGGGAGTTTCTGTTTATAGACAGCACATATGGTACACATTCATTATTGTAATGGAACTAAGCAAAGATTCGAAATTACCTGAGGGCACTGGGAACAAATGAGGATATTTCTTCTTCATCTCCTCTTCGGCTTCCCAGGTCGTTTCCTCCTTATTATTGTTTTGCCACAGCACCTTGACAGAAGCTACATCCTTGTTCCGGAGCTTTCTTACCTGGCGGTCTAGAATGGCTACGGGCTGCTCCTCGTAAGATAACTGCTCCGTCACCTGAATATCATCTGCAGGAAATATTCTGGAGGGATCACCGATGCATTTGCGGAGCATAGATACATCGAATACCGGATGTACCGCTTCCAAATCAGATGGCAGATCTAACTCATAGGCGATATTTCCAATTTTCCGCACAATCAGATAAGGCCCAATATAACGCGGACTAAGCTTACCCTTTCTGCCGAACCGCATTACGCGTTTCATAGGCGATACCTTTAGAAATACCCCATCACCAACCTGGAATTCCAAAAGACGACGCCGTTTATCAGCGTATGATTTCTGTCGACTCTGGGCTGCCAATAGTCGCTCCCGGATAAGTTTCACCTTATCACCGGCCTGCCGGATCATATCTGGGCCAATTAACTCTGTCTCGTCAATATCAAACCAGCCGATCGGTGACCTGCATTTCCTGCCATACAGAGCCTCGTACGGAGCCATCTGGATGCTCGAATGGTAACTGTTATTATAAGCAAATTCAATCAATGGCAAGTGATCCTCCCAGCTACCTCTGAAATCAATAACACAGGCCCGCAATATATCTTCAAGCGTCTGGATAGTGCGCTCGGCCTGTCCGTCACTCTGAGGATGAAAAGCTGTGCTCAGGCTCAGCTGAGTCCCTAATCCTTCCTGAAAAGATCTCCAGAAGTTCGCTGTGAACTGAGCACCTCTGTCAGTGATAATAGATATAGGAACTCCATGATGTCGTACAATTTCTTTAATATAAATTCTGGCATAATCCTCAGCGGAATAAGTAGTTCTGACGGGAAGAAAATGGGCTGATTTTGTCAGCTTATCAACAATAACCCAGATGGAATCATACTTCCGTGGAGTGCGAGGCAAACCTGTAATGAAGTCCATATTAATGATCTCCCACTTCCACGTCAGAATTTCCATTTCCTGCAACAGTCCACCCGGTTTCTGATGTTCAGTTTTGACCTGTTGACAATTTGGACACTGGGCGACGAACTCTACGATATCCCATTTCATACCATCCCACCAGTATAGGCATCTAAGATCATGGTACATCTTCGTAGAACCAGGATGAACAGAATAGCGAGCATAGTGTGCCTCGCCCATAACCTGCTGCCGTAGCCCTGCAATATCAGGTACACACAACCTGCCTCTGTATAGTAAGGTCCCGTCTGGTGTAAACTCGAACGGAGTCTTCTCCTTCTCATGGGCTGTGTCTCTGTATCGAGCTAAAACAGGATCTTCATATTGATGCCGCTTGATATCTTCCTTAATAGATAATTCAGAAGCCCCTCGGACAGAAATTCGTGTACCTCCAGAATCGGCCAGACGAACCCCAAGATTAGCCAACTGATGAATATCACGTACTATCTCTCTCCTGTCTGGCTGTAAATCTGCCAAGCTGCCCATAGATTTCCCGCTAAGCGCATCTGCAACAACATTAGCCTTGCCCGGATGATGTAGAATATCCACATCATAGTCTTTCAGGAGCTCCAGCCACCTCCGTTGCCGCAAATTAAGCTCCTTCTGCCTAAAAATATACTGGAGACTCTTATGATCTGTATAGATATCAACATGGACGCCATATAAATAATGTCTCCATATCTTCAGGGCATGAATCACTGCTGCAAGCTCCAGATCGTGGGTAGGATAATGCTTTACATGTTTTTTGAGCTGTCGGGAAGCATAGGCTATAACTCTGTCGTGCTGCATCAATACACAGCCCAATCCCACGCCAGAAGCGTCACAATAAATAACATATCCATCGGGTCCCTCTGGAAGAGTCAGAACTGGGGCTGTAGTCAGCTTCTTTTTCAGCAACTGGAAGCTTCGTTCACAAGCATCAGTCCACTGGAACTTGGCTCCCTTCTGAGTTAGCCTTGTCAAAGGCGCTGAAATCGAAGCAAACTTTTCCACAAATCTTCTGTAATAGCCTGCTAACCCCAGAAAACTACGTACCTCTGTGGGCGTCGTGGGTCTAGGCCAATTCTTCACGGCTTCAATCTTCTGTGTGTCCACCCGAACACCATCAGCTGCAATAATATGTCCCAAGAATGCCACTGAAGCCAGCCAGAATTCAAATTTAGAAAATTTTGCATATAATTTCTGATGCCGAAGTACCCCAAGTACCGCTCTCAGATGATCTGCGTGCTCTGCCTTGGACCGAGAATAAACCAGAATATCATCGATAAATACAATTACGAACATATCCAGGAATGGCCTGAATACCCGGTTCATTAGATCCATGAATACCGAAGGAGCATTAGTTAACCCAAATGACATAACTCTGAATTCATAATGCCCAAATCTGGTCCGGAATGCTGTCTTAGGAATATCGGCCTCTCGTACCCGTACCTGATGATAACCAGACCGAAGATCTATCTTCGAAAAATATTTGGCTCCCTGCAACTGATCAAACAAATCGTCAATTCTGGGGAGGGGGTATTTATTCTTTATGGTTACCTTATTCAGCTGCCGATAATCAATACACATACGCAGCGACCCGTCTTTCTTACGCACAAATAATACCAGGGCTCCCCAAGGCGAAGTACTGGGCCTGATGAAGCCTTTTTCTAACAGATCGTTCAACTGCTCTTTCAGTTCTTTCAATTCTGTCGGTGCCATTCTGTACGGGGGAATAGATATCGGCTGAGTATCTGGAAGCAAATCAATAGTAAAATCTATCTCCCGCTCTGGAGGAAGGCCTGGAAGCTCATCTGGGAATACATCTGGAAATTCATTAACCACGGGAACTGACGGAAGAGTCGGCGTTTCTGCTGTCAAGTCTTGTACCTGAACCAGATGATAAATATAACCTTTTTTGATCATTTTCTTCGCCTTAAGGTATGAAATAAACTTACCTTTCGGCGATGCAGTATTACCTGCCCATTCTATAACCGGCTCCCCAGGAAACTGGAAACGAACTACCTTATTTTGGCAGTCAACATTAGCATAACAGGAGGCTAGCCAGTCCATTCCCATAATAACATCGAATTCAATCATATCTAATTCCACCAGATCTGCCTTAGTGTCTCGGCCGCATATAATTACAGAACAGTCTTTATATACCTGTTTCGCTACAATAAAGTCCCCGATCGGTGTAGCTACCTCAAATGGCTCTATAGGCTCAGACGTTATAACAATTTTACTAGCAACAAGAGGCAAAATATACGACAAAGTCGAACCTGGATCAATCAATGCATACACAGACCGAGAGAAGACCAATAATGTACCTGTAACGACATTAGGCGATGCCTCCTGATCCTGGCGGCTGGCCAAAGCATAAATGCGGTTCGAAGGACCACTAGTACCCGAAGCTCCACCACGACCTCTGCCGCGACCCGCCTGTGCTGATGTCAGCCCTGTAGGGCGCATAGCCACTGACGAAGATGATGACCCGGCGGCTGACCCAGTAGGCTGCGCTGCACCACCCGAACTACCCTTATACAGGCAATCTCTCACAGAATGGCCCTGGCGGCCACAAGAAAAACATGCACCGGTGGCTCTGTAGCACTCTCCCGGATGGTATCTGCCACAATAAGAACACTGAGGCCTAGGTGGCCTCGTCTGACCAGAACCCCTATCTGTCCGCGAACCTGAAGCCCTGGAGCTCTGGCCTACTCCTGAATAACTTGGGCTATCAAATCTGCGACCTGTAGGCTATGGAGGTGCGCTCTGTGCCGGCTGGGATGGATATCTGCTAGGCTGCTGCGGCTGCTGAGGCTGTCTGCCCCGAAAATCTCCAGAATACCCGGATGATCTGGCCCTCTTGGGCTATCTCCGATCCAGACTCCTATCGGGCTGATGGCCCCTGTGCCGGTCCTCCAGGCCCTGGGCGTGCGCCTGAATCCGGGCAATATCCATATCGGGCTGAGCGGCCAATACCAAGCAACTGTCGACAAAATACCGGTCCAGCCCCATAATATACCTGTGCATCCTGTCAGCCATAGTAGCTACCACAGCAGGTGCGTATCGGGCCAATGAGTCGAACTCCATACTGTACTCTCGAACACTGCGGCTCCTCTGTCTAAGCAATAAGAATCTGTCAGCCCTGGCCCGCCGTAACTCCGGAGGCAGAAAATGGCTAAGAAAAGCCTGAGAAAAATCATCCCAAACTGCTGGGGGAGCGCCGTCGCCTCTGGATAACTCCCATGACTCATACCAATTAGCCGCTACATCATACAGCTGGTACGAAGCCAACGTGACTGACTCTGTCGCGGAAGCATTAATCAAATGTAAGGTGCGCCGCATCTTCCTGATAAACTCCTCAGGATCCTCCTCGGGCTTTGTCCCGAAGAACTCTGGAGGGCCACAAGTCAAAAACTCACGGGCTCTCGAACTGTCACGCCTGTAAGCCCGGTCACCTCCCAGTCCGTGCCCCTGAACCTGTCCTGCCACAAGTCTGGTCAATAGCTAGACGGCCTCCCTCATAGACTGATCCTCAGTGCCTGGCCATGGAGCTGGGGCCTCAGGAACTGCGGGAGCTGGCGGTAGAGCCGCCCCTCGACCTGCAGCCGCTGCTGCTCCAATCTCCTCTACGTGTGGCGGTGTGGAAGAGCCCTCTGTCGGGGGAAAAATATCAGGAGCAATATGGGCATGGGCCCTGGTAACCCTCTGGGCCCGACTAGTCTCTCCCACAGCTGCTGCCTTGGCCTTTTGGGTCGCTGTCGCCTTTTTTGGAGGCATAACTGCAAATGTAACAATTCGTTAGGGAGGAGTCATCCTGATAACACAGCTCTATCGCACGATCTAAGACAGAAAGAAGGGTAGTATCCTAAATTCCATGTAGCCTCCTATTTATAGGTGTGGTGCACAACACACCGATAAACAAAACTCTACTAGACACGGTCTGTAGACATTCCGAGGACGAACCGCTCTGATAGCACTTTTGTCACGACCGAACCCCGTAGGCCGTGACTAGTGCCCGATCTGGGCACCCAAACACATTTATCAAAAGCTATCTCAAATTCTATCAACACGCATTCAAGTATATAGCAGAAGCCGACAAGGCTGTATTTCGAAGTTAGGTAATTTCCAGAAAAATTTCGGCAGAGTTTCCTTTGTTTTACAGACTATCCAAAATAACCCTGTGCACAGAAAATACCAACAGAAGACAACACAGGGCCAACGAAGCAACATTTAAACATATACGGACCGGCCGCCGCGGTGAATGGGATCGCCCAAACACAACATAAGCACACATCTGTACAGAAAGACCCCAACCCACAAACATGTCCACAGACCTCTAAAGAGACTGACAGAATCATATGACGGGATAGGGCCCCGCCGTACCCATGAACGAGAATATACATATACAGTAATGACAGACTATACCAAAAGATGGGCTCTGAATAAAAGAGCGCTCCAAAATAGCAGAATACGATCCTAAGTGGGCGGATCAGCAAACCTGTCGTCGGTACCTGCGCGGCATGAAAACGCAGCCCCCGAAGAAAGGGGGTCAATACGAAATATGTACTGAATATGTAAAGCCTGAATTACAGAAACAAACTCATAACTGGTACAGAACATACAGAAAGTAAACAGAAAATCCAAAGTATCAGATATATATTTTCAAAACATGCAGAGTGTGTACAGAAACATATGTCATATCAAATCCGGCCCCTGCCAAGGGACTCGGTAGACAGAACGTGGCCACCCTCCCGATGCTGGTGCCACAACACAGAAGAATCAGAAAAGGGGCATAACCCCGTATCATAATATGTCATATCAGATGGCCATAGTAAATTATATCAGAACAAGCGTACATGGCACAGCATACTCCACAAACCCATGTACGCGTATACCAGC
The DNA here is from genome assembly GCF_019175385.1 of Lycium barbarum. Taxonomy (NCBI): domain Eukaryota; kingdom Viridiplantae; phylum Streptophyta; class Magnoliopsida; order Solanales; family Solanaceae; genus Lycium; species Lycium barbarum. The sequence continues at coordinate 94,525,798 of NC_083341.1, forward strand.
CCCCTCACATCGAGGCACGGCGAACAATGCAAAGGATCACGCTTGACAACATATCCTGGCCTGGGCTCAGTGTGGGAAACATTGGGGCATCCACGAGTGGAGTAGTGAGAGACTAATGCAATTTAAAATATCATAAATGTTTCCATAGACTCGATGAGGCATATCAAAGACAAACCAATCCAATGAAGTCGGAAGGGATCATAATAAATGAGTTTCGGACATCATAATGAATTACAGAGTATAACCTTTCCGAAGTCGTTTCGAGTGTCAAAACAATTTATCAGACTTAATGGAATACTTAAAACAATGTTTGGTAGGTAGTTAGAATGGTAGTCAAAACATTTCTTTCAACAACCGCTCGAAAATAGGACTTAAGTACAATAAGGGCAAAACCGGGAATAGTGGGCCCACCTCGGACCAAGCAAGGTGGTGGGCTCAAATTATGCCCTTTAAGCTTATGGGGTCACCTATAAAGGTTCTACGGACATTCTATAGCTTTTCAAGGAGTTTAGAGAAAGTTTGCATAATTTCCAGGAAAGCATACCAAAAGAGTTCAATCTTACTGAAAGAAAAAGTGATATTTTCACTTGCGGATTCCGAGAGGCAGAAAGTCCTCCGAGGCCCGAATCCGATTCTACTACACTTAGGCATGCCAAAAGAAGGATCGGGGTAGCTTTACATACCTTTTGAGCTTTTTATGCCTATCCAAGCTCACTCCCCGTTTCGTCAAAAATCTGCAAATGGTCGAGTTTACCAATTGTGAGTTATAGATTCTACGAATTCAACTTAACTCATATATGTCTACCGAAATTTTGGCAGCACTTCCCCTATACATATAGCACCCCCGAGGATTCAACTCGGCTCAAAATCATCAACAACAACCCAAACAACAACATCAACATCAACAACAAACATTAGAAACACAATATGGCATAACTAGTTCTACTTGCCGACATAATGCCATAACCTTCATTTCAACTTCAATTTCCAAACCAATTTCAATGATTTCACATTCATTATCAAACTAGATCATCACAACATAGTTTAGAAGCGTTTCATATCGTTTCCTGAAATTATACACACGATATACATAATATACAAACTTTCCGCCAAAGTCCTAACTCGTCCAAAACTTCTAATCTTTGGCATACATATTCATAACATGTTTCCATCTTCCAAATTCATCAATGATCATCATAACTTATACCCTAACATCTTCATTTTCACAACGTCGTAAAAGCGTACTAAAGCGACATAAGTTTCTACATTTCATTTCAAAGGAAACTCATATCATTTTACTTTCACTCACATTGCAAGAATCACAATAGCACAACTAACACACTAAACAAACTTAATCCATTTCATCCCATACAACTCCATACCACACGGCCAAATACTCTTTTTGCCAATTCATCCAATTTTATTCAACTTTCATTCTCAATATAAATTCCATCACATTCACAATTAGAATACAACATAATTTCCATTCTTCATTGGTATACAATGCATGCATACACACGGCTACACATATATACCACACACCCACTTTGCAAACTTCTATTTTTCCATACAATCAACACATTTCTACATACTACAACACAAACAAGACTTCACAACACAAGAATAAGGGATGAATTCTTACCTTATCCTCTAGTCTTCTTTACTTGAACAAGTGATCAAATTGAGGAACCAAGTGCTTCTTCCTCCAAGACAACAACACCAAGTTGAAGAGGCTACTCAATTTAGTAGGAAAACCACAAAAGAAAAATTTTAGGAGCAATATTTTTGGGAGTCAAATTTCCAAGCCAAAACCCGAAACCCTTCTCTTCTTTCTCTCTTGTTTGCTTTGTTTGTTCTTGCTTTCTAATGTCTTGAATCTTCTAAGTATATAATATGAAGACTTGGTCACATGACCAAGTAAAATGGGCTTGGATCAAGGCCATGTTGGCCGGCCATGCTCCTTACTTTGGGCCTCAATTTCATTTTTTTTTTAGCCCAATAAGTTATAGTCCACGTTTTGTAATTCCCGAAACTAATTTCCAAAATTCCAAAATTTCCCTTAACCTTGTCCCACACTTCCACGACACTATTCTTTCATGCACAACTCCTATGTTAAATAAAAATCAATTATGACCTTATTTCTTACAAGTCAAGATTATTTCCAAATTTTTCCAACGTGTGAAAACACGGGATATAACAGTGTTGTGTAGAAGAAATAGATTAATTTTACTTAGTTTTTGGTTGTTGTTGTAATGTGTAGAAATGAATGAAAACGCATGAAAATATGTATGATGTTATTGTGGCCGAACAGGGGTTGGTTTGGCTAGTTTTGGTGAATTGATTCTATGTGATATGTTAGTTGTTGTTGTTGTGGAATCCATTAGAAAATGAAGGTTTAATGACTTGGAAATGAAGTTGTAATCGTTATAGAATTGTTGAAGAAAGTTAATGCGACACTAGCTTGGATTCTTACATTGTATGAATGATGTTGTTAATGCATGGTTGTTGATATGGTTTATGAATCTAGAATGAGAAAAATGTGTGGTTAATATTTTTGTTGAAGTTGGAGGATTCGGGTAGCATTGGACCATTATGAATATTGTAGTATTGTTAGAGTAATTGCAGATAATGTGGCCGAGTTCCATTCTCGGATTGTTGATTAATGAATTGGGCCGAGTTAGATTCTCGGGGGTGGTGTATTTACAGGGGAGATGCTGCCGAATTTTCGGCAGATCATAAGTGAGTTTATTTTAAAAACTAAGAGAGGTGTGTATTGTAATGAATCTAATGATTGCGTCAATCTTCTTGAATGTAGACTAGCGGTAGCAAGCTCGGACAATTAAGCGTAGCTAATAGGACGCGGAACAGGTATGTTAAGGCTCGTCCCTTTCTTTCAAAGGCATGATCCCTAGGTTATGATGTCAGAAGTATTTCCATAATTTTCTTGTTTTCAAAAGTTAGAAGTTTATAAATCTATGGCATGATTCTCTTCCTAATAACCCGTAAACGTTTTCCAAAATGTCTATACTTTTCTAAAACAAAGGTACATGATTTTGTAAACTTTCATGACTACAACGATGAATATGCTTTTGTAATGATAACGATGATGTCAAAAAAGAGAATATGTCTAGGATGATTGTGACAAGAATGGTTTCATGTCTAAAAGTCTTAAGTTAAGGATTCAATATGAATATAAGTACAATGAGCTAGTTCTTGATTTCAATTCTAGTCCTTTGTTGTGACTCTATTTACTAAAGAACTCCAAAGTGTATACATTGATGTTTTATGAGGCTTATGATCTTATTCTATGTATTCTCTTACCGCTATTCTTCATTGATAGTCTCGCCTTATAATACTAATCCCTTCAAAGTGAGGCAGGACGATCTTGATTATTCCATAATGTAATCGGAGGTTACCGACCTTACGCCACTCCAATGAAGTTATAGCGTTTGGTTGGGCTCTTATGCATGCTTATCATGGATAATAACACCATGTCTATATGGCACGGGCAGTCACCGCTAAGGCGGGCAGCTATATGGATACACCGGGCCTAGTTAGCCGGGCAGTCACCGCTAAGGCGGGCAGCTATACGGATACACCATGACCTTTTGGCATGGGCAGAGACCACTAGTGGGCGGCTATGGATGATTACACCGTGTCTATATAGCACGGGCAGTCACCGCTAAGGCAGGCGGCTATATGGATACACCGGGCCTAGTTGGCCGGGCAGTCACCGCTAAGGCGGGCAGCTATATGGACATGTATACAGGAAAGTAAAAGTGAGCATGCATGATTCCGCCTTAAGAGGAAAGCAGTTACAGTCGTACCTTTTCTTATACCTTCCATATGTTCCTTACTATGTTGTTGTTTATGTTCTGTCTATTTTATTATGTTATTATTTATGCCTTGCATACTCAGTACATTGCTTGTACTGACCCCTCTTCTTCGGGGGTTGCGTTTCATGCCGCGCAGGTACACCCAGATGAGTTGAAGCTATTATAGAAGATGTTTCAGCGAAGTTGGCGAGCTCCATTTGGCCCTGGAGTGTAACCGAGTCAGCGTACTATGCTCTGATGTCTTGTTCGAAGTTAGAGACTTTACAGACAGAGTTGTGGTTATTGGTTGTCAGTTCAGTAAACGGCTCCACCGGTCGATGTGTCATACGTGCTATGATATAAGTTTCATATAATTACAGATTTTGTTTGAATTGAGTACAAAAAAAAAAATCTGAAGGTTTTACTACGTTTTCATTTCTTATTAATGTAAGAGTCTAAGGAAATTAAGTACGTAATAAGAGTCAGCGGGTTCGCTCGGCTCCGAGTATGGGGTCGGGTGCCCATAACACCCTAGTAAGGTCGGGGTGTGACACAGTCCTTAACACAAAAATTTACGGAACCTTTCCTAAACCTCACTTATACTCCACTTGTCCTTATCGATTCTTATTTCATCAATTCATATAACTTCAAGATCTTAACGTATGCATTCCAAAACCACTAATCATCCGTCTTAAAATCTTAAGATCTTCCAATTGTCCTTAAGCTCGCGTTGGTTCATTCACTACGCGACGACATGAAATTTTTGAGGTGTAACATTATGATATTATTGACCTTTGTCTCATGATTATGGATCTTTATGTTATGGTTATTGATATTACTTATTGATGTTAATCGCATCTTATGGGTATTGTTCCTTCAAGGTGAGATATGATCATGATGATAGTTCCATAAAGATAATCGGAGGTTTATCAACCTTGTGTCACTCCGATAGAGTTATACTTTTTCTTTGGGTTCTAATGCATGCTTATATGTGTGTGTGTGTGTGTGTGTGTGTGTGTGTGTATATATATATATATATATATATATATATATATTCATACATATATGTATTTATTTTCTCACACCGAGCCACGCTATAGTTAGCTGGGTACGACACCTATTGTGCACACCACTGCAGTTGGGTACGGATAACACTGAGCCTTGTTATGGCCGGGTACAGATGACACTGAGCCTGCATGGCCGGGTACGGTATTATGATATATGTATATGTATGAAAAGGTTATTTTGGAAAAGGAAAGCATGCATGTTATCCGCCTTAAGAGGCATTCAGATGTATAGCTTATTTCTCTTTTCTCATATTTCTTTCATATCTTTATTATATAATATTTATGCCTTACATACTCAGTACATATATATATATACATATATATATGTATTTATTTTGTCACACCAAGTCGCGCTATAGTCGGCCGGGTACGGCACCTATTGTGCACATCACTAAAGTTGGGTACGGATAACACTGAGTTGTTATGGCCGGGTACGGATGACACTGAGCCTACATGGCCGGGCACGGTATTATTATATATGTATATGTATGAAAAGGCTTTTTTGGAAAAGGAAAGCATGCATGTTATCCGCCTTAAGAGGCATTCAGATGTATAACTTATTTCTCTTTTCTCATATTTCTTCCATATCTTTATTATATTATAATTAATGCCTTACATACTCAGTACATTAACTGACGTACTTTTTATTTGTGGATGTTGCGTTAATGTCCGCAGGTAGACAAGGAAACAGATCAGACCTTTGGCTGCTTCCTCAGCATTTGTACAGGAGTAGTCCACTTGATCCGGAGCTGCAGTTCAGTTGGTACGATTCTTTTGTGTATGTAAGGGCATGGTGGGGTCCTGTCCCGTCCTTATTATGTTATACACTCTATGTAGATGCTCGTAGATTGTTTCATATAGTTAGATGTCTTGTGACCTTCTCGGTTCATATTTTGTTATATCATTTTGACAGGATTATCGGCTTGTATATATTGACACAGGTTGATGACGTATATATATTCATATAACTCTTGGGCATATGTCCCTTACAGTTTATGATATCTCTTAGTTAGAATTATGGCCCACTTAGGAATAATTATGTGATATATGTATGTCATGAGGTGCTCGGTAGGTTAGCTCCGAGTGCCCGTCATGGCCCTTCGGTTGGGTCGTGACAAAAGTGCTGTCAGAGCGGCTCGTCCAAGAGTTGTCTACGAGCCGCGTTTAGTAGAGTCCTATTTATTGGTGTGCAGTGCACCACACTTATAAACCGGAGGTTACTGGGACACTTAGGAAGATTGACCTTTCTTTCTCATCATAGATTGTGCAATAGAGCCATGTTATAAGGATTCCCTTTTCCTGACCATGTGTTATGATTTCAGCGATACCTGTGATAAGGAAAGCTCCGGCGACCTAGAAGGGCAAGTCAGTGGCTGGTAGGAGAACTGGACGGGTACCACCGGTAGATGTTGAGGAGGGAGAGTAGCAGAATATGGTTCCATCTCGGTCCTCCCATACTCCGCCTGCTCCAGAGGAGCATAGAGAAGCTCGATCCCCAACTCCAGCTTTAGTACCCCCAGTTCCTCCGCTTGATACCTCGGGCCAGGAGATGCAACAGGCTATTCAGTTGTTGACCCAGTTAGTAGCTGCTCAGGCTCAGCGTCAGGGTACGGGTTATGGTGCCAGGGTTGTCAGTGCCAGAGTTTACGATTTTATTAATTCTTACCCTCTAGAATTCTTTGGGTCGAAACCAGCTAAGGACCCACAGAACTTTATAGATGGAATATTGAGGACATTGTATGTGATGCATGCTTCATAAACTGAGTCTATATAGATGGCTTCCTATAGATTACGGGAGGTTTTTGCTCATTGGTATGAGACTTGGGTGTCGTCCAGATGAGTTAATGCACCTCCACTAGGATGGATGGAGTAGGTAGATGCCTTCCTTTGACATTATTTACAGCCAAAGATTCGACGGGCCAGAGCTGATAGGTTCGTGAACCTTAGATTGGGGAGCATGAGTGTTCGGGAGTATAGTCTTCGCTTGAATTCATTGACTAGGTGTTACATCCCGTATTTTCATGCGTTGGAAAGCGTGCATGATAAATAATGCTAGTAACAGAAACGAGATTATCCCCCAAGCTTATAGGTGGTTAAAGTGATGGTACAGATGTATCGTAAGGATTAGAAGTTAAACAAACCAAAGAAAATAAGATTTGTCGAGATTCAAAATCTATTTGAATTGAATACGGTCCAAGCTAAAATATCCCGTATAATGGACCAGGAAATTTGACCGTCCTATGTAAGCAAATATATCCGAGTCTTGAGGATTTTGTCATATTCAAGTATGGGAATCAAGAGATCAATGTGTAAAAGGAATGACGTCCCGAAATTATTTAGGACTCGAAAAGTGGAATGACGGTGATTGTAAATAATATTTTGTGTGTACCAAAAGGGGCTATGGACTACTGCTATGTCACATAATCATGACAATGAATATGGAGTGTATTAAAAATTATTACTATTTAAGTGAACCGTGATCAAGAAATTAATTATGTGAGTACGGATTAAATATTGGATTTTAGTGGGAGACTAAATAACTAATTAGTGGATAACATCCATCATGAAATCTCCACGTGTAACTTTTATAAGAGGCCAGCATATACATTAGCGTGTATGTGTATGTATGTAGTTGTGGCCAATTTGGAGCCGTGTCCTTACAATTCATAGACAAAGAATACTCTGCATGTTTTAATTCACATTGCAAACATTTCATTTTGTCAAAACGCATACCAGTGGTTGTGAAGCTCCAATTTATCTTAATTAAGTTCTTATAACTTGAAAAACAGCTATACTTAATATCTCCATTGCTGGAAATTTGGGCAGCAACGTTACTAAATTGGGTTACGAGTTTCGCTGACTGCTTCGATCTCGTTGTTTGTTTTGTCGTGTTGTTGCGTGCGGGCTTTCTTCAAAGTGTATTAAGGTGGAAGAAGAATGGTTCTTGGCACATAAGGTAAGAATTATCCTCTTCTAAGTATATTTAAATTCGTTGAAGTCATGGCTAAATCATGGGACGAGAAATACGAAAAATATACCGTAAATCGTATATGATGTTGTTGTTGGCTCATGGGCTGTTTGTGGACTGTTTTGAAGATGTTCTTGAGCTATTTATGGCTAGAATTGTTGTAACATATTTTATTATATTGTTGTTGTAATTTCGATTGATGTTTAACATGTTTATGAAGAAGGAGAAGTTATACGGCATAATGGTATGTTGTGTATATAGGGGCTGTTTTGATCACATTCTTGAGTTGTTAATGATGGGGACCCTTAAGAAATGACTTAATTATAAGGTTGTTGGTGTTGTTGTTGAGGATTTGGCCGAGTTAAAATTCTCGGGGTTGGTTGAATATATAGGGGAAATGCTGCCCGATTTCCGTTAAGTCCTTAACTAATGGAAACCCTAAACGAGGAAGTATGAGTTAAAGAATAAGTTCTATAAGCGATGGGCTACGTGTTTACGAACTAGAAAGTATAGTTACTAACAATAGTGTTACTTTTATATTAAATAGGCTAAAGGAGCAACGAAGCGAACGAGAATACGATTAATCGTTAACAGGAAGCTGCAGGACATTTAGGATCTTTATGAAACGAACAAACGATGTGTATATGTTTCCAAGGAAATTCCTATTCTTAGAGCCACTAGGATGGCTAATGTTCTTGATTCCCTTAATGTTCTTGATTCCTAGAACGTACTTTATTATATTTTGATACGTACATATGGTTCCAAAGTTCTATTTTGATATAATTCACAGTGACATTTGAAAAGTATTTGTTATGACTATTGTCTTGATTTGCAAATGATGGTTCGTTTTGATTATTCCAGTGAGTCTCAGATATGATTTAAATTGCATATAGTTGCTCATTACTCTGCTCATGCGTGCCTCAATATGTCTTTCACTGAGTCCCGGGCCAGGACACGTTTTCATGCACAGTTTCACTGCATTGCTCACCGCGTCCCTCACTAGAGGGCCGTGACATGTTATATATATATATATATATATATATATATATATATATATATATATATATATGATGTGATGATATGATGGTGTGATGATGTGATGGTGTGGTGATGTGATGGTGTGATGATGTGATTATGGCGCCAAGGATGGTATGTGGCAACCTTATTCACCGAGTCCCTCACTAGAGGGCCGGGACACGTTATATATGTCATATATGATATTGATATGCATGATTTTCATTTCATAAGGCAAGTGTATTGATGTTTTAAAAGTCATACTTGTTTATGGTAATCTCTATTTCAGTTATGATCGTTTTTACTGTATTTCATGCTTTATATACTCAATACATATTTGGTACTGACCCCCTTTCCTCGGGGGGCTGCGTTTCATGCCCGCAGGTACAGATAGTCAGTTTGGTGACCCTTCAGCATAGGACTTCCACTCAGCTGTCTTGGAGAGCTTCGTTGTTCCGGAGTTTAGACTTTTAATACAGATCTCATGATATATATATATATATATATGTATATGTTTATCCAAGGGTATGGCGGGGCCCTATCCTGTCATATGTTACTGTTGATACTCTTAGAGGTCTGTAGATATATGTGTGGGTTGTGTATAAGCTCTGTTCAGATGTGTCTATACGTTGTGCTATGTATATGTTCGTTTGTAATGGCAGCCTTGTCGGCTAGCATATGACATGATATTGATGTGTAGTGGCAGCCTTGTCGGCTTGCGTATCGTTTTATTATTTGATCAATTGTGACTCCTCAGGAGATAGTTATCTCTGAATATACATATATGACGACGTTATGAACCATTGGAGTTCTTTTGCAAGTTTCCATATTATTCATAGGTTCAGTTTGATTATATGTAGCAGGTTCGTATACGGGTGTCCAGTTCAGGCACTAGTCATGGCCCACGGGATTGGGTCGTGACAAAAGTGGTATCAGAGCGGTTCATCCTCGGAGTGTCTACAGACCGTGTCTAGTAGAGTCTTGTTTATCGGTGTGTTGTGCACCACATCTATAAACGGGAAGCTGCAGGACATTTAGGATATTACCTTTCTTTGATATCTATGATCGTGCGATAGAGCCCAACCATAGGAAATGAAATTACTTATACTAACCTTTGATTTCAACTGAAGAACGACATCGACCGAAGGAAGCGACTGACGGTATTGGAAGCTACAAGGTACACAGGTAAGTAATGGTGCGAAAGAGGCATGTTGGATAAGGTAAGAATATTGAAATATGATTGAAATGTAAAGTTGAAGAATGAAAGAGAAAGTAGATAGGAAGGTATAACAGGACGGATCGTTGAAGGATCAGGTACGTCTCGAGGTGCGATATGTGAGGTAAGTTTCGACAATTTTATACCTTTTTTTCTGGAAATTGGGAGCCCTGCGTGGCTATGATACGATATGATATATGCATATATATGTTGGCCCTGTGAGGCATTGTTGGTATTTCCTGCGTGCAGGTTTTGGGATAGTAAGAAGTACAGAGGAAACTCTGCCCAAATTTTTCCAGAAATAGGAAAAAGAATAGAATGAGATATAAGTTCATAATATGTCATGAAAGTCGATACCGACAGGAGAAAATTTATTAGGTTGGACTAAATCTTTAAGAAATACCCTCCATGTCATCTGTAAGGGGCACCATTCGTACATGGGAAACTTTATCTCGAAAAAGCATATATGAGCAGCAAAATTTGGAATTCATTTGGACGGACCAAAATACTTTCCAACCACATTTTTTCCTTGGAAAAAGCTTATGTCGAAGGGAAAAAACGTTCGACAATTAAGTTTCACTTTATTGGAAGAGTACAAAGCATACGGCAAGTAGTTTGTAAACTAAATAATTCATTCATGACTAAAGAATTCTGAGGGTAAACTATGTGAATTAGGCGATAGAAGTCTTGCGATGCTTGACGGATTCTAGTTCTTCTTGTGTAGGTTCGGAGGACGCTTCATGGTGACGTAGCCTTGGAGTAGGAGTGCTTTTGTGTTCTTTGAGTTTATTAGTTTGTAATCAACTAATTGGGGATGGAATTTGTGGAAGGAAAACTCAAACTTGTGGGATGTCTAGGAACATGTATTTCATATGTTGTCGGTGAAATGCTAAGATTATTTGGAAAGGCTTGTGATACTAAGGAATGATTTAGGAAAAGGTAGCAAGTCTTAACAAAGCATCTTATTGAGATATCGAGTGAACCGACAAGTAGGGATAAATTACGACGAGTTTATAGTTAAAAGGAGTAGTAGTATGATTGAGATAAAGCTGCGGAGGAGGAAGAATTATGACAAATTATGAAGGTATTGATAAGACAGCTTGTGAGATATTAAGGATAAGATTGATCAGAAAGGGTGAAGGGTTAAGTACGCCTAGTCCACAGAGTGTAATTAAAACATAGTAATAATCGTGAATAAGGTTAAGAAGTGTTATGTTATAGGATGGATTACGAACAGGATGTAATGTGAATACCACAAGGATTGTTATAGAAATGAGTAAAGCCTTGCAAGGAAGTAACAAAAAGATATGACGTGGCCTATGTGATTAAAGTATTAAGGGGAGCTATAGAGTGAATAAGAAAGACTTATAAAGTTCTTCTACAAGGAAATGTTCAGAATAAAGATTACGTGATAACGAAAATCAAAGTGAGCACAAGAGAAGAAGGAATTAATTGAAAGAAGGAAATAAGAAGAAAGCGAGTGGGATTACAATGTAGCAATGTGTTATGACGTGTATAGCTGAGAAAATGAGTAATATAAACGACAGAATTGTGAAAGACCGAACCAAAGGAAGATGAGCAACGGGACAGAATGAATGCCAGAAATGACAGGTATGATAAGAACAAATAGAGATGAACAGAATATGTTTCGAAAATAAGAAAGAGGAAATATTACGGAAATGGTTACTTAGAGATATGGAATGCATTATAAAAAATTGAAGGGAATCGACCAACGAAAGAGGCATATGAACGGCATCATTCAATAAATTATTATTTAAGGAAATATTGGGAATGCAGGACTAGTTTAACATTCGAGGACGAATGTTCTAAAGGGGGGAAGGATGTTACATCCCGTATTTTCATGCATTGGAAAGCGTGCATGATAAATAATGCAAGTAACGGAAACGAAATTATCCCCCAAGCTTATTGGTGGTTAAACTGATGGTGCAGATGTATCGTAAGGATTAGAAGTTAAACAAACCAAAGAAAATAAGATTTGTCGAGATTCGAAATCTATTTGAATGGAATACGGTCCAAGCTAAAATATCCCGTATAATGGACCAGGAAATTTGACCGTCCTATGTAAGAAAATTTATCCGAGTCTCGAGGATTTTGTCATATTCAAGTATGGGAATCAACAGATCATTGTGTAAAAGGAATGACGTCCCGAAATTATTTAGGACTCGAAAAGTGGAATGACGGTGATTGGAAATAATATTTTGTGTGTACCAAAAGGGGATATGGACTACTGCTATGTCACATGATCATGACAATTAATATGGAGTGTATTAAAAATGATTACTATTTAACTGAACTGTGATCAAGAAATTAATTATGTGAGTACGGATTAAATATTGGATTTTAGTGGGAGACTAAATAACTAATTAGTGGACAACATCCATCATGAAATCTCCACGTGTAACTTTTATAAGAGGCCAGCATATACATTAGCGTGTATGTGTATGTATGTAGTTGTGGCCAATTTGGAGCCGTGTCCTTACAATTCATAGACAAAGAATACTCTGCATGTTTTAATTCACTATGTAAACATTTCATTTTTTCAAAATGCATACCAGTGGTTGTGAAGTGCCATTTTAGCTTAATTAAGTTCTTATAACTTGAAAAACATCTATACTTAATATCTCCATTGCTGGAAATTTGGGCAGCAACGTTACTAAATTGGGTTACGAGTTTCGCTCACCGCTTCGATCTCGTCGTTTGTTTTGTCGCGTTGTTGAGTTCGGGCTTTCTTCAAAGTGTAGTAAGGTGGAAGAAGAATGGTTCTTGGCACATAAGGTAAGAATTATCCTCTTCTAAGTATATTTAAATTCGTTGAAGTCATGGCTAAATCATGGAACGAGAAATACGAAAAATATACCGTAAATCGTATATGATATTGTTGTTGGCTCATGGGCTGTTTGTGGACTGTTTTGAAGATGTTCTTGATCTATTTATGGCTAGAATTTTTGGAACATATTTTATTATATTGTTGTTGTAATTTCGATTGATGTTTAACATGTTTATGAAGAAGGAGAAGTTATACGGCATAATGGTATGTTGTGTATATAGGGGCTGTTTTGATCACGTTCTTGAGTTGTTAATGATGGGGACCCTTAAGAAATGACTTAATTATAAGGTTGTTGGTGTTGTTGTTGAGGATTTGGCCGAGTTAAAATTCTCGGGGTTGGTTGAATATATAGGGGAAATGCTGCCCGATTTCCGTTAAGTCCTTAACTAATGGAAACCCTAAACGAGAAAGTATGAGTTAAAGAATAAGTTCTATAAGCGATGGGCTACGTGTTTACGAAATAGAAAGTATATTTACTAACAATAGCATTACTTTTATATTAAATAGGATAAAGGAGCAACGAAGCGAACGAGATTACGATTAATCATTAACTGGTATGTGAAGTTAACCCTTCTTTCTTTTGGCATGATCTTTATGAAACGAACAGACGATGTGTATATGGTTCCAAGGAAATTCCTATTCTTAGAGCCACTATGATGGCTAATGTTCTTGATTCCCTTAATGTTCTTGATTCCCAGAACTTACTTTATTATATTTTGATACGTACATATGGTTCCAGAGTTCTATTTTGATATAATTCACAGTGACATTCGAAAAGTATTTGCTATGACTATTGTCTTGATTTGCAAATGACGGTTCGTTTTGATTATTCCAGTGAGTCTCAGATATGATTTAAATTGCATATAGTTGCTCATTACTCTGCTCGTGCGTGCCTCAATATGTCTTTCACTGAGTCCCGGGCCAGGCCACGTTTTCGTGCACAGTTTCACTGCATTGTTCACCGAGTCCCTCGCTAGAGGGCCGAGACACGTTATATATATATATATATATATGATGTGATGATATGATGGTGTGATGATGTGATGGTGTGGTGATGTGATGGTGTGATGATGTGATTATGGCGCCAAGGATGGTATGTGGCAACCTTATTCACCAAGTCCCTCACTAGAGGGCCGGGACACGTTATATATATCATCTATGATATTGATATGCATGATTTTCATTTCATAAGGCAAGTGTATTGATTTTTTAAAATTATACTTGTTTATGGTAATCTCTATTTCAGTTACGATCCTTTTTACTGTATTTCATGCTTTATATACTCAGTACATATTTGGTACTGACCCCCTTTCCTCGGGGGGCTGCGTTTCATGCCCGCAGGTACAGATAGTCGGTTTGGTGACCATTCAGTATAGGACTTCCACTCAGCTGTCTTGGAGAGCTCCGTTGTTCTGGAGTCTAGACTTTTAATAAAGATCTCATGATATATATATATATATATATATCCAGGGGTACGGCGGGGACCTGTCCCGTCATATGTTACTGTTGATACTCTTAGAGGTTTGTAGACATATGTGTGGGTTATGTATAAGCTCTGTTCAGCTGTGTCTATACGCTGTGCTATGTATATGTTCGTCTGTAATGGTAGCCTTGTTGGCTAGCATATGACATGATATTGATGTGTAGTGGCTGCCTTGTCGGCTTGCGTATCGTTTTATTATTTGATCAGTTATGACTCCTCAGGAGACAATTATCTCTGAATAGACATATATGACGACATTATGAACCGTTGGAGTTCTTTTGCAAGTTTCCATGTTATGCATAGATTCAGTTTGATTATTTGTAGCAGGTTCGTATACGGGTGTCCAGTTCGGGCACTAGTCATGGCCCATGGGGTTGGGTCGTGACACTAGGTTTGCTACAACTATGGTAGCTGATGTGGGAGATCGTATATACCGATTTGTTAGTGCATTGGGACCACATTTAATTGATGACTGCTAATCTGCCTTGCTTCAGACATGTATGGATATTTCCTACATTCAAACGCACGCTTAGAATCTTGAGGAGCGTCTGCAACAACAGAGGGTCGAGCGTGAGCATGATAGGGTTATAATAAGAGATCTATATCTTCCGGTGCTGCTAGTGAGTTCAGAAGGGGTTAGAGGCAACAATATTCTAGACACTGAGGCCATTCAGTGACTAGTGCACCTGCGCGTTTTGCAGGTCAGAGATTTGATCGATCTGCTTATTCAAGACTAGGTCAGGGTTCCAGAGCTTCAGGATCTTAGTATAGAGGTGATTCAGGCCAGATAATTCCACATTTAACATGATGTGATCAATGTGGTAAGGTACATACTGGACAGTGCCGTTTGGGTTTAGATGTTTGTTATGCCTGCGGTCAGCCAGGTCATATTATGCGGGAGTGTCCATTGAGAGGTGGTGGAGGTATAGTTCAGCCCACAGGATGAGTAGCTGGTTCGTTATCATCCCAACGTCCTCCAGGGAAAGCTCTCAGACATCTGCAGGTCACGGTAGAGGTAGAGGGGGAGCGTCCACCTCAAACAGTCCTCAGAACCGCATTTACGCACTGCCTGGTCGACAGGATATTGAGTCTTCGCCTGATGTGGTTACAGGTTTACTATCAGTATCTTCTCATGATATATATGCATTGATTGATTCAGGTTCTACCTTATCATATGTTTGCCCTTTTATCGCTAATGAGTTTGGGGTGAAATTTGAGTCGATTAAACCTTTTGAGGTGTCTATACTTTTGGTGATCTGGTGACAGCTAGATGGGTATATAGGATTTGTGTGGTTATAGTCTGTGATCGTAATACTATGACATATTTGATTGAGTTAGATAGGATAGACTTTGATGTTATTATGGGTACGGATTGGTTGGCATTTTGTTATGCTAATGTTGATTGTAGAACAAAGATGGTTCGATTTATGATTCTAAGAGAGCTAGTTCGGGAGTTGAAGGGTAATATAGCATCGCCGAAACATAAATGTGAGTTTTGGTTTAATTTTGTGACTTCTGGGGCTTATTATTTTAGTTGTGGTATTCGGGTGGATACACAGAGGATTGAAGCTGTGAACACTTGACCGAGACCCACAACACCCACGGAGGTTTACTATTTTCTAGGTTTGGCAGGCTATTATAGGAGATTCATAGAAGTTTTTCTTCTATTTCTGCACCACTGACGAAGCTGACCTAGAAATAAGCTAAGTTTCAGTGGATACAGATTTTTGAGCGTAGTTTTCGGCAGTTGAAGAGCATATTGACTTCGGCTCAAGTTTTGACACTTCGAAAAGGATCATAGGGCTATGTTATTATTGTGATGCCTTAGGGTTTGGGCTAGGTTGTGTGTTGATGCAGCACAATATACTTATTCCTTACGCTTCAAGGTAGCTGAGAAAGCTTGAGAAGAACTATCCAACCCATGACCTAGAGTTAGCTGTGGCGACTCAAACATTGAAAATGTAGAGGCATTACTTCTATAGTGTTCATGTAGATATTTATATAGACTATAAGAGTCTCCAGTATATTTTCAAGCAGAAGGAGTAGAATTTGCAGCAGAGGCGATAGTTACAGCTATTAAAAGATTATGATGTTAGCATTTTGTATCATCATGGGAAGGCAAACGTAGTAGCTGATGCTCTTAACCGTAAATCCATGAGTATCTTATCATGTCTTCAGCTAGAGAAAAGGGAGTTAATTCGTGAGCTTCAGTAGTTAGCTAGCCTAAGAGTCCGGTTATTGGACTCGGGCGATATGGGAGTTACTATTCATGATGCAGCAGTTCCATCTTTAGTAGCTGAGGTGAGGGAGCGCTAGTACGAGGACGCCATGTTAGTTCATTATAGAGATACATATCCTCAGAAGAAAAAGTCATCATTCGAGATTTCTACAGGCGGAGTTCTCAAATACCGAGGTAGACTGTGTGTTCTTGATGTTGCAGAATTACTGTCACACCCCGATCTTACTAGGGCGTTATGGGCACCCGACCCCATACCCGGAGCCGAGCGAACCCGCTGACTCTTATTACCCACATAGTCTCTTTTGAACTCTTAAATCAAATATAATGCAATACATAGTAAAGCTTTCAAAATCTTTCTTTTCATCGTACTCAATTCAAATATAATCTGTGATCATATGGACTTTATAACATAACATAAAATGACACATAGGCTGGTGGAGCCGTTTACAGTACCAACACTCTATACCCACGACTCTGTCAGCAAAGTCTCTAACTTCGAACAAGACATCATAGCATAGTACTCTGACCCGGCAACACTCCATAGCAAATGGAGCTTGCCAACTCCGCTGGGACATCTTCTATAATTGCTTCAACTCATCTGGGTGTGCCTGCGCGGCATGAAACGCAGTCCCCGAAGAAAGAGGGTTAGTACGAGCAATGTACTGAGTATGTAAGGCATGAATAATAACATATGAGGGACACATAGTATGGGTAATGACACAAGGAGATATAGAGCATATGGTGAGATGAAAGAGTAACCTATACGTATGAATGCCTTTTGACGGTACCATGCATGATTAGTGCTGCGGAACGCGCAGCCCGATCCATACATATCATATTTTGCTTCATTTGAAAACATTTCTTTTCATATATATAGAAAATAGAACATGTCATATCATAGCGCCGAATACGTCGACTCCCTCACTTATGTCCCGCGTCAGGGCATCCCGCGTCCGGGATGATATTACGCCAACTGACCAAGTAGCAATGTGTCTATAGCGCCTCATATCTCCCTTCCCCATATTCCCCATATACATATACATATATCATATACATATATCATATAAGCAGCATGCATGAGAGCCCAAAGAAAGTCATGTATCTATCGGAGTGACGTAAGGTCGGTAACCTCCGATTACATCATGGAATAATCATCATGACTTTGTCTCACCTTGAAGGAACAATTATTATAAGGTGAGACTAGCAACGAATAGCAGCGTTAAGACTCGATGGGTACGTACATAAATCGACAGATGAAGGCTCAGAAACAAGGTTCGGGTCAATCCGACATAGTATAAGAAAGTTATGAGCGTTTGAAGTACAGAACCTTCTACGAACGTTTCGGAAGCCATTTTTGGAAAATCAAAGCAATAATCATATCAAGTACCTTTTTAACATGAAATCGTTCTTATCATAGTCATCATAGAAATATTCTCATGCTCGACATCATCAATGTCATTGTAAAACATATCCATCGTTATTGTCATAAGATCTTACAAAATCATAAACCTCTGTTTTGGTAGAATACGGACACTTTGGAAAAACATTTACGAGTTATCGGAAGAGAATCATGCCTTGGAATCATAAACATCGAACTTCCGAAAACAAGAAAGATATGGAAACAATTATGAAGTCATAACATCGCAATCATGCCTTCAAAAGAATGGGACGAGCCTTAACATACCTGTTCCACGTCCTATTAGCTATTCTTAATTGTCCAAGCTCGCTACCGCTAGTCTACATTCAAGAAGATTGACGCCATCATTAGATTCGTCACCATATACTTGTCTTAATCCTTCAAATGAATTAATTTATAATCTGCCGAAATTTCGGCAGCATCTCCCCCGTAAATACACTATCCCCGAGAATCTAACTCGGCCAATTTATCAATCAACAATCCGAGAATTCAACTCGGCCAAACTATCAACAACAATACCAACAATCATACCAACAACATCAACAATCAATTCAAGGCGCATTCTACATTAACAACCTTTATCATGCAATTCAACGGCATTTCATTTATATTCAATTCAATTCAATTCACATAATATTCAAAACAACCCAATCAACATACCACTTCACCCGAAACCTTCCAAGTTCAACAAGAACAATAACAACCTATTTCCTTCTTTCAAATTCAACCACAACAACCCAACTTACAATCTTCCAACACATGTCTCATTTCCAAATTCATGAACTATATTTACAACCTATACATTATCAAATTTATTCTTACAACTATGAGAAACCACACTAACGTCACATTAACTTCTTCAATAATGCAAAAACGATTTCAATTTCATCTCAAGCTACCAAACCTTCACTTTACATGATGGAATCCACAACACAACAATCAAACTACTAAATAAAATTAATTCATCACATCTTACCAATACCCCTCTTATTCGGCCAACACCATACATATTCATATTTCATGAATTTAATCCATTTCCACATACTTCAACACTCACAAATCATCTATAACACATGAAAAGAAAATTGAGCACATACCTTCTTCATCTAACCTCTTAGCTTAGCCAGGGTTTGTAAATCACTCCAATAAA
This sequence comes from Lycium barbarum, assembly GCF_019175385.1. Classification (NCBI taxonomy): domain Eukaryota; kingdom Viridiplantae; phylum Streptophyta; class Magnoliopsida; order Solanales; family Solanaceae; genus Lycium; species Lycium barbarum. Next base: position 94,545,015 of record NC_083341.1, read on the forward strand.
TTCTTGGTTTGCTCCAACAACTCCTTCATGTTAATGAGGACCTTCCATTTGGTGGAAATACTAGAAGAAAATATTTTTTCTTGATCAATTTCTATGACCTTATATTTTGGACCCATGGCCGAATGGCCTTGTTTTCTTTCTCCAAGTTTTCTTCTTGGAGTTTTCATGAATAATTGTCTTATTTTGTGAGCAATTGTCCACATATATATTGAGCCTCATCAAATAGAATGTGGACACATGCCCCTTCTCCAGTTTTCTTGAAGTTTCTTAAAAATAGTCAAAGAAGACTAATTGTCTTCTTAAGCAAGTTTTGGTCCATATATCTTTATAATTTGCCCCATTAAATAAAATTGTGGACATATACCACACAGGCCACACGGCCAACATGGCCCCTTCAAGAACCTTCATGAATATTTTGTGAAATTCCCATTTTGCCCCTAGCCTTCCACAATATTACCATGAACCACTTTGTGAATTTCCCTTTTTACCCTTAGCCTTTCTCAATATTTCCATACTAATAACCAACTTGTACATTAAAATAATTTTGGAAATTCTTCTTGCCCTTAACTTCTCACAATTATCTTGAATTATCCGAATGTGCAAAATGCGGGCTATAACAATTACATCGTCAGAGTATGAGGAAAACTCATTATTCTCGCTATTCTATTCATCCGGGGATGACGAAGATGTATCATGATATTAAGGAAGTCTGTTAGTCGGATGGAATGAAGAAAGACGTAGCAGAGTTCGTGGCCCTGTGTCACGCCCCAAAACCCACCCTAGACGTGACCGGCATCCGACGTCACGAACAACATCGGAAGAACCTAAACAACACAATAATGATACTTGAACCCGCCAGGTTCAACATTCGCCTCCAACAATTTATAAATTAAATGCAACACATCATGAACACATGAATTAAATCAGCGGAAGTCTTTATAAGTAATAGCCATCAACGTGGCAAACACCCATTAACTCGTACGAGACTTTTGACAATCTACCCACAATTCTGACAACTATCTATGGAGCTTCTAAGAGACATAACAATCGTTAAACTTCGGGACACAGCCCGGAAATCTAGAATAATAAATGAAGCAGGAAGTGTCCCACGAACAAGGATGTGGGCTCACCGAATCCACAGCAGTAGCAAGTCCTCTTAAGCGTCGAAAGTATCACGAACCTGCTCTTCTTCGTTACCTAACATACCATCAAAAACAACAATGGTATATGCCTGAGTACTTTCGTACTCAGTGAGTGCCTCGGGACAACAAGTGTTATGAAAATAAAATATAATAATATATAAAGAAATCAGTTCTGAAAAAGATAGCATAAAACAGTCATTCCGCTTTGTGATTCTCAATATCATTTATTAAACAGTTTACAAATCCATTAATCAATATATAAACAAGTATTCAACATATGCATCTCCATAAGAATTATCAAAACCGATTATGAAATCTTTTGTTAAGTTACAACTTTTAATTATGCCTTTCAAGTGATCATGATTGGCAACAACAGTTCCATGAGATATTACGAATATTACACATGCCAACACAGGCCCAAGAATCAATCACATCGTGCATAGCGCACCACACATGAACATATATCATTTGCTTAACAGCTTATCAAGTCATTTCAAAATCCCAGTTGCAATTATGCTTAGTTCCATAATAAGGATGGATATCATAACCGCCCGTATAAGCCTAAATCAATATCAACAACACTACGTAATACACCGAAATATGAATTCACGGTGGCTACTCTTCCTCCCAAATAGCAAGGCACACTGCGCAATACACCGGAGTATGGATTCACGGTGGCTACTCTTCCTCCCGAATAGCAAGGCCATTAATGCACCCCAGGTAGCGAACCCGGAAGTGGCCACTCTTCCTCCCGAATGGCAAGGCAATTAATACACTAGGATCCATAGTGGCTACTCTTCCTCCCGAATAGCAAGGCAAACACATCGGAATATAAAAACCTCGGTGACCACTCATCCTCCCGAATGGCTAGGCATAAACATAACAATAAAGTCCATAGCATAGAAGCCGATTCACCAATTGTCTCAAAGCAGTCATACCGTCAATAACATTAAAGCTCATTACGCATATCGATCAACGAAAGACATATCAACTTAACTCTTTACCATTTACCATGCCAAACATTTCACTTACGAATCCAATATCACCACAAGCCACTCACAGGAAACAAGATATGAAGCAAGCCACTCATAAGCAAACTAATCAATCAATTGATACCCGGGTTAGGAAACCACGGAGGCTAAACGTCCTCTGAACTAGCACAACTTTCCCATACAGGCCCAAAAACAAAAACAAAATACAAATCATGTCATATTACCAAATTATCAATCATGGCTTAGAGCCGAATCTCACTTCTCAAGTCATCATCTCAAATAGAGGCATTTCAAGTTACAACCGATTGAGAATCTTATTCAAATATCTTATTCAATTTCACGTTTAAGAAACCCATTTTACAACAAAACAAGTTGAAGGTCCAACCTTTAGAAGATTAAGATCAATAATCCAATAATGGGAAAAAAGCTAGTTTCACAAAGTAATATAGTTCGTGTAAGGTTCGATGTGGGCTTGACCCTACGCACGGATGACCTTGTTTAAAAGAAATCATCTTTATAGTCAAATTATCATTACGGACCATTATGCCATATTGAAAGGATAAGTCATTCCAACCAATGTTTGAAAACGTATAACTTCTTTACGAATGATTTCCATGTTTTAAATCATCAATGATAATATCATTACCAACCCTTAACCATCATTATTAAACATATCTTATAGAGGAAAACATTCATAATATCACATACATATATAGGGTTTGTTAAAATCTAGGTTAAATGTGGGTTTGTCCCCTCACACACATTAACCACTATTTAAACATGAATTAGAGTTCAAGGAACATGAAAAGATTGCTTTTTCCTTTCATTCATTAAAGAATCTTGAAATTTAATCCATCCTTAAATTACTCCCAAAATAGCCCAATATACCTTATATGCCAATGCTTGTATACACTTCTTTATTTCCGTATATCCATAGTATAACAATAACAACAACTACAGCCAATCCCACGATAATCCAACCCACGAAACAGCTCATAACAACCACCAAACAGTCCCCAAAATATCATCACAAAACAACCACGAAAATCATATAAAACAGCCCCCCAAAATATCGTCACAAAACAGCCCGGTATACGTTTTGTATACAATATCTTCATACACTTTATTCTTCCAAATTTCAAGAACAACAACTTATAAAAAATATCAATAATTATTTTATATCAATATCCAACTAATCCTACCCATTTAATCATACCAAAACAGCCCACAAATCATTTGATATCCAAAAATTATAACCGAACTTCAAATGCCATTTTCTCTATTCTAACTCGTCAAATCTATCAATGATAAGGATAAAAACATCATTAAAATCTTAGGCATACCTTATGTGAGCAGATACCACGAATAAAACATCCCCCAAGTTCAATTTTTAGCTTAGAACGACGGCAACAACTTGTTCTACACTTTATCCTTCACGAGCCTCGGGATTCGGGGTCTTGAACTTGATTGATTCACCACTTTCTCCCTCTAAATCTCCTCTCTCTCTCTCTCTCTCTAAAAATCTGAAGGTTTGGTAGGGGAAATGTGGCTGCTAGGGCTGAACATTTCCCTTAAATACCAAGGGAAATGGGCCTGACCCGGTTTTGAATTGGGTTGGGCCAACAGCTTGACCTTCCTGTCTTAAAACGCCCATAGCTCCTCATCCCGATATCACATGGAGGCCCACGACCTATGGTTGGAAAGGTATTTCAAATATCTACAACTTTAGTTCTTTGAGTTTTCCAAATTCCCAATAAATAATGGGGTGATGGCCTCCCGAAGTCAGAATCGGCTGAAAACGTACTGTTTTCACTGTGTTACGCCCCAAGGGACGGTCCGTAACACGTGTTACGGCCCGTAACTTGGAGCGTAACACTGGCCAAATTTCCAGTAAGGTACTGGAAATTTTGGGCACGTTACGGCCCCAAGTTACGGCCCGTAACGTGGGCGTAACGCAGACCAAATTTCCAGTGCGGACAGGCGTTAGTAAAACTGGCATAACTCTTTGCAAAGATGTTCGTTTGACCCCCATAATATACCGTTGGAAAGCTATTTCAAAGCCCTACAACTTTCATTGAGGAAGTCTTTCCAAATTCGTAACACATGTTCACGAACATCGCCCAGAAGACAGACCTACCAAAACTTAGGCGAATTTAAGAGCCCTCAAGAACCTCGATTGTTGGTTTGACTTCAAAACGACCATTTTCCACCCGAAATCATCAAGAATGGGTTCACATAGATAAAATATCATATTGACACTAGATATTTACATACTCACACCTTGTTCAAGTTTACGGGGTGTTACACCCTGTGTCCTAATTGCCAACAGGTGAAGATAGAACATTAGAAACCCGGTGAATTATTACAAGCTATGAAAATTTCGACGTGGAAATGGGAGGAAATTAATATGGATTTCATTACAGGCTTGCCTCATTCCCAGCGTGAGTTTGATTCCATATGGGTGATTGTTGATAGACTTACTAAATCAGCCCATTTTCTGCCAATCAGGACTACTTCCTCAGCCGAAGATTATGTGAAGCTTTATATTAAGAAGATAGTCCGATTTCATGGTGTTACCGTATCTATCATCTCCGACAGGGGTGCACAGTTTACAACTAATTTCTAGAGGTCCTTCTAGAAGGTTTTAGGTACTCAAGTGAGTCTTAGCATAACATTTCACCCCCAGACAGACGGACAGGCTGAGCGTAGTACTTAGACCCTCGAGGATGTGCTACGGGCATGTGTGTTAGGCTTCAGACGTAGCTGGGTTAATCATTTGCCTCTTGTTGAGTTTACGTATAATAATAGTTATCATTCCAGTATCCATATGGCCCTGTATGAGGCTCTATATGGGCGAAGGTGTAGGTCACCCATTGAATGGTCTGAAGTGGGGGAAACTAAGTTAATAGGGCCAAATTTGATCCAACAAGCAGTGAAGATGGTCAAGCTTATAAAAGATCAATTATTGGCAACTTAGAGTCGTCAAAAATCTTATACAGAAAAATGCCAAAGAAATTTAGAATTTCAGGTTGATGATTAGGTATCTCCTATGAAAGGTGTTATGAGATTCGGCAAGAAGGGTAAGCTTAGTCCTCGGTATGTTGGACCTTAAATGATTGTACGTAGAGTAGGCCAGGTGTCCTATGAGTTAGATCTACCTTCAAAGCTAGAATTAGTCCATCCAGTCTTCCATGTATCGTTACTTCATAAGTGTATAGGAGGTTGTTACACCTTGAAAAAAATTTCGTTGATGCACAGTAAATAAACTAACAAAGAGCACGAAGTATACGGTATTTCGATAAGTAGGGAATGACATCTGATGACCCTAATTAAGATTTCAAAGATGTTCCAGATAGGGGGAGAAAGTTGCCAAGAGAAGGCAAGGCATACGAGAGGTATCGAAAAGGAATTGCGAGTAACAAGTTAACGAGGATTTAACAATGCTTTGGAGAAGAGTTATAACGTCCCTTAGATTGTTAATGAGGTAATAAACAAGTGCTAAGAAGGTTCCATAAGGATTGGAGATCAAACGAGTCAACGAGAACGAACTTCGGAAAATTGGGGCTTATATGGCCAAACATACTGGCCGTATAAAACATACGGACCGTATGTTGGACCGTACAATCAGCCCAGATTGGCACCCCTCTCTTGACCAAATCTACGGCCAGACATATGGTCAGTATAATTTATACGGACCGTATGTTGGTCCGTAGAACAAGTCGGGATAGAATTTGGTGTATTAAATAAGGGATCCAAGTTTCATTTCATTTTATTTCCCTATCACACCCCTTCTCTCTAAAACATGTCTCTACATTTCTTCCACAATAATTCAAGGGATATTAGTGATCAACAACATAAACTAAGTGAATCAAGTGTAAGAAACCCATTAAAGTTCATCCAAGGCAAGGAATCCAAGAGAAGGTGAAACTAGGGTTTTGGCTCAAGTGAAGTATTTCCACCCAAATCTTGTTCCTACATCATATAAGGTATGATTTATGGTATTTCCATGTTGGTAAGGTATTTGAAAGTTGAAACACTTGGGTTGTAGAAGGATAGAGAAAAATGAGTCATGAATGTGGAAATAGTGCCATTTTGAGTAATATCTTGAATTGAGTCATGATTCTTGATGTGTTGTGATATGGATATGTTATAAATGATGTTAAGAACACGGGATAGGAAATGTATATGAATGAACGTAGTCGTGTGTTATGACCATGGATATGGGTGATTGGGAGTGAATTGAGAAATATAGATAATGTGGATAAATAAAGACTATTGTTATGATATTGTGAATGTATTATTGACGTTTGGGAGTTGACATACGATATGGAGGAATGTCGTATAAATAAAGGAGATGCTATCCAATTTTCTCTAGTTTTAGTCGTGTATGTTAGCTATTGATTTCTAATGATAGTATAACTTTAATGAAGGTAGAAACGTGAGCGTTGAAGGAGAACGCGCAAATGGTAAAATAGTTGAACGGAAAGGTATGTAAGTCTAACTCTTCCTTTCTAACAATTAAACGACGTTTCGTTCGCATTCAAACCAACTAGCGTTACAAGCTACCATTGCTAATCGTTCTTTCATATATTGATCAAAACTTGTTTAAGCATGACTTAGGGAACTTGGGCAGTCCATACACCATACAAAACAGTTTCATACACACGGCTAATCAACACACATCGCATTTCCATTCTTACTTAGCAAATTTCCAGTTTTAACTTGCAACAACACAACACTTTTACTGACTTTACTTTCATGAATCTTGGAACTGTTTTAGCATCATTTTCATTCTTGCAACAGCCCACAATAATTTCAGTTTTAACTTGAATCATGGCATTTTACATTCGCTAAACGTTTGCAACAAGAATCAACATTCAACACACACAATTTTTTACTTCTAACTTCCAAAAACTGTCCACGGTTTTGGACTGCCTTTACACCTCAATATAATTCATTTCTTTAACACCCCAATTCACATATTCAACATGCATACAATACACCACAATGTCCATAACAACAACAATTGAAATGTGACCCAAAACAGTCCCTAATTCTCCCTAAAACAGTCCCTACTACACGGCTACAACACCCTTCCACCATTTCATGATTTTCATCCGTTTATCCAACTACAATGCATTCAATCCATTTCCAATACATGTTCAACAAGATTAAGCATGACTTCATTAGAATCTTCAACACATGATTCATTTTAAATTCGAGCAAAAACAGTCCAATATCCAACATGCAACATCACAACCAAACTCCTACAATCTTTGTTCATTTACATATGTTGATACATATTCAATTCACCAACAATACATGCACAATGAAATCAGTCATGAACTCACCTGACACACGGCTCACTCCCTACTTCAACTACAACCACAATCCAACAACAACTTTAATGAACTATACATTCAAATCATCATGCAACACAAGAAACAACAAACATTCTTACCTTTCAATCTTGTGCTTCACTTGGCCGAAACTTCAATCTCTTTGGGTGCTTCACTCTCTCGGCTAGCTCTTAGCCGAGAGCACCTCTCTCTACACTCTTCTTTCTCTAACTTTGGGTGTTGAAATGAATTGCTAAAGTGGAGTGAATCAGAATTTTGTGTCTATATGTCCCCCCACCTTGACTTGGACATGTGGATCACACTAAATTGAGTCAAGATTCCTTGACCACAACCTTGAAAGGCACGGCCAAACATGGTCCAAAAGTGGACTGATTTTTGGTCTTTCCAATCCCACTTATTAATCCAATTATGGTTAGTTTAATCCCAATTTTCCATTAATAGTTTAATGCCACACAAAAATTGTGGATAAATTGTGACTCGACACGAAACCGGAAGTTAAAATCTCTACTTCATATCTTAAGATAGTCTTGCCTTTAACTTGTCGCGCTTATTTTAAAACGCCCCGACGTATGAAAATACGGGACATAACACCCGGGACTCAGTGAAGGATATAGCGGTAAGCACGAGCAGAATAACAAGCAACCACATATATGCAATTCATCTTTTGAGACTCAATAGATAAGTAACTAACCAGCTCTAAAGTGTCAGGATAATAATCATATTCAGTTCTTTTTAAATCTCATTACAAGTTATAGCGAGGAACGTTTCAGATTTCATGTACATGTATCAATTTAACATGGTGTAACTTTTGATAGTCAAGTATGCCATTAATTATGCAATTCTTTAAAAGTAGGAACTTCTATACATCATTCATTAGTCAATCATATAGTAGGCTCGTGACCATAACATTACGGAATGAATAGAATCATAAGTCATGCATGGAACTAGAGAGTAGAATTTACCCCAAGGTTCATATCATTTCTTACTTACGTCTAGGACATGCCAAAAGAAAGAAGGAATAGGCTTTACATACCTTTAGCGTTTAGTCGTATTATAACTTGTACTTGCTGCCCAATAGTACGTATCCTATATCAAGATATCAAGAGCTACAATTAGTCTACGAGGGACTTCAATATGTATTTTGACGTTAACAATCCCTTTCCAACATTTAGACGACGTTTCGTTCGCATTCAAACCAACTAGTACTACAAGCTAATATTGTTAGTCATTCTTTCATGTATCAATCCGAACTTGTTTAAACATGACTTAAGGGAGCTTTGGACAGTCCGTACATCATTTAAAACAGGCCCTTATCCACTGCCAAACAACACACACAACATTACCATTTTCGCTTCGCAATTTTCCAAATTCAACTACAACGACAACAACACGTTTACAACATTACTTATATGATTATTGGAACTGTTTTAGCATCATCTTAACTCTTACAACAGCCCACAAACCATTTCAATTTTAACTTGAATCATTAAACTTTACTTTCACTATACGTTCATAACAATAACCAACATTCAACATACACTAATTCATTCCTAACATTAAAACAGTCCACGGTTTGGACTGTTTTCCCCCTTCAACATGATTCATTTCTTTAACACCTCAATTCACATATTCATAATGCATAAAATACACCACAATGCCCATAACAACAACAATCAAAACATGACACAAAACAGTCCATAAATTCCTCTAAAACAGCCCCCTACACGGCTTCAACACAACTACAACAACTTCATGATTTTTATCCATTTATCCACACTACAACACATTCAATTCCTTCCCAATACATGTACAAGAAGATTAAGCATGATTCCATTTAAGTCTACAACACACGGCCCACTTCAACTTCAAGAAAAATAGTCCAATACCAATATGCAACATCATAAACATACTTCTACAATCTTTGTTCATTTACATATGTTGACACACGTTCAACCCATCAACAATACATGCAAAATGAGACCAACATGGCTTCACCCAAGCTCACGGCTCACCTCAACTTCAATCACAACAACAAAACAACAACAACATGCATGAATTATACGTTCAAATCATCATACAACACAAGAAAAATGATCATTCTTATCTTGTAACTAAACACTTCAATCGGCTAGCCCTTCACTTTCACTTCTTGAATTTTAACACTTGCTCTTGCTATTCCACTGAATGCTACACGTTAATACACCTTTAGGGGAGTTAAATTATCCAAGAAACTGATTTTTTTGGAGTAATTTGGAGGAGGGTGTTCTCGGCCAGCTTGTAGCCGAGAGCCTCTCTCTCTATCACTATATTTTCTACACTTTGAAATGTTGAAATGAGCTAGTTAGTTGATAGTGAATCAGCATTTTGCCTTATATGTGAGTTGTAAGGGTTGGACAAGTGTCCCACTCAATATTTGGGTCAAATATTTTTTGACCATCCCACTAAACTACACGGCCAACTATGGCTATTTTTAATGGACTGATTTAGTTTTCCAATCCCACTTAATAATCTAATCATGGTTAATTTAATCCCAATTTTCCATTAATGCTTCTATACCAAACGAAACTTGTAGGTAACTTGTGACTTGAAATGAAACCGGAAGTTAAAGTCTCTACTTTGTACCTTAAAATAGTCTTGTCTTTAACTTGTCGCGTTTAGTTTAAAACGTCCCAATGTATGAAAATATGGGATATAACATTATGTTATTTCTCATGTTGCTTATTATGCTTCTATATTGAACTCAGTCATGTCTAGTTCTATCAAATCTGCCTTGGTGCAGCGATTACATATGACAACCGAACAGTCTTTATACACTAGTCTTGCTAAAACAAAATCCCCTACTGGTGTAGCTACCTCGAATGGTTTTATAGATTCAGATTTTATCCCAATTTTACTAGCAACAAAAGAGGAAATATATGATAATGTGGAGCCTAGTTCTATCAATGCATATACATCTCGGGAGAAAATCGATAGTATACCTGAAACCACATTTGGCGACGCCTCCTGATACTGTCTGCTGGCTAAAGCATATATGCGGTTTGAAGGACCGCCAGAACTGGAAGCCCCTCCACGGCCTCTGCCACGGCCTACTAGTGTCAGAATACTTTGCCCCATAGGGCGCATAGCCACCGAAGAGGAAGAACCACCAACTGATCCCGTAGGCTGAGCGGTGCCACCTGCACCACCCCCAAATCGACACTCCCTCATAGTATGGCCCTGACGGCCGCAAGAGAAACAAGCACCAGTAATGAAACGGCATTCCCCTGGATGGCGTCTGCCACATCGAGGACACAGAGGTATAGGTGGTCTCATCTGGCCTGTATTCCTGTGCATCTGAGAACCTGAAGTCATGGAGCTTTGACTAGCTCCCGAATACCCCGTTCTATCAAACCTCCTACCAGTAAATTGTGGAGGTGCATTCCGTGCCGACTGGGAAGGATATCTACTATACTGCTGTTGGGGCTGCTTGCCCCGAAAGTCACCAGAAAAGTACCCAGCTGATCTAACTCTCTTACGCTGACCCCTGTCCTGCTCCCTATCAAATCGACGCCTCCTCTGTCGTTCCTCAACCCCCTGTGCATATGCCTGCACTCGAGCGACATCCATACCGGGTTGAGAAGCCATTGCCATACAACTATCAATCAAGTAATTATCCAGCCCCATTACGTAACGATGGACCCTATCTGCCATGTCAGCTACAATAGTGGGCGCGTAGCTAGCCAGTGAATCAAACTCGAGGCTATAATCTCGAACACTTCTACCATTCTACCTCAGGTGTAGAAATGTGTCAGCTCTGGCTCGCCTCATCTCCGGAGGCAGAAAGTGACCCAGAAAAGCCTCCACGAACTCATCCCATACTGTTGGTGGAGCATCCTCACCCCTGGACAACTCCCAGGACTCATACCAATTAATCGCTACGTCACGCAACCGATATGAAGCCAATTCAACCGACTCAGTCTCGGAAGCTTTAGTCACCCGCAACGTACGCAGCATCTGTCGAATAAACTCCTTTGGATCCTCCGCGGGCTTCGACCCATAAAATTCTGGGGGGTTACAAGTCAAGAAATCATGGACCCTGAAACTATCGTGTCTGTCTGCATAATCACCTCCTAACCCGCGTCTGCGAGCCTGTCCCGATACCAACCTGGTCAACAACGGTACTGCGTCACGCATAGCCCTATCCTCCGCCCCTGGCTGGAGAGCTGGAGGCTCAGGTGCTGGAACCTCAGGAGCTGGTGGTAAATCTGTCTCCTAACCTGCAGCTGCTGCTGCCCTAGGCTCCTCTGATAATGGTGTGTAGCGGAGCTCGCTGACTGAAGCCTAATCTCAAGCACATATTGGGAATAAGCCCTAGTAACCCTTCGAGTCTGACTGGTCTCACCAACTACCGACTTGCCCTTCTGGGCGGCTGTCGCCTTCTTTGGAGGCATCGCTGTAAATATAACAATCTATTAGGAAAAGATTATCCTGATAATAAAACTCTATCGCACGATCTAGAATAAGAAGGAAAGATGACATCCTAAATGTCCTGTAGCTTCCTGTTTATAAATGTGGTGCACAACACATCGATAAACAAGACTCTACTCGACACGGTCTGTAGACACTCCGAGGATTAAACCGCTTTGATACCACTTTTATCACGACCCAACCCCGTAGGCCGTGACTAGTGTCCGAATTGGACACTCATATCACATGTTAACTATAATCTTTTATAACCAGCATATTATGAACTTATTTGTATAAAAGAAACAGGACGTTATTCTAAAGCTGTCACAATTCTGTATGTCGTAGGCACCTGTCTCCTGAGGAGTTACGATCTTCAACAATAACATATATATATTTACGCAAGCTGACAAGGCTGCCACTACACGCAACATCCCAAACATATATATATATATATATATATATATATGCAAGCCGACAAGGCTGCCATTACGAATGGGTACGCCCCAAACATAAGTCATATTCATACAACGCAACAACAACTATATACAGACCCACACATGTGTCCACAGACCTCTAAGAGTACTGACAGTATCATATGATGGGACAGGGCCCCGCCGTACCCCAAATAAACACATGCATATACAACAAAAGGGAGTTATACCACAAGCTAGGCTCTGGAACAAAGGAGCACTTCAAAGTAGCTGAATAGATACCCTAGGCTGGCGGATCTCCGAAACGAGCGTCTGTACCTGCGGGCATGAACGCAGCCCCCCGAAGAAAAGGGGGTCAGTACCGAATATGTATTGAGCATGTAAAGCATGAAATATAGTGATAGACTCATACTGAGACAAGGTGTGTAGGACCCAATGCAACAAACAAAATTTCATAAAACTTGCCTTTGAACATATTTCATCTATATCATTCTCATATCAATATCAATATAGAGTTTTGTAACTAAGGCTGAATAATCATTCTGTATATAACATATATAACGTGTCTCGGCCCTTTAGTGAGGGACTCGGTGATTATAATCATAGCATCATAACATAAACATATACGTGTCCCGGCCCTCTAGTGAGGGACTCGGTAATAAGGAATATATGCCCTCCTAGCCGCCATCTCCATATCATCATGTCATCATACATCATCATATCATCATATATATATATAGCGTGTCCCGGCCCTCTAGTGAGGGGCTCGGTGAGTAATATAGTAAATATGCGCACGAAAACGTGTCCTGGCCCGGGACTCAGTGAAGGATATAGCGGTAAGCACGAGCAGAATTATAAGCAACCACATATATGCAATTCATCTTTTGAGACTCAATAGATAAGTAGCTAACCAGCTCTAAAGTGTCAGGATCATAATCATATTCAGTTCTTTTTAAATCTCATTACAAGTTATAGCGAGGAACGTTTTCAGATTTCATGTACATGTATCAATTTAACATGGTGTAACTTTTGATAGTCAAGTATGCCTTTAATTATGCAATTCTTTAAAAGTAGGAACTTCTATACATCATTCATTAGTCAATCATATAGTAGGCTCGTGACCATAACATTACGGAATGAATAGAATCATAAGTCATGCATGGAACTAGAGAGTAGAATTTACCCCAAGGTTCATATCATTTCTTACTTACGTGTAGGACATGCCAAAAGAAAGAAGGAATAGGCTTTACATACCTTTAGCGTTTAGTCGTATTTTAACTTGTACTTGCTGCCCAATAGTACTTATCCTATATCAAGATATCAAGAGCTACAATTAGTCTACGAGGGACTTCAATATGTATTTTGACGTTAACAATCCCTTTCCAACATTTAGACGACGTTTCGTTCACATTCAAACCAACTAGTACTACAAGCTAATATTGTTAGTCATTCTTTCATGTATCAATCCGAACTTGTTTAAACATGACATAAGGGAACTTTGGACAGTCCGTACATCATTTAAAACAGGCCCTTATCCACGGCCAAACAACACACACAACATTACCATTTTCGCTTCACAATTTTCCAAGTTCAACTACAACGACAACAACACGTTTACAACATTACATATACGATTATTGGAACTGTTTTAGCATCATATTAACTCTTACAACAGCCCACAAACCATTTCAATTTTAACTTGAATCATTAAAATTTACTTTCACTACACGTTCATAACAATAACCAACATTCAAGATACACTAATTCATTCCTAACATTAAAACAGTCCACGGTTTGGACTGTTTTCCCCCTTCAACATGATTCATTTCTTTAACACCTCAATTCACATATTCATAATGCATACAATACACCAGAACGCCCATAACAACAACAATCAAAACATGACACAAAACAGTCCATAAATTCCTCTAAAACAGCCCCCTACACGGCTTCAACACAACTATAACAACTTCATGATTTTTATCCATTTATCCACACTACAACACATTCAATTCCTTCCCAATACATGTACAAAAAGATTAAGCATGATTCCATTTAAGTCTACAACACACGGCCCACTTCAACTTCAAGAAAAACAGTCCAATACCAACATGCAACATCATAAACATACTTCTACAATCTTTGTTGATTTACATATGTTGACACACGTTCAACCCATCAACAATACATGCAAAATGAGACCAACATGGCTTCACCCAAGCTCACGGCTCACCTCAACTTCAATCACAACAACAAAACAACAACAACATGCACGAATTATACCTTCAAATCATCATACAACACAAGAAAAATGATCATTCTTACCTTGTAACTAAACACTTCAATCGGCTAGCCCTTCACTTTCACTTCTTGAATTTTAACACTTGCTCTTGCTATTCCACTGAATGATACACGTTGATATACCTTTAGGGGTGTTAAATTGTCCAAGAAACTAATTTTTTTGGAGTAATTTGGAGGAGGGTGTTCTCTGCCAGCTTGTAGCCGAGAGCCTCTCTCTCTCTATCACTATATTTTCTACACTTTGAAATGTTGAAATGAGCTAGTTAGTTGATAGTGAATCAGCATTTTGCCTTATATGTGAGTTGTAAGGGTTGGACAAGTGTCCCACTCAATATTTGGGTCAAATATTTTTTGACCATCCCACTAAACTACACGGCCAACTATGGCTATTTTTAATGGACTGATTTAGTTTTCCAATCCCACTTAATAATCTAATCATGGTTAATTTAATCCCAATTTTCCATTAATGCTTCTATACCAAACGAAATTTGTAGGTAACTTGTGACTTGAAACGAAACCGGAAGTTAAAGTCTCTACTTTGTACCTTAAAATAGTCTTGCCTTTAACTTGTCGCGTTTAGTTTAAAACGTCCCAATGTATGAAAATATGGGATATAACATTATGTTATTTCTCGTGTTGCTTATTATGCTTCTATATTGATATTGATCATGCTTTACATACTCAGTACATTCTTCGTACTGACGTCCTTTTGTTTGTGGACGCTGCGTCATGCCCGCAGGTGGCTAGGGAGACAGACTTGGTTCATAGCTACATTACTCAGGGACTACATAGCGGAGCTCCATTTCTTTCGGAGCTAAAGCTTTTGGTTCTTATTCTTTTGTGTATATATTTATGGGCATAGCGGGGTCCTGTCATGTCTATATGATATGACATACTTTCCATAGAGACTCGTACACATTTGTATATAGTTAGATGTGTTTTAGCCTCGTCAGCTTATGTACATTGATATGGGCTTAGTTGTTAATGTTGATATAAAGGTATTGTTGCCCAATGGGATTCGTATGATTGATGAATATAAATGTATGATTTAATATGTGGCTCACCAAGATGTGAATGTAAAGGTATGTTAAGAGGTGCCCGGGTGGGCTAGCACCGGGTGCCCGTCGCGGCCCTCCGGTTGGGTCGTGACAGAGGTCCTTCCAGAGATGTACCAGTTGATGATGTTCAGGTTAGCAAGAAACTATCATATGAAGTGGTTCCTATTGCTATTCTAGATAGACAGGCTCGGAGATTGAGGACTAAAGACGTAACTTCAGTGAAAGTCCTTTGGAGGAATAGAATTGTCAAGGAGATGACTTAGGAGGCTGAAGAAGATATGAGATCCAGGTATCCACACTTGTTTCCACTTTCGGAGGAGGTCCAAACAGAAGCACCACTGTTTTCAGATACGTAATATTTCAATCCTTATGACTACTCATCGTGTAAGGCCATTACTGTTATTGCTTGTTGTGGCCCTATGTGGCGTTGTATATTTTGGGTTGCTGTGTCATAGTTTGGTAGTGATACAATTATTGGGGAGACTTTGCTGAAAGTTTTCTAAAAACCCTAAGAGCCTGACATTCGAGGACGAATGTTCCTAAGGACGGAAGATGTTATACCCAGTACTTTATACGTTGAGTTTCGCCGTGAGTTAGCCGACGTGGATTTAGAAAGTGAAGTTTTCATCAAGGTCATAAGAGATTCTACATGTTCATTCTAAGTGTATGAGTGTTTAAGTTATGTCTAACAAGTATCGGAAAGATTGGAGGTTGAACGAATCAAATGAAACTGAGTGTGACAGTAGGGCAGTTCGACACCCTATCTCGATGGACTGTAGAATGGTCGACAACCCGTCAATCCCTACCATGGAATGAATCAACTCTGATGGTCAGTTTGACGCCACCATTCGATGGCCGTAGATCATCTCGACGGTCCGTCGAGTTGTCCGTCGAGTTGACCGTCGAAGTTGAGGCGGTGGAATATTTTGTTTTTTGTTTTATGAATTAAAGGCCACGACTTGAGGTTAATACTTTTCACCCAAACATATTTATCTAGACCCTCTAAGCTCTTCTAAACACTTATAAACATCCCATACTATTTCTAGAGGAGATCAAGCATTAAAACCCTGAACTAATTCATAGAAAGTGGTTGTTCTTGCATCTACTTTGAGTTGTGGTGAATTTGATCTTGAGGAAAGTTGTGTGTGGCTAAAGTTCTCCAAGTATAAGGTATGTTCTTCATCTCATTGCTTATATTGAGTCTATTTGGAGGTTTAGTAAGTCTTAACATCAGGAGAATCATGGTAGAGAAGTCATGAGGTACTAAGTTGAAGTTCATGACTAAGGGTTGATTTATAAAGGGATTTTTTGATTGATTTAAGTTTAATTTGAATTTAATCTCTTGGCTATGTTTTTGTTGTTGTTTGGGATTTTGTTTTTGAGGTTTAGAGCAAGTAAGTAAGGTTTGACCTTATAAGCATTTTAATGGCTTAGCCTAGTATGAATCATTTTGAATGTAGATTAGCAAGCTCGAGCGAGTAGGCATTAAGTAGCTAAGGAGATGGCAAGGTATGTTAAGGCTTTCCCATTCTTTCTTTTGGCATGATCATATTAATACGAAAATATAAAAATGTCCTTCATAATGACACCATTCCTAGAAACACTAGAAGCTTCTAGTTCTTGATGATCTTATGATATTATTGACCTTTCTCTCATTATTATGGATCTTTATCTTATGGTTATTGATCTTTCTTATTGATGTTAATTTAATCTTGTAGTTATTGTTCCTTCAAGGTGAGATATGATGATGATGATGATAGCTCTATAATGATAATCAGAGGTTTACCGACCTTACGTCACTCCGATAGAGTTATAGTTTTTCTTTGGGCTCTCATGCATGCTTATATATACATATATATATATTTATTTTCTCACACTGAGCCACGCTATAGTCGGCAGGGTACGACACCTATTGTGTACACTACTGCAGTTATGTATGGATAACACCGAGCCTTTTTATGGCTGGGTACAAATGACACCTAGCCTATATGGCCAAGTACTGTATTATGATATATGTATATGTATGAATTTGTTTTTTTGAAAATGTAAAAGCATGAATGTTATCCGCCTTAAGAGGCATTCAGATGTACAGGTTATTTCGCTTTTCTCATAGGTATTTTACATCCTTATTATGTTGTTATTCATGCCTTACATACTCAGTACATTATTCGTACTGACATCCTTTTTATTTGTGGACTCTGCGTTCATGCCCGCACGTAGATAGGGAGACGAATCAGACTCTTAGGCTGCTTCCTCAGCATTTGTACAGGAGCACTCCCCTTGTATTGGAGCCCCAGTTCAGTTGGTACGATTATTTTATGTATATATCGGTATGGCGGGTTCTGTCCCGTCCTTATTATCTTATGCACTCTGTGTAGAGGCTGGTAGACAAATTCGTGCAGTTAGATCTCTTGTGACCTTCTCGGTCCATATTTTGTTATATCATTTTGACAGCATTATCGACTTGTATATATGGGCACAGTTTGATGACGTATATATGTGCATATAACTCTTGGGCTCATGTCCCTTACAGTTTATGATATCTCTTAGTTGGCGTTATGGCTCACTCATGTATGATTATTCGATGCATGTAAGTCATGAGGTGCTCGGTAGGTTAGCTCCGGGTATCCATCATGGCCATGCGGTTGGGTCGTGACACTTAATTGCTGTGCTATGATACGTGTTGCACTTATTTCTCTCTTGTTGTGTCATTTATCATCGGAGAAATCAAGGATACTGAGATTAGGCCTGAATCGTGTTGTATAATTATGATAATACACGGTTTAAATCTTGATTATGATTTACTATTGATGATGATATCATGCATGGCATACATTCTCAATTCATATGTATATTGATATCGAATTATAACTTTGTACTGATGATGATAAATGAGAAAATGGAGTACTTTGGTGACAAAATACTTAGTTGTGAGGTGCACTTCCTATATATGGAAGTAAAGGGTGTTATAGACTCTCTATGTTGATTGAACTGGTTCATTGATTTATTCCATGGTTTGGTATTATGCATTCATTCTCATTCCTCATGCTTATATCTGTGTTGATGCTCCCAATTGGGGTTTCTATACTAGAACCATAGTTTGAATACTCATCTTGAATACAATATATATATTTAAGCCACATCTGACAGGGGGTGAGGATGTGGCCTATCTTATGTTACGTATAAGGCACATTTGACAGGTGGTGAGGATGTGACCTATTGTGTATCCGTGATCCGATGTCTGTTCCAGAGCGGAAGGTATATGGGCTCGTGATCCGAGGTATTTTTCAGAGTTAGTGGTACATGGACGCCATGGGTCCCCTGTAGTTCCTGACTAATGTACCAACAATGCCTTTAGCATGTGTGTATAGGTTTGAGATATTTGGCCAGTACATTGAATTGTATTACATTGCATATCATTACATTTCATCCTGCATCATTATATGATTCTTTATTTCTGATTTGGTATGGTTTTTTTGTACCATTATTGTGGCATAGATCTAATTATGGACTTGTTACACCTCGCAGTTTTGTACGTTGAGATTCGTTGCCTATCTGCCTACTTGTTGATTTCTTTCTTCATATATGTGAAATATTTGTTGTCAGCCTATGATATCTACCAGTACTTATCATTTGTACTGACACTACTCTTGTTGTACTCTTCCTTTGAGTGTAGAGTCTGTTACTATTTCCAGTTCCCGTCCTCGAGAGTGATCTGAGTCTACTTGATAGAGATTCCAGGGTGAGATTTTGGGCTAGATCCACAACCTGGAGACTCTTGTTTGTATTTAAGTGTCTACATTGTAATCCTAACATAGTATTTATATTTTGAGATTTGTACTTTCTATCAGACTTGTATTTAGGTAATAGTGGCTCTTGTACTAGTCCAGATCAGATTTTGGGGTTATTGTTTCTTCCACACTTATCATTTATATAATTTGAATCTGTTAGCTAAATCATTGTTTATTTTCACATAATTCTTATAAATAACTAAAATGATTTGGGAATGGTTCTCCTACCTGGGGGACAGTGTATGTACCATCACGAATTCATGAATTAGGTCGTGACCCGTATTCTAATGTATAATTCATATTTGACTAAACTTTGATCATTCAGAGATCATTCGGAATGGCAAGCATACTTGCACTCTTTCTAGAATGTAAGGTTGGCTAATAATGAATCTAATTAGAGGGTTATGGGTTAATTAAGGGGGTTCCGATGCTTGTGAGGTGGCGAGCACCAGTATCGGATACCAGTCTTCATGTTAAGGGTATTTGCGCACTTTCGATTGTATAGTTGGTCTGAATGCCATGCTTTGGGCACTAGATGATAGATTAGTATGATCCTTTGGATCTGTGATTGGAGTATGATGCCCGTACTTGATGTCTCCTATTATTTCCTGTCTAATTTGTTTGTGTACACATCACTCATATATCCTTGTTGAGAATGAAAAAGAAACTAAAAGGTGAAGCCTTTATGATAACGAGAACCTAAGAATGGATATCATGCGTAGATATTTGCCCTTGATTTGATGTATGCCATATTCATACTTTATATGAATTTCATGCATACTATTTGAGGATATGATTATGAGTCCGAGGGGCTCTATTTCTAGACGAGTGATGATACATTAGCGCGTTCCGTTGACAAATGGATGTGGTCGGCTAAGTGAGAGGTTCTTGAGACATGATATGTAAAAAACCGTGATCTGAAGGTGCTACCAGAGCGGTCCGTGATCCTATGGGTCACGATTTTTTGACATTTGAACGTGTGTATACCGAGGCCTTGCATTGCATTGTAAAACATCCGTTCATTCCCTATGCTGTTTGTTGCGAATATTTGTGTTGACTTGTCTTATCTTAGTATCTATCTGCTATGTGAGTTTAACTTTTTGAATATGATTATCCTATATCTCGGACTAATGATAGACTAATATGGTTGTTGTATCATAAATCAACCCTCGTCTCCATTCTGGACTGGATTGGTTAATGATGTTGTTGAGCACGCGTTGATCATTGTACTCATGCTACACTTGCTGCACTTTTTTGTGTACAGATTCGGTCCCTAGTACTAGTGGATTTCGTGACTACCAGGCTGCCCGTTGGGAGGTTCTCTAAGAGATCAGGGTGACCACCATGGTTCTAAACAACTCCAGACTCTCTTCTGTTTATAACTTTCTATCTTTTCTCATTTCACAAAGTTCCATGGATGTATTTCAGGCTATTTTTACTCTTTAGTAGTCCTTCAATATAGGTGACATCAGATTTTGGGATAAGTATGGCAACTTTCTAAGTTTTTATTTAAGATTGTTTAAGACTTAAAAATTGGCTTGTATGATTTATTTTTGCATTTAGTTTTCTACTTAAAAATATTAAGTTAAGGGCTTGTGTTGGCTAATTAGCATGGTGGGGCTAGTGCCATCACGACTTGGGATTTTGGGTCGTGACAAATTAGTATCAGAACACTAGGTTAATCGATCTCACCGATACAAGGACAATGTCTAGTAGAGACTCGCGGATGGGTACGAAGAGCTCCGTATCTATCTTCGAGAGGCTACAAGGTATTTAGGAATCTTCCATTCCTTTATTCCTCATCATGCATGTTTCATTCGGTTAAGGTCTAAACTTCATTGCCCCAATCTCTCACTGATGGTGGAGACACGTTCCCGAGTTCGCATGCGAGCAGCTAGATGTGACGTCGCATGGTATGGTACGAGGTGTCACCGTGATAAGGACGCATGACCAACTTTATATTTCAGCTATGACACGAAGACTTGATTGAGTGGAATTATGATTCAGATTCTCTAGCTCGGCGATATCCCTAGGGAATGGGACAGATGGTGCGAACGAATACATGATAGCCAAGTTTCAGCAGTTAGTAGAATAACCATCTGATAAACGTTGCGGCTTTGAAGACTGTGCTTTAGGGGTTTCATCATCACATAAAGGTTTCTTGAGATACAATAAGATGGGGCACATACAAATATACTGAAGGCGAAGGAAAACTTATATAAATCAGTTGATTGGACAAAAGGAATAGTTGATGAGGCCATAAAGAGAACTTTGGAAAGCATATAAAAGGGAAAGATCACCTTTTGTGATAAGGTATATGGAAGTTAGGCTTCATATTGGGGTGCGTGTGAAGAGTTGTCAGTTATTTAACGGAGCATAGACGTGATGAAAGGAATTGGAATGGATCATTCTCAGTTATAAGAGAAGCACAAGTGGTGGATGTGCTCGCCCAGTCAAAGGTTACTATGGGTGACTGAATCTTGTGGGAATAGCCAGGTATAGACTTTTAGTAAAGGTCGTGTTGCAGGTTCGCTTGATATATGTCGGGTTTAAGGTGATAAGAAGGAGTTATTTGAACTACGAGCTTGTGATTTTAGGAGAATACTTATTTATGAAGGAAAAACTAGAGGAACATGTTTGATTATGTCGTAGTCTTTTAGGGAAAATAGTGACGGACTAATGGAAATGAATCCAGCGATGGGTGAGTGTGAAGATCTAATTACTTACGGAGTTACCGATCGTTACTCCTAACTTAGGGAAATGTGGATTTTGTGATTGTGGATTTGACTCAACAAGTCCTACGATTAGTAGTGGATGTTAAATAATTCAATTCGCGGTGTATATTTTAGAGGATAAATTGAGGGTCAATGGAAACAGTCTAGGTACAAGGCAGTGAATTCACTAGAGGACATTGGGTATCTATGCGGAGTTGGTAAACTCATGAACCAAGATGGAATAATGATTCGTCTATTAAGAGATTTTGCAAGGAAACTGTTATGAGCTATATGAGGATGTTGGCAGGGATTAATATGTAGTAGTGAAGGATCACATACAGATTCTGGACCATTTCTATGGTGGTTTAGGTTTTGAATCAGCGATGACTAGTTGTTGGGATAACCAGGGTCGGTCAGGTATCTTCTGGTAGGAAGGTATCGTGAAGAATGGTTTATCTGATGAGTTTGACTTAGATGAACATTCAGTTTTAATGTTCGAGTGAGGCAAGGGGAAATTTATGACACTCTAGATCGGGGCTTCCTACTATCTCTATGATTGGTTTAGCTATTTCGTAAGATTTATGATATTTCGATCCACCCCTCTGCAGGTTTAAGTAATTTCTGGTTGATGATGACAAACATGGTTCTGAATGGGATATAACAACTGAAGATTCGAGATAAAATGTATCTTACTATCGGCTTCGAAGGATTAGGGTTCATAAGACATGGATTTGTATCAGCGGGACTGCTTAAATCATGTACGGGTTATGGTGGCGTTATGTTATCCCATTCAAGTTGGGTGTGGGAATGATAAGTCTGATTGAGGAAGTCCGTGGATGTTTTGACTATGTGTCTGGCAAGTGCCAGCGGGACATTGTGATTGAATATTTATGAGAAGGTAATTTGTGTATTACCAAGATAAGTATTTCCACGACATACTTAAATGGACAAGTAAGAGTTGATTAATAAAGGGAAGTCTCTATGATGGAAAGTTGGAGTCATAATTTTGAGGTAAGACTATTTCAGCGGTAGTATACTCTGTGGAAGTGTTGATGGCTAGGTAGAATGGTTGAGTATTTCGAATGCGAACAACTTGCGGTTATTATGCGTGGTAAGAAACATGGATTGTAAGATTGATAGTTTTGGATTTGCTAAAGGCGTACTAAGTATTGTACTTAGAGATTTTAGGGTTGTAAGGGATGAAGCATGGGACCATAAGCCTTACTTTGGATAATTTGAAGTGATGAACAAGTTAGTGGAAATTCGAGGAGGAGAGATCGATGTAATTAGATTCTTTGAAGTTTATCATATTCGGGTAATTAGTGCAAGTTGACATATATGAAAAATTAAAGTCTTAAGGTATAGCTCATGCCTATTTGATTGACCACTTGGGAAAATTTCAGATTTTACGGTTGGAAATGACAGCGTGAGGTTGAGGATTCTGTCACGACCCGACTAGGGGCCATGACAAGTACCTGGGGCTAACCACCGAGCACTACTCATCCTATTAATTATTATACTCATTAAGCGTACATTCATTAATATAATACCCAGATCATAGGAAAAAAAATCATTTGGAAACATAATTACTTTTATATGCATAAGCCTGTTATGTCCCGTGTTTTCGCATATTTGGAAATCGAGAAAAATGAATAAGACTTGTGTGTTATAAGGAAATATTTTGATTCTAGATAATATGACTATGTTGGTTATGAAACTATTGGTGCTAAATCATTGGGGAAGGCCGAGGGTAAATTTGGAATTTCAGAAATTAGTTCCGGGAATTACAAAACGAGACTTCAACGAATTGGGCCAAAAAAAATTGGAACAAAATTTGAGCCCAAGTGTAAGGGGTGGCCGGCCAAGGCTTGGCCCAAGCCCCATTTTAAGTGGTCATGTGATTACCACATGACCCTTAATCAAGTATATAGCATCCTTAGCTATTAGAATGTTCAAGAAACAAAAATTAAAACCATTGAGCTCCAAAAAAAGGCTCTCTGCCGAAACCCCATAGAAGAGAAAAGAAAATTTTCTAGCCTTGATCTTAGTCTTAAAAATCTTGTTCTTCTTGTATTCGTAGAGTACGCAAGACGCTCTCCGACGTGATACAAGTAGTTTGGCGAAAGAGCGACGTTTGCGGCAAATCGGAATTTCAAGAAAAAGGTGAGAAATCTATGTTTTTATTTTATGAAATGGGTTTATATGTTATAGTGATTGATGTTGCATGAAGATTATGGAATGGTGTTGTGTTTGTGCATGGCGTGTGTGTGTGAGAAGGGTGTATTTGGCCGTGAGCCATAATGTGGTGGAGGGGAGGTAAATTTGATTTTGTTTAGTTTGTTAGTTGTGTCGTTGTGGCATTTATGATGTAAATGAATGTTAAACGAATTGAATTGGCATTGAAAATGGTTGCGGATTATTGTAGGAAAGTATATGATTTTGGTATATTTGTGTATATCATTGTATAATTATGATATTAAGGCTTTAAATGTGACTTATGGTTTGTTGTTAATGAATTTGGAATGAAACAATGTAAGTTGGAATGTTCGTCGGAATTTTTGATGTTTCGGGTGAAATATGGAAAGTAAGGACTTCTTGAAATTATGTATAGTGTTTGGAACCTAATTGGGATGTGCTTGAATAACCTTGAATGGGTGAATGAATACAATAAGGTGAACATTAGTTTGGTATTGTGAAGTTTGAATGAAAGTTGTCAACTTATATGGTAAGGAAGAATATTGAAGTTAAAGTGCTTTAGTTGTGGTTTGTGTTGTTTGTGATGTTTGGGTTGTTGTTGTTGATGTATTTTGAGCCGAGCTAAGTCTCGGGGGTGTTAGATATATAGGGGAAGTGCTGCCGAAATTTCGGTAGGCAGAAATGAAGTTAATGGAATTTTTAAGCTTAAGAATCTCTAATAGGTAACTTTGACCATTTGCAGATTTTGGACGAAACGGGATTTGATTTTGGGGTGAGTATAAGACGTTTCTAAGGTATGTAAAGTTTCCCACTTCTTCTTTTGGCATGTCTTAGTATGTTAGGTTGATATCGGAACCCCGGGAGCAATTCTGCTCCTCGAAATCTGATCTAGAAAATGGCTACTATTCATTCAATTCAATTGAAGCCTAATGTTCCTAGTTTGCTAGAAAGCAATCAAACGTCCGAAACTTATGCAAATGCAATCGGATTACTTTGAAATCTTTAGGTATGATCTTATAGACCCAAAATGTTCATAAATTATGTTCGCCACCTCGACTTGACCCGGGGTGGGCCCGCTGACCCCGAGATGCCTTATTTGTCCTACTAGGCTCTGTTTTTGGATAAGCTTCGACAAAGAATCTTTGATTTTGAAATTGTCCTCTATGAAATAATGTTCAGAACACTATGGTGTAACAAACTATGTTTTGAGCCATACGTACCACTTTGGAAACATTTTGTGAAATAAACTTTCGTACTAACTAATTATTTGACTATTTTGGTTAATGAACTGACTTATGAAGTAATCAAGTTTTGAAAGGCTATTTTAATATACAAAGTGCATTGTTTGCTCACGACTCCGCTCGTGCCTTACTATGACTTCGTTCACCGGTTCCCGGGCCGGTTATGATTCGTGCGCTCTATGATGATTCGGCCGTATGCTGTGTTACGGTTCCCCGAGGCCTCGCCATAGGGCCGGGTTCCATTTGGAGTTATGCTGTGATGTGATACGCTCATATGTGTGTGTTCGGGGATGTACGGAGATTTGAACCTTCTGGTGTTATGCTGTGTGTGGCACCAGCGTCGGAGTGGTGACCACGTTCTTGAGCTTTGCATGATTTTGTTTGCATTATGTATATATGTTTTTGATAAACATTTGATATACTGTTCGGCATTTCTCTCCTTTGTGTTCTGTTTGCTTTCAGTTGTGGCCTTTATTTTTGTACTCCATGCTTTACATACTCAGTACATCTTTCGTACTAACCCCCTTTCTTCGGGGGCTGCGTTTCATGCCCGCAGGTACAGACGCCGGTGATCCACCACTGTAGGCTCCACTTCTGCTATTTCGGAGTACTCCTTTGATTCGGAGTCCACTTTTGGTATATATATCTTTCGCCATGTATATATTTCTGCATATCTGACTATTTGGGTACGGCGGGGCCCTGTCCCGTCATATGATTCTGTCGGTCAGTTTAGAGGTCTGTGGACATGACTGTGGGTTATGGTCAGTCTGTATGCTTATGTGTATATGTTGTCTGGGCGATCCCATACGCCGAGGCGGCCGGTCCGCATATGTTTGTGCATTGCTTTGATTAGCCCTGTGTGGCCTCTGTTGGTGTTTGCTGTGTACAGGGTTAGTCCGAAAAATAAAGGAAACTCTGCCGAATTTTTTTTTTCCTGGAAATTATCTGTATTTGGAATATAGCCTTGTCGGCTTCGGCTATACATTTGAATACGTTTGATAGATGGGTTTGGGTGCCCAGATCGGGCACTAGTCACGGCCTACGGGGTTGGGCCGTGACAAAAGTGGTATCAGAGCAGTTTGTCCTCGGAGTGTCTACAGGCCGTGTCTCGTAGAGTCTTGTTTATCGATGTGTTGTGCACCACATCTATAAACAGGAGGCTACAGGGCATTTAGGATGTTACTTTCTTTGGAATCTTAGATCGTGCGATAGAGCTGTGCTAGTAGATTGATTCTGATCTGACCCGTTCTTGTGTTTGCAGTGATACCTCCGAAGAAGGCAACAGCGGCCCAGAAGGGCAAGGCAAGGATGGGAGAGACTAGTCAGGCACAGCGAGCTACCCGGGCTCGTGTCTATGATTTGCCTGAGGTTATGCCTCGTTCTGAGGGGTCCGCTACACCACCATTGGTACAGCCTGGAGCAGGTCCTTCAGCAGCTCCAGAGGCCCGAGTACCCGCTCCCGAGACTCCAGCTCCTCAGCCAGGGGCGGAGGACAGGACCCTGAGGGAGGCTGTACAGTTGCTGACCACATTGGTAGCAGGCCGGGCTCGCAGACGCGGGCGGAGGGACGATGATGATGATGACAGGCGTGACAGCCTGTGGGTTCGAGAGTTCTTATTGTGTGGCCCTCCAGAGTTTTTCGGGTCTAAGCCCGATGAGGACCCCCATGATTTTATTCGGGGCATGCGGCGCTCACTAGACTTGGTCAGGGCTTCAGAGACCGAGTCAGTCGAGTTGGCCTCGCATAGACTTCGGGATGTTGCTGCTCACTGGTATGAGACCTGGGAGTTATCTAGGGGCGAGGGTGCTTCCCCAGCTACTTGGGATGAGTTTACGACTGCTTTCACCCGCCATTTTCTTCCCCCAGAGTTGCGACGGGCGCGGGCTGATCGATTTTTACATCTGCAGCAGAGGGGTCGGAGCGTTCGTGAGTATAATCTGGAGTTTGATTCCCTGGCCCGGTATGCACCTGCCGTAGTAGCAGATATGTCCGATCGGATGCACAGATATGTTATGGGGTTGGATCGCTATTTGATCGACGGCTGTATGGCAGTGTCATTGCAGACAGATATGGATATTGCCCGACTTCAGGCTTATGCGATGGGTATGGAGGACTGTCACAGGACTGATTATTCTAGCAGAGATCGAGACAGGAGGCCGCCCAAGAGGGCTAGGTCCGCGGGATATTCTGGAGATTCTCGAGGCGGACAGCCTCAGCAGCAGCATACAGGCAGACAGCTTCCTCCGTCCGGCCGGAGTACTCAGTCTGGCGGCAGGAGGTTTGATAGTGCAGGACCGTCTGGGGCTGGTCAGAGCTCCAGGGCGGCAGGTTCACAGGTGTATAGAGGCCCCAGCCAGGCCAGACCACCCAGACCCCGTTGTTCTCATTGCGGGAAGTCTCATCCTGGGGAGTGCTATCGAGCCACTGGAGCTTGTTTTTCATGCGGTGGTCAGGGCCATTTTATGCGAGATTGCCCGTTGGCTAGCGGTTCTGGTAGTGTGGCTCAGCCGACAGGGTCAGCCGCCGGTTCATCATCTGCTCCATCTGTTGCACGCCCTGCAGGGCGAGGTGCGCCGACACCGGCGGGACGCGGTCGAGGCCGCGGTAGCGTTTCAGGTTCTAGCGGTCCCTCAAACCGCATATATGCTTTGGCCAGCCGCCAGGATCAAGAGGTTTCGCCAAACGTCGTCACAGGTACATTACTGGTTTCCTCCAGATCTGTATATGCATTGATTGACCCTGGTTCTACTTTATCGTATATTTCCCCGCTTGTTGCTAGTAAAATTGGGATAGTGTCTGAGCCTATAGAGCCATTTGAGGTAGCTACGCCGGTTGGGGATTTTGTTATAGCGAGGCAGATCTATAGGGATTGTTCTGTGACTATTTATGATCGTTGCACTAAAGCTGATTTGATAGAGTTAGACATGCTTGAGTTTGATGTCATTATGGGTATGGACTGGTTGTCTTCCTGTTATGCTAATGTCGACTGCCAGAAAAAGGTAGTCCGTTTTCAGTTTCCAGGGGAACCAGTTATCGAGTGGTTCGGATCTACAGCATCGCTGAGGGGTAAGTTTATTTCATACCTCAAGGCTAAGAAGATGATCCAGAAGGGTTATATCTAGCATTTGGTTCGTGTGCACGATACTCCAGCTGAGACACCTACCCTTCAGTCTGTTCCGGTCGTTAATGAATTCCTAGATGTATTTCCTGACGAGCTTCCTGGCCTTCCGCCTGAGCGGGAGATTGATTTTACTATAGAGCTGTTGCCGGATACGCAGCCTATATCTATTCCTCCGTACAGAATGGCACCGGCTGAGTTGAAGGAGTTGAAGGAGCAGCTGAAAGATTTCTTGGATAAGGGCTTTATTAGACCCAGCACATCACCCTGGGGAGCGCCGGTATTATTTGTGAGAAAGAAAGATGGGTCACTACGGATGTGTATTGATTATCGGCAACTGAATAAGGTGACTATAAAGAATAAATATCCCCTCCCCCGGATTGATGATTTGTTTGATCAGTTGTAGGGTGCTAAATATTTCTCGAAGGTAGATCTGCGCTCAGGTTATCATCAGGTGCGAGTGCGAGAATCAGATATCCCGAAGACTGCTTTCAGGACCCGGTACGGGCATTATGAATTCAGAGTTATGTCTTTCGGGTTGACTAATGCTCCAGCGGTATTTATGGATCTCATGAATCGGGTATTTTGGCCTTTCTTGGATATGTTTGTTATTGTGTTCATTGACGATATTCTGATTTACTCGCGATCAGCTGAGGAGCATTCAGATCATTTGAGGACGGTACTTGGTATTCTCCGTCAGCGGAAATTATATGCTAAATTCTCCAAATGTGATTTCTGGTTAACTTCTGTGGCATTCTTGGGCCATATTGTCGGCGCAGACGGTATTCGGGTCGATACGCAGAAGATCGAGGCTGTACAGAATTGGCCCAGGCCTACTACACCGACAGAGGTACGCAGTTTTCTAGGATTAGCCGGATATTATCGCAGGTTCGTGGAGGATTTTTCTTCTATGGCA
Source organism: Lycium barbarum (assembly GCF_019175385.1). Lineage (NCBI taxonomy): Eukaryota > Viridiplantae > Streptophyta > Magnoliopsida > Solanales > Solanaceae > Lycium > Lycium barbarum. The sequence continues at coordinate 94,574,722 of NC_083341.1, forward strand.
GCACCACTGACGAAGCTTACTCAGAAAGCAACAAAATTTCAGTGGACTGATGCCTGCGAGCGCAGCTTTCAGATATTGAAAGAAAGACTAGTTACGGCCCCAGTTTTGGCTCTTCCCGAGGGATCAGACGGGTATGTTGTCTATTGTGACGCCTCTGGTATTGGGATAGGTTGTGTGTTGATGCAGCACGGTCGAGTTATAGCCTATGCTTCCCGGCAGCTCAGACCGCACGAGAAGAATTATCCCACTCATGATCTCGAGTTGGCCGCGGTGATTCATGCTTTGAAGATTTGGCGGCATTATTTATATGGGGTCCATGTCGATATTTATACGGACCATAAGAGTCTCCAGTATATTTTTAAGTAGAAAGAATTGAATTTGCGGCAGAGAAGATGGCTTGAGTTACTGAAGGATTATGACGTTGATATTCTGTACCATCCGGGGAAATCCAATGTGGTAGCGGATGCACTTAGCCGCAAGTCTATGGGAAGCTTGGCTGATGTACCATCTGGTAAGAAAGATTTGGTTCGTGATATACATCAGCTGGCCAGCCTTGGAGTTCGTCTGGCAGATTCTGGAGATTCTAGGATTTCTGTTCGTGCAGTTGCTGAATCATCTATTATAGCAGAAGTAAAGCAGCGTCAGTTCGAAGATCCTATTCTGGTTCAGTACAGAGATGTGGCCCTTACTAAAGACAAGACTCCGTTGGAAATTTTACCTGAAGGGGTATTATTATATGAAGGCAGATTCTGTGTTCCGGATGTTGCAGGCTTACGACGACAAATCATGGGCGAGGCGCATAATGCACGGTATTCTGTTCATCCTGGTTCCAGTAAAATGTATCATGATCTCAGGTGTTTGTATTGGTGGGACGATATGAAGAAAGATATTGCCGAGTTCGTTAGTCAGTGCCCAAATTGTCAGCAAGTTAAAATTGAACACCAGAAGCCCGGTGGGTTATTACAGGAGATGGAAATTCCAGCCTGGAAATGGGAGATGATTAATATGGATTTCGTTGTTGGGTTACCGCGCACTCCACACAGGTATGATTCTATTTGGGTTATTGTTGACAGATTGACGAAATCAGCCCACTTTCTCCCAGTCCGGACTACTTATTCGGCTGAGGACTACTCTAGATTGTACATCAGAGAGATAGTCAGACTTCACGGAGTCCCTGTATCTATTATTACTGACCGAGGTGCCCAGTTTACGGCAAATTTCTGGAGGTCATTCCCGGAGGGATTAGGGACTCAGGTGAGCCTCAATACAGCCTTTCATCCTCAGTCCGACGGGCAGGCCGAGCGCACTATTCAGACGCTGGAAGATATGTTACGGGCCTGCGTTATTGATTTCAGGGGCAGCTGGGATGATCATTTGCCGCTTATTGAGTTTGCCTATAATAACAGTTATCACTCCAGCATTCAGATGGCACCGTATGAAGCCCTTTATGGCAGAAAATGCAGATCTCCTATTGGTTGGTTCGACGTGGGTGAGACTAAGTTAATCGGGCCAGATGTGATCCAGGAAGCAGTAGATAAGGTAAAGCTTATTCGGGAACGATTATTGGTTGCTCAGAGTCGACAGAAAGCTTATGCAGACAGACGACGTCGGCCGTCAGAGTTCCAGATTGGCGACTGGGTGTTTCTGAAGGTGTCGCCCATGAAGGGTGTCATGAGATTCGGTAGAAAGGGTAAGTTGAGCCTGCGGTATATTGGGCCGTATCAGATCGTTCGGAAGATAGGCGAGGTTGCGTATGAGCTAGACTTACCATCCGACTTGGAGGCCGTACACCCGGTATTTCATGTGTCTATGCTGCGGAAATGTATCGGTGACCCTTCCAGGATATTCCCAGTGGATGGCATTCAGGTAACGGAGCAGTTGTCTTATGACGAGCAGCCTGTAACTATTCTGGATCGACAGGTAAGGAGATTGCGCACTAAGGAAGTGCCTTCTGTCAAAGTCCTGTGGCGCAATAACAATCGAGAGGAGATGACTTGGGAGGCGGAGGACGAGATGAAGAAGAAATACCCCTACTTGTTTCCGACGTGCACAGGTAACCTAAACTTTTCAGTTTGTTGTGTTGATTGATAAAATGAATTATGTATGCCATTATTAAAAAGGGACACTCCCGCCATGATTATAAGACCTTATAAGATTAATTTAACATTCGGGGACGAATGTTTTAAGGGAGGGAGAATGTTATGTCCCGTGTTTTCGCATATTTGGAAATCGAGAAAAATGAATAAGACTTGTGTGTTATAAGGAAATATTTTGATTCTAGATAATATGACTATGTTGGTTATGAAACTATTGGTGCTAAGTCATTGGGGAAGGCCGAGGGTAAATTTGGAATTTCGGAAATTAGTTCCGGGAATTACAAAACGAGACTTCAACGAATTGGGCCAAAAAAAAAATTGGAACAAAATTTGAGCCAAAGTGTAAGGGGTGGCCGGCCAAGGCTTGGCCCAAGCCCCATTTTAAGTGGTCATGTGATTACCACATGACCCTTAATCAAGTATATAGCATCCTTAGCTATTAGAATGTTCAAGAAACAAAAATTAAAACCATTGAGCTCCAAAAAAGGTTCTCGGCCGAAACCCCATAGAAGAGAAAAGAAAATTTTCTAGCCTTGATCTTAGTCTTAAAAATCTTGTTCTTCTTGTGTTCGTAGAGTACGCAAGACGCTCTCCGACGTGATACAAGTAGTTTGGCGAAAGAGCGACGTTTGCGGCAAATCGGAATTTGAAGAAAAAGGTGAGAAATCTATGTTTTTATGTTATGAAATGGGTTTATATGTTATAGTGATTGATGTTGCGTGAAGATTATGGAATGGTGTTGTGTTTGTGCATGGCGTGTGTGTGTGAGAAGGGTGTGTTTGGCCGTGAGCCATAATGTGGTGGAGGGGAGGTGAATTTGATTTTGTTTAGTTTGTTAGTTGTGTCGTTGTGGCATTTATGATGTAAATGAATGTTAAACGAATTGAATTGGCATTGAAAATGGTTGCGGATTATTGTAGGAAAGTATATGATTTTGGTATATTTGTGTATATCATTGTATAATTATGATATTAAGGCTTTAAATGTGACTTATGGTTGTTGTTAATGAATTTGGAATGAAACAATGTAAGTTGGAATGTTCGTCGGAATTTTTGATGTTTCGGGTGAAATATGGAAAGTAAGGACTTCTTGAAATTATGTATAGTGTTTGGAACCTAATTGGGATGTGCTTGAATAACCTTGAATGGGTGAATGAATACAATAAGGTGAACATTAGTTTGGTATTGTGAAGTTTGAATGAAAGTTGTCAACTTATATGGTAAGGAAGAATATTGAAGTTAAAGTGCTTTAGTTGTGGTTTGTGTTGTTTGTGATGTTTGGGTTGTTGTTGTTGATGTATTTTGAGCCGAGCTAAGTCTCGGGGGTGTTAGATATATAGGGGAAGTGCTGCCGAAATTTCGGTAGGCAGAAATGAAGTGAATGGAATTTTTAAGCTTAAGAATCTCTAATAGGTAACTTTGACCATTTGCAGATTCTGGACGAAACGGGATTTGATTTTGGGGTGAGTATAAGACGTTTCTAAGGTATGGAAAGACAATGAGTCATCTTTTAATTGTTTAAGAAAAATTCAAGAAAAAGAGAAGAATTCTATAGGAAATGAAGAAAGGAGCATGTGGCCATTTAATAAGTAATGGGGGCTATTTGTAAATTTTAAAAAGTTAGGGGCCAAAGCTTCTTAAGAAGACATTAGTAATCTTCTTTTAATTTTAAGAAAAAGCAAGAATTTTCTAGAGAGGGGCATGTGCCCCTCACATGCTTGGAGGTATATATATATATATATATGAGTCTACCCTCCAATTCAAGACAAAGAAAACAAGAACAAACAAAAAAAAAAGATGAAGAGAGTGAGATAAGGAGGGTTTCGGCCAAGGCTTAACAAAATTAGGCCATGGAAGTTGTGTTCCAAAAATTTATTTCTTCATGCAATCCTACTAATTTGAAGGCCCTCTTTAACATGGTATAGTTGTTGAAACAAAAATCTTCCTCTTTCTTGCAAGATGACAACCTTGGCTAAGTTGAGGAATTTAAGAGAAAAGGTAAGAATTCAATCTTCTTATATGTATTATGGATGGTTGTGTATGTTGTGATACGTAGAAGTGAATGGAACTCATGAAATATGCATATGCATGGTGTTGGCCGAATAGAGTAGTAGTGGTGTAGAAATGATAAATTAATTTTATTAAGTAATTTGATTGTTGTGTTGTGAATTCCATGATGTAAAATGGATGAAAAACATGAAGTCATGGATGTTGTATAGTGGTCGTGTGCATGGTGTGTGTGGCCGTGTGTGTGTTGTTGCATGTAAGGATGATGAACCAATTTTATCTAGTATCTTGATTGTTGTTGTAGTGTATAGAAAAGATGGAAAAATTCATGGAAATATGTATGTAATGTTGTGGCCGAGAATGGTGATATTTTGTAAGCTATGGTGAATTGGTTTCATGTGATGTTCTAGTTGATGTCGCTGTGGATTTCATGAGGCGAAATGAGAATTTAATGGTTAGAAGTGAAGTTGTTATTGTTCTTATGGAAATTGGAAAGTGTTGGACAAAGAAGCATGTTGATTGAATCATTTTAAAAGATACGTGAATTGAATATTAAAGTGTTGCTAGAATAATTGTTGGTATTGTTGATAGTTTGGCCGGGTTGAATTCCCGGATTGTTGTCGATTAAGAATTTGGCCAAGTTAGATTTTGGGGAATGGTGTATTTACAGGGGAAATGCTGCCGAAATTTCGGCAGACAAAGTGTTACTTTATGAATCAACTTTTAAATGCTTTAACTAAGGTTTGGTAAATGTGACCTAATTGTAGATTTTGGCGAATTTGGAACGTGAATTTGGAGAAGCGTAAGGAGCGGAAAAAGGTATGTAAGGCTTCACCATTCTTTCTATGGCTTGTCTTAGATGTAATAAGTTGGATACGAGGCGTGGGGACAACTCCGTTCTCCGGAATCCGCACCCAAAGTTTTCCACGTTTCGTTCATTAGAATTGAGCTAAAAATTGTGCAAAATGTTAGAAAGACTTCCTCAATATCTAGAGCTCGCATAGAGAGGTCCTGACTACCCTAAAACCCTCCCAGGAGACGTCATGAAATGTAACGAACGTGAATTTTATATGACTCCTCATTTGACCCGAGGTGGGCCCATGGATCCCGGATTTTATTTATTGTTCCGGTTGACCTATTTTGAAATAGAACCTAAAGGAAACCTTTGATCCTTATACCGCTTATCTAATGACAAGTAATGTAGCTATTCTAATGAGAATAATCCTACGACGATAATGATAATGACGATGTAAGGAAGAGAATATGTCTATGATGAGAACGACGAGAACGATTGCATGCCTAAAAGTCTTAAGTGAAGGATTCAATATGAATACAAGAATAATGGACTAGTTCTTGAGTCCAACCCTATTCCTTTGTCGTGACTCTATTTTCTAAAGACTCTAAAGTACATGAAATAATGTTTTATAAGCTTTACGATCTTGTCCCATGTTTTCCCTTAATGATATTTTTCATTGATAGTCTCGCCTCATGATATTAGTTCCTTCAAGGTGAGGCATAACGATCATGATTATTTCATAATGTAATCGGAGGCTACCGACCATACGTCACTCCGACGTGGACATGGTTTTCTTGGGCTCTCGAGCGTGTTGTATGCATGTTATAAGTATATGTATATGATAAAAGATCCAGAACGCTATAGACGCTGATATATGTACATGATAAACGTCTATGTATACGATAAAAGAGCCAGAGCGCTATAGACGCTGATATATATACATAATGTATGCATATGTATACGGGGAAGATGGGAATGAGGCCAGAGCGTTATATACGCATATCCACCTGATCAGTTGGCATTATATGACATGACATCGTCCCGGACGCGGGATGCCCGGACGTGGGATGTACATATTTATGGTTAAATGGATCGGCTGCCGACGCCTCGGCAATATGACATGTTCTATTTTTATATATATGAGCAAGAAATGTTTTTTTTAAAGGAAAGCTAAGCATGCATGGTATCCGCCCTCAGCGGCCCTCATATGTACAGGTTACGCTTTTATCCTATGATATGTTCTATGTTTCCATGCGGCTATTGTTCATACGCATATTTCTTGCTAAGTTACTAATCTTGCCTTACATATTCATTACATTACTCGTACTGACCCCTCTTCTTCGGGGGCTGCGTTCATGCCGCGCAGGTACACCCAAAGGATGCGAAGTTAGCATAGAAGATGTTCTAGCAGAGTCGGTAGGCTTCATTTGTCCTGGAGTGCTACCAAGTCAGAGTATATGTGCTATGACGCTATGTTCGAGGTTAGAGAATTTGCAGACAGAGTCGTGGGTATAGAGTGTCAGCTTGTAGACGGCTTCGCCTGTCGATATGTTATTATGTTTCATATCACGGGTCCCATATGATGGTAGACTTTACTTATGAAAAAAAAAATTGAGAGCTCACTATGTATTTTATTCTTAATTGATTCAAGAGTTTATATGTGTAATAAGAGTCAGCGGGTTCGCTCGGCTCCGGATATGGGGTCGGGTGCCCATCACACCCTAGTAAGGTCGGGGTGTGACAGAACACAACGTCAAAATAAAACGGACGTCAGTACGAATATTATACTGAGTATGTAAGACAGGAATGAAAAGTACATGATAGAGAAATCATAAGTCATAAGGTGAAGATACAACCTGCATAACTCTTAAGGGTGGATAAATTTCATACATACATTATATATACAATCACAATACATGTATCATCATAGCGCATACATCATCGTGTCGTATAAGTCATCATCGCTAACCCGCGTCCGAGTAGCCATCATAAGTCGCCCACTAGTGGTGATCATGCCCGGCCCTCTAGGCACGGTGTAAACATAGTAGCCCGCCTTAGCGATGCAAACCTGGGCATTTAGGCACGATGTAAACATAGCAGCCCGCCTTAGCGGTGACACACTCGGCCAATTAGGCGCGGTGGAATTGTATCGTCATATAATCGATCATAAACTTATCATTTTTACACATCTCATAGACATATCATGACTTAGAATCGTTATACATTTATGATCAAAACATACATTAGAACTTGAAGGAAACTATGGCTATGTCGAGGCGACATAAGGTCGTGAACCCCCGACTACGTTACGGAGTAGTCATAATCGTCATGTCTCACCTTGGAGGAACTAGTATTTTAAGGTGAGTGTACACAAGGAAAATCATCAATGAAACAATACTTAGGACCATTAGCTTCATGGACATCTTATATTACTCTAGGATTCTTCATACTTATATTCATCATCATCATTATCATGTTCGTATCGTATTTCCTTTCTTAATCATTTTCATATGTAGCTTTGTATATTCATGGACTCATAGTTTCCATCTTATAGGAAGATCATGGAAAATTAGGAAGATTTATGCCTTAGAAGGAAAGGATTAGCCTTACATACCTCTTTTTTTTAACAGTTTTATCGCTTGATCATTCTCCTTCGATGCTCGCGTTTCTACCTTCAAAGGGATTTGTATTATTGTTAGTTAAGCGATTACAAGAACCTGTTACTATTTCTAGGGAAAATTGCGCAACATTTCCTTTGTTTCAACTACTTTCCCCATATTCTATATCAACTCCTAAACATTGATAACAACATTCACAATATCACAAGCAACAATCGTCATCCATCTATATTATCCACATTTCACAATTTCACTCCAATTTCTCCATAATCATGGTCATAGTTCATTATTGCATTTTCTCGCATATAATACTTATTCCATGTTCTCAATGTCATTTATAGCAGACTTATAATCACAACATACCAATATTCATAGTTCACCCCAAACTACTACTCAACAGTAACACTATTCAGACATTCATGACCCATTTCCTATATCTTTCTACAATCCAAGTGTTTCAACTTTTCAATACCTTAAATAACATGTAAATACCATAAAACTTACCTTTGATGGTGTAGGAATGGACTTTGGATGTAAATACTTCACATGGAGAAAACCCCACTTCAACACCAAAGAGATTCTTGGTTCCCACAAACACTAGAGAGTACTTTTGCACTAGATTCTACTAATTCTTTGTGTTTACTCCTTAATTTCCATAGGATATATGTTGAAATGGTATGGAGAGGGTTCTAGAGGTTTGGAGAATGAGTGAAATGAAAAATGAGGACTTGGGGTCTCTTAAAAAATCAAAAGCTGCCCGACAAGGATTATACGGTACGAACAATGAAGCTTTGATCAGATCAACGGAGCGTCGATCTGACCATTGAAGTCGTGAAATTTCCAGTGAGCCACCTTTCATTATATGGTGAGAAGGATGGTCTGTCGAACTGATCGACGAAGCGTCGATCTGCTCCGTCAAATGGTCTCTGTGCTAAAAAAATTCTACAGCACAATCAACGAGGCGTCGACCCGTCCAAGGGTACAAAGAATGACCGTCGAACCCCCCTTTCGCAGAACTGTAGTGAAGTTTCATTTGACGAACTTTCCTCCCTTGCCTAAAATGTGTTTGGAATCTTAATTAGAATCATTAAGCATCCCTTCTAACTTGTAGGGACATGTATACCTTAACTTACGTTAGTCCATTCACCGCTCAGCAACCCAAAATTCCGAGGTGTAACATTCTTCCCCCTTTATGGAACATTCGTCCTCGAATTTTAAGCAATCGGGAATCCTATGAAAATTTTGCTAGAGTTTCCCCTGTAATAAGGCATTATCGTCCTGTCACAACAGCCCACAATAACATTGCCTCACAGGGCCACAATACAACATCAATATATTTATGGCCACACACGACCAAAAGCATGAAAAAGAAAAAGCATACATACCTCATAATTTTAACGTTTCATCTTGAATCTCTTCTGGGGTTGGCATAAGTGCAGATATGTGGATTTCATTTTCTCTTCCGCTTCCCAAGTCATTTCTTCTCGGTTGGTGTTTCGCAACAAGATTTTGACTGAAGTTACTTCCTTATTTCGAAGTCTTCGTGCTTGTCTGTCTAATATTGCAATGGGCACTTCTTCGTATGTTAGCTTTTCTGTCACTTGAACATCATCTATTGGGACGATCCTTGTAGGATCTCCAAGACACTTGCAGAGCATCGAGACATGAAAAACTGGGTGGACTGATTCAAGTTCTGAAGTTAAGTCCAATTCGTAGGCTACATGACCCACCTTGCAGATAATTTTATAAGGTCCAATGTATCGAGGACTTAACTTCCCTTTCTTGTCAAATCTCATCACCCCTTTCATTGGCGACATTTCAAAAACACCCAATCATCAACCTGAAATTTTAGGTCTCGCCGGCGGTTATCCGCATAAGATTTTTGGCGACTTTGGGCTATCAACAATCTATCTCGGATCACCTTGACCTTTTCTACCGCTTGCTGAATCAATTCAGGGCCTATTAGCTGTACTCCTCCTATTTCAGACCACTAAATTGGGATCTACACTTTCCTTCCATATAAAGCTTCATACGGAGCCATTTGGATACTGGAATGATAATTATTGTTGTATGCGAACTCAATCAGAGGTAAGTGATCATCCCAACTACCATCGAATTCTAGTACACATGCCCGTAGCATATCTTCCAAAGTGTGAATAGTACGCTCGGCTTGCCCATCAGTTTGTGGATGGAAGGCCGAGCTGAGCTGAGCTTGAGTACCCAGACCTTCATGGAAGGATTTCCAGAACTTGGCTATAAATTGTGCTCCTCTATTTGTGATAATGGATATTGGAATGCCATGGAGTCATACAATCTCCTTGAGGTACAACCTTGCATAGTCTTCTGCCGAGTATGTGGTTCTGACTGGAAGAAAATGAGCTAATTTTCTTCATCTGTCCACAATCACCCATATAGAATCATACTTTCCTCGAGAACGAGGTAACCCCACAATAAAATCCATGTTGATTACTTCCCACTTCCAAGTAGGGATTTCTATTGCTTGTAATAATCCTCCTGGTTTTTCACTTGCTGGCAATTTGGGCACTGAGCTACAAATTCTGCTGTCTCGCTTCATGTCATCCCACCAATACATCAATTTGAGATAATGATACATCTTTGTTGCACCTGGATGAATAGAATACCGAGAATAATGGGCTTCTTCTAAGATTCGTCGGCGCAATTCTGCGTCATTAAGTAAACATAGCCTGCCTCGGCATCTAAGAATTCCATCCGTGGAAATTTCAAATGGGGACTTCTCTTTTTTCATGAGATGTGTCTTTGTAATGGCACAAATGAGGATCTTCATACTGACGCTCTTTTACTTCTATATTCAGAGATGAAACTGTGCGATCATTAATACCAATCCCTGCACTACCCGAATCAATTACACGTATTCAAAGATTAGCTAGTTGGTGGAGCTCATGAATCATCTCTTTCGTTTTCGGAGGAACTTCACATAGGCTGCCCATTGATCGGCGGCTAAGCGCATCAGCTACTACATTTGCTTTTCCGGGGTGGTATAAAATGCTCACGTCATAATCTTTTAATAACTCTAACCACCGCCTCTGCCGCAGATTCAACTCCTTCTATTTGAAAATGTACTGAAGACTCTTGTTATCTGTATAAATATCGACATGCACACCATACAAGTAATGTCTCCACATTTTTAATGCATGAATGACTGCAGCTAATTCGAGATCATGAGTTGGGTAGTTCTTTTCATGTTTCCGCAGTTGTCTCGAAGCATAAGCAATGAATCTACCGTGCTGCATTAACACGCATCCTAACCCAACGCCGGAAGCATCACAATACACACATATCTATCTGACCCTTCTTGAATTGTTAAGACCGGAGCTGAGGTTAATCTATCCTTCAACCCTTGGAAGCTGAGTTCACAAACTTCATTCCATTGAAATTTAACTGACTTCTGGGTTAGCTTCGTCGAGGGGGCTGAAATAGAGGAAAATCCCTCCACGAACCTTCTGTAGTAACTTGCCAATCCCAGAAAACTACGGACTTCTGTAGGCGTCGTAGGCCTTGGCCAAGTCTTCACAACTTCAATTTTCTGAGTGTCGACTCCAATACCATTATCTGAAATAACATGGCCCAAAAATATTACAGAATTCAGCCAAAACTCGCACTTTAAAATTTTTTCATACAATTCTCGAGTTCGAAGAATTCCAAGAACGATATGTAAATGATCTGCATGTTCTGATTCTATGCGAGAGTATACCAGAATATCATCAATGAATACTATCACGAATAAATCCAAGAGTGGCTTGAATACATTATTCATCAAATTCATGAACACTGCCGGGGCGTTAGACAACCCAAACGACATCACCCGGAATTCATAATGGCCATATCTCGTTCTGAATGCTGTTTTGGGAATATCTTCTTCTCTAACTCTTACTTGATGATAACCCGACCTCAAGTCTATTTTAGAAAACCATTTGGCACCATGTAGTTGATCAAACAAATCATCAATCCTTGGGAGAGGATATTTGTTCTTTATTGTCTCCTTATTCAACTGCCTATAATCGATGCACATTCGGAGGGAACCATCTTTCTTTCTCACGAACAAGACTGGTGCTCCCCACGGTGATGAATTGGGTCTAATAAACCCCTTCTCAAGCAAATCTTTCAACTGTGCCTTTAGCTCTTTCAATTCTGCCGGAGCCATTCGGTAAGGAGGAATGGAAATAGGCTTGGTGTCCGGCAACACATCAATAGCGAAGTCAATCTCCCTTTCCAGAGGAAGACCTGGAAGTTCATCTGGAAATACATCCGGGAATTCATTCACTACCGGAACAGATTGGAAAGTTGGCGACGTTGATTCGGTGTCGTGTACTCGGACTAAGTGATAAATATAGCCCTTAGCTATCATCTTCCTTGCCTTAAGATAGGAAATAAACCTACCTTTTGGAGATGCTGTATTACCCTTCCATTCAATCACGGGCTCTCCCGAAAATGGAAATCGAAACGCTTTCATTTGACAACCAACACTAGCATAACATGAGACCAACCAATCCATACCCATAATCACATCGAAATCTAACATTTCCAGCTCAATTAAATCAGCTTTAGTCTGGCGGTCACATATCACAATTACACAATTTCTATACACTTGTATAGCTATCACGGGATCACCAACCGGAGTAGATACCTCAAAAGGTTTAATTGGCTCAGGTTTCACCCCAATACAACCAGAAACATACGGGGTAATATAAGACAAGGTAGAACCCGGATCTATCAATGTATATACATCATGGGAAAATATGGATAATGTACCTGTAACCACATTCTGGGAGTACTCAAGATCCTGTCGTTCGGCTAAAGCGTACACACAGGGCTGAGTGGCGCCTGATGTAGATGCTCCCCCTCTGCCTCTACCTCGACCTGCTGAAACTTAGGGATTCTGTCCTACCGGACGCAATGAAGAGGAACCCGTTACTGATGTTGTGGGCTGAACCCCACCTCTACCATACCTCGACGGATAATCTCACATCAAATGCCCAATCTGTCCACAAACATAGCAAGCATCTGTGCCCCGGTGGCATGGCCCCGAGTGTAATTTCCTGCACTGGCTACATCGTGGAACTGGTGGTCTCCTCTGACTATAATCACCCCCAAACTGAGAACCCCAAGCTCTCGAACTCTGACCCTGTCCTGAAGGAAAGGAGCGATCAAATCTCCTATCTGCAAATCGTGGAGGCGTACTAGTCACCGACTGGCCTGAGTGTCTAGAATGGGTCGGCCTTGATCCCCCTCTATAATCACGGCTTGCCCCCATAGATCTGGCCCGCTTTCTTTGCCTTCTATCGATATCACAATCACCCCTTTGTGGATATTGTTGTCCTTCGAAATTATGGGCATGGGCTTGTATTCGAGAAATATCCATCCTATCTTGTAACGAAGTCGTCAAGCAATCCTTGAACAAATATGGCCCTAAGCCACTCACAAAGCGATTCACTCTATCCCCCATGTCGGCCACCATAGTCGGGGCATATCTAGCCAAGGAATTAAATTGAAGCCTATACTCCTGGGCACTCATATTTCCTTGCTTTAAATTTAAAAATCTATCCGCTCTAGCTCGGCAGACTTCGGGTGGCAAATAGTGACGGATGAAAGCATCTAAAATTCTTGCCACACGGGAGGAGGCGCATTTTCTTTTCTTGATGCTAGCCAATTATTGTACCACAATACCGCCACATCTCAGAGTCTATAAGAGGCCAACTCCACAGATTCAGTTTCGGAGGCATGAATAATCCTCAGTGTTCTCATCATCTCATCAATAAAACCTTGCGGGTCTTCATCCGGCTTTGACCTGAAAAACTCCGGAGGATTCAAACTCATAAAATCCCGGGCCCTGGTACTAGCTGTCCGATCACTTGTACATGCAGTCTGCCGCTGTGCCTGGGCAGCAACTAACTGCGTCAATAAATGGATAGCCTCGGTCACTTGTTGACCTGAAGCAACCGGTGGAGGAACTAGAGCTGAAGCCCCTCTTTGTTCTTCTACATTGGGCGGGGTGGAGGAAGTATTAGATGGGGCCTCATTATGTGATTCACCCTCTTCTACATTCATTGGCAGCTCTCTTTCCACCCGCCTTTTCATCGTAGTCTTGCCCTTCTGGGTGGCTGTAGCTTTTCCCTTTGGCGGCATTTCTGAAATCATAGCACACTATTAGGGAGGAGAAATTCTTATAATACAGCTCTATGGCACGATCTCGTAAGCTGAAAGATGGTCATTTTTCCTAAATGCCCTGTAGCCTCCTATTTATTAGTGTGGCGCGCAACATACCATAAACAAGACTCTACTAGACACGGCTCGTAGACACTTCCTAGGACTGAACTGCTCTGATACCACTTTTGTCACGACCCGACTAGGGGCCATGACGGGTACCCGGGCTAACCACCGAGCACCACTCATCCTATTACTTTTATATTCATTAAGCGTACATTCATTAATATAATACCCAGATCATAGGAAAATAATTTTTCATTTCGAAACATAATTACTTTTATATGTATAAGCCCTTCGGCTAACAAAATAATAATATAGGCACAATAGTAACATTGTGAGACCATACCACCCACACATGCGTATCTACGAGCCTCTACTAGAGGACTAGACATATGGACGTGACAAGACCCCGTCATGCCCAAAATACATACACACACACACACACACACACATATATATATATATATATATATATATATATATATATATATATATATATATATATATATATATATACATATACAAAAGAATACACCGAATAGCACCTCCGGAAAAATGGAGTGCTCTCAAGTCAGCTAACAGCTCCTAGGAGTCTGGATCACCTACCTGTCTACCTGTGGGCATGCCCACAGCGTCCAAATAAAACGAACGTCAATACGAATATTGTACTTAGTATGTAAGGCATGAATCAAAAGTACATGATAGAGAAATTATAAGTCATAAGGTGAAGATATAACCTGCATAACTCTTAAGGGTGGATAAATTTCATACAGGCATTATATATGCAATCACAATACATGTATCATCATAGCGCATACATCATCGTGTCGTATATGTCATCGTCGCTAACCCACGTCCGGGTAGCCATCATAAGCCGCCCACTAGTGGTGGTCATGCTCGGCCCTCTAGGCACGGTGTAAACATAGCAGCCCGCCTTAACAGTGACATGCCCGGCCATTTAGGCACAGTGTAAACATAACAGCCCGCCTTAGCGATGACATGCCCGGCCATTTAGGCGCGGTGGAATCGTATCGTTATATCATCGATCATAAACTTATCATTTTTACACATCTCATAGATATATCATGACTTAGCATCATTATACATTTATCATCAAAACATACATTAGAACTTGAAGGCAACTATGGCTATGTTACACCCCAGAAAATTTCGTGTTCCTACGGCTACATACGGCTTAATGTGAGCTCGAGGAGAAGAAAATATCACCAATTATAAAGAATGAAATTCTACTATAGTAGCATGAGTATGATATTTGGAATTCGTACAATAAGATTGCAATGATACGTTAAAAGATATATAGCCCTCGTAACCGTAAGCTGAGGTGGGGCCCACATGATGGGATTTTTATAAAGGACATATGATACGTTATATGGACTATATATGTGAAGTTAAACACAACTCAAGAAGGACCCTTGAGCCAAATCCAAGTGTAAGCCCTCCAAAAAGATGTTTTTAAGTTACGTTTTCGGGTAATCTGACTTCGGGAGACCATAACCCCATCATTATTTGGGAATTTGGGAAAACTCATAAAATGAAAGTTGTAGATAATTGAATTTTATTTCCAACCTTAGGTGGTGGGAATTTATTCGATATCGGAATCAAGAGATATGACTGTTTTACTGAAGAAGGGTGTTGGCCGCAAGTAGAGAGCCTGACACGTGGTGGACACGTGGCAGGACCACCGCCCTTTGTCACTATAAATAGGCTCGAAACAAGTCATAAACAGCATTTTAATGTGATATAAAGTTCAGCAAGCTTATGGAAGGTTAGAGAGAGAGGGAGGAGAGATTAGAGAGAGAAAGTGAGAGTTTTATCAAGTTCGAGGCCCGAAATCCCGAGGCCCGTGAAGAGTGAAGTGAAGAACAAGTTAATGTCGTCGTTTTGAACCAAAATTTATCTTTGGATGGTGTTGATTTCGCGGTTATGGACTACATAAGGTATGTTTAAGTTGTCTGTCATGTTATTTACATGTTTATTGATAGATTTGGCGGATTAGAATGTTGGAAATGTTGATGTAATTGTCGTATATGTTGTATTAAGTAGTTGGGGATTAGGTGTTGATTTGGATGGATTCTTTGGTGGATTTAGTTAGATTATTGTGGATAAATGTTGGGTATTTTTGTTAATGTTGATATTAATGGTTTGTTAGCTGAATTGAGGTATTCAGATTGTTCAGAATAGAAAGGAAATGCTGTCGAAATTCTGTTAGAAATAAAGATAAGTTTAAGGGATTGATTTTAAGGATATATATTGGATGGATTGTTGCAGTAAATTAAGTATATTGTTGTATTTTTGAGATTTATTTGTTGTTGGGCTGTTGTGATGATATACCGAATCGGGAGATACTAATGATATAGGGGAGATGGTGCCCGTTTCGTTTTAGAATTATGTTATTTATTAATATATATGATATACGAAAGCCTTCTTAAGTCACGTGCATATTCTTACGATTATAGGTTTGGCATACTAATTGTGAAAAGTTCGTGATTAAGTTGAGTTCCTTGGACGACGTAAGGTATGTAAAGCTAACCCTTCCTTCTTTTTAGCATTATATTTATGAAACAAATAGACGACGTATATATGAATTCAAAATAAGGCTCCTATTATTAGAGACACTAGGATGACTAATGTCCTTGATACGGATCTATGATTCCTAAAGTTCTATTTGATATGTTCTATAGTGACATTCGAAGGATACTTGATGTGACTATTGTCTTGATTTCCAAATGATAGTTCGTCTGAATATTCCATTGAGTCTCAGATATAATTTAGTTTGCATATGGTTGCTCACTACTCTGCTCGTGCATGCCTCAATATATCTTTCACCGAGTCCCGGGCCGGGTATGTTTTCGTGCACAGTTTCACTGCATTGTTCACCGAGTCCTTCACTAGAGGGCCGGGTACTGTCACGACCCGGCTAGGGGGCCGCGACGAGCACCCGGTGCTACCCCACCCGGGTACCCCCTTATCGTACATAACATAACATCTAGGTGAACCATAAGTCAGTTCGTGCTTTTCTTATCGTTAATCATATTGATCCCATTGGACGACCATCATCATTTAACATATCATAGGAATCTATGCCACATCATAAGTACAAGGCCGACGAGGCCAACAAAAGATATACAAAACATGGGCCAACATGGCCGAACATCTCTACCCACATATAAATGTCTACGAGCCTCTAAGAGTATGACATATCGTATGAGCGGGACAGGACCCCGCTATGCCCATAATTATATACACAAAAGAATGAGTACCCCAAAAGCTGCGGCTCCGAAAGAATTGGAGCTCTGCTATGCAATCTCTGGATAAGCAGCTATGGATCAGGTCTGTCTACCTGTGCACCTGCGGGCATGACGCAGCGTCCACAAACAAAAGGACGTTAGTACGAAGAATGTACTGAGTATGTATAGCATGAGCGACATCAATAAATAAGCATCATGAACAACATATGAATTAGCATAGGAGGGGAGACAATAATATCATCGTCATAGCGCTTACCTGCCTTTCGTAGGACTTTCCATTTTTCATACGTATTTTTACACCTACGTCATCATCCGTATTCCATAATAGTACTCGTACCATACTTGTGCTCATATTCGTATACATGTCCTTATTCGCATTAGAATACATAGTCTTTTCACATTCATATTCATATTATATACATAGCCATACACTTATATACATACATAGCGTGCCCGACCATAAGGTTCGGTGTTTCATACGTACTTAGCCAACCAAGGCTCAATGTTATTTCTACCTGGCCATACCAAGGCTTCAGGGTTATCCGTACCATCTGCAGACGTGCGCGCGCGTTTCGTAATCGTATACATACTTCATACATATTCATATACATATATGCTTCCCGGCATTATAAGCTCGGGGTGTCATTATAGCCCTTCATAGGCACATGTGAATATAATAGCCCGTAGGCACCTTTAGAATCATTATTAATATCATCGTCATCACTATCATCGTCATTATTGCTACCTCCATATCTTAGGCTTACTCGTCATATGAGGGGCGTAGTACAATCGTAGTACATGTTAAGGATCGTGAGCTTATGAGCTCGGAGTGTCAATCACTTGAATACAACATACTCATATAGAGGAATTAGAAATTTGGCCAAGAACCATGCCTTATGAAACAAGGGTTAGCCTTACATACCTTTTCGTCGGACTATTCTACACTTGCACGTTTCCTTCCAATTCTAGCGTCTATAACTTCATTAATATCATAACAATGACCATTAGTCATTCACATTATCCACATTATCTAGATTCCTCAATTTGCCTCTAATTTACCCACATTCATGGTCATAACACCCATCTTCGTCCATTCGTCTAAAGTGTTTAGTTCATGATATTAATACCATTTATAACACATTCATATCACAACACAACAACATTCATAACTCAATCCAAACTATTTCCCAAAATGTCACTATTCATCATTCATGACCTAGTTGACCATATTTTCTACAATCCATGTACTTTAATTCTTCAATACCTTAAACATCATGTAAAAATCATGAATCTTACCTTATAAGTTGTAGGAACAAGCTTTGGTTGATAATACTCTTCTTTGAGCAAAACCCTAGTTTTTCTCCATTTGGATTTCTTGACTTGGATGATCCTTGATGATTCCCTTATCCTTGATTCACTTGTCTTAATGTTATTGATGGCTTATAATCCTTGAAAACTCATATAATAAATGTATAGAGAAGTTTTAGAGAGAAGTGGTGTAATGTTGTAATGAAATAAAACAAGTGTTGGTCCCTTTATTTAATGACTTGTGAAATCTGTGCTGGGTGAACAGTGGTCGTCCATGGAGGTTTACGGTCCGTATTTCAGTTTACAGACCATCCCTCGTGGTCGTTTTTAAGCTTAAGCAGAACCAGAAACTCAAGGCTGCATGCATGGTGATTTACGAGCATGGTTTACGGGCCCGTAAATCACTTTACGGTCCGTCCACCAGGTCGTATTTAACCATTTCCTTGGCTGGCAGAAAGTTGAAGCTTTTGCATGGCAGTTTACGACTGCCAGTTTACGGACCGTATAGCAATTTACGGTCCGTATTTTGCTATATGACCACTGGGTAGTTGCAATTCTGCAACTTCCCATATTTCTTAGACTTCTCATTTTAATCACCCCCGTCCATGCACATGCGTTGCTCACCTGGTATCTCATCTTAACTTAGCCAACTTCCTCGTCTCACATCGGATACTTTCGAAATCTCGCCTAAGGTCATCAAACGTCGTTTCTCGCTCATAGACATCATGCACTCATATTCATCACTAGTTTATCCACTTGCGTACCAACGGAAAATTTTCCGAGGTGTAACATTCTCCCCCCCTTAAGAACATTCGTCCTCGAATTTTAAAGTCTTCGGGGATTCTAAAAAATTTCGCCAGAGTTTCCCCTACATTATGGCACTGCCATCCTGCCACAACCGCCCATAATATCGATGCCACACAGGGCCACCACATAATAACATAAAAATTGGCCACACACGACCCAAAAGCATAAAAGAAAAACATGCATACCTTATGATCTCAACGTCTCATTTTGGACTTCTTCCAAGGGCTGAAATAAATGTGGGTATTTGGACTGCATACTTTCTTCTGCTTCCCACGTCATTTCCTCTCGTTTACTGTTTCTCCATAAAACTTTAAATGAGGCTACTTCTTTGTTTCTAAGCCTCTATACTTGCCTATCTAGTATGACAATGGGTATCTCTTCATAAGTCAATTTCTATGTTACTTGCACATCATTCACTGGGACGATCCTAGTAGGATCTCCAACACATTTCCGAAGCATCGAAACATGAAATACTGGATGAACTGACTCCAAGTCTGGAGGTAGATTTAACTCATAGGCCACTTTGCCTATCTTGCGTACAATTTCGTATGGCCCAATATACCGGGGACTGAGCTTCCCCTTTTTGCCAAATCTCATTACGCCCTTCATCGGCGACACTTTCAAGAATACCCAATCCTTCACTTCGAACTCTAAGCCTCTTCGACGATTATCCGCATAGGACTTTTGACGACTTTGGGCCGCTAGCAACCGATCTTGTATGAGCTTAACTTTCTCTATTGCTTGTTGGACCAAGTCTGGCCCTATCAACTTAGTTTCTCCGGTTTCAAACCACCCGATTGGGGATCTACACTTTCGCCCATATAGAGCTTCATGCGGTGTCATTTGAATGCTAGAATGATTACTGTTATTGTAAGAAAACTCAATGAGTGGCAGATGGTCATCCCAATTTCCTCCAAAATCTATCATACATGCCCGTAACATATCTTCAAGAGTATGAATAGTACGTTCAGCTTGCCCATCGGTCTGGGGGTGAAATGCCATGCTAAGGCGCCCTTGGGTCCCTAAACCCTCTTGGAACGATCTCCAAAACTTGGCTGTAAACTGGGTCCCTCTATCGGAGATAATAGATACTGGAACGCCATGGAGTTTCACTATCTCTTTAAGATAAAGCTTCGCATAATCCTCTGCCACATAGGTCGTCCTGACCGGTAAGAAATGAGCTGACTTTGTGAGTCTATCCACAATCGCCCATATGGAATCATACTTACGTCGAGAACGGGGTAACCCTGTAATGAAATCCATATTAATCACTTCCCACTTCCAAGTTGGGATTTTTATAGCTTGCAATAATCCACCCGGCTTTTGGTGTTCAATCTTCACTTGTTGGTAATTAGGACATTGAGCTACAAATTCCGCTACGTCTTTCTTCATCCCATTCCACCAATATATAGACTTAAGATCATGATACATTTTCGTCGCTCCGGGGTGAACGGAGTAACAGAAACAATGAGCTTCCCTCAATCTTTGGTGACGTAGACCTACCACATCGGGAACATATAAACTACCTCGACATCGGAGAACTCCGTCTTCCGAAATATCAAATGATGACTCCTCCTTATGAGGGAGTGTATCTCTGTACTGCATTAGCATGGGATCCTCATATTGTCTCTCTTTTACTTCCGCTACTAGCGATGAAACTGCTGAATCGTGAATACTAACTTTGCTGCTACCGGAGTCCATTACTCGGACCCCTAGGCTAGCTAACTGTTGGAGCTCGCGGGCCATTTCTCTCTTTTCTGGTCGTACATCACCTGGTTTCATTGGCGACGCATCAATACTTGCAAGTGGCATAATCATTCTTGTGTGATTCGTGTACATATGTTTCTATACATATACAGGTATCGACACCCGTATTCGTATTCGTAATCGTACTCATTTACCCGTCGTATCAATAGTCATATTCATATGCATGTCATGTACATATTTTTATTCGTAATCACATCATACACATATCCTTTACATACCCCTTGAGTTATTTACTCATCAATGTCACATGGTTCAAGGTCTTCGTAAATGATTTCCCTTACCGTGTTAGATGCTTACTCGATTCAAGTTCGTTTATTTAATCGTTGTTAGACTCATTTTTACATAACTCTCATTCTTTATTTTAGAGTCTATATTTGTCACACCTTGGAGTCCATCATTTCAATCTCTACACTTATATTCTCTTCACTCGCTTCCCCCTGGGTTTTACCTGTAACGTCGCCTTTGCTGTTCAGGACCCAAGCCTCATGCGCAACTAATATTCCTTATGCCTCATAATCTTTTACTCTTGTTTTGCACTCCACGTTGGTTACAAAACCAATCGTAATCATATGGCGTTTGTCCTTGGCGATAGCTTTATTCTATCATTTTACTGTCGTACGGTAAGCATTCATAACTCATGATCATCTTTTCTTTTCAACTGTTACTTCATATACTCTACTGGTTCTAACTTGATATAAGATATTCGGAGGAGATGCACCTTCCTTTAGCCATAACACAATTTCTTCTTAAGCATACGTATTTCGCATATTTCCTTTTCTCTCTATTGTCATTCTTATTCCTCTACATACCTTTCTCCTCAATTTATCTTGTTTTATCCCGTTTTATAATCAATCCTTGATTCTTCGCATGAGGGACCTTATTCTCAACTTAGCACCGCTTTGTCTTTTAGAGTATGCTGCCTTTGTACAATTCATTCTTCGACAGTCTTGGTCTTTTACATCCAGCTAAAGATATCACTTGTACTCTTGATTATACCAATCACCCACTACTACGACTTTGCCATATCACCTTTCTCTAATTTCCTTTCCAAGTTAACTCCCCCCCCCCCCCCCCCCCCCTTTTTTCATTGCTACTATCATTTCTTGTCAGCGAAGAACCTCTATGCTGGGCTTTCCTTTAGCAAGGTCTTATAAGCTTTCTCATCTACTTCTCTAGGGCTCACTTGTTGGTTTCATACTTGCATTCACTCCTTATTCATATAGAACATGTCACATCTTTAGTCGTTTCCTTGCTATACTTGACTTACTCCGTATCCCAGTTCTCGCTATGTCTTCATTATATCCTGATAATAATCAACTCTGCAAGCGACACTTTTTGGTCTCATTCGCAAGCCGGTTCGCAGAATAATATAATACTTACAAAGTAAGTATACTCAACCAGTTACTCCTTCTAATCGGCCCTCTTACACTTTACCATGTAAGTCATTTCATCACTGTATTCACATTCACTATAACCCTTCATATTTGTATCTCTGTCTCCGGGCACTGTTACTTTATTTTGCTAATAAACTTATCGTAATTTACTCGTGCTTATACATCCAATCGCTACTCCAGTATCACACTTTATTAGAGTTACACTTTCTCCTCCATGTCATGTTTTAGTGCTTCCAACCCCCCTTTGTTTTACTCTAGCATTTCTCTTTACCGTATCAATATCGCTCTCATCACCGCCATTACTATCAATTCAATACTATCTAACTCGACTCCTGTAGTCATTAACGATACTCCTAACTTAGTCGCATTCTTCCATTACTCTTTTGCACATCATATTTTCCCGTTAGGTCATATTGCAAGCTTATATCTTATCTCCTTTAGATTCTGGGAAAATTTCGGCAGAGTTTCCTCTGTATTTCTTACTATCTCAAAACCAGCACGCAGCAAATACCAACAATGCCTCACAGGGCCAATATATATATATATATATACAAATATATGACATATCTCAGCCACACAGGGCTCCCACTTTCAAATAAAAGCACAAGGACGTCAAAACTTACCTCATATATTGCACTTCGAGGTGTACCTGATCCTGTAGCGATCTGCCCTGTTACCTCTCCCTATTTCTCTTTCATCCTTCAGCTTTACATTTCAATCATATCTCAACATTCTTACTTTATTCGACGCATATCTCTGTTCTTATTCATCCAATTTGCTTAGTTCTCAACTTATAGCTGAACTTATCATCAACAGACACATTTAATCAATTCCTCTATCATATGAACACCGACTTACTTTCACAGCAATACATTCATCATCACAGTAATACATATTACGGTAACGTAGCCTCAACAAAAGGGCTTACCCCCGTAGCTTTCATTGTCATCAATCACTTTCTTCTATCATTACCAACCTTCCGCTGCATTCAGGGGTTAGTATAGGGAATCTCATCTCCTATGGCTTAGCTCTATCGCACGATCTTAGAGATGAAAGAAGGTCATTCATTCCTAAAATGTCCATAGCTTCCTGTTTATAAGTGTGGCACGCAACACACCCATAACCAAGACTCTACTAGAAAAGGCTCGTAGACACATCCTAGGACTGAACTGCTCTGATACCACTTTTGTCACGACCCGGCTAGGGGGCCGCGACGAGCACCCGGTGCTACCCCACCCGGGCACCCCCTTATCGTACATAACATAACATCTAGGTGAACCATAAGTCAATTCGTGCTTTTCTTATCGTTAATCATACTGATCCCATTGGACGACCATCATCATTTAACATATCATAGGAATCTATGCCACATCATAAGTACAAGGCCGACGAGGCCAACAAAAGATATACAAAACATGGGCCAACATGGCCGAACATCTCTACCCATATATACATGTCTACTAGCCTCTAAGAGTATGACATATCGTATGAGCGGGACAGGACCCCGCTATACCCATAATTATATACACAAAAGAATGAGTACGCTAAAAGCTGCGGCTCCGAAAGAATTGGAGCTCTGCTATGCAATTTCTGGATAAGAAGCTATGGATCAGGTCTGTCTCCCTGTGCACCTGCGGGCATGACACAGCGTCCACAAACAAAAGGACGTCAGTACGAAGAATGTACTGAGTATGTAAAGCATGAGCGAAATCAATAAATAAGCATCATGAACAACACATGAATTATCATAGGAGGGGAGACAATAATATCATCGTCATAGCGCTTACCTGCCTTTCATAGGACTTTCCAATTTTCATAGGTATTTGTACACCTACGTCATCATCCGTATTCCATAATAGTACTCGTACCATACTTGTGCTCATATTCGTATACATGTCCTTATTTGCATTCGTATACATAGTCTTTTCACATTCATATTCATATTATATACATAGCCATACACTTATATACATACATAGCGTGCCCGACCATAAAGTTCGGTGTTTTATACGTACTTAGCCAACCAAGGCTCAATGTTATTTCTACCTGGCCCTACCAAGGCTTCAGGGTTATCCGTACCATCTGCAGACGTGTCCCGCGTTTCGTAATCGTATACATACTTCATACATATACATATACATATATTCTACCCGGCATTATAAGCTCAGGGTGTCATTATAGCCCTTCATAGGCACATGTGAATATAATAGCCCGTAGGCACCTTTAGCATCATTGTTATTATCATCATCATCACTATCATCGTCATTATTGCTACATCCATATCTTAGGCTTACTCGTCATATGAGGGGCGTAGTACAATCGTAGTACATGTTAAGGATCATGAGCTTATGAGCTCGGAGTGTCAATCACTTGAATACAACATACTCATATATAGGAATTAGAAATTTGGCCAAGAACCATGCCTTATGAAATAAGGGTTAGCCTTACATACCTTTTCGTCGGACTATTCTACACTTGCACGTTTCCTTCCAATTCTAGCGTCTATAACTTCATTAA
Source organism: Lycium barbarum (assembly GCF_019175385.1). Classification (NCBI taxonomy): domain Eukaryota; kingdom Viridiplantae; phylum Streptophyta; class Magnoliopsida; order Solanales; family Solanaceae; genus Lycium; species Lycium barbarum. The sequence goes on from NC_083341.1 coordinate 94,599,546, forward strand.
TATCATAACAATGGCCATTAGTCGTTCACATTATCCGCATTATCTAGATTCCTCAATTTGCCTCTAATTTACCCACATTCATGGTCATAACACCCATCTTCGTCCATTCGTCTAAAGTGTTTAGTTCATGATATTAATACCATTTATAACACATTCATATCACAACACAACAACATTCATAACTCAATTCAAACTATTTCCCAAAATGTCACTATTCATCATTCATGACCTAGTTGACCATATTTTCTACAATCCATGTACTTTAATTCTCCAATACCTTAAACATCATGTAAAAATCATTAATCTTACCTTATAAGTTGTAGGAACAAGCTTTGGTTGATAGTACTCTTCTTTGAGCAAAACCCTAGTTTTTCTCCATTTGAATTTCTTGACTTGGATGATCCTTGATGATTCCCTTATCCTTGATTCACTTGTCTTAATGTTATTGATGGCTTATAATCCTTGAAGACTTATATAATAAATGTATAGAGAAGTTTTAGAGAGAAGTGGTGTAATGTTGTAATGAAATAAAACAAGTGTTGGTCCCTTTATTTAATGACTTGTGAAATCTGTGCTGGGTGAACAGTGGTCGTCCATGGAGGTTTACGGTCCGTATTTCAGTTTACAGACCGTCCCTCGTGGTCGTTTTTAAGCTTAAGCAGAACCAGAAACTCAAGGCCGCATGCATGGTGATTTACGACCATGGTTTACGGGCCGTAAATCACTTTACGGTCCGTCCACCAGGTTGTATTTAACCATTTCCTCGGCTGGCAGAAAGTTGAAGCTTTTGCATGGCAATTTACGACTGCGAGTTTACGGACTGTATAGCATTTTACGGTCCGTATTTTGCAATACGACCACTGGGCAGTTGCATTTCTGCAACTTCCCATATTTCTTAGACTTCTCATTTTAATCACCCCCGTCCATGCACATGCATTGCTTACTTGGTATCTCATCTTAACTTAGCCAACTTCTTCGTCTCACATCGGATACTATCGAAATCTCGCCTAAGGTCATCAAATGTCATTTCTCGCTCATAGACATCATGCACTCATTTTCATCACTAGTTTATCCACTTGCGTACCAACAGAAAATTTTTCGAGGTGTAACAGGTACGGTATATATATATATGATGATATGATGATGTGATGATATGATGATGTGATTATGGCGCCAAGGATGGCATGTGATGACTTTATTCACCGAGTCCCATAACGGGCCGGGTATGACATATGAAATTGATATGCATGATCTATATTTCATAAGGCAAGTGTATTGGTATTTTGAATGTCATACTTGTCTCCTGTGATCTCTACTTCAGTCATGATTCTCTTTATTGTATTTCATACTTTATATACTCAGTACATATCTCGTACTGACCCCCTTTCTTCGGGGGGTTGCGTTTCATGCCCGCAGGTACAAATACTCGATTTGGTGATCCTCCAGCTTAGGATATCTACCCAGCTGTCTTGGAAAGCTCCATTGTTCCAGAGCCTAGACATTTTGTACAGATCTTTCGATGTATATGTATATATGTTTATCTAGGGGTACGGCGGGGCCCTGTCCCGTCATATTTCACTATCGATACTCTTAGAGGTCTGTAGACATATGTGTGGGTTGTGTATAGGTTTTTTTCAGCTGTGTCTATACGATGTGGTATGGATATGTTCGTCTGTAGTGGCAACCTTGTCGACCTGCGTATGGTATTGATATGTAGTGGCAGGCTTGTCGGCATGCGTATCATATTGACATGTAGTGGAAGCCTTGTCGGCTTGCGTATCATACTATGTTTTGATTAATTGTGATTCCTCAGGAGACAAGTTATCGGGATATATATATATGACGACGTTACGCACCTTTGGAGTTCTTTTGTATATTTACATATTGTTCTTAGGTCCAGTTTGACTATATCTAACAGGTACGTATACGAGTGTCCAGCTCGGGCACTAGTCATGGCCCACGGGGCTGGGTCGTGACAAAAGTGGTATCAGAGCAGTTCATCCTCAAAGTGTCGACAAACCGTGTCTAGTAGAGTCTTGTTTATCGGTGTATTGTGCACCACATCTATAAACCGGAAGCTGCATGACATTTAGGATGTTACCTTTCCTTCTTACTCTAGATCGTGCGATAGAGCCAAGGGATAGGAAATGATATCCCTTATATACTGACCTTTGATTTCAGCAGGAGAATAGTGTCGACAGGAGAATAATGCTACTGGGAGTTACAGAGGTAAGATATTTCATCAAGATAACGTTATCAGAAATTGTATATACAGAATGGCAAACTGGCCATCATCAAGGTAAGTTATTGAAGTATAGTAAGAAAATGGATTGAATGTATATATATTGTTGATAAGTTCAGTTATAAGGTGTGAACAGAAGAAGCTGAACGAATCAGTAAAAAGATAGGTAAGCAGGGTACGTGTCAGATACGGTATGAATGTTGCAGGTATGATTAAAACCTGCAGTTAAAGATTGAGAGGGAAAGTAAACAGGAAAGTGTAACAGGTACAGTTTGAGTTGGACATACCAGGTAAGTTCATCATTTTCATACTGTTATTGAGATGGGGAGCCCTGTGCGGCTATGATACGATATAATATATATGTATATGTTGGCCCTGTGAGGCATTGTTGGTATTTTCTGCGTGCAGGTTTTGGGCTAGTAAGAAATACAGAGGAAACTCTGCCAAAATTTTCCTAGAAATAAAAAGAGAATGAGATATAAGTTCATAAAAAGTCGTGAAAGGTCATGTCAACAGTAATGATAAGATTTGACTAAGTTGCAAGTACGTCTGACTTCGATAAATAAAGTTAACGTTTGAATTGATAGTAATAGTAATTATGAGGTCGATATCGATATGGTAAATTTATCAGGTTGGATTGAAGTTTTAAGAGATACCCTCCGTGTCATCCATAAGAGGTATCATTCTTATTTGGGAAATTTTATTTTGAAGAAGAAAATATGGGCAACAAGTTTGGAAATCATTTGAACGGACCAGAATACTTTCCAGCCACATTTTACTTTGAAAGAGCTCATGTTGAAGAGAAAAAACGTCCACAATTAAGTTTCACTTTTATTTGAAGAGTACAAAGCATACAGCAAGTAGTTTATGAACTTAATAGTTCGTTCACGACCCAAGACCAAATCTGGAGGTAAACTATGTGAATCAAATATTAGAAGTCACGTGGTACTTGTCGGATTCTAGTTCTTCCTCTTGTGGTTGTTTTGGAGGATGCTTCATGGTGACGTAATCTTGGAGTTGGAGCGTTCTTGTGTTCTTGAGGTAACATTTCATCATATCTTTATGTCCTTGAGTTTATTAGTTCTTAATCAACTAATTGGAGATGGAATTTGTAGAAGGAAAACTCAAACTTGTGGGCTGTCTTAGATCATGTGTTCCATGTGTTGTTGGTGAAATGCTAGGATAATTTGGAAGGGCTTGTGACCCTAAGGGATGATTTAGAAAAAGGTGGCAAATCTTAACAGAACATTTTATTGAGGTATCGAGTGAACTGATAAGGAGGGATAAATTACGATGAGTTTATAGTTAGAAAAAGTAATAGTATGATTGAGACAAGAGTACAGAAGAAGAAGAATTGTGACGAATATGAATGTATTGATAAGCCAGCTTGTGAGGTATTAAGGATAAGATTGACCAAAAGAGGTAAAAGGTTAAGAAGTGTTACATTATAGGATTGATTACGAACAGGATATAATGCGAATATAATGAGGATTGTTATGAGAATAAGTAAAGCCCAGTGAGGAAGTGACTAAAAGATATGACGTGATTTATGTGATTAAAGTATAACGACGAGCTATAGAATGAATAAGAAAGACTTATAAAGTTCTGTAGGGAAAGTTCAGAATAAAGATTATGTGGTAACAGAAATGATAGCGAGTACAAAAAAAGAAGAAGGATTAATTGAACGAAGGAAATAAGAAGAAAGCGAGATAACAGTGCAGTAATAGGTTATGACATGTATAGCCGAGAACACGAGTAATATCAGTGATGGAACTGTAAAATGCCAAACTATAGAAAGATGAGCGACGAAGCAGAATGAGTGCCAGAAAATGACTGGGATAATAAGAATGAGATGGGATGATCAGAATGAACAAAATAAGTTTTGGAAGCGAAGAAAGGACTGTATAGAAGTAATATATCCTAAAGGACAAGGCGCTATTGGGATTAAGAATAGGGTTCCTCGTGCGAGGACTGGAGGATTGATTATAACGGGAGGTAATAAGGTAAATTGAGAAGGAATGAATAAAAAGGAATTATCAAGACGGAAACAATAAAGTCGACACCAAGGATAAAGCTTGAAATTGACTATAAGAAAAGGATAAGAGTAGAAACACTTGGTCTAAGGTAAGCTCATATGACTACAGTACTATTATACCCTGGGGAAATCTGCGATGGACCATGATAGACGGGCATTGTAACACAAAGACTAAAGCCCAAGAGCGGTATCCAGGAGTTCACGTACCCTGTACATCTTCATGACTAGCTTCATAGCTTGATGGTTAAGAGGGGTATACGTATTAAGCGATTAAAAAAGGTGGCTATTGCTAGTAAGGGGTTCTAAGCTTTACAAGGAGAGGAAAGAGTCCACTACCATCTAACGACTTGGGGCATAATAACTATTCAGGAGGAGCATAAAATCATGGGACAGTATGGAGTGGAAGGAAGTGTATCGAGGGACATGGAAAGGCTACATGAATAGTGTGCTTTCTGATTATGTATAGGTTGGGGTAAATATAATGTTACAAGAAAACTTTGGACACTTATCATCAGAATATAAGTGTTACCTAATTGAGAATTTGGAACGACTATAAGTACTAATTAATTACTGATTGGAGTAAGCAGAATGAGGCCTTGGATGAGATTTTGTACTATATATTGAGAGGTTCTCATTGCGTCATGATTTTGTTAAGGTTTCGTACGTGGATAATCAAAGTTATAAATTATAAAGAAAAGACATGGATATGGTACGGTATACCAAATGAGTTAAAAGGGATCAGGTGAATTTGAGATTGGAAATAAGGACATAGAGCAGAATATAAACAGATAATAGTATAAGTACACCCTTAAGGGGGGAAGCGGGTGAGAGAAATGCAGGTGTAAGATGGAAACAATTGACGCTACAATATATTCGATATGGATACTTAAACATCAAGTGCGATCCCTTGCTGAAACAAGTTAGTAAGATTTGAAAGCTAGCAATAAACGAATAGAAGTCAGGAGGGTATTGGAGACAGTGCCGAGAATTATTTGTAAAGATCATGAATGATATGACATTAAAAGGTGGGTGCTTATAAAAAGGAGTACGACAGGAGAATAGTAACGAGTAACTTGAGAGATATTATAAAGGATGGAAATGTCATACTGAATTTGAGGCTAAGATGTCGACAATAGAGTTGTGCGCTAATGATATTGCGACTTATAAGTAGCGAAGGGAGGGATAGAAAATCTCCTATAGTAGGATATGAGAAAAATCAAAGGGGTGAATAAAGGAAGGGAAAGGAGTATGACAAGATAGGCTACGAGCAAGTTTTAGTACGGATGAGATATGTAAAGCAGAATGAACCAGGAGAAGGAAAGACTATGACTAAGGTTGGATACATGTTATACAAGTTATACAAGAATAGTTATACACTAAGGGCAAATAGGACATGGCCATGGCTGAGCTGAAGACTTATCCCGATACCGATTGTATGATAAGAGAGGAGAAGGCAAGGTAAAGCATGAAAACTAGTAAGACGACGCTAACGTATTTCTTGTGCTAATTTAAGAACCCACGTCTACTCTTGAAAAGATCGCAACATAATATGTGATAGAAAATCTAAGAGAAAAATAAAATAAAGAAACGGCACGGGATAATATGCCTAAAGTGTTAAAAGTTGGAGTAAGGGAAAAGGTGAAACAGTTCAAGCGAGACGATCGGAACAAACTGGTTACTGGATGACATTGAGTTTATATGTCAAAATCAAATATTCTTTTAGAATTGTACTAGTTAATAATAGACGGATCACAGAGCAGCTAGATAAGGTTATCACATGAGGGAACTCCAGATCGAGATTAACAGCTAAAAGCAAAGTGACAATTAAAATCGTTTAATAAGAAAGTCGAGAAGTGATACATGATGCTGAAGATTCTAGAGTATGGACTGTAACAACAGAGCAATGTAAGATTATTTAAGCAAAATAATGTTACACCAAGGGAAATTTCGTCTTATTCGTAGAGTCTGCGAAGGGTCTATAGCTTACCGGAGGAATGAAATACTCCAGGGATTGTAAAGTCTAATAAATCGACGAGGGACGTCTACGTGTAAGAGGTAAGATGAAGTGAACGATACGTCTTAAAGGAGTAACTATAGAAGAAGAAAGAGTCGAGTTAAGACTACGTGCACCGGGAGAGAGTAAGGTTTCAGCGGAAGAGCTCGCAGTACAATCTTCAACCAACTGCGAAATGAAAAGGAGAGTAAAGACAACAGCGTGGAATTATCACCTCGAGAGGCAAGAGCAAGAACAAATATCATGGGAATGGTTACTTAGAGATCTGGAATGCGTTATAATAAACTGAAGGGATCGACCAATGAAGGAGGCATGTGAAGGGCATAATTCAGTAAAAGAACGTTTAAGGAAGTATTGGAAGTGCAGGATTAGTTTAACATTCGAGGACGAATGTTCCAAAGGGGGGAAGGATGTTACACCCCAGAAAATTTCGTGTTACTAAGGCTACATACGGCTTAATGTGAGCTCGAGGAGGAGAAAATATCACAAGTATAAAGAATGAAATTCTACTGTAGTAGCATGAGTATGATATTTGGAATTCGTACAATATGATTGGAATGATACGTTAAAAGATATATAGCCCTCGTAACCGTAAGCTGAGGTGGGGCCCACATGATGGGATTTTTATAAAGGACATATGATAAGTTATATGGACTATATATGTGAAGTTAAACATAACTCAAGAAGGACCCTTGAGCCAAATCCAAGTGTAAGCCCTCCAAAAAGATATTTTTAAGTTACGTTTTCGGGTGATCTGACTTCGGGAGACCATAACCCCATCATGATTTGGGAATTCGGGAACACTCCTAAAATGAAAGTTGTAGATAATTGAATTATCTTTCCAACCATAGGTAGTGGGAATTTATTAGATATAGGAATCAAGAGATATGACTGTTTTACTGAACAAAGGCGCTTGCCGCAAGTACAGAGCCTGACACGTGGTGGACCGTATACAAACATACATCATCATCCGTATAACTGACCGCAAAATTCCACCAGCAACCAACCTCCACTGTGATGGTTTTACGGTCCATTATACGGTTCGTAAAACATTATACGGTCCGTATAATGAGCCGTAAAACTTATCAGTTCACTGAACTTATTCTCATCACTTCGTTTGATCTCCGATCCTTGCAGAACCTTCTTAACACTTGTTCAACACTTCAATACCAATCTAAGGGACGTTATAACTCTTCTCCAAGACATCACTAAGTCCTGGATAACTCGTTGCTCGTAATCCCTTTCCGATACTTATCAAATTCCTTTGCCTTCTCTTGGCAATCCTTTTCCCTCATCTCTAACATCTTTAGAATCTCAACTAGGGTCATCAAATGCCATTCCTCACTAGTTCATTTACTTGCGTGCCAACGGAAATTTTTTCAAGGTGTAACATTCTTCCCCCCTTAAGAACATTCGTCCTCGAATGTTAAAGTGCTCGGGAATCCTACAAAATTTCGCCAGAGTTTCCCCTATAATATGGCACTATCAACCTGTCACAACAACCCATAATATCGATGCCTCACAGGGCCACAACACAATAGCACTTAAAATTTGGCCACACACGACTCAAAAGCATAAAAGGAAAACATACATACCTTGCGATTTCGACGTCTCATCTTGGCCCTCGACTAAAGGCTGAAATAAATGGGGATATTTGGATCGCATACTTTCTTCCGCTTCCCACGTCATTTCCTCTCATTTACCGCTTCTCCATAGAACCTTAACCGAGGCCACTTCTTTGTTTCTAAGCCTCCGTACTTGCCTATCTAACATGGCAATGGGTACCTCTTCATAGGTCAATTTCTCTGTCACTTGAACATCATTTACTGGGATGATCCTAGTAGGATCTCGAATACATTTCCGAAGCATCGAGACATGAAATACTGGATGGACTGACTCCAACTCGGGAGGTAGATCTAACTCATAGGCCACTTTGCCTATTTTGCGCACAATTTCATATGGCCCAATATACCGGGGACTAAGCTTCCCCTTTTATCCAAACCTCACGACGCCCTTCATAGGCGACACTTTCAAGAATACCCAATCTTTCACTTCGAACTCTAAGTCTCTTCGACGGTTATCCGCATAGGACTTTTGACCACTTTGAGCCGCTAACAACCGATCTTGTATAAGCTTGACTTTCTCTATGGCCTGTTGAACCAAATCTGGCCCTATCAACTGGGCCTCTTCTGTTTCGAACAACCCGATTGGGGATCTACACTTTCGCCCATATAAGGCTTCATACAGTGCCATTTGAATGCTAGAATGATAACTATTATTGTAAACAAATTCAATGAGTGGCAAATGATCTTCCCAATTTCCTCCGAAGTCTATCATACATGCCCGTAACATATACTCAAGAGTCTGAATAGTACGTTCAGCTTGCCCATCAGTCTGTGTATGAAATGCCATGCTGAGGCGCACTTGGGTCCCTAGACCCTCTTGGAAGGACTTCCAAAACTTTGCTGTAAACTGAGTCCCTCTATCGGAGATAATCAATACCGGAACGCCATGGAGTCTCACTATCTCTTTAAGATAAAGCTTGGCATAATCTTCTGCCACATAGGTTGTCCTGACCGGTAAGAAATGAGCTGACTTGGTGAGTCTATCCACGACCACCCATATGGAATCATATTTACGTCGAAAATGGGGTAAGCCTGAAATGAAGTCCATGTTAATCACTTCCCACTTCCAAGTTGGGATTTCTATAGCTTGCAACAGTCCAGCTGACTTTTGGTGCTCGATTTTCACTTGTTGGCAATTAGGACATTTTGCTACAAACTCCGCTACATCTTTCTTCATCCCATTCCACCAATATATGGACTTAAGATCATGATACATCTTCGTCGCTCCGGGGTGAACGGAGTAACGGGAACAATGAGCCTCTTTCAATACCTGGTGGCGTAGACTAGCTACATCGGGAACACATAATCTTCCTCTACATCGGAGAACCCCGTCTCTTGAAATATCAAATGATGACTCCTCTTTCTGAGGGAGTGTGTTTCTGTACTGCACTAGTATGGGGTCCTCATATTGTCGCTCTTTCACTTCTGCTACCAGTGACGAAACTGCCGAATTCTGAATAATAGCTCCGCTGCTACATGAGTCCACTACTCGGACTCCTAGGCTAGCTAACTGTTGGAGCTCACGGGCCATTCCTCTCTTTTCGGGTCGTACATCACTTAGACTTCCCATCGATCTACGACTAAGATCATCAGCCACAACATTTGCTTTTCCGGGGTGATAAAAAATATCAACATCGTAGTCTTTCAACAGTTCCAACCATCGTCGTTGCCGCAAATTTAACTCTTTCTGCTTGAAGATGTATTGAAGACTCTTATGATCTGTATAAATATCCACGTAGACACCATATAAATAATGTCTCCATATCTTTAATGCATGAACCACTGCGGCTAATTCTAGATCATGGGTAGGATAATTCTGTTCATGTTTTCGCAATTGCCTTGAGGCATATGCAATCACCTTGCCATGTTGCATCAATACGCAGCCTAGCCCAACACCTGAAGCATCGCAATAAATTACATATCCTTCCAATCCCTCTGGAAGTGTCAGGACTGGGGCAGAAGTCAATCTACTCTTTAGCTCTTGGAAACTGTGCTCGCAAGCGTCTGTCCATTGAAACTTTGCCGATTTCTGGGTCAACTTTGTGAGTGGTGCAGAAATAGAAGAAAACCCTTCAACAAACCTCCTGTAATAACCTGCTAAGCCCAGAAAACTACGAACCTCTGTAGGAGTTGTGGGCCTTGGCCAAGTTTTCACGGTCTCAATCTTTTGACTATCCGCTCGAATACCATGGACTGCAACAATATGCCCTAAAAATGCCACTGAGTTCAACCAGAACTCGCATTTGGAAAATTTTGCAAATAACTCTCAAGTTCGACGAACTCCGAGGACAATACGCAAATGATCCGCATGTTCTGCCTCGGATCTAGAATACACTAAGATGTCATCGATAAATACTATCACAAATAAATCCAGGAAGGGCCTAAACACATTATTCATCAAATCCATAAATACCGGTGGCGCGTTCGTTAGCCCAAATGACATCACCCGGAATTCAAAATGACCATATCTTGTTCTGAAGGCTGTCTTAGGGATATCTTTCTCCCTAACTCTCGCTTGGTGATACCCGGACCTCAAATCAATCTTGGAAAACCATTTGACACCTTGCAATTGATCAAACAAATCATCAATCCTCGGAAGAGGATATTTATTCTTAATCGTCACTTTATTCAATCGCCTATAATCAAAGCACATTCTCAAGGAGCCATCGTTCTTTCGGACAAACAATACGGGTGCTGCCCACGGGGATGAACTAGGCCTAATGAAGCCTTTGTCAAGCAAATCCTTCAATTGCTCCTTCAACTCTTTCAATTCTGCGGGTGTCATTCTATACGGAGGAATAGATATGGGTTTAGTGCCTGGCAATACATCAATGGCAAAATCAATATCCCGCTCGGGAGGAAGGCCTGGGAGCTCTTCCGGGAACACATCCGGAAATTCATTCACTACGGGAACTGACTGAAGAGTCGGCGATTCAGCTTCTACATATTGAACTCGCACTAGATGATAAATACAACCTTTCGTGATCATCTTCCTTTCCTTTAAGTAGGAAATAAACCTACCTTTTGGTGACGCCGTATTCCCTTTCCATTCTAAGACTGGTTCTCCCGGAAATTGGAAACGAACCATTTTCATTTGACAATCTACATTGGCGTAACAAGAAGCCAACCAATCTATGCCCATAATAATGTCAAAGTCTACCATTTCTAGCTCATGCAAATCAATCATGGTATGACGATCACAAATCGTAACTACACAATCTCTATATACTCGGCTAGCTATTACCGATTCACCCACGGGTGTAGACACATCAAAAGGTTTGATCGACTCTGGCTCAACTATAAATTGACCCGCAATATAAGGAGTAACATATGATAATGTGGAGCCCGGATCAATCAAAGCATATACATCATGAGAGAATACCGACAATATACCTGTGACCACGTCAGGAGAAGACTCAAGATCTTGGCATCCAGCCAAAGCATAGATACGGTGCTGAGGATCGCTAGAACTTGGAGCTCTCCCTCTGCCTCTACCATGGCCTACTGGCGCATGTGAACCTGGCCCCGTAGGGCGTACAGATGCCGAAGATTCGGCTACCGACCCTGATGGCTGGGTCCTACCTCTATCATGTACTGAGGGGAAATCACGCATAATATGGCCTGGTCGACCACATGAATAGCAAACATCTGAACCCAATCGACATTGACCCCAATGCGACTTCCCACACAGGGAACATCGTGGTATAGGTGGCCTTGACTGGCCTGAATCACCTCTAAACTGGGACCCCGAATAACTCTGACTCGGCCCGGGATAAGTAGATCTATCAAGGCTCTGGCCTGAAAACTGTGGAGGTGCACTGGTCATAGAATAGCCCGAATATCTAGGGAACTATTTCCTGTGTCCACCTCTGGACTCACTCATTGGGCTCGAAGATTTGGCCCTCTTGCTATGTCCCCTATCTTGCTCACTTATGTGCCTGAATGCGTACAATATCCATACCATCCTGAAGGGACGCAGTCAAGCATTTGTCCATCAAATGTGGCCCTAGGCCCTTTACAAATCGATGTACCCTGTCGCCCATTTCTGTATCCATGGCCGAAGCACACCTAGGCAAGGAGTTAAAACGGAGGTTATAATCTAGGGCACTCATACTACCTTGCCTCAAGTTCAAGAATTTATCGGCCCTAGCTCGCCGAACTTCTGGAGGCATATAATGATGGAGAAAAGCATCGACAAACTCTTGCCATACCGTGGGAGGTGCATTTGCTCCCTGTGAAGCCATCCATACCGTATACCACTGAATCGAGACATCTCTCAATCTATATGACGCTAACTCCACTGACTCGGTGTTCGAAGCATGTATCAACCGGAGCGTCCTTAGCATACCATCAATAAAGTCCTGGGGATCCTCCTCCGGTTTTGACCCAAAGAATTCCGAAAGGTTCAAAGTAATAAAGTCACGGGCCCTTGCGCTAACAGCCCTATCACCATGCCCTGAACATTGCCTCTAAGCCTGGGCCGCAACCAACTGAGTCAACAAATTAATGGCCTCTTTTACATCTTGGCCCAAAGCATTTGGTGGGGGAGCTGGAGGTGCTGGAGCTGGGGCCAAGGCTCCCTCACGCTCCTCAAAGATAGGCACTGTCTGGGAGTACTGAGATTGAGCCGCACTCTGGGACTCGCTTTCCTCTACTACCGGTGGCGGTGCTCTTTCAGCCCGCTTTTCTGCCACCGTCTTGCCCTTTTGGGCTGCTGTAGTCTTTCCCTTTTTGGGCATCTCTGAAATACACTACACACGATTAAGGAACAAGAATTTCATATATCATGGCTCTATCGCACGATTCTTATGAAGAAGGAAGGTCATTTATTCCTAAAATGTCTGCAGCTTCTTGTTTATAAGTATGGCGCGCAACACACCCATAACAAAGACTCTACTAGACACGGCTCGTAGACACACCCTAGGACTTAACTGCTCTGATACCACTTTTGTCACGACCCGCCTAGGGGGCCGCGACGAGCACCCGGTGCTAGTCCACCCGGGCACCCTTTAACTTCTACTTATGCTTGCATCTAGGCGAGCCACATCATTAATCATACATCTCTAAGCATCAATCATACTAGTCCCATTGGACGATAACATCTTTAATCATCATAGGCAGCTATGCCACAACAATGTACATGGGCCGACGAGGCCAACAAAATGATATACAAAATATAGGCCGACAAGGCCAGACATAACTAACTACATACACGTGACTACGAGCCTCTAAGAGTATAACATATCACATTAGCGGGACAGGACCCCGCTATTCCTATAATTATATACACAAAAGAATGAGTACCCAAAAGATATGGCTCCGAAGGAAATGGAGCTCTCTATGTAATCTCTGAATAGGCAACTATGGATCAAGTCTGTCTCCCTGTGCACCTGCGGGCATGATGCAGCGTCCACAAACAAAAGGACGTCAGTACGAAGAATGTACTGAGTATGTAAATCACGAGCAACATTAATAAATAAGCATCATGAAAAACATATGAAATAGGATAGGAGGGGCGGGGGGGGGGGGGGGGACAATAATATCATCGTCATAGCACTTACTTGCCTTTCATAGGGAGTTTCCATTTCTCATACGTACTCGTATACATACATCATCATCCGTATTCCATAATAGTACTCGTACCACAATTGTGCCCGTATTCGTATACATAGTCTTATCACATTCATATTCATATTATATACTTAGTCATTTCATATACATAACATTTACATAGCATACCCGACCTCAGAGGATCGGTGTTTCATACATACTTGGCCAACCAAGGCTCAAGGTTACTCATACCTGACCCTACCAAGGCTTCAGGGTTATCCGTACCATCTGCAGAGGTGTGCGAGCGTTTCCTAATCATATACATACTTTATACATAATCATATACATATATTCTACCCGGCGTTATAAGCTCGGGGTTTCATTATAACCCTTCATAGGCACACATATAAGTATAATAACTCGTAGGCACCTTTAGCATCATTATCATTACTATCATCATCATTATCGTTACTTCTATATCATAGGCCTACTCGTCGTATGCAGTGAGTGGTACAATCTTAGTACATATCAAGGGTCGTGAGCTTATGAGCTCGGAATATCAACCAATTGAAAACAACATACTCATATAGAGGAATTAGGAACTTGGCCAAGAATCATGCCTTATGAAAGAAGGGTTAGCCTTACATACCTTCTCGTCGGACTATTATACACTTGCACGTTCCCTTCCAATGTTAGCGTTTCTACCTTCCTTAATATCATAACAATGGCCATTAGTCATCCACATTACCCACATTGTCTAGGTTTCTTAATTTGCTTCTAATTTACCCATATTCAAGGTCATAACACCCAACTTCGTCCATTCGCCTAAAGTGTCTAGTTCATGATCTTAATACCATTTATAACACATTCATATCACGACACAACAACATTCATGATTCAACTCAAACTATTCCTCAAAATGTCACTATTCATCATTCATGACCCATTTTACCATATTTTCTACAATCCATGTATTTTAACTCTCCAATACCTTAAACATCATGTAAATATCATGAATCTTACCTTAGAAGTGGTAGAAGCTAGCCTTAGTTGATAATATTCCTCCTTGAGCAAAACCCTAGTTTTTCTCCATTTGGGTTTCTTGACTTTAGATGATCCTTGATGGGTTCTTACTCTTGATTCACTTATTTAATGTTGTTGATGTCTTATAATCCTTGAAAACTTGTATAATAAATGTAGAGAGATGTTTTAGAGAGAGGAAGGAAATGTTGAAATGATTTCATGAACTTGGTCCTTTATTTAATAACATTCCACTGATCTGTCGGGTTCTATTATACGGTCCGTATAATGGTTATACGGTCTGTATAATAGACCGTGAAATGGGTCTGCCTGCACCCCTTCACTGTGACCATTTGACGGTTCGTTATACGGTCCGTATTAATTTATATGGTCCGTATAACTGACCGTAAAATTCCACCAGCAACTAACCTCCACTGTGATGGTTTTACGATCCATTATACGGTCCGTATAATGAGCCGTAAAACTCATCCGTTTACTGAACTTATTCTCATCACTTCGTTTGATCTCCGATCCTTGCGGAACCTTCTTAACACTTGTTCAACAATTCAATACCAATCTAAGGGACGTTATAACTCTTCTCCAAGACATCACTAAGTCCTGGCTAACTCGTTGCTCGTAATCCCTTTGCGATACTTATCAAATTCCTTTGCCTTCTCTTGGAAATGCTCTTCCCTCATCTCTAACATCTTTAGAATCTCAACTAGGGTCATCAAATGCCGTTCCTTACTAGTTCGTTTACTTGCGTGCCAACGGAAAATTTTCCGAGGTGTAACACAGGACCACCACCCTTTGTCACTATAAATAGGCTCCAAACAAGTCATAAACAGAATTTTAATGTGATATAAAGTTCAGCAAGCTTATGGAAGGTTAGAGAGAGAGGGAGGAGAGATTTGAGAGAGAAAGTGAGAATTTGATCAAGTTCGAGGCCCCAAATCCCGAGGCCCGTGAAGAATGAAGTGAAGAACAAGTTATTGTCATATTTTTGAACCAAAAATTAGCTTTGTATGGTGTTGATTTCGTGGTTATGGACTACATAAGGTATGTTTAAGTTGTCTGTGATGTTATTTACCTGTTTATTGATAGATTTGGCGGATTAGAATGTTGGAAATGTTGATGTAATTGTCGTATATGTTGTATTAAGTAGTTGGGGATTAGGTGTTGATTTGGATGGATTCTTTGGTGGATTTAGTTAGATTGTTGTGGATAAATGTTGGGTATTTTTGTTAATATTGATATTAATGGTTTGTTAGCTGAATTGAGGTATTGGGATTGTTCAGAATAGAAAGGAAATGCTGTCGAAATTCCGTTAGAAATAAAGATAAGTTTAAGGGATTGATTTTAAGGATATATATTGGATGGATTGTTGCAGTAAATTAAGTATATTGTTGCGTTTTTGAGATTTATTTGTTGTTGGGATGTTGTGGTGATATACCGAATCGGGAGATACTAATGATATAGGGGAGATGGTGCCCGTTTCATTTTAGAATTAAGTTATTTATTAATATATATGATATACGAAAGCCTTCTTAAGTCACGTGCATATTCTTACAATTATAGGTTTGGCATGCTAATTGTGAAAAGTTCGTGATTAAGTTGAGTTACTTGGACGACGTAAGGTATGTAAAGCTAACCCTTCCTTCTTTTTAGCATAATATTTATGAAACAAATAGATGACGTATAAATGACTTCAAAAAAAGGCTCCTATTCTTAGAGACACTAGGATGGCTAATGTCCTTGATTTCCAGAACTTACTTTATTATGTCTTGATATGTATCTATGATTCCTAAAGTTCTATTTGATATGTTCCATTGTGACATTCGAAGGAAACTTGATGTGACTATTGTCTTGATTTCCAAATGATAGTTCGTCTGAATATTCCATTGATTCTCCAGATATAATTTAGTTTGCATATGGTTGCTCACTACTCTGCTCGTGCATGCCTCAATATATCTTTCACCGAGTCCCGGGCCGTGTATGTTTTCGGGCACAGTTTCACTACATTGTTCACCGAGTCCCTCAATAGAGGGCCGAGTACGGTATATATATATATATATATATATATATATATATGATATGATGATATGATGATATGATGATGTGATGATATGATGATATGATGATGTAATTATGGTGCCGAGGATGGCATGTGATGACTTTATTCACCGAGTCCCATAATGGGCCGGGTATGATATATGATATTGATATGCATGATCTATATTTCATAAGGCAAGTGTATTGGTATTTTGAATGTCATACTTGTCTCCTGTGATCTCTACTTCAGTCATGATTCTCTTTATTGTATTTCATGCTTTCTATACTCAGTACATAACTCGTACTGACCCCTTTCTTCGGGGGGCTGCGTTTCATGCCCGCAGGTACAGATACTCGATTTGGTGATCCTCCAGCTTAGGATTTCTACTCAGCTGTCTTGGAAAGCTCCATTGTTCCGGAGCCTAGACTTTTGGTACAGATCTTTCGATGTATATGTATATATGTTTATCTAGGGGTACGGCGGGGCCATGTCCCGTCATATTTCACTATCGATACTCTTGTGTATAAGTTTTGTTCAGCTGTGTCTATACGAAGTGCTATGGATATTTTTGTCTGTAGTGCCAGCCTTGTCGGCCTGCGTATGGTATTGATATGTAGTGGCAGCCTCATCGGCTTGCGTATCATATTGACATGTAGTGGCAGCCTTGTCGGCTTGCGTATCATACTATGTTTTGATTAATTATGACTCCTCAGGAGACAAGTTATCGGGATATATATATATATATGACGACGTTACGAACCTTTGGAGTTCTTTTGCATGTTTCCATATTGTTCTTAGGTCCAGTTTGACTATATGTAACAGGTACGTATACGTGTGTCCAGCTTGGGCACTAGTCATGACCCACGGGGCTGGGTCGTGACAGGCTATGTCGAGGCGACACAAGGTCGTGAACCCCCGACTACGTTACGGAGTAGTCATAATCGTCATGTCTCACCTTGGAGGAACTAGTATTTTAAGGCACAAGTAAAATCATCAATGAAACAATACTTAGGACCATTAGCTTCATGGACATCTTATATTACTCTAGGATTCTTCATACTTATATTCATCTTCATCATTATCATGCTCGTATCATATTTCCTTTCTTAATCATGTGCGTATGTAGCTTTGTATATTCATGGACTCATAGTTTCCATCACATAGGATGATCATGGAAAATTAGGAAGATTCATGCCTTAGAAGGAAAGGATTAGCTTTACATACCTCTTTTGTTTAACAGTATTATCGCTTGATCGTTCTCCTTCAATGCTCGCGTTTCTACCTTCAAGAGGATTTGCATTAACGTTAGTTAATCGATTACAAGAACGTGTTACTATTTCTAGGGAAAATTGGGCAGCATTTCCTTTTTTTCTACTACTTTCCCCATATTCTATATCAACTCCCAAATATTGATAACAACATTCACAATATCACAAGCAACAATCATCATCCATCTATTTTATCCACATTTCACAATTTCACTCCAATTTCTCCATAATCATGGTCATAGTTCGTTATTGCATTTTCTCGCATATAATACTTATTCCATGTTCTCAATGCCATTTATAGCGGACTTATAATCACAACATACCAATATTCATAGTTCACCCCAAACTACTACTCAACAATAACACTATTAACACATTCATGACCTATTTCCTATATCTTTCTACAATCCAAGTGTTTCAAATTTTCAATACCTTAAATAACATGTAAATACCATAAAACATACCTTTGATTGTGTAGTAATTGACTTTGGATGTAAATACATCACATGGAGAAAACCCCACTTCAACACCAAGGAGATTCTTGGTTCCCACAAACCCTAGGGAGTACTTTTGCACTAGATTCTACTAGAGGTTTGGAGAGAGTTGGAGAATGAGTGAAATGAAAAATGAGGACTTAGGGTCTTTTAAAAAAAATCAAAAGCTGCCCGACGAGGATTATACGGTACGAATGACGAAGCTTTGATCAGATCGACGGAGCGTTGATTTGACCGTCGAAGTCGTGAAATTTCCAATGAGCCACCTTTCGTTTCCTTTCAATCTACGGTGAGAAGGACGGTCCATCGAACTGATCGACGGAGCATCGATCTGCTCCGCCGAATGATATTTATGCTAAATAAATTCTACGTCCCAATCAGCGAGGCATCAACTCGTCCGAGGGTACAAAGAACGACTATTGAACCCCCTTTCGCAGAACTGCAGTGAAGTTTCATTTGACAAACTTTCCTCTCTTGCCTCAAATGTCTTTGGAATCTTAATTAGAATCATTAAGCATCCCTTCTTACTTGTAGGGAAATGTACACCTTAACTTACGTTAGTCCATTCACCGCTCAGCAACCCAAAATTCTGAGGTGTAACAGATTCAGGAAGAACGGGTTAGAATGGATCACAACAAACTTATGAAAGGCTTAATGTTCACTTATAAAGATTTGGACTATGATGCGTTTTAACCAGGACAAGTCTATTCATTTAATGTCAGGTCGCTTATAGTTATGCTACCAGAAGATCTATGGCTAATCGAGTAACCCATGTCTAACGATTAGATGGTTTTCAGTTCGAAATAAAGGTGTAGCGAGCTTGCCGCACGCCGCACGTTGCGGAGATTACAATGGAATTTGCTCACATTGTGTGATGATAGTTTACGGGAAACTTTTATCTATCTGTGCAGATACATTGCCAGGTGGTGGAGGTACAAATGTGTTACACCTCGGAAATTTCCAATCTCGTACAGTGAATAGACTAACGAAGAATACGAGTACACAATGTTTTAATCAGAAGGGGATGACGTTTGACGACCCTAAGTAAGATTTCAAAGGCAATGGGAAAAAGAGATAGGTTACGCTCCACAATGACTAACTATAGGTTCTGAAGACGTGAAAGTTGCAGATTTGCACTTTGTCCCAGTCGATCATAAAATGAAATACGGACCGTAAAGTGGTATACGACCCGTCAACTGCCATGTCGTATTCCAACTTTCAAAAATTCAACTTTCTGCTAAATGGTCAAATGGTTAAAAACGACTTGGAATACGGACCGTAAATTGAAATACGGGCCCGTAAACCGCGATCGTAAATCACCATGATCCCCAGCATACCTTTATGATTTTGTTATTCTTAAATACGACCACGAAATACGGCCCGTAAACTGGAATACGGACCGTAAACTGGGTTTACGACCACTGCGTACTTCAACTACTGTTCATTCCGGATCAGATTTTAAGTCATTAAAAGGAGACCCAAGCTCATTAAATTCATTTCATTTCCACGATACTTCTCTCTAGAAACCTCTAGAATACTCTCCACTCTTCATTTACAAGAATATCAAAGGAAATCCATGATCAACAACACCAAATCCATGAGACAAAGTATATGAAACCTAGCTAAAGTTCATCTCTCTCAAGAAAACCCAAAGGAAGTGAAGTAGGGTTTTGGTGCTAGAGGAGTAATTCCATTCAAGGCTTGTTCAACCATCATCTAAGGTAGGTTTCATGACTATACCATGTTGTTTAAGGTATTGGAAGGGTAAGATACTTGAATTGTATAAAGACGTAGGAAATGGGTCATTACTAAGTGAATATGTCATAGTTGAATGGCAGTTGGGTTGAATCATGAATGTTGGAGTGTTGTGATTATCAATACGTTATAAATGACATTTAGACCATGAAATAAGTATTATATATGAGGAAACGCGATAGTAAGCTATAACCATAAATGTGGAGAAATTGAAGAGAAATGGTGGATTGTGGCTAATGTATATAAATTATGATTGTTCATTGTAATATTGTGAATGTTGTTGTGAGCGTGTGGGAGTTGATATAGAATATGGGAAAAGTAGTATAAACAAAGGAAGTGCTGCCCAATTTTCCTTAGAAATAGTAGCGCGTTCTTATAGTCGAATTTACTAACGTTAGTGCGAATTCTCTCTTGATGGTAGAAACGTGATATCGAAGAAGGGACAAGCAAGCGATAGCTTAGTTAAACATCAAAGGTATGTGTGGCTTGTCCTTTCTTTCTAATGACATGAATCTCATCGCATGATTTTCCTTCCTCTCCATGAGTTCCTATATTCCAGAAAGTTAAAAGCCTATGTTTATGAATAGCTATATAAGATAAGAGACATGACATGATGGTCCTATAATGATGATGATGTTATTTATTGCACTCACCTTATGTGCTAATTCCATCAAGTTGAGGCAGAATGTCAGTGATTACTCCGTAATGAAATCGGGGGATCACGACCTTACGTCACCCCGATAATGTAAAGTTGTTCATAAGCCTTACACATGTATTATGATAAGTATATTACGATAAGCATATTATGATGAGCATATATGATGATGATGATATAACATCGTGACTATTTGGCCGGGCAGTCACCACTAAGGCAGGCAGCTATACTATACACCATAGCCAAATGGCATGGGCAGACACCACTAGTGGGCGGCATGAGATGATACCCCGGACGCGGGAGGCCTAGACACAGATTAATGTTATGATTATCACACCAATCCGATATGGACGGGCAGCTTATACAGTATCACACCGTACCTATATGGACGGGGTATTTATACATTATGCATATATGATATGATGGTGAGTATGAGTAAGATGGTATGCATTATTCCTTTTATATTTGACTGTCAGATACATATGTTTCATATTGACATTCCCTTTATATCATTGTCTTATTTCATTGTTCATGCCTCTCATACTCAGTACAATGTTCGTACTGACGTCTGTTTTCTTTGGACGCTGTGTTCATGCCCACATGTAGACAGAGAGGAGAGCTTGACCCAGATTCGTAGTAGTTGTCAACCGATTGAAAGCACTCCCTTTTTCCAGAGGTGCTTGATTTTATTTTGGTGTATACTCATGTATATTGTCACGACAAAACCCCGTAGGCCGTGACTAAAGTGGTATCAGAGCGGTTTGTCCTCGGAATGTCTACAGGCCGTGTCTCGTAGAGTCTTATTTATCGATGTGTTGTGCACCACATCCATAAACAGGAGGCTACAGGGCATTTAGGGTGTTACTGTTCTTTGGAATCTTAGATCGTGCGATAGAGCTGTGCTATTAGGACAATTTTGATCTGACCCATTATTGTGTTTGCAGTGATGCCTCCGAAGAAATCAGCGGCGGCCTAGAAGGGCAAGGCAAGGATGGGAGAGACTAGTCAGGCACAGAGAGCTACCCGGGCTCGTGTCTATGATTTGCCCGAGGTTGTGCCCCATTCTGAGGGGTCCGCTACACCACCATTGGTACATCCTGGAGCAGGTCCTTCAGCAGCTCCAGATAGGCGTGATAGCCTGAGAGTTCAAGAGTTCCTATTGTGTGGCCCTCCAGAGTTTTTCCGGTCTAAGCCCGACGAGGACCCCCATGGCTTTATTCAGGGGATGCGGCGCTCACTAGACTTGGTCAGGGCTTCAGAGACTGAGTCTGTTGAGCTGGCTTCGCATAGACTACGAGATGTTGCTGCCCACTGGTATGAGTCCTGGGAGCTATCCAGGGGTGAGGGTGCTCCCCCAGCTACTTGGGACGAGTTCGTAACTGCTTTCACCCGCCACTTTCTGCCCCCAGAGTTGCGACGGGCCCGGGCTGATCGATTTTTACATCTGCAGCAGAGGGGTCGGAGCGTTCGTGAGTATAATCTGGAGTTTGATTCCCTGGCCCGGTATGCACCTGCCGTAGTAGCAGATATGTCCGATCGGATGCACAGATATGTTATGGGGTTGGATCGTTATTTGATCGACGGCTGTATGGCAGTGTCATTGCAGACAGATATGGATATTTCCCGACTTCAGGCTTACGTGCTGGGTATGGAAGACTGTTACACCCCGCGTTTTTAGAGCAGGAGTATGACATTTACCTCACCGTAGTAAGGGAGTGTCGAAGACGTCCCATAATGTTTTGAAAAGCACAAGCCATGGAAAGTACGTAACAACGAAGAAAGAGGGTGAATTACGATCTCGTAAGTCGTAATCGGGAAAGAGTATTTTGAAACACGAGAACATGATCATTATTAGTATAATAAGTGATAAATATCATGTATGGAGAGTTTCAGAATATTTTGAGATCGAGCAAATTGAAGAAAATAAGTTCGATGAAAATTTGAGAAATGCTGGAAAGATTTTTAGTCAAATTTGGAGGGGTATATCTCCATGTATATTTGGAGTTTTAAGGCGTTTCAAAAGCCTAAAATGAAGTTCGTCGAGTCTAGTTTGTAATGCAACAAACCGCTCGTCGATAGGGCGTCGGAGTAGAGAATTATAGATGTTACAAACTGAACTGTCGCGCAGAAACAGAGCTGCTACAGCACTGCTACAGTACCGCTACAGCACTGCAGCAGCACTGTAGCTACAGTACGTCGGCCCACCCTCTATAAAAGGGCTAAAAACCCCCATTTTGATCACAAAAAAATGCTACAAAGTTCCAGAAAATTCAGCCATTAAAAGGCTCTTAATCTCACATAAAAGTGAAGATTTTGGGCGAAATTTCAAGCTACGAAGTACTAATCGAAGTCCGAGCAACGCATAGTCACAAATATGATTTCATTTTGGAGTTGGAGTGGCTTGGAAACAAGTAAATGTTGAAGATTTGGCTACCTTCATGAAAAACAAGGTATGAATTTGTTGAATCTCTTTCTCTATCAATATGAATTAAGAAATAATGGCAAGAACAAGGTGATAGTTTGTTGTATTGATGTTGTTAATTTGTGGGTTGAGATTTGAAGAGAAATTGGACGAAATATACATATATCTATCTTGTAGGATGTTGGGGATGTTATTATTGATGTTGTTAGTACTAATTTCAACTTCTTTACGGAAATAAAGTTATTAAATAGTTGTATCACAAGTGGGTTGGTTGAGAAATTTGGAAAATAGTGTGTGGGTTGTTTTATGGCATATGTTGGTGTTGGAAATGATATTACGACTATTGGTATTGTTGAAGAATAATGAGCAAGTTATATTTAGTGTTTTAGTTGTTGTGTTGTAGATTGCATATAGCAAATAAAGACTTGATAAGTGTGGTAAAGTATTGGCAATTGGAAGTTTGTGTAAATTGAAAATAATGTTTTTGTATGGAAGACATGTAATGGTATTACTATGATGTTGTTGGAATATATGTATTATAAGGTTATTGTTGTTTCATTGGAATTGGAGAGTATTGAAGGAGGTAGAATGTTAATTGAAGTGTTGGAATGCACCTTGAATGGAATATGTGAATTTTTAGTGTGATTGTTGAAGTATGTTAATAGTTTGGCCGGGTTTGAATTCCCGGATTGTGATTGATGAGAATTTGGCTATGTTGAATGTTGAGGATGGTATATTTACAGAGGAAGTGCTGCCGAAATTTCGGTAGCCAAGTGGTTCCTTAAGATTCTAACTCTAAGTACCCTAATGAAAGTTTGGGTAAATGTGACCAATTTGCAGATTTTGACGAGATTGCAACGTGAATTCGGAATAGCAAAAGAAGCGGAAAGAGGTATGTAAGGCTTCACCCTTCTTTCTATGGCATGTCTTAGTTGAAATAAGTTGGGTACGAGCCTCGGGGACAACTCGGTTCCCCGGGATCCGCACCTAAAGTTTTCTCCTTTTTGTTCAATAGAATTGAATTAGAAAGTGTGCCAATTGTGGGAAAAAACCTCCTACACCCTTAGAACTTGTATAAATGGGACCCGATTACCCTAAGACCCTCACAAGTAACGCTATGACACGTAACATACGTAAATCGTATACGCTACCTCATCCGGCCCGAGGTGGGCCCGCTACTCTTGGATTTTTCCTTACAGTCTTGCTTGACTTACTTGAAGTGAATCCAAAGGGAACCTTTGATCCCGATTTCAATACCAAATGATAAATACTATGACGCCTCTAACGAGGGAACTTCCATGACGATAATGATAACAATGATGTTAGATAAGACAATATGCCTATGATACGTACTACCGGAACGACTCTATGACTAAGATGACTAAGCTAAGTATCTTATGTAAACATGAAAATGATAAACTAATTTTTGAATCTTATTTATATTTCCTAGCTATGACTTTATTTTCTAAAAGATTTCAAAGTCTATGAACCGTCATCTATGATGCCCCGATTTCATTCTACGTTTACTTTAATATTATTTCCCGTTGGTAGTCTCACCTTAAAATACTCGTTCCTTCAAGGTGAGACAAAGCGATCACGAGTATTCTATAATATAATTGGAGGTCACCGACCTTACGTCACTCCGATGACTACATGATTCTTCTTTGGGCTTTCCTGCGTGCCTATGAGACATATGTATATAGGATACGTAAATGCATATAAGATATGTAAATGTATGTAAGATATGTGTATATATTTTTTTAAAACATGCACATGACGAAAGAGCTAGAGCGCTATAGATGCTGATGTACCTACACGACACACGTATATGTATATGATAAAAGAGCTAGAGCGCTATAGACGCTGATATATGTACATGATATATGCATGTGTATACGGGGAAAATGGAGGTAAGGGCAGAGCGTTATGAACGCATATCCACCTGATCAGTTGGCATTACATGATATGATATCGTCCCGGACGCGGGATGTGTATATTTATGGTTAAATGGATCGGCTGTCGACGCCTCGGCAATATGAGATGTCCTATTTTATATGTATATGTATATGAACAAGGAAAGATTCTTAAAGGAAAGCTAAGTACGCATAGCACCTGCCAAGGGTATATATATATACAGGTTATGTTTCTATCCCAGGACATGTGTTGTAACTCTCTTATGTCATTATACATGATTCATATTTTCTGTATATTACTATTCATGCCTTACATACTCGGTACACTATTCGTACTGACGTCCCTTCTTGTGGACGCTGCGTTTCATGCCGCGCAGGTCAGCAGACAGGCGGATTTGATCCTTAGAAGCTCTACCAGCAGTGTTGACAGTGCTCCAGTTATTCTGGAGCCTCACTTCCTTGGTACTATTTTGTGTATATATATTCGGGCATGGCAGTACTCAGCCCTTTCTATGTATAAGTGTACTACGTCTAGAGGCTCGTAGACAGATATGTACAGTCAGTTAAGTATAGTTAGGTATATGGTGTTTTGGCATGCTAATGTTGATGTATAAGTGATAACGAAGTTTATTAGTCTATGTTCAGAATGACGCCACTAATGTTAATGTTTCAAAAAAAAATGGCTCTGTTTACATGGCTTGCTAAGAGGTAAAGGTAAAACCATAGACAAGGGGTGCTCGGTACAAGTATCGGGTACTCGTCACGGCCCCTAGACGGGTCGTGACAAAGACCGTCACAGGTCTGATTATTCTAGCAGAGATCGGGACAGGAAGCTGCCCAAGAGGGCTAGGTCCGCAGGATATTCTGGAGATTCTCGAGGCAGACAGCCTCAGCAGCAGCAGACAGGCAGACAGCTTCCTCCGTCCATCCGGAGTACTCAGTCAGGCCGCAGGAGATTTGATAGTGCAGGACCGTCTGGGGCTGGTCAGAGCTCCAGGGCGGCAGGTTCACAGGTATCTATAGGCCCCAGCCAGGCCAGACCACCCAGGCCCCGTTGTTCTCATTGCGGGAAGTCTCATCCTGGGGAGTGCTATCGAGCTACTGGAGCTTGTTTGTCGTGCGGTGGTCAAGGCCATTTTATGCGAGATTGTCCGTTGGCTAGCGGTTCTGGTAGTGTGGCTCAGCCGACAGGGTCAGCCGCCGGTTCATCATCTGCTCCATCTGTTGCACGCCCTGCAGGGCGAGGTGCGCCGACACCGGCGGGACGCGGTCGAGGCCGCGGTGGTGTTTCAGGTTCTAGCGGTCCCTCGAACCGCATATACGCATTGGCCAGCCGCCATGATCAGGAGGCTTCGCCGAATGTCATCACAGGTACACTACTGATTTTTTCCAGATCTGTATATGCACTGATTGATCCTGGTTCTACCTTATCATATATTTCCCCGCTTGTTGCTAGTAAAATTGGGATAGTGTCTGAGCCCATAGAGCCATTTGAGGTAGCTACGCCGGTTGGGGATTTTGTTATAGCGAGGCAGGTCTATAGGGATTGTTCTGTGACTATTTATGATCGTTGCACTAAAGATGATTTGATAGAGTTAGACATGCTTGAGTTTGATGTCATTATGGGTATGGACTGGTTGTCTTCCTGTTATGCTAATGTTGACTGCCAGAAAAAGGTAGTCCGTTTTCAGTTTCCAGGGGAACCAGTTATAGAGTGGTTCGGGTCTACAGCATCGCTGAGGGGTAAGTTTATTTCATACCTCAAGGCTAAGAAGATGATCCAGAAAGGTTATATCTATCATTTGGTTCGTGTGCACGATACTGCAGCTGAGACACCTACCCTTCAGTCTGTTCCGGCCGTTAGTGAATTCCCAGATGTATTTCCTGACGAGCTTCCTGGCCTTCCGCCTGAGCGGGAGATCGATTTTACTATAGAGTTGATGCCGGATACGCAGCCTATATCTATTCCTCCGTACAGAATGGCACCGGCTGAATTGAAGGAGCAGCTGAAAGATTTGTTGGATAAGGGCTTTATCAGATCCAACACATCACCCTGGGGAGCGCCGGTATTATTTGTGAGGAAGAAAGATGGGTCACTGCGGATGTGTATTGATTATCGGCAACTGAATAAGGTGACTATAAAGAATAAATATCCCCTCCCCCGGATTGATGATTTGTTTGATCAATTGCAGGGTGCTAAATATTTTTCGAAGGTAGATCTGCGCTCAGGTTATCATCAGCTGCGAGTGCGAGAATCTGATATCCCAAAGACTGCTTTCAGGACCCGGTACGGGCATTATGAATTCAGAGTTATGTCTTTCGGGTTGACTAATGCTCCAGCAGTATTTATGGATCTGATGAATCGAGTATTTCGGCCTTTCTTGGATATGTTTGTTATTGTGTTCATTGACGATATTCTGATTTACTCGCGATCAGCCGAGGAGCATTCGGATTATTTGAGGACGGTACTTGGTATTCTCCGTCAACAGAAATTGTATGCTAAGTTCTCCAAATGTGAATTCTGGTTAACTTCTGTGGCATTCTTGGGCCATATTGTCGGCGCAGACGGTATTCGGGTCGATACGCAGAAGATTGAGGTTGTACAGAATTGGCCCAGGCCTACTACACCGACAGAGGTGCGCAGTTTTCTGGGATTAGCCGGGTATTATCGCAGGTTCGTGGAGAATTTTTCTTCTATTGCAGCACCACTGACGAAGCTTACTCAGAAAGCAGCGAAATTTCTGTGGACCGATGCCTGCGAGCGCAGCTTCCAGATGTTGAAAGAAAAGTTAGTTTCAGCACCAGTTTTGACTCTTCCAGAGGGATCAGATGGGTATGTTGTCTATTGTGATGC
Source organism: Lycium barbarum (assembly GCF_019175385.1). Lineage (NCBI taxonomy): Eukaryota > Viridiplantae > Streptophyta > Magnoliopsida > Solanales > Solanaceae > Lycium > Lycium barbarum. Next base: position 94,627,446 of record NC_083341.1, read on the forward strand.
CTCTGGTATTGGGATAGGTTGTGTGTTGATGCAGCACGGTCGAGTCATAGCCTATGCTTCCCGGCAGCTCAGACCGCACGAGAAGAATTATCCCACTCATGATCTGGAGTTGGCTGCGGTGATTCATGCTTTGAAGATTTGGCGGCATTATTTATATGGGGTCCATGTTGATATTTATACGGACCATAAGAGTCTCCAGTACATTTTTAAGCAGAAGGAACTAAATTTGCGGCAGCGGAGATGGCTTGAGTTACTGAAGGATTATGACGTTGATATTTTGTACCATCCTGGGAAAGCCTATGTGGTAGCGGATGCACTTAGCCGCAAGTCTATGGGCAGCTTGGCTGATGTACCGTCTAGTAAGAAAGATTTGGTTCGTGATATTCATCAGCTGGCCAGCCTTGGAGTTTATTTGGCAGATTCTGGAGATTCTGGGATTGCTGTTCATGCAGTTGCTAAATCATCTATTATACAGGAGGTAAAGCAGCGTCAGTTCGAAGATCCTATTCTGATTCAGTACAGAGATGTGGCCCATAATAAAGCAAAGACTCCGTTTGAAATTTCGCCTGAAGGGGTATTATTATATGACGGCAGATTCTGTGTACCGGACGTTGCGGGCTTACGGCGACAGATCATAGTCGAGGCGCATAACGCACGGTATTCTGTTCATCCTGGTTCCACTAAAATGTATCATGATCTCAGATGTTTATATTGGTGGGACGGTATGAAGAAAGATATTGTTGAATTCGTTGGTCAGTGCCCAAATTGCCAGCAAGTTAAAATTGAACATCAGAAGCCCGGTGGATTATTACAGGAGATGGAAATTCCAGCCTGGAAATAGGAGATGATTAATATGGACTTCGTCGTTGGGTTACCGCGCACTCCACGCAGGTATGATTCTATTTGGGTTATTGTTGACAGATTGACGAAATCAGCCCATTTTCTTCCAGTCCGGACTACTTATTCGGCTGAGGACTACGCTAGATTGTACATCAGAGAGATAGTCAGACTTCACGGAGTCCCTGTATCTATTATTACTGACCGGGGTGCCCAGTTTACGGCAAATTTCTGGAGGTCATTTCAGGAGGGATTAGGGACTCAGGTGAGCCTCAGTACAGCTTTTCACCCTCAGTCCGACGGGCAGGCCGAGCGCACTATTCAGACGCTGAAAGATATGTTGCGGGCCTGCGATATTGATTTCAGAGGCAGCTAGGATGATCATTTGCCGCTGATTGAGTTTGCTTATAATAATAGTTATCACTCCAGCATTCAGATGGCGCCGTATGAAGCCCTTTATGGTAGGAAATGCAGATCTCCTATTGGTTGGTTTGACGTGGGCGAAACTAAGCTGATTGGGCCATATGTGATCCAGGAAGCAGTAGATAAGGTAAAGCTTATTCGGAAGCGATTATTGGCTGCTCAGAGTCGACAGAAAGCTTATGCAGACAGACGACGTCGACCGTTAGAGTTCGAGATTGGCGACTGGGTATTTCTGAAGGTGTCGCCAATGAGGGGTGTTATGAGACTCGGTAAGAAGGGTAAGTTGAGCCCGCGGTACATTGGGCCGTATCAGATTGTTCGAAAGATAGGCGAGGTCGCCTACGAGCTAGACTTACCATCCGACTTGGAGGCCGTACACCCGGTATTTCATGTGTCTATGTTGCGGAAATGTATTGGTGACCCTTCCAGGATATTCCCAGTGGATGACATTCAGGTAACGAAGCATTTGTCTTACGACAAGCAGCCTATAACTATTCTGGATCGACAGGTGAGGAGACTACGCACTAAGGAAGTGCCCTCCATTAAGGTCCTGTGGCGCAACGATAACTGGGAGGAGATGACTTGGGAGGCGGAGGATGAGATGAAGAAGAAATACCCCCACTTGTTTCCTGCGGCCACAGGTAATTTAAACCTTCAAGTTTGTTGTATTGATTGACGAATGAATTACGTGTGCTAACTATAAAAGAGGCTCCCCGTTATGTTATAAGACTAATTTAACATTCGGGGACGAATGTTTTTAAGGGGGGGAGAATGTTATATCCCGTGTTTGCGCATAATTGGAAATCGTGAAAAATAATTAAGACTTGTATGTTACAAGGAAATAATTTGATTTTAGTTAATATGTTTATGTTGTTTATGGAAGTATTGGTGCAAAGACCTTGGGGAAGGCCGAGGGCAAATTTGGATTTTGGAAATTAGTTTCGGGAATTACAAAAAAACGAGATTTTAATGAATTGGGCCAAGAAAAAATTGAAGAAAAATTGAGGCCCAAACATTAGGGGTGGCCGGCCAAGAGGCTTGGCCCAAGCCCCATTTTAAGTGGTCATGTGATCATCATGTGACCACTTAATCAAGATATTTATCTATGATTATCCATAGAAAGCTCAAGAAACAAATTGAACTCATCTTTGAGCTATTTGGAGCTCTCGGCCAAACCCCTTAAAGAAAAAAAAAATCTCTAGCCTTTGTTGTTGATCCAAAAATCTTGTTCTTCCCATATTTGTAGTGTACTCAAGACGCTCTTCAACGGGATACAATTAGTTTGGTGAAAGGAGCGCGTTTGCGACAAGTCGGAACTTCAAGTAAAGGTAAGAATTTTGCCCTTTTAATGTTATGGAATTGGTATGAATATGTTAAGGATTGAGAATAGACGAGAATTTCGTAGTTTTGATGTGTGTATGGAACCGTAGGTGTGTGCATATATGGTGTTGTGGCCGTGACTTATGTGGTTTGGAAAGGAAGGCGAATCGAATTCTATTTAGTTGATTAGTTGCGCCGTTGTGGTATTTATGACGTAAATGAATGTTTAACGAATTGAATTGGCGTTGGGAATGGTTGCGGGTTATTATGGGAAAGTATATGATTTCTGTATATTTGTGTATATCCTTGTATAATTATAATAGTAGGCCTTTAAATGTGACTTATGGTTGTTGTTAACGAATTTGGAATGAAACAATGCGTGTTAGTATGTTCGTCGTAATTGTTGACGATTCGGATGAAATATGGAAAGTGACGAACTTCTTGAATTGGTGTATATTGTTTGGAACATAATTGGGATGTGTTTGAATAATCTTGAATGAGTGAATGAATACAATAAAGTGGACATTAGTTTGGTATTGTGAAGTTTGAATGAAAATTGTCAACTTATATAGAAAGGAAGAATATTGAAGTTAGAGTGCTTTAGTTGTGGTTTATGTTATTTGTGATGTTTGGGCTGTTGTGTTGATGTATAGTGAGCCGAGCTAAGTCTCGGGGATGTTATATATATAGGGGAAATGCTGCCGAAATTTCGGTAGACAAAAATGAAGTTAAGGGAATTCTTAAGTTTTGAAATCTCTAATTGGTAACTTTGACCATTTGCAGATTCTGGACCCAACGGGATCTGAGTTTTGGGTGAGCATAAGATGCTTATAAGGTATGTAAGGCTCCCCACTCTTTATATTGGCATGTCTTAGTATACTAGGTTGATATCGGAACCCCGGGAGCAATTCTGCTCCTCGAAATCCGATCTATAAAATGGTTACTATTCATTCAATTCAATTGAAGCCTAATGACCCTATTTTGGCTAGAAAGCAATCCAATGTCCGAAACCTATGTAAATGTGATCGGGTTACTTCGAAATCTCTACGTATGATCTTACAGACCCTAAATGTCCATAAATTATGTTCGCCACCTCGACCTGACCCGAGGTGGGCCTGCTAACCCCGAGATGCCTTATTTGTTCTATTAGGGTCTCTTTTGGGAAAATTTTTGATAAGGGATCTTCGGTTATGAAATTGTCTTCTATGAAAGAATGTTTTGATTACTATAATGTACTAAACTATTTTTTGAGCCATACGTACCACTTTGAGAACACCTTTGTGAAATGAACTTCCGTACTAACAAATTATTCGACTACTTTGACTAATGAGATGACTTATGATGTAATCAAGTTTCGAAAGACTATTTTGATATACAAATTGCATTGTTTGCTCACGACTCCGCTCGTGCCCTTATTATGACTTCGTTCACCGGTTCCCGGGCCGGTTATGATTCGTGCGTACTATGATAAATTCGGCCGTATGCTGTGTTACGGTTCCCGAGACCTCGCCATAGGGCCGGGTTCCATTTGGAGTTATGCTGTGATATGGCTGGTGATATGTTATGCTGATTTGTGTGCTCGGGGATGTACGGAGATTTGAACCTTCTGGTGTTATGCTGTGTGTGGCACCAGCGTCGGAGTGGTGACCACGTTCCTGAGCTTTGCATGATTTTAATTGCATTATGTATATATGTTTTGATACAAATTTTGTTATATCATTCAGTACTTCCCTTTGTATCTGTTTGCTTTTAGTTGTGGCCCATATTTCTGTACTCTATGCTTTACATACTCAGTACATCTTTCGTACTAACCCCCTTTCCTCGGGAGCTGTGTTTCATGCCCGCAGGTACAGACACAGGTGATCCACCACTGTAGGTTCCACTTTCTGCTATGTCGGAGTACTCCCTTGGGTCCGGAGTCCACTTTTGGTACATACATCTTTTGCTATGTATATATATTTCTGTATATCTGACTATTTGGGTACGGCGGGGGCCCTGTCCCGTCATATGATTCTGTCGGTCTGTTTAGAGGTCAGTGGACATGTTTGTGGGTTAGGGTCTTTCTGTATGGTTATGTGTATATGTTGTTTGGGCGATCCTCTACGCCGAGGCGGCCGGTCCGCATATGTTTATACGTTGCTTTGTTAGCCCTGTGTGGCCTTTGTTGGTGTTTGCTGTGTACAGGGTTATTCTGGATAGTCCGAAAAACAAAGGAAACTCTGCCGAATTGTTTTTAGAAATTATCTAAATTTGGAATATAGCCTCATCGGCTTCTGCTATATACTTGAATGCATTTGATAGATGGGTTTGGGTGCCCAGATCGGGCACTAGTCACGGCCTACGGGGTTGGGTCGTGACATATATGTATTTTGGGCATGGCGGGGTCTTATCCCGTCCTTGTGTTTAGCACTCCAGTAGAGGCTCGTAGATACGCAGTGTGGGTTAGATGGTCTCACGAGATTGTTACTATGTATATATATATATATTATATTTTGATGGCCGAGAAGCTTATGCGTATAAAAGTATTTTATGTTCTCAAATGAAAGATAATTTTCCCATGAATTGAGTATAAAATTGATAAAAGAGCATTAAATGAGCATAATAGGTAGTAGAACGAGCGGTGCTCGGTGGTTAGCCCCGGGTACCCGTCGCGGCCCCTAGTTGGGTCTTGACAAAAGTGGTATCAGAGCGGTTCAGTCCTAGGAAGTGTCTTCGAGCTGTGTCTAGTAGAGTCTTGTTTATGGTATGTTGCGCGCCACATCAATAAACAAGAAGCTACGGGGCATTTAGGAAAAATGACTATCTTTCTTCTTATGAGATCGTGCGATAGAGCCGTGTATAAGATTTTATCCTCCCTAATAGTGTGTTATGATTTCAGAATGCCGCCAAAGGGAAAGGCTACAGCCACCCAGAAGGGCAAGACTATGGCAAAGAGGCAGGTAGAAAGAGAGCCTCCGATGAATATTTAAGAGGGTGAATCGCATAATCAGGCTCCATCTAATACTTCCTCTGCTCCGTCTAATGTGGGAGGACAAGGAGGAGCTCCAGCTCCAATTCCTCCACCGGTTGCTTCGGGTCAACAAATGACCTAGGCCATCCATTTATTGACACAATTGTTTGCCGCATAGGCACATAGAGAAAATACGAGTTCAAGTGATCGGGCAGCAAGTACCAAAGCCCGTGATTTTATGAGTCTGAATCCTCCGGAGTTTTTCGGGTCAAAGCCGGATGAAGACCGGCAAGGTTTCATAGATGAAATGTTGAGGACATTGAAGATGGTCCATGCTTCCGAAACTGAATCCGTGCAGTTGGCTTCTTATAGACTCCGGGACGTAGCAGTCTTATGGTATAATAACTAGGTATTATCAAGAGGAGAAAATACGCCTCCTCTGGTTTGGCAAGAATTCGTGGATGCTTTTATTCGTCAGTATTTTCCACCTGAGGTCCGCCGAGCTAGAGCGGATAGATTCCTAAATTTGAGGCTAAGGAACATGAGTGCCCGGGAGTATAGCCTTCAATTTAATTCATTGGCTAGGTATGCCCCGATTAGAGTAGCCTACATGGGAGACCGGGTACATAGATTCGTGAGTAGCTTAGGGCCATATTTATTCAAAGATTACTTGACAGCTTCGCTACAAGATGGGATGGATATTTCCCGGATACAGGCTCATGCTCAGAATTTAGAGGGGCGACAACAACCACAAAGAATTGATCGTGATAGTGATAGAAGGCAGAGCAATAGGGCCAGATCTATGGGAACAGGCAATGATTATAGAGGGGGATTAAGGCAGACATATTCTAGGCACCCAGGCCAGTCGATGATGAGTGCACCCCCTCGAATCGCAGGTAGGAGATTTGATCGCTCCTTCCGTTCTGGACAGGGCCAGAATTCGAGGGCCTCAGATTCCCAGGGCAAGGAAGATTATAGCTAGAGGAGACCCCCAGTACCGCGATGCAGTCAATGCGGTAGATTACATTCCAAACAATGTTGCTAGCGTTCGGATGCTTGCTATACTCTTGGCCAAGTTGGGCACATGATGAGGGATTTTCCGTCTATGAGTGGTAGAGTCGGAGTTCAGCCTACAGGTTCAGCAGCTGGTTCTTCTTCAGTGCGCCCGGTAGGGCAGGCTCCTCAGATGTTAGCAGGCCGAGTTAGAGGCAGAGGGGAAGCATCTACTTCAGGTGCCACTCAGCCCTGTGTATATCATTTAGCCGGACGGCAGGATCTTGAGTCCTCCCCGGATGTGGTTACAGGTACATTGCCTATATTTTCCCGTGATGTGTATGCATTGATAGTTCCAGGTTCTACATTCTCTTATATTACTCCATATGTTGCTAGTTGTATTGGGGTGAAACTTGAGCCAATCAAACCTTTTGAGGTGTCTACTCCGGTTGGTAATCCCGTTATAGCTAAACAAGTGTATAAAAATTATGTAATTGTGATATGTGATCGCCAGACCAAAGCTTATTTAATTGAACTGGAAATGTTAGATTTCGATGTAATTATGGGTATGGATTAGTTGGCATCATGTTATGCTAATGTCGATTGCCGAACGAAAGTGGTGCGATTTCAATTTCCGGGAGAGCCCGTGCTTGAATGGAAGGGTAATACAGCATCTCCAAAGGGTAGGTTTATTTCCTACCTTAAGGCAAGGAAGATGATAGCTAAAGGCTATATTTATCATCTAGTTCGAGTTCTCGACATGAGGCAAAGTCGCCAACTTCCAAATCCGTTCTGGTAGTGAATGAACTCCCAGATGTATTTCTTGATGAGCTTTCAGGTCTTCCTCTAGAAAGAGAAATTGATTTTGCTATTGACGTGTTGCCGGACACCAAGCCTATTTCTATTCCTCCGTATCGAATGGATCCGGCAGAATTGAACGAGTTAAAGGCACAGTTGAAAGATTTGCTCGAAAAAGGGTTTATTAGACCCAGTTCATCACCGTGGGGAGCCCCAGTCTTATTCGTGATAAAGAAAGACGGATCCCTTTGAATGTGCATCGATTATAGGCAATTGAACAAGGTGACGATAACGAACAAATATCCTCTTCTGAGGGTTGATGATTTATTTGATCAGCTACAGGGTGCCAAATGGTTTTCAAAAATAGACTTGAGATCGGGTTATCATCAAGTGAGGGTTAAAGAAGCGGATATTCCCAAAACAGCCTTCAGGATGAGATATGGCCATTATGAGTTCCGGGTGATGTCGTTCAGATTAACTAATGCTCCGGCCGTGTTTATGAATTTGATGAATAATGTATTCAGGCCACTCTTGGATTTATTCGTGATAGTTCTGTAATATTTCTGGGCCATGTTATTTCATATGATGGCATTCGAGTCGACACTCAGAAAATTGAAGCTGTGAAGGCTTGGCCAAGGCCTACGACGCCAACAGAAGTTCGTAGTTTTCTGGGTTTGGCAGGTTATTATAGAAGATTCGTAGAGGGATTTTCATCTATTTCATCCCCATTGACGAAGCTAACCCAGAAGTTGGCTAGATTTCAATGGAGCGGTGCTTGTGAGTGCATTTTCCAAGAGTTGAGAGGCAAATTGACCTCGGCTCCGGTGTTAACACTTCCAAAAGGGTCAAACGGCTATGTGGTGTATTGTGACGCTCCCGGTGTCGGATTAAGATGTGTATTGATGTAGCATGGTAAAGTTATTGCATATGCTTCGAGACAATTACGGAAACATGAAAAGAATTATCCAACTCATGATCTCGAATTGGCTGCGGTTATTTATGCCCTAAAAATGTGGAGACATTACTTGTATGGTGTGCATGTTGACATTTACACCGATCACAAAATTCTTCAATACATTTTCAAGCAAAAGGAGTTGAACCTGCGGATGAGGCGGTGGTTAGAATTGTTAAAAGATTATGATGTAAACATTTTGTACCACCCCGGGAAAGTGAATGTAGTAGCCGATGCGCTTAGCCGCCGATCGATGGGCAGTTTATGCGAAGTTCCTCCGGAAAAGAAAGAGATGGTTCATGAGCTCCGCCAACTAGCTAATCTTGGAGTGCTTATAATCGATTCGAGTAATGTGGGGATTAGTATCAATGATCCCGCAATTTCATCCTTGAATACAGAAGTGAATGAACGGCAATATGAAGATCCTCAATTATATCGTTACAGAGACACATCTCATGGGAAAGAGAAGTCTTCATTTGAAGTTTCTAGGGATGGAATTCTTAGATACCGAGGTAGGCTATGTGTGCCGAATGTGACAGAATTACGCCAACAAATTCTAGAAGAAGCACATTGCTCCCGGTATTCTATTCACCCAGGTGCAACCAAGATGTATCACGATCTCAAGTTAATATATTGGTGGGATGGCATGAAGAGAGACATAGCGGAATTTGTAGCACAGTGTCCCAATTGCCAACAAGTAAAGATTGAACATCAAAGCCAGGAGGCTTATTGCAAATAATGGAGGTCCTTACATGGAAATGGGAAGCAATCAACATGGATCTTATTGTGCGGTTACCTCGTTCCCGTGGCAAGTATGATTCCATATCGGTGATCGTGGATAGGTTGACGAAAGCATCCCATTTTCTTCCAGTTAGAACTACCTACTCAGCAGAAGATTATGCGAGGTTGTACCTCAAGTAAATTGTGCGCCTCCATGGTACACCATTATCCATTATCACAGATAGAGGAGCACAGTTTACATCCAAGTTTTGGAAGTCCTTTCAAGAAGGACTAGGCACTCAAGTAAAGCTTAGCACGGCGTTTCATCCGCAGACGGATGGGCAAGCCGAGCGTATTATTCAGACCTTAGAAGATATGCTACGAGCATGTGTGCGGGATTTTGGTGGAAGTTGGGATGATCATTTGCCACTAATCGAATTCGCATACAACAATAGCTATCATTCCAGTATTCAAATGGCTCATATGAAGCTTTATATGGGAGGAAATGTAGGTCCCCAATCGGATGGTTTGAAATAGGAGAAGTACAACTAGTAGGCCCGAATTGATTCAGCAAGCGGTGGAAAAAGTTAAGGTGATCCGAGATAGATTGCTGATAGCCCAAAGTCACCAAAAGTCTTATGCGGATAATCGCTGACGAGACTTGGAATTTCAGGTTAATGATTGGGTATTTTTGAAAGTGTCGCCAATGAAAGGAGTGATGAGATTTGGCAAGAGAGGGAAGCTAAGTCCTAGATATATTGGACCCTATAAAATTATCCGCAGGGTAGGGCATGTCGCCTATGAATTGGACTTGCCTTCGGAGCCTGAATCAGTCCATCCAGTTTTCCATGGTTCGAAGCTTCGCAAGTGTGTTGGAGATCCCATAAAGATTGTCCCGATAGATGATGTGCAAGTAACAGAAAAGCTAACCTATGAAGAAGTGCCTATTGCTATTCTAGACAGGCAAGTGCGAAGACTTCGAAATAAAGAGGTAGCTTTAGTTAAAGTCTTGTGGCAAAACAATAACCGAGAAGAAATGACTTGGGAGGCGGAAGAGAAGATAAAATCCACGTACCCATATTTATTTCAACCCCCAGGAGAGATTCAAGATGAAACGCCAATGATATAAGGTATATATATGCTTACTTTTCATGCTTTTGGTCGTGTGTGGCCATAGATATGTCGATATTATGATATGGCCCTGTGAGGCAATGATATTATAGGTTGTTGTGACAAAATGGAAGTGCCATATTACAGGGAAAACTCTAGCGAATTTTTTTTAGAATCCCCGATGACTTAACATTCGAGGACGAATGTTCCAAAAGGGGGGAAGGATGTTACACCTCGGCAATTTCCAATCTCATACAGTGAATAGACTAACGAAGAATATGAGTACACGATGTTTTAATCAGAAGGGGATGACCTTTGACGACCCTAAGTAAGATTTCAAAGGCAATGGGAATAAGAGATAGGTTACGCTCCACAATGACTAACTATAGGTTCTGAAGACGTGAAAGTTGCAGATTTGCACTTTGGCCTAGTCAATCGTAAAATGAAATACGAACCGTAAAGTGGTATACGGCCCGTAAACTACCATGTCATATTCCAACTTACAAAACATCAACTTTCTGCTAAATGTTCAAATGGTTAAAAACGACTTGGAATACGGACTATAAAATGAAATACGGCCCGTAAACCGCGATCGTAAATCACCATGATCCCTAGCATATGTCACACCCTAACCTCGCTTGGGTGTGATGGGCACCTGACCCTTACTTAGGGCCGAGCGAACCCGCTGACTCTTACTACACACATAATCACTTAGGACTCTTAAGTCAAACAAAAATGAAATACATAATAAGGGCTTGCAGAAACATTCTTTTCGTCGTTCTCAAGTCAAGTAAAATCTGTAGTCATTTGGACTTTGTAACAATATGCATAATGGTACGTCGGCTTCAGAACCGATTACAAGACTAACTTTCTATACCCACGACTCTGTCTGCAAAGTCTCTAACATCGACCAATATACCATAGCATGAATAATCTGACTCGGCAACACTCCAGGAGGAAATGGAGCTCGCCAATTCCGCTGGAACATCTTCTATAATGGCTTCTACTCATCTGTGTATACCTGCGTGGCATGAAACGCAGCCCCCGAAGAAAGGGGGTCAGTACGGAATATGTACTGAGCATGTAAGGCATGAAATATAGTAAAGAGGATCACAACTAAAACAGAGATTTACCAAAAACAAGTATGACTTTTAAAAACATCAATGCATTTGCCTTTCGAAATGAAAATCATGTATGTCAACATCATATATCATATATACATATAACGTGCCCCGGCCCTCTAGTGAGGGACGCGGTGAATAAAATCATGTATGTCAATGTCATGTATCATTTATGCTTGTAACATGCCCCGGCACTCTAGTGAGGGACGCGGTGAATAGAGTCATCATATGCCATCCTGGCCGCCACCCCGTCATCATATCATCATGTCATCATATCATATATATATACATATAACGTGCCCCGGCCCTCTAGTGAGGGACGCGGTGAACAATGCAGTGGAGTACGCACGAGAACATGCCCTGGCCCGGGACGCAGTGAAGGACATATTGAGGCATGCACGAGCAGAGTAGTGAGAAACCATATGCACATAAATAAATTTTTATGACTCAATAGATAAGTACATAAACCGACACTTGAAAGATCGTAAACACGTTTCGGGTCAATCCGAGTTTGCATAAGAAAGTTATGACCATCATTTACTACAGAACCTTCTACGAACGTTTTAAAGCAATCTGAGACCGTCTACAAAAGTTAGAGACATTAACACTTGTAGAACTCTTTAAAAATCAAGAACTCTTTATGCTTTGCTCGTTATGCAATCATACAATAAGCTCGACTATACTAAGTATACTCATAGAAAGAAGTGAATAAGAATCGTAAACAAGCTCGGAATAAAAGAGTAGAGTTACCCCAAGGTACGTGTCATACCTTACTTGGCTCTAGGACATGCCAAAAGAAAGAAAGGGTAAGCCTTACATACCTGTCCCACGTCCTATTAGCTACGCTTATTCGTCCAAGCTTGCTAGTCTACATTCAAGAGGATTTACGCAATCATTAGACTCATCATTATACGCTTGTCTTAGTCTTTCAAATAAATTCATTTATAATCTACCGAAATTTCGGCAGCATTTCCCCTGTAATTACAACCAACCCCGAGAATTCAACTCGGCCAAATCATCAACAACAATCCCAACAATCATGCCAACAACATCAACAATCAATTCAAAACACATTCTAACGTTAGTAACTCTTTTCTACATAATTCGACAACATCCCATTTACATTCAAATCGACCATATACAGTCAAGCTAACACCAATGATCTCACATTCAAGAGTTAATCCGAAATCATTCTAACATGATTCAAGAACACTTCAAACAATTCACACAATATTCAAAACAACCCAACCAACATACCACTCACCCGAAACCTTCCAAATTCAACAAGAACAATAACAACACATTTCCTTCTTTCAAATTCATGAACTACACCAACAATTCTCACGTTAACGACATTATCCTGATGAATTCAAGAAACTGCATTAGAATCGCATTGGCTTCTAAAACAACCCACATGGTTACCACTTCAACTTGAGCCATTAAATTTTCATTTTTATCATAGAATCAACAACAACAACAACAAAAAAAAATACTAAGTAAAATTAGTTCATCATTTCTACACAAAACAACCACCCACACGGCTACAACCCAACATACATATTTTCACGAATTTCATCCACTGCTACACTCTACAACATATACAAACCATCCATAACATATGAAATGAAGATTAAACCTTACCTTTTCCACTTATTTTCTTACTTGGCTAACGTTGCTCCTTGCAAGAATGAATGATTTACTTTCCCCAACAACTACTCCACGTTAAAGAGGACCTTCCAATTGGTTGGATTGCTAGAAGAAAATAATTTTTTGATCAATTTTTCAAGGAGTCAATTTTGGCTTGCCATGGCCGAATGGCCTTCTTCTTTTTTTCTTTTTCTTCTTCTCCAAGCTTCTTGATTTATAAAGATGAATATGTCTTATTTTTGCCATCACTTATCTATATATATAATTAGGCCTTACCAATATAAGGTGGACACATGCCCCTTCTCCCTCTTTCTTGAAGTTTCTTAAAATAAAACAAAGATGAATAATTGTCTTATTTTGTCATCACTTACCCATATATATATATATATTTATATATATGTATAGTTCCTACTAATACAAGGTGAACACATGCCCCCACTCATGGTCTTGAGTTAATTGGCCAAGCTATGGGTGGGGCCCACTTAAGCCACACGACCATAATGGCTTTTGTGGTTCAAGAATTAATTATTTCCAAATTCCAACTCTGTCCTTAATATTCCATACCAATAATACTTATAAGCAACTTGTGTATTAAAATAAAATCGGAAAAGGTAGCCTCGCCCTTAACTTATCGCGATTATCTTGAAACTTCTGAATGTGCAAAATACGGGATATGTTATGCTTAAATACGACCACGAAAATCACAATTATGGCCCTTAACTTATTGCCCTTAACTTATCGCGATTATCGTAAATCACCATAATCCCCAGCATACCTTTCTGGTTTTGTTATGCTTAAATACGACCACGAAATACGGCCCGTAAACTGGAATACGGACCGCAAACTGGGTTTACGACCACTGTGCAGTTCAATTGCTGTTCATTCCGAATCAGATTTTAAGTCATTAAAAGGAGACCCAAGCTCATTAAATTCATTTCATTTCCACGATACTTTTCTCTAGAAACCTCTAGAATACTCTCCACTCTTCATTTACAAGAAGATCAAAGGAAATCCATGATCAACAACACCAAATCCATGAGACAAAGTGTATGAAACCTAGATAAAGTTCATCTCTCTCAAGAAAACCCAAAGGAAGTGAAGTAGGGTTTTGGTGCTAGAGGAGTAATTCAATTCAAGGCTTGCTCAACCATCATCTAAGGTAAGTTTCATGACTATACCATGTTGTTTAAGGTATTGGAAGGGTAAGATACTTGAATTGTATAAAGACATAGGAAATGGGTCATTAGTGAGTGAATAGTGTCATTGTTGAATGGCAGGTGGGTTGAATAATGAATGTTGGAGTGTTGTGATTATGAATACGTTATAAATGAAATTTAGACCATGAAATAAGTATTATATATGAGTAAACGCGATAGTATGCTATAACCATAAATGTGGAGAAAATGAAGAGAAATGGTGGATTGTGGCTAATGTATATAAATGATGATTGTTGATTGTAACATTGTGAATGTTTTTGTGAGTGTGTGGGAGTTGATATAGAATATGGGAAAAGTAGTATAAACAAAGGAAGTGCTGCCCAATTTTCCCTAGAAATAGTAGTGCGTTCTTATAGTCGAATTAACTAACTTTAGTGCGAATTCTCTCTTGAAGGTAGAAACGTTTATGAATAGCTATATAAGATAAGAGACATGACATGATGGTCCTATAATGATGATGATGTTATTTATTGCTTACACTCACCTTATGTGCTAATTCCTTCAAGGTGAGGTAGAATGTCAATGATTATTCCATAATGAAATCGGGGGATCACGACCTTACGTCACCCCAATAAAGTAAAGTTGTTCATAAGCCTTATGCATGTATTATGATAAGTATGTTACGCTAAGCATATTATGATGAGCATGTATGATGATGATGATATAACATCGCGCCTATTTGGCCGGGCAGTCACCGCTAAAGTGTGCAGCTATACTATACACCATAGCCAAATGGCATGTCAGACACCACTAGTGCGCGGCATGAGATGATACCCCGGTCGCGGGAGGCTTGGACACAGGCTAATGTTATCATTGTCACACCGATCCGATATGGACGGGCAGCCTATACAGTATCACACCTTCCTATATAGACGGGCAGTTTATATTTATACATTATGCATATGTGATATGATGGTGAGTATGAGTAAGACAGTATGCATTATTCCTTTTATATTTGACAGTCAGATACAGATGTTTCATATTGACATTCCCTTTATATCATTGTCTTATTTCATTGTTCATGTCTCTCATACTCAATACAACGTTCGTACTGACGTCCGTTTTTTTGGACGTTGTGTTCATGCCCACAGGTATACAGGGAGGAGAGCTTGACCCAGATTTGTAGTAGCTGTCAGCCGATTGAAAGCACTCCCTTGTTCCGGAGGTGCTTGATTTTCTTTTGGTGTATACTCTTGTATATGTATTTTGGGCATGGCGGGGTCTTGTCCCGTCCTTGTGTTTAGCACTCCAGTAGAGGCTCGTAGATACGCAGTGTGGGTTAGATGGTCTCACGAGATTGTTACTATGTATATATATATATATATATATATTATATTTTGATGGCCGAGAGGCTTATGCGTATAAAAGTATTTTATGTTCTCAAATGAAAGATGATTTTCCCATGAATTGAGTATAAAATTGATAAAAGAGCATTAAATGAGCATATTGGGTAGTAGAACGAGCGGTGCTCGGTGGTTAGCCCCGGGTACCCGTCGCGACCCTTAGTTGGGTCGTGACAAAATGGATAGGGGAATTTTTTTGAGTTATTCGGTTGACTTTTACAGCATTGGCACAGTAAGATAATCTAGAGGGTAATGTACAGTATGTTACCTTGAAGGATAAGAAGATTCAGATAGTGAGTGTTGATTCAGTGGTTTTAACTCATCGAAACGAAACTATTAGATTTCAGATTTTCGCAATCGGCCTTGGATAAGGTTAGTTTTGGATGGAAATGGTTAGAATTTGCTCAGAACAAGCACAAATCCTTTTCCGCACAGACAAAATCTTGATTTGGACTCGTGGTGTTTGATAACATGATTTTTACAAATTCAAGGTACTAAAGATGATCTTGGAAGGTGTGGAAGACAGATAAATGGAATTAGAGTACTTAGTGGGTACAATTTACAACGAATGACAGTTTCAGTTAGAAGATTGTGGCAACTATGATGATAATGATGGAATCCACCATATTGCGTCAGAGTTACGACCTATTAGCTTCACCTATATGTTTCACCAACTTTATTAGACGTCCTATGTGCTTGAGCTACTTAGTTACCCGTCCTACTTATTCGAGCTACTTGCTTACATGTCCTACTTGTTTAAGCTATTTCTTTACATATCCTAGTTATCTACACGTCCTTTTTGGTTGACATACTTATCTCCCATCCTACTTGTTTCACATCTTACTTATTAAATGAGGACAACACACACGTTTAGACATAGTCAGCAAGCTTCTAGGTTATGTCAGTGACAAGTAGGTGCATCACCTACTTAATAAAGGAGAGGACTGGAATTTTTGTTGAATGAGCAAGTAAGTGCATCACCTACTTAAACAGAAAAGGCCTAAAATTAATGTGTCATGACCCAGCTAGGGACAAGACTCCGTCATGCCCAAAATATATATATATATATATATATATATATATATATATATATATATATATATATATATATATATATATATATATATATATATATATATATATATATATATATATATATATATATATATATACATATGTACCAAAAGAGAAATCATAAGCACCTCCGAACAATGGAGTGTTCTCTACAGCTAACAACTCATAAGTATCTGGATCAAGCTCGCCTCCCAAAATACCTGTGGGCATGAACACAGCATCCAAGGAAAAGGACATCAGTACGAATATTGTACTGAGTATGAGAGGCATAAACAATGAAGAAGAGCAACAACAATATAGTGAGAGCATCAATAAGAACATCTGAATCTGGATAATAATCATAAGAGAAGTAATGCATGCTATCTTACTCATACTTATCATAATATCATGAATGCATGATATGCAAGCTGCACGTCCATGTCGGAACGGTGTGATAATCAATAATCTGAGCCCGCGTCCAGGCCTCCCGCATCCGGGGTACCATCCCATGCCGCCTACTAGTGGTGTCTGCCCATGCCCAAAAGGGTCATGTGTGTCAGTATCGCCACCCGGCGAAGTGGTGTCTGCCCGGCCAACTAGGCCCGGTGTAAATACATTCATGACATGCTCATATAAAAATACTTATAACATTATACTTTTCAAAAAAATGTACTTGTTATTATACATGCATATGAACTTTAGATCAGCTGTATTCCATCGAGGTGACGTAAGGTCGTGTACTCTCAATTATATTATGGGCATACATGAACATTCTGCCCCACCTTGAAAGGATCAATGTATAAGGTTAGTGTATACAAGGAACAACATCATTTACGTTAGGAACATCATATCATATCTCTTGACTCATATAGCTATTTTATGATCTTAAGCTCTTGGCTATTTGGGTATAGGAGAATCATGGAAGGAGAGGAAATCATGTCATGGGATTCATGCCGTAGAAAGAAAGGGTCGAGCCTAACATACCTTTGTTGTCGAGCTAGGCTATCGCTCACTTGTCTTCCTTCGAAGTCACGTCGTCACCTTCACGAGAGAATTTGGGCTCATGTTAGTTAATGGATTACGAAAACGCATCATTATTCCTAAGGAAAACTTGGCGTCATTTCCCTTGTTTCTTCTAATTTTCCCTGTTCTATTGCAACTCCCAAACATTCACAACAATACTTATAATATTACAAGCAACGATCATCGTTTACACACCTTAAGCAAGATCCACCATTTCCTTCCAATTTCCCCACATTTAATGGTTTTAGCCCGGTATCACGTTTTCTCGTATATAATACTTATTCCATGGTCTAGACACCATTTTCAACGTATTCATAATCATAGCATATCAACATTCATGATTCCATTCAATTACTATTCCATTATGACTCTATTCACCCATACAGGACTCATTTTCTATGTTCTTGTACACTTCAAGTATCTAAGCCTTCTAACACCTTGAATCACATGGTATGGTCATGAAACATACCTTAGATGATGATTGAACAAGCCTTGAATGAGAATACTTCTCTAGCACCAAAACCCTAATTCACCTTTCTTGGAAATTCTTGAAGGGAATGACTTCCAACTAGGTTTCATACACTTTGTTGCTTAGATTTGGTGTTGATGATCTTAGTTTTCCTTTGATTCTCTTGGATCCTTATGGAAGAAATATTTGGAATGTTCTAGAGGTCTCTTGAGGTGTATGGATGAAAAATTTAGTGAAATGAGGCTTAAGTCTCTTTTAATGATCACAAAATCAGATTTTTAATGAACTTTTGTCGGGGTGAACAGTGGTCGTAAACCACAGTTTACGGACCGTATTGTGGTTTACGGTCCGTCCTCCATGATCGTTTTTAATCATCCCAGAAACAGAAAGTTTGGCTGAGGATTATGGCAGTTTACGACCGAGGTTTACGGTCCGTAAACCAGTTTACGGGCCGTCCTCCAAGTCGTATTTAGCCATTTCAACACTTGGTAAAAACTTTGAGATTTTGGAAGGCTGGAGGACGATTGCACTATACGGTCCGTAAATCACTTTACGGGCCGTATAGTGCCCTTTACGACCACTGAGCTAAAAACATTTCGCAACCTTCTTATCTCCAAAAATTCATAATTAGCCATTCCCGACTTAGTAAAACATCATACACTCAAGCCCTTCATTGTTCTACTCATCACACAAGTGCGGGAAAATTTTCGAGGTGTAACATAATGTCACGACCCCACTAGGGGGCCATGACGGGTCCCCGGAGCTGACTACCGAGCACCACTCATCCTGCAAGTCATCATACTCAACTGAACGTATATATAAACACCAAAGCTATACATGGATATACATAAGCCCGTACGGCTACAAAATGAAATAAAAAAACGTACACTGACATCATCATAGGGCACAACTTACCCACACGTATGTATCTATGAGCCTCTACTAGAGTACTAGTCATAAAGACGGGACAGGACCCCGTCATGGCCAAAACATATGTACATAAAATAATGTATACCAAACAGCACTTCCAGACTAATGGAGTGCTCCTATGAGTCTACGAACCTGGGTCGCCTCCCTGTCTACCTATGGGCATGAACACAGCGTCCAAAAAGAAAGGACGTTAGTACGAACATTGTACTGAGTATGTAAGGCATGAACAATAATAGCATATCAAGGAACAAGAGAACATCGATAAGGAAACAACCTGTAACTGAATGTCACTTAAGACTGAATAATGCATGCTAACTTGCATCATAAATATCATCATATCATGTTTGCATATAGAAGCTCCCCGACCATATAGGTACGGTGTGATCGTCATTAGCCCACTAGTGGTGTCTTCCCATGCCCTCTAGACATGGTGTATAGGCGCGGTGTAATATCATCATCATAGACTTATCATA
The DNA here is from genome assembly GCF_019175385.1 of Lycium barbarum. Classification (NCBI taxonomy): domain Eukaryota; kingdom Viridiplantae; phylum Streptophyta; class Magnoliopsida; order Solanales; family Solanaceae; genus Lycium; species Lycium barbarum. The sequence goes on from NC_083341.1 coordinate 94,646,825, forward strand.
GAACATGCCTAAAAACTAAAAGACAACTATACTCTATCGGGGTGACATAAGGTTGTGAACCCCCAATTCCATCATAGAGTGTTCATAAGCATTCTACCTCACCTTGAAGGAACTAATATTATAAGGTGAGTGTAACACAATGGACAACATCAAAGAATCATAATTAGGGTCATTAGCTTTGTAGAAATCTCATATCTTGGGCTTTAGAACCTCCTAGACTTAGACTATCATAACATATTTCTTAACTTTATCTCATGAGAAGATCTTTATATCATAGGCTCATAATTTCCGGAATGTAAGAAAAGTCATGGAGAGATAGGGAAAATCATGTCGTAAGAATCATGGCTTAGAAATAAGGAACTCGCCTTACATACCTTTTCGTTTAGCTACTTTATCACTTGAGTATGCTTGAACTAAAGCTAGAGAAAATTGGGCAGCGTCTCCTTGTTTATACAACTTTCTCCATATCATATACCAACTCCCAAACATCAATAACAATATGTATAATATCATACTCAATAATCTCCATCAACCATACATTATTCAATTCTCCTACTTCTATTTCAAAGGCATCCATAACCATGGTCATAATACAACATTACCTTCATCCACATATAATGTTTCTCGAATGTTCTTAATATCATTTATAACATAACTGTACTCGTAACATACAAAGAATCATGATTTATATTAAGCTACTGCTATAAAATGTCACTATTCTCATATTTGTAACCCATTTTCTATTTCCTTCCATAATCCAAGTCTTTCACCCCTCAATACTCTAAATAACATGAATTGATCATAAAACTTACCTTTGATAGTGTAGGAATGGGTTTTGGATAACAATACTCCACTTGAAGAAAAACCATAGCTTCAATCCAAGAGATTTCTTGACTTAAAGCAACCCTCAATAGCTTCCTTATACTTGATTTCCTTGGTTTGATGAAGTTGATTCTTGTTTAGTCTTAGATTCTTGTAAAAGAAGTGTGTGGAATATTATAGAGGGTTAGAGAGAAGTGAAGAAGTGAGGGAAATGAAAATAATAACATGGGGTCTTATATTTATAATTGGAAAATCTGACCCGTCGGGAAATTATACGGACACTTATACGGTCCGTATAAACTTATACGGTCCGTATATGTGACCGTGAAATCGCTTCAATGGCATCTCATTTCTGTAACCATTATACGACACATGATACAGTCCGTATAAGCGACCGTACAACTCCATCAGGGACGCACCCTAACTGTAACGGTTATATGGACCGTATAAATGGCCATATAATCCACTTCTTCTCCAATCTTGTTCTCGTCACTTCGTTTGATCTCCAATCCTTATGGAACCTTCTTAGCACTTGTTTAAAACTGCATTCGCAATCTAAGGGGCATTATAACTCTTCCTCAAAGCGTTACTAAATCATCATTAGTTCGATACTTTGAAAAACTCTTCTGAAACACAACGTATACTTCGCCTTTCTTAATGAACTTTCCTCTCTTGCTTCAAACGTCTTTGAAATCTTAATTAGAATCGGTAAGTACTACTTTTTACTTATAGAAACATCATATAATTCTCACACTGCGTTCGTTTAGCTACCATACGACGACATGAAATTCTCTGAGGTGTAACAATTAGAGGAGCAAGAGAGAGGATCAGCTTAGACCATTTTAAATACCCAAATTTTTTATTTCTCATTCATTAACTCTCCTCTCTCGCTCTCTCTAATTTCGAACGAGAGCTCTATATCTCACTCCTCTTTCCTCCATCTTCAAGTTAAGTAATCCCTAAGATCAGCCATTTTTATTCTTTTGTCGACTACATCAACTTTTCATCGGATTATAGTGAATCAAAATATTCTGTCCATGAGTTGAAGTTCAGAAATTCTAGGGTATTATCAATAAGGTGAGAATCGTCTTCTTATTCATGTTTATAGGTTAACTTGTGTTCTGGATGTGTTTAGTTGATGTGGAAGTATAAATTGGTGTTTATATGTTTAAGTTGAGTTAAGGGGTGTTGTTGTGCAAAGTTGTGGGTCGTTCATGTTATGTTTTAGATGCTGGAGGTATTAAGATGTTGTGAATGAGTTAGCTTGGTATTCTGGAGGTACTTAGTTGCTAAAGGTTGGAAGTTATTGGTTGAATGATGTAGTTAAGTGTTAGCGATGTTGTATAATATGTGGGTACTGATTTTATGATATTGTGGGGTTGTCCTTGATATGATTTAGATGCCGGACATATTAGCATATTGTATATAAGCTGGTTTGATGTTTTAAGAAGTACTTAGTTGCTACAAATTGTGAGTCGATATTGGAGTGACGTAGTTCAGTTGCTGATTGTACTATATAGCATATTGGGACTGTTTTATTATGTGTGGGTGCTAGATGTGTAGTAGTAGTAGTTGTTGTTGTTGTTTTGAACTCGAGGAAAGTAAATAAATCAGGGCAAGTGCTTCCCGATTTATCATAGATTGCGCTTGTCGCTCACTAGCTAGTTGGTAAGTTACAGATTGATTGGTGTAATTGAGTTACTAGTCATGTTGTATGGCCTGTTGAGGGGCTTTTCTTGTTTTGTAAAGAGGCTGGAGATGTCGATATGTTAGTGTTCACGTGTAACAGATGGTGACGTGAGGAGTAGAAGGGGACTAGGCGAAGACAAAAGCCGTAAAATCTCGTATAGAGTGAGATGCCATTGTTGGCTAGTTGTTATATTTCCCTTTGTTAAAAGTAATGTTTTTTCTTGTTGTAGCTTGACTTATGAAGGAGGCTGGTCTTGGCATCTCATCGGAAGGGTAGATTTAAAGGTACGTAAGGCTATTCCTTGACTCGCCACTACAACGCGACGTGTGTTATTGTTGCTTATAGGAACCATGAAGCCTACAACATATAAGTGTTTGATTCCATGTTTTAAGTCTTAGGAGTTTCCTAAGAAATGTTCTATGTCCAAAATAAGTTGCCACTCAGGTGTATTGCTCTTAAAAGTTGAGTTCTGAGTTATCAGGATAGAAGTAGAGTTTCCCCTTAGGTGGAATGATATTGCTAGCTTAAAGATCCCATTAGTGTTCCCTTACATGTATTAAGAAGTCCAGAGTTCCAAAAAGAAAGTGTATCATTTCCACATTATATGTCTCATAAGCTGAATAAGGATATGTCATATGTTTTGATATCGGTACTCTATTCGATTGGTTCCCTCCAAAAGTTGAGTTTCGAGGGCATCTGTAACACCTCGTAAAATCCGTACTAAACCATATCCATGACTCAGGAGGTTAGAAACCCAAGAAGGAGAGTGTTAAAGTCAAAAATATGTTTCAGTTCAGAAAACCACGTGTTACGCTCCAAGGGACGGCCCGTAACATGTGTTATGGGCTGTCTCTCAGACCATAACTGGCACCCTAGAAAAACCACCATCTCGTAACTTTTGGATCAAGGGACGGTTCATCGTTACGGACCGTAGCACGTGTTACGGCCTGTAACGTGGCAACGTATCATAACCTCAGAAATCAGAATAACTGGAATTTTGCACTAATGTTATAGTCTAGTGTTATGGACCGTAACACTTGTTACGGCCCGTAACAGGTGACTGTAGCCTGACCTCCAAACAAAGTTGGTCATTGGAATTTTTTCCCATGTTACGGTCCAGTGTTACGGACCGTAACATGCGTTACGGACCATAACGGTGCTGCGGCCGGAACATTAAAACACGAGAATTTAAGTTTTAGTTTCATTATTTCCATTCCTCTCAAGCCCTAACACGAAAACCCTCTCCTCTCAACTGCTCCGAGCTTCAAGGTAATCCTCTTAACACTATCTTAAGTGAATTCCATTAACTTCCCTTGAACCCTAAGTATAATCTCATGCTCTTAACATAGGGTTTTCAAGAAAACCCAATTACAGGAGTTCAAGACCAAGGGTTAGGATTCTCCTTCCAAGATCAGATTTTTGTTGCAAATTGGAACATTGCTAGGTATGTCGATGCTATTAACATGTGGGAACATCCTTTTTCTTCCCCATGTTTTCGTATTCCATGATTACACACCAGGTTTTAGGATTCTAGGTATATTCATGATAAACCCTAGACACTTGAACCATGATATATATTATATTGTCAGTGAAAATTCCATTGATTAGTCTTAATTTACTGTTTCGGTGATTGAGACTTAGTCCCTAATCTATGAAAAACCCATAACTTGCATCCCATGGGTTCTATAACACTTGATATGAGATATTATGCTTAATCTCATGAAAAGCTTGTATATGTGTATCTATTTTCATATCTTTAAGTATCCATATTCATGTTAAGAGTCAGAAATCATGTTTTCAGTCATTTTCATGTTTGGGAGTTGTATTAATACTGAGAAGGCTCAGATAGCCTGAAATTACGTATGCCAACGTAGAATAAGGATCGCTCCGCCCAGTTAGGACGATTCCTTCATGTTTTCCCCGTTGAGGGATTTTGGATCCATTCATGTCATGTTCATGTCTTATACTTTGGAAAGGTACAAGATTTCTTAGCTGATCGGGCTGAGATCAGACTCCACGTTTTTTCCCGTGGTGGTTCATGCCGATATTACAGTTGTTATCATGTTTTCATCTCAGTTACAAATTATTTCATGTTTTCAGTATTCATGTTCATGATCAGTTTCAGTATTCAGTTTCAGCATTCATGTTCAGTTTCAGTTTCATGTCTATAGAGTATGTGCCTGCTTGGTTCTCTCATGTGTTCACATGCTAGTACATTCAAAGTACTGACGTCCCCTTTTATTGCCTTGGGGGCCTGCATTTCACGATGCAGGTACTGATTTACAGGACAGTGCCTCTACTCATCAGGAACTGCACGTACCAACTTATTGGTGAGCCCCATCTCATCCGGCGTTTAGATATTGTCCTTTCTTATTTGATTTTGCATCTAAAGGTATGCTTGGGGTTTTGTCCCAGCAAGTATGTTTAATGTTCAGACTCGTGTTAGAGGTTTCATAGACCAGACAAGCTAGTATGTCATGTCAGACTTCCAGAGTCGGGTAGCCATTTTGACTCAGTTATGATATTATCCGTATTTATGTTTTAAACTTGTTTTTTACAGATTATTACGACTTCATGTATTTTATTCAAGCTCATAATGTTTCATGTTATATTTCCGCTCATGTATGCCTCGTGCTGATTTAGCAAGCCATGTGATTCATTCGATCACATGTAGTCAGGCACCGAGTGTCATGTTTCACCCAGGCCATCGTTCGGGGCAAGACAAAACTTGGTATCAGAGCCTCAGTTGTCCCTGAAAACGTGTCCAACGGGGTCACTTTTATTAGTGTGAGGGCCCCACACATATAAACAGTTGACCACCAAGACATTTAGGATTGTCTCACTTCTTTCATTTTCTAGATCATGCAGTTAGAGCCGTCCTCTCAAGATGTCTTTCTAATTCGTGCGTGTACGTATTTTTAGAAAATGCATGTGAAAAAAATACACAAGAAAGGCCACAGCCACCAGCCAGAGGGCTACCGCTGAAGTAGCTCACGAAGAGACCATTCCGACTCAGACAACAGCTCCAACTGCCCTAACAGTTACACCTCCTAGTGCTTCAGATGGGGATGTTAGGAGTGCTATCAACATGCTCACATAACTGGTAGCAGCTCAGGCCCAACGTCAGGAATCTAGATCTAGTTCAGGGAATAATGGAGAGTCTTCTAAGACCAAAGATTTCCTCATAATGAATCCCCCAGTCTTCATGGGGACAAAGAAAGATGAAGACCCTCGAGACTACATTGATGCTCTTTAGAAAAAAATTAGGATTATGTCAGTTATGGGAACTGAAGAAGCTACTTTTGGAGCTCATCAGCTGCAGAGCATTGCTAACACTTGGTATGAATCTTGGGAATTATCCCGAGGTGAGGATGCACCTGATGCTACATGGGATGAATTTATAAGCTCATTGTTGGACCACTTTATGACAATAGAAGTCAGACAGACCAAGGCTGAGCAGTTCTTAAAGCTTAAGCAGAATGGCAGGTCAGTTCAGGACTGCTACTTGGAGTTCGTTAGTTTGGCTAAACATGCTCCGCATATGCTACCAGACATGAGGGAATGGGTGAGAAGGTTTGTTGGAGGTATTGATTCCCATTTGTATGATAGGGCCAACATTGCTGCAAAGAATGGAGGGATGACTATCTCCAAGATGGTTGCTTTCGTACAAGGGAATGAGACAAGGCTGAAGGAAGAGGAAGCCTTCCAGAAAGATAAAGATAAGGAGTTCAACAAGAGGGTCAAGTCTACCGGGCAGTTCAGCGGTAATGGAAGCAGAAAGTTCTTTAAGAACAAGTCAGTACGACCTGCCCCATCCACAGCAAGTGCCCCAGTTCCCAAGTTCCATAATGACAAAAAGAAAAATTTCAGGCTATCAAGTTCTTACCCTCAGGCAAGTGTGGGTCAGTTGAATTATACCAACCTGCTATGCAGCAAGTGTAATAAGAGACACCCAGGTGAGTGTCGGGTTCGGATATATGCTATAGTTGTGGCCAGAGAAGTCATTTTCGGAGAGATTGTCCGTCAGCTAGGCAAGGTACCGGAGGTAACGTGGCGCCGTCCGCGAATCTAGCAGTCCCTCGAAATAATCAGACCAAGCAGGGGAACAATGCAGCTATGTCCGGAAACACAAGCGGTGAGTGAACCGTTTGTATGCATTGACAGGTCGTCAGGATACAAAAGCTCATGCAGATGTCATCACAGGTACACTCACGGTCTTCACTTTTGACGTATATGCCCTTATTAACCCAGGGTCCACCTTATCATATGTAACCCCTTTTGTTGCTAAAAAAATTGGGTTTGAACTAGAAACGTTGCATGAATCCTTTGAGGTGTCCACCCTAGTGGGTGAGTCAGTCATAGCTAAGGGTATTTATAAGGGTTGCACAATGTTAGTCCATCACAGTAGGACCATAGCTGACTTAGCAGAGTTAGAGATGGTAGATTCTGATGTGATCATGGGTATGGACTGGTTAGCTTCATGTTATGCCAGATTATGTTATAGAACCCAGGTTTTAAGGTTCGATTTTCCTAATGAGCCAGTCATAGAATGGGAGGGAAATTCAATAGAACCCAAGGGTAGATTTATCTCCAATCTTAAAGCCGGAAAAATTATTTCCAGGGTTATATGTACCACTTAGTTCGAGTTCAAATGCCCAGACTCAAACTCTTCATTCTGTCCCAGTTGTAAATTAATTTCCCAAGGTCTTTCCCGAAGATCTTCCAGGAATCCTTCCTGATAGAGAGATTGAATTTGGAATTGATCTACTTCCCGACACTCAGCTGATATCTATTCCGCCGTACAGAATGGCTCCAGCAGAGTTAAAAGCCCAGTTAAAAGACCTTCTTGACAAGGGATTTATTAGGCCTAGTGTTTCACCTTGGGGTGCACCAGTCTTGTTTGTCCGGAAGAAGGATAGTGCCTTACGCATGTGCATCGACTACCGCCAGTTGAACAAAGTCACCATTAAGAACAGGTATCCTATTCCCAGAATAGATGACTTATTTGATCAACTTCAGGGTGCCCAATGTTATTCCAAAATTGAACTCAAATCAGGCTACTATCAGTTAAAGGTTAAGGAAGTCGATTTTTCGAAGACCGCTTTCAGAACCTGTTATGGTCACTTTGAATTTCTTGTTATGTCATTTGGGTTGACAAATGCACCAGCTGCTTTCATGGATCTTATTAACAGAGTGGTCAAGCCTTATCTCGAGCTATTCGTTATTGTCTTCATTGATGACATTTTGGTGTATTCCCGTAGTGAGGCTGAACATGCACAGCATCTCAGAATATTATTGCAGTCTCTTCAGGATCGCTAAATTTTTGCTAAATTCTCAAAGTGTTAATTTTGGCTTAAGTCAGTGGCATTCTTAGGCTATGTGATCTCAGGTGAAGGCGTTCAGGTTGATTCTCATAATATTGATGTCGTAAGGAGTTGGCCCAGACCCACTTCAGTTTCTGATATATGAAGTTTCTTGGGTCTAGCAGGCTATTATAGGCGTTTTGTAGAAGGATTTTCCTCTATTTCTGCTCCGTTGACTAAGTTGACTCAGAAAAAGGATAAGTTTCAATGGTTGGAGGCTTGTGAGCGAAGCTTTGAAGGGTTGAAAAAGAAACTAACTTCTGCTCCAGTTTTGAAGCTACCCGAAGGAACCAAAGGGTTCATGGTCTATTGTGATGCTTCGGGAGTTGGTCTCGGACGTGTCTTAATGCAGCATGGTAAGGTTGTAGCTTATGCATCTCGTCAGCTCAAGGTTCACGAAAAGAATTACTCGACTCATGATTTAGAGTTGGCAGCCGTGATTTGCACTTAAGATATGGCATCATTATTTGTATGGAGTGCATGTTAAGATTTTTACTGTTACACCTCGGAAATTTCTCCGTGAACGTACAACGAGTAGACCAACGAAGTGTATGAGTGTGCGATGTTTTACTAAGTAGGGAATGACTATTTATGAATTATGAAAATGAGAAAGATACAGATTTGCACTTGGACCCAGTTGGTCGTAAAATAGAATACGGCCCGTAAAGTGGTTTACGGACCGTAAACTGCCATCGTCCTTCAAACTTCCAAAAATTTCAACTTTCTGCCAAATGATGAAATTGTTAAATACGACTCAGAATACGGACCGTAAAGTGAAATACGGCCCGTAAACTGTGTCCGTAAATCACCACGTCTCAGCCTGAGTTTCTGGTCTTGATATGCTTAAATACGGTCGTGAAGGACGGACCGTAAACCAGAATACGGTCCGTAAACTGGGTTTACGACCACTGTGCATCCCGACTACTGTTCATAAAAATCAGATTTCGTGATTAATATAATGGACCCTTTTCATTCATTTTCATTTCATTTCTCACCTACACAACTCAAGAGAACTCTAGAACATTCCAAACATTTCATCCATAAGAATTTAAGGGAAATTAGTTGTCAACTACATGAAATCCATGGAACCAAGGGTGTGAAGCTCATCAAAGTTCATTTACACCAAGAAATTGCAAAGGAAGTGAAATAGGGTTTTTGGCATAAAAGAGTGTTGTTGCTCAAGGCTTGTTCCAACACTACCCCAGGTAAGTTTGATGACCTTCTCATGATGATTGAAGCATTAATACATTGAAACACTTGGATTATAGAAGAGTGTAGTAAATGGGTCATAAAATGTGAATAGTGCCATAGTTGAATGATAGTTGGATTGCATTATGAATGTTGTTGAGTTGGGAGTATAAATATGTTATAAATGACGTGTAGACCATGAAATAGGTGTGATGTATGAGAAAATGTGATGATGAGCTAAAACCCATAAATGTGGAGAAATTAGAGAAAAATGGTGGAATGTGGTAAATGTAGATAAATGATGATTGTTGAATACAATATTGTGAGCGTTTGGGAGTTAATATTGAATATGGGAAAAGTAGTATAACCATAGGAAGTGCCGCCCAATTTTCCCTTGAAATAGTGAACTGGTCTTATAGACGATTCACTAATGTTAATGTGATTCCTTTCGAAGGTTGAAAACACGAGCATTGAAGGAGGACGAGCAAGCGATAGCTTAGTTAAACCACAAAGGTATGTGAGGCTGGTCCCTTCTTTCTAATGGCATGAATCTCATAGCATAACTTTCCTCCTCTTCATGGGTTCTTATATTCCGGAATGCTAAAAGCCTACATCTATGAATGGTAACATAAGATAAGAAATATGATATGATGATCCTAAAATGGCATGATCATATTTATTGCTCACACTCACCTTATATGTTAGTTCCTTCAAGGTGAGGCAAGATGTCAATACTTGCTCCATAATGAAATCGGGGGATAACGACCTTACGTCACCCCGATAAAATAAAGTTGTTCATAAGACTTATGCATGTATTATGATAAGTATGTTATGATGAGAATATTATGTTGAGCATTTGGCCGGGTAGTCACCACTAAGGCAGGCAGCTATACGATACACTATGGCCAAATGGCATGGGCAGACACCACTAGTGGGCGGCATGAGATGATACCCCGGACGCGGGAGGCCTGGACGCAAGCTAATGTTATGATTATCAAACCGATCCGATATGGACGGGCATCTTATACATTATTACACCGTACCTATATGGGCGGGCAGCTTATATACATATATTTACGCACACATATCCTGATGATGACTATGAGTAAGCCAGCATGCATTATTTCTTTTACACTTGTCAGTCAGATACAGTCATTTCATATTGATGCTTCTTGTATGTCGTTGCATTATTTCCTTGTTTATGCCTGTCATACTCAGTACAATATTCGTACTGATGTCTGTTTTCTTTGGATGCTGTGATCATGCCCACAGGTAGACAGGGAGGAGAGCTCGACCCAGACCAGCAGTAGTTATCAGCCGATTCAAAGCACTCCTTTGTTCGGAGGTGCTTATGACGATTCTTTTGTGTATATTCATGTATATGTATTTCTGGCATGACGGGGTGTTGTCCCGTCCTTATGTTTGGTACTCCAGTAGAGGCTCGTAGATGCGCATTGTGGGTTAGATGGTCTCACGAAATGCTATTATATGTACATATTATTTTGATGGCCGAGAGGCATATGTATATAAAGGTATTTACGTTTCCATATAAAATATGATTTTCCTACAATTTGAGTATAAAGTTGATAAAAGAGCATTAAATGAGTAAGACGAGTAGTAGAACGAGCGGTGCTCGGTGGCTAGCCCCAGGTACCCGTCGCAGCCCCTAGCTGGGTCGTGACATTTACAGACCACAAAAGCCTGTTGTATATCTTCAAGCAAAGGGAGTTGAATCTTAGGCAGAGGAGATGACTCGAATTGCTTAAGGATTATGATGTGGATATCCTTTACCATCCGGGGAAAGTAAATGTCGTGGCTGATGCCGTTAGTCGGCGTTCCATGGGGAGTTTGGTCCACGTTGATGAAGATAAGAAAGTTATGACCAAGGAAGTTCATCGTTTGGCCAGTCTTAGACTTCGACTTTTGGACTCCGAGGATGGTGGCGTGGTTGTTCATAATAGAGCTCTTTTCTCTTTGGTCATTGAAGTCAAGGAGAAGCCGTTTAGTGATCCCTATTTGTCGCAGCTAAAGGAGGGGATTCACAAGCATAAGAAGACGGATTTTGAACAAGGGGGAGATGATGGTACCTTGAGGTACCGAGGCAGGTTATGTGTTCCAGATGGGGATGGACTCAGAGAGCTAATCATGTCAGAAGCTCACAACTCCAGGTATTCCATTCACCCTGGTTCTACTAAGATGTACCATGATCTTAGGGAGATTTATTGGTTGAATGATATGAAGAAGAATGTGGCAGATTTTGTAGCTAAGTGTCCAAATTGTTAGCAAGTAAAAGCCGAACACCAAAGGCCTGGTGGCTTGGCTCAGAATATTGATATTCTTGTCTGGAAATGGGAAATGATTAATATTGACTTTGTATCAGGTCTACCGCGTTCAGCTAGAAGGCATGACTTTATATGGGTAATCGTTGACCGGCTTACTAAGTTGGCACACTTTCTGCCAGTCAAGACCAAAGATTCAGCAAAGGATTACGCCAAGTTATATGTTAAGGAAATTGTCCTATTGCATGGGACCCCAGTGTCTATTATTTCAGATCGTGGTGCTCAGTTCACAGTGAACTTCTGGAAATCCTTTCACAAAGGATTAGGTACCAAGGTAAATCTCAGCACATCTTTCCATCCGCAGACAGATGGCCAGGCAGAGCGCACTATTCAGACTCTTGAGGACATGTTTAGAGCATGTGTCCTAGATTTCAAAGGTAATTGGGACGACCACTTACCTTTCATCGAGTTCTCCTACAATAACAGTTATCATGCTAGAATTGGAATGGCTCCATTCGAAGCTCTGTATGGGCGAAATTGTAGGTCACCAATTGGTTGGTTTGAAGTTGGTGAAGTAGAATTGTTAGGACCCGATTTGGTTTATCAGGCTATGAAAAAACTCAAGTTGATTCAAGCACATTTGAAAACGTCTCAGAGTCGGCGGAAATCTTACACATATGTAAGGCAAAGGGATTTGAAATTTCAAGTTAAAGATTAGGTGTTTCTTAAAGTTTCACCTATAAAGGGTGTTATGAGATTTGGCAAGAAAAGGAAGCTCAGCCCCAGATATATTGGACCTTACAGAATCCTGCGGAAGGTCGGTCTGGTAGCTTATGAAATTAAGTTGCCACAAGAGTTGGTAGTTGTACATCCAGTGTTTCATCTGTCCATGTTGAGGAAGTGTGTAGGAGACCCGTCGTTGGCTATTCTTGCTGATACTATAACAGTTAAGGACGATTTGACTTATGAGAAGATTCCCGTAGCCATTCTTGACCGTTAGGTTCGCAAGTTAAGAACTAAGGAAGTAGCCTTAGTGAAAGTCCTGTAGATGAGTCAGAAAGTTGAAGAGGCTACATGGGAAGCAGAGGAGGATATGAAATCAAGATGCCCTTACATGTTCAAAGAGCGAGCAGAGGACGCTCAAGGTAAATTCCTTTCACGACCCAACTAGGGGCCGCGACGGGTACCCGGGGCTAACGACAGAGCACCGCTCGTTCTACTACTCATTATGCTCATTTAATGCTCTTTTATCAATTTTATACTCAATTCATGGGAAAATCATCTTTCATTTGAGAACATAGAATACTTTTATACGCATAAGCCTCTCGGCCATCAAAATATAATATATATATATATATACATTGTAACAATCTCGTGAGACCATCTAACCCACACTGTGTATCTACGAGCCTCTACCGGAGTGCTAAACAAAAGGACGGGACAAGACCCCGCCATGCCCAAACTACATATACATGAGTATACACCAAAAGAATAATCAAGCACCTCCGAAACAAGGGAGTGCTTTCAATCGGCTGACAGCTACTACGAATCTGGGTCAAGCTCTCCTCCCTGTCTACCTGTGGGCATGAACACAGCGTCCAAAGAAAACGGACGTCAGTACGAACATTGTACTGAGTATGAGAGGCATGAACAATGAAATAAGACAATGATATAAAGGGAATGTCAATATGAAACATCTGTATATGACTGTCAAATATAAAAGGAATAATGAATACTGTCTTACTCATACTCACCATCATAGCATATATGCATAATGTATAAATATAAACTGCCCGTCCATATAGGTACGGTATGATACTGTATAAGCTGCCCGTCCACATCGGATCGGTGTGATAATCATAACATTAGCCTGCGTCCAGGCCTCCTGCATCCAGGGTATCATCTCATGCCGCCCACTAGTGGTGTCTGCCGATGCCATTTGGCTATGGTGTATAGTATAGCTACCCGCCTTAGCGGTGACTGCCCGGCCAAATAGGCACGGTGTTATATCATCATCATCATACATGCTCATCATAATATTCTTATCGTAACATACTTATCATAATACATGCATAAGGCTTATGAACAACTTTACTTTATCGGGGTGACGTAAGGTCATGAGCCCCCGATTTCATTCTGGAGTAATCATTGACATTCTGCCTCACCTTGAAGGAATTAGCACATAAGGTGAGTGTAAGCAATAAATAACATCATTATCATTATAGGATCATCATGTCATGTCTCTTATCTTATATAGCTATTCATAAACATAAGCTTTTAGCTTTCTGGAATATAGGAACTCATGGAAAGGAAGGAAATCAGGCTATGAGATTCATGCTATTAGAAAGAAAGGACTAGTCTCACATACCTTTGAAGTTTAGCTAAGCTATCGCTTGCTTGTCCTCCTTCGATATCACGTTTCTACCTTCAAGAGAGAATTCGCACTAACGTTAGTTAATTCGACTATAAGAACGCGCTACTACTTCTAGGGAAAATTGGGCAGGACTTCCTTTGTTTATACTACTTTTCCCATATTCTATATCAACTCCCACACGATCACAACAACATTCACAGTATTACAATCAACAATTATCATTTATATACATTAGCAACAATCCACCATTTCTCTTCAATTTCTTGTTACACCTGTGCTGTTCATTTAAGATAAGATTTTGGGTTATTATATAAGGGATCAAGTTTATAATTTCATTTCCACATTTCATCCCTTCTCTCTAAAACATCTCTCTACATTTATTCCACAATATTTCAAGGATTATTAGTCATCAACAATACAAATCAAGTGAATCAAGTGTAAGGAAACACATTAAGATCATTCAAGTCAAGAAGATCTTATTGAACGAAAACTAGGTGTCACGAACCAGCCCCCTGGGCCGTGACTAGTGCCCTAACTGGACACCCATACAGACTTGCTTACCAGATCGACATATCAAAGACTTATTCAAATTTAACATACGTTATTTAAACGGATACTGAGAAACAGACGTCATCTTAAGCAGTCACCTGTAACAAAAATATCATACCAAAAGCCGGCAGGCTGGCGAAATACACATCGCCCGAATATACACACATATACAAACAGGTGGGCCGTTTTGGCCATAATAGCAAACGGGACCACTTAAGGCACAAATCACAGACATAATCGAACAAACACGACCCATGACCCACATATATGTCTACAGTCCTCTACAAACCATAACAGAAACATATGACGGGACAGGGCCCCGCCGTACCCTCAAATAGTCATATATACAGAAATATGTATGACAAAAGATATGTACCAAAATATGAGCTCCGAATCAAAGGAGAAATCCAAATAGCAGAATAAGTGTCCTACACTGGCGGGTCACCAGAACGAATGTCTGTACCTGCGGGCATGAAACGAAGCCCCCGAAGAAAGGGGGTCAGTACGAAATATGTACTGAGTATATAAAGCATGAAATACAGTAATCTGAATCGTAACTGAAGTGAGGAGTACAGAAAATGGATACAGAATTAGTATATCAAAACCTGTGCTGAAAATATAAATAATGCAAATAAAAATCATGCATAGGGCACAAGAACGTGGTCGCCACTCCGACGCTGGCGCCACAACACATCATACTCCAGAAGGTTTCAAATCTCCGTACAATCCCCGAACATATCGTATCATCATAACATATGACAACATCAGAACACATCATATGCCATATCACATCATAACACCGTACATAAGCGGTACCCGGCCGTATGGCGAGGTCTCGGGAACCGTAACACATCATACTGCCGAATATAACATAGTGCACACGATCACAAAACCGGCCCTGGATCCGGCGAACGATATCATAGTAGTATACACGAGCGGAGTAGTGAGGAAACCATATGCATATAAGTACATAAATAAATTTCAAAACTCGATGGATAAATATATATACCGATATCAGAAAGCTCAGAAACAAGTATCGAGTCAATCGGAATTAGTATACGAAAGTTACGAGCTTTTGAAGTACAGAACCTTTTAAAAACATTTCATAAGCCATTTTTGGAAACTCAAGTATCATTCATATTAGGTAACTTTCGAATAACATTATGGATCGAATCAAATGGAGGCTTTAGGAGCATATTTACGTATCAAAATATTCATCAAAGACTTTAGTCATCTCGATTTTCTTTCAAACAACATTCGGAACAATAACAACTAGAATCTTCGAACATCACAAATACGTATCAAGTCATATGGAATAGCTTATGGAAGTCAAAGATATTAGCCATCCTAGTGGCTCTAAGAATAGGATTATCTTTAGAAGCATACATATACGTTATTGGTTCATCTCATAAAGGTCATGCCAAAAGAAGGAAAGGTAGGCTTTACATACCTCGATCGCTCGCTAACCAAATCCCGACTCAAGTCTCGGGCTCTCCAATATCTACAATAACGTTATCAATTACCAAACATTAGCTACAAGTACTTAAAAATCCAATTCTAACTAGTACTTGTCTACAGAAATTTCGGCAGCATCTCCCCTGTAAATTTAACATCCCCGAGAATTTAACTAGGCCAAATTCATCAGCAACCATACCAACAATACCAACAACCATACCAATAACATCAGAAATCAATTTAAAGCGCATTCTAATATTAGTAACCTTCTCTCTCTACGTAGCTAATCACATTCAATTTAACTACGTATTTTTAAGCCAATATCAACGCTCCCATATTCATTACTAATCCAAGATCATTCAAATACAATTCAAAAGCATTTCGAACAATCTACAAAATATTCAAACAAACCCACCAACATCATATTCCACCCGAAATCTCCACAAATGCAACAAGGCTACAACGTCGCATTTTCTTCTTCCAATTTCATCAACAACAACAACAATTCACACTTTAGCAACTCCATTTCCATAATTACATAAAAACTATATTAAAATCACATAATTTCCTACAACAACTTACAACCAATTTTCATGCCAACTTGAACCATTAGTCTTCCATTTACATCACAAGGCCACAACAACACAATTAACATACTAAATAAATTTAATTCATCTTCCTTCACCAATAGGAACCACACGGCCACACATACACAACACACCCACACGGCCCACACACAACACAAGACATTTCCATGATTTTCATTCAATTCTACTCACTACAACATATATATATAAACCTTCCATAACATAAAAAGGATAGAATCCTTACCTTTTCTTCAATTTTCCACTTGCCACAAAAGTAGTTTTATCGCTTACATAATTATACCACGTTGAAGAGGGTCTTGAACTTAGCAAGAATACTAGAAAATAAGGATTTTTGGATCAAAGGTTGATGGGCTAAATTTTTTCCTCTCTTCCTCTCCCTTGGCCGAACTCTTCTTGCTCTCACTCTCTCTCTTTTGTTTTGTCTTGAATGTTCTAGTGTGTTGAAGACTAGTGGCCCCTTCCTTTTATTTATTACTTGGATTAAATCTATCACATGGGCTTGGGCCATTTGCCCTTCTATGGTCGGCCACTTACACCCATTGGGCCTTTTTTTTTACTTTTTCCTAGCCCAATTACTTGGTTAATATTTTGTAATTCACGAAACTAATTTCCAAAATTCCAATATATTTCCACATCAATATTTTTCATAAACAACAACATATATATTAAATAAGATCAAAATGTTGCCTTATCTCTTATTAGTCACAATTATTTCAATTTATCCGAATGTGCAAAATTACGGGATATAACAACCTCCCCCCCTTTAGAACATTCGTCCTCGAATGTTAAACTAGCCTTATAGGTTCTTGGAAGCATTTCGGGGGAGTTTCTATTTATGGACATCACATATAATTTATTCACCAATTAATATAACCAGTTTAAGGAATTTAAATTACCTGTAGACATAGGAAACAAGTGAGGATACTTCTTCTTCATCTCGCCCTCTGCTTCCCAGGTCATTTCCTCTAGGTTATTGTTCCGCCACAAGACTTTAACAGAAGGTACATCTTTGGTGCACAATCTTCTCACCAGACAATCTAAGATGGCTATAGGTTGTTCTTCATAGGACAGTTCCTCTGTTACTTGGATATCTTCTATAGGAAATACTCTGGAAGGGTCACCAATACACTTACGGAGCATTGATACTTGAAATACCGGATGTACTGCTTCCAGATCGGATGGTAAGTCTAGCTCGTAGGCGACCTTGCCTATCTTTCGAACAATCTGATAAGGTCCAATATATCTCGGTCTGAGCTTTCCTTTTCTGCCGAATCGCATTACACCTTTCATAGGTGACACTTTCAGAAATACCCAATCGCCCATCTGGAATTCTAAAGGTGGACGTCATTTATCTGCATATGATTTTTGTCGACTCTGGGCTGCTAATAACTGTTCCCGAATGAGTTTCACCTTATCGACTGCTTGCTGGATCATATCTGGACCAATCAATTTAGTTTCACCCACATCGAACCAACCAATTGGAGATCTGCATTTTCTACCATATAAGGCTTCATACGGCGCCATCTGAATGCTGGAATGATAACTATTATTATAAGCAAATTCAATCAGCGGCAAATGATCATCCCAACTACCTCTGAAATCAATAACACAGGCCCGTAGCATATCTTCTAGCGTCTGAATAGTATGCTCGGCCTGTTCGTTAGACTGAGGATGGAATGTGGTACTAAGACTCACCTGGGTCCCTAACCCGTCCTGAAACGATCTCCAGAAGTTAGCTATAAACTGTGCACCTCTGTCGGAAATAATAGATATAGGAACTCCGTGAAGTCTTACTATCTCTCTAATATACAACCGGGCATAATCCTCAGCCGAATAAGTAGTCCTGACCTGAAGAAAATGGGCTGATTTTGTCAGCCTATCAACAATAACCCATATAGAATCATACCTGCGTGGAGTGCGCGGTAAACCTGTAATGAAATCCATATTAATTATTTCCCATTTCCAAGCTGGAATTTCCATTTCCTGTAACAATCCACTGGGCTTCTGATGCTCGATTTTAACCTGTTGGCAATTTGGGCACTGAGCAACGAACTCTGCGATATCAGCTTTCATACCATCCCACCAATATAAACATCTAAGATCATGGTACATTTTTGTAGATCCAGGATGAACAAAATACCGATCATTATGTGCCTCTCCCATAAACTGTCGCCGCAGTCCTGCAGCGTCGGGTACACATAACCTGCCTCTATATAATAATACTCCGTCAGGTGAAATCTCGAACAGAGTCTCTCCCTTATCAAGGGTTGTGTCCCTATACTGTTCCAGAATAGGGTCCTCAAACTGACGTCGTTTTACCTCTTCCATAATGGACGATTCAGCAATTTCTCGGACAGAAATCCCAATATTCCAGAATTGGCCAAACGGACTCCAAGACTGGCTAGCTGATGAATCTCATGAACTAATTCTTTCCTTTCTGGCTGCACGTCGGTCAAACTACCCATATACTTGCGGCTAAGTGCATCTGCTACAACATTGGCTTTTCCTGGATGACACAAAATATCGACGTCATAATCTTTCAATAATTCGAGCCACCTTCTTTGCCGCAAATTCAATTCTTTTTGTTTAAAAATGTACTGAAGGCTTTTGTGATCCTTATAGATATCAACATGAACCCCACATAAGTAATGCCGCTATATTTTCAAAGCATGAATTACCACGGCTAGTTCCAGATTATGAGTAGGATAATTTTTCTTGTGGTGTCTGAGCTGCCGGGAAGCATAGGCTACAACCTGACCATGTTGCATTAGTACACAACCTATCCCAATATCAGAAGCATCACAATAAATGACATACCCATCTGACCCCTCTGGAAGAGTTAGAACTGAAGCTGTAATCAATTTTTTCTTCAGCAACTAGAAACTGCATTCACAAGCATCGGTCCACTGAAATATTTGACGCCTTCTGAGTTAGCTTCGTTAATGGTGCTGCAATAGAAGAAAAATTCTCCATAAACGTCCTGTAATACCCTGCTAACCCCAGAGAATTGCGTACCTTCGTCGGTGTCGTAGACCTAGGCCAATTCTGTATAGCCTCGATCTTCTGTGTATCGACCCGAATACCATCTGCTCAGACGATATGCCCCAATAATGCCACTGAGGTTAACCAGAATTCACACTTGGAGAACTTAGCATATAATTTCTGTTGCCGAAGTGTGCCAAGTACTGTCCTCAGATGATCTGAATGCTCCTCTGCTGATCGGGAATAAAACAGATTACCATCAATAAATACGATCACAAACATGTCTAAAAACGGCCTGAATACCCGATTCATCAAATCCATAAACACTGTTGGCGCATTAGTTAGCCCAAAAGACATCACCCTGAACTCATAATGCCCGTATCGGGTCCTGAAAGCAGTCTTCGGAATATCTGCCTCTCGTACCCGCACCTGATGATAACCCGAGCGCAAGTCTATCTTCGAAAAATATTTAGCACCCTGCAATTGATCAAATAAATCATCAATCCGGGGAAGGGGATATTTATTCTTTATAGTCACCTTATTCAGCTGTCTGTAATCAATGCACATCCGCAGCGACCCGTCTTTCTTTCTTACAAACAATACCTATGCTCCCCAGGGGGACGTATTGGGTACGATGAAGCCTTTTTCTAACAGATCTTTCAGTTGCTCCTTCAATTCTTTCAATTCTGCCGGTGCCATTCTGTAAGGAGGAATAGATATAGGCTGAGTATCTGGCAGCACATCTGTCATAAATTTTATCTCCCGTTTAGGTGGGAGACCTGGAAGCTCATCGGGAAACACATCTAGAAATTCATTAACAACCGGAACTGACTGGAGAGTAGATGTTTCTGCTTTAGTATCATGCACACGGACCAAATGATAAATATACCCTTTCCGAATCATCTTCCTGGCCTTGAGGTATGAAATAAACTTACCTCTCGACGATGTTGTATTTCCTGCCCATTCTATAACTGGTTCCCCCAGAAACTAGAAACGAACTACCTTTTTTTGGCAGTCAATATTAGCATAACAGGAGGCTAACCAATCCATACCCATGATAACATCGAATTCCACCATATCTAATTCTACCAAATCGGCCTTAGTGCAACGACCACATATAATCACAGAACAATCCTTATATACCTGCCTCGCTATAATAAAATCCCCGACCGGTGTAGCTACCTCGAACGGCTCTACAGGTGCAGGTGTTATCCCAATTGTACCAGCAACAAGGGGAGAAATATATGATAAGGTAGAACCTGGGTTAATCAATGCATATACAGCTCGACGCCTCCTGATCCTGTCAGCTAGCCAATGCATATATGCGGTTCGAAGGACCGCTAGAATCAGAAACCCCGCCACGGCCTCTACCGCGGCCCACTAGTGCTGGCATACCCCGCCCCGCAGGGCACATAGCTGAAGGAGTGGAAGAAGAACCAGCAGCTGATCCCGTCAGCTGACCTGCACCACCAGAACTACCCGCCAACGGACAATCTCTCATAATGTGACCCTGGCGGCCACAAGAAAAACAGGCACCTGTAGCTCGATAGCACTCTCCTGTGTGAGACCTCCCACAATAAGAACACCGAGGCATAGGTGGCCTCGCCTGACTGGAACCTCGGCTCACCTGCGAACCTGAAGCCCTGGAGCTCTGGCCCGCTCCTGAGTGCCTGCACCGTCAAATCGTCTGCCTGTAGACTGTGGACGTGTACTCCGGCCTGACTGAGGGGGATATCTACTATACTACTGCTGAGGCTGCCCGCCTCGAGACTTCCCTGAATAACTGGCTGATCTAGCCCTCTTGGGCTGCCTCTTGTCACGATCTCTATCAGGCTGGCGCCCTCTGTGCCGGTCCTCCATACCCTGCGCGTAGGCCTGTAACCTGGTAATGTCCATCCCAGTCTGCGACGCCATCGTCATACAGTTATCCACCAAGTAATGGTCCATCCTTATCACGTACTGATGCATCCTGTCAGCCATATCCGCCACAATGGTAGGTGCATATCTGGCCAGAGAATAAAACTCTAAGATGTACTCTCGGACACTCCAGCCTCTCTGCCTCAGCTGTAAAAATCTGTCAACTCTCGCCCACCGCAACTCTGGGGGCAAAATGTGGCTGAGAAAAGCTGCTGTAAACTCATCTCACATGGCTGGTGGAGCATCCTCGCCTCTGGACAACTCCCAAGACTCGTACCAATTAATTGCTACGTCCCGCAATCTATGTGAAGCAAGCTCGACAGACTCAGTCTCAGAAGCCCTGACCAGTCTCAGTGTGCGCTGCATCTGTCGAATGAAATCCTGGGGGTCCTCCTCGGGCTTAGACCCGTAGAACTCTGGGGGATTACTGGTCATGAAATCACGGGCCCTCAAACTGTCAAGTCTGTCACCATCATCAACCCCTAGCCCGCGTCTGCGAGCCTGTCCTGCTACTAATGTCGTCAATAACTGCACAGCGTCCCTCATCGCTCTATCCTCTGCCCCTGGCTGAGGAGCAGGAGGCTCGGGCACTGAAGCCTCCGGAGCTAAAGGTGGAGCCGCTCCAAGCTCCTCTGATGGTGGGGGTGTAGCAGAACCCGTTGACTGGGCGCCATATCGGGCATAGTCTGAGCACGAGCCCAAGTGACCCTCTGTAT
This sequence comes from Lycium barbarum, assembly GCF_019175385.1. Taxonomy (NCBI): domain Eukaryota; kingdom Viridiplantae; phylum Streptophyta; class Magnoliopsida; order Solanales; family Solanaceae; genus Lycium; species Lycium barbarum. Next base: position 94,668,768 of record NC_083341.1, read on the forward strand.
CTGACTGGTCTCTCCTGCCATTGCTTTGCCCTTCTGGGCAGCCGTCGTCTTCTTCAGAGGCATCACTGTAAACATAACAATCGGTCAGAAAGAAATCATCCTAATAGCACAGCTCTATCGCACGATCTAAGATCCAAAGAAAGGTAACATCCTAAATGTCCTGTAGGCTCCTGTTTATAGATGTGGTGCACAACACACCAATAAACAAGACTCTACAAGACACGGCCTGTAGACATTCCGAAGACAAACCGTTCTGATGCCACTTTTGTCATGACCCAGCCCCGTGGGCCGTGACTAGTGCCCTAACTGGACACCCTTACAGACTTGCTTACCAGATCGACATATCAAAGACTTATTCAAATTTAACATACGTTATTTATACGGATACTGAGAAACAGACGTTATCTTAAGCGGTCACCTGTAACAAAAATATCATACCAAAAGCCGGCAGGCTGGCGGAATACACATCGCCCGAATATACACATATATACAAACAGGTGGGCCATTTTTGCCATAATAGCAAACGGGACCGCTTAAGGCACAAATCACAGACATAATCGAACAAACACGACCCATGACCCACATATATGTCTACAGGCCTCTACTAACCATAACAGAAACATATGACGGGACAGGGCCCCGCCGTACCCTCAAATAGTCATATATACAGAAATATGTATGACAAAAGATATGTACCAAAATATAAGCTCCGGATCAAAGGAGAACTCCAAATAGCAGAATAAGTGTCCTACACTGGCGGGTCACCAGAACGAACGTCTGTACCTGCGGGCATGAAACGCAGCCCCCGAAGAAAGGGGGTCGGTATGAAATATGTACTGAGTATGTAAAGCATGAAAAACAGTAATCTGAATCATAACTGAAGTGAGGAGTACAGAAAATGGATACAGAATTAGTATATCAAAACCTGTGCTAAAAATATAAATAATGCAAATAAAAATCATGCATAGGGCACAAGAACGTGGTCGCCACTCCGACGCTGGCGCCACAACACATCATACTCCAGAAGGTTTCAAATCTCCATACAATCCCCGAACATATTGTATCATCATAACGTATGACAACATCAGAACACATCATATGCCATATCACATCATAACACCGTATATAAGCGGTACCCGGCCGTATGGCGAGGTCTTGGGAACCGTAACACATCATACTGCCGAATATAACATAGTGCGCACGATCACAAAACCAGCCCGGGATACGGCGAACGATATCATAGTAGTATGCACGAGCGGAGTAGTGAGGAAACCATATGCATATAAGTACATAAATAAATTTCAAAACTCGATGGATAAATATATATACCGATATCAGAAAGCTCAGAAACAAGTATCGAGTCAATCGGAATTAGTATACGAAAGTTACGAGCTTTTGAAGTACACAACCTTTTAAAAACATTTCATAAGCCATTTTTGGAAACTCAAGTATCATTCATATTAGGTAACTTTCGAATAACATTATGGATCGAATCAAACGGAGGCTTTAGGACCATATTTACGTATCAAAATATTCATCAAAGACTTTAAGCATCTCGATTTTCTTTCAAACAACATTCGGAACCATAACAACTAGAATCTTCGAACATCATAAATACGTATCAAGTCATATGGAATAGCTTATGGAAGTCAAAGATATTAGCCATCCTAGTGGCTCTAAGAATAGGATTTTCTTTAGAAGCATACATATACGTTATTAGTTCATTTCATAAAGGTCATGCCAAAAGAAGGAAAGGTTGGCTTTACATACCTCGATCGCTCGCTAACCAAATCCCGACTCAAGTCTCGGGCTCTCCAATATCTACAATAACGTTATCAATTACCAAACATTAGCTACAAATACTTAAAAATCTAATTCTGACAAATACTTGTCTACAGAAATTTCGGCAGCATCTCCCCTGTAAATTTAACATCCCCGAAAATTTAACTAGGCCAAATTCATCAGCAACCATACCAACAATACCAACAACCATACCAATAACATCAAGAATCAATTTAAAGCGCATTCTAATATTAGTAACCTTCTCTCTCTACGTAGCTAATCACATTCAATTTAACTACGTATTTTTAAGCCAATATCAACGCTCCCATATTCATTACTAATCCAAGATCATTCAAATACAATTCAAAAGCATTTCAAACAATCTACAAAATATTCAAACAATCCCACCAACATCATATTCCACCCGAAATCTCCACAAATGCAACAAGGCTACAACGTCGCATTTTCTTCTTCCAATTTCATCAACAACAACAACAATTCACACTTTAGCAACTCCATTTCCATAATTACATAAAAACTATATTAAAATCACATAATTTCTTACAATCAATTTTCATGCCAACTTGAACCATTAGTCTTCCATTTATATCACAAGGCCACAATAACACAATTAACATACTAAATAAATTTAAGTCATCTTCCTTCACCAATAGGAACCACACGGCCACACATACACAACACACCCACACGGCCCACACACAACACACCCACACGGCCCACACACAACACACGACATTTCCATGATTTTGATTCAATTCTACTCACTACAACATATATATAAACCTTCCATAACGTAAAAAGGATAGAATCCTTACCTTTTCTTCAATTTTCCACTTGCCACAAATGTAGTTTTCTCGCTTACATAATTATACCACATTGAAGAGGGTCTTGAACTTAGCAAGAATACTAGAAAATTAAGATTTTTGGATCAAAGGTTGATGGGCTAAAATTTTTCCTCTCTTCCTCTCCCTTGGCCGAACTCTTCTTGCTATCACTCTCTCTCTTTTGTTTTGTCTTGAATGTTCTAGTGTGTTGAAGACTAGTGGCCCCTTCCTTTTATTTATTACTTGGATTAAATCTATCACATGGGCTTGGGCCATTTGCCCTTCTATGGCTGGCCACTTACACCCATTGGGCCATTTTTTTTTTACTTTTTCCTAGCCCAATTACTTGGTTAATATTTTGTAATTCACGAAACTAATTTCCAAAATTCCAATTTTGCCCTTAGCCTTCCTCGACATTTCCGCATCAATATTTTTCATAAACAACAACATCTATATTAAATAAGATCAAAATGTTGCCTTATCTCTTATTAGTCACAATTATTTCAATTTATCCGAATGTGCAAAATTACGGGATATAACAACCTCCCCCCCTTTAGAACATTCGTCCTCGAATGGTAAACTAGCCTTATAGGGTCTTGCAAGCATTTCGGGGGAGTTTCTTTTTATAGACAGCACATATAATTTATTCACCAATCAATATAACCAGTTTAAGGAATTTAAATTACCTGTAGACATAGGAAACAAGTGAGGATACTTCTTCTTCATCTCGCCCTCTGCTTCCCAGGTCATTTCCTCTCGGTTATTGTTCCGCCACAAGACTTTAACAGAAGGTAAATCTTTGGTGCGCAATCTTCTCACCTGACGATCTAAGATGGCTACAGGCTGTTCTTCATAGGACAGTTCCTCTGTTACTTGGATATCTTCTATAGGAAATACTCTGGAAGGGTCACCAATACACTTACGGAGCATTGATACTTGAAATACCGGATGTACTGCTTCCAGATCGGATGGTAACTCTAGCTCGTAGGCGACCTTTCCTATCTTTCGAACAATCTGATAAGGTCCAATATATCTCGGACTGACCTTTCCTCTTCTGCCGAATCGCATTACACCTTTCATAGGTGACACTTTCAGAAATACCCCATCACCCATCTGGAATTCTAAAGGTCGACGTCGTTTATCATCAAATAAAAATCATGCATAGGGCACAAGAAAGTGGTCGACACTCCGACGATGGCGCCACAACACATCATACTCCAGAAGGTTTCAAATCTCCGTATAATCCCCGAACATATCGTATCATCATAACATATGACAACATCAGAACACATCATATGCCATATCACATTATAACACTGTATATAAGCGTTACCCGGCCCTATGGCGAGGTCTCGGGAACCGTAACACATCATACTGCCGAATATAACATAGTGCGCACGATCACAAAACCGTCCCGGGATCCGCCGAACGATATCATTGTAGTATGCATGAGCGGAGTAGTGAGGAAACCATATGCATATAAGTACATAAATAAATTTCAAAACTCGATGGATAAATATATATACCGATATCAGAAAGCTCAGAAACAAGTATCGAGTCAATCGGAATTAGTATACGAAAGTTACGAGCTTTTGAAGTACAAAACCTTTTAAAAACATTTCATAAGCAATTTTTGGAAACTCAAGTATCATTCATATTAGGTAACTTTCGAATAACATTATGGATCGAATCAAATGGAGGCTTTAGGACCATATTTACGTATCAAAATATTCATCAAAGACTTTAGTCATCTCGATTTTCTTTCAAACAACATTCGGAACCATAACAACTAGAATCTTCGAACATCATAAATACGTATCAAGTCATATGGAATAGCTTCTGGAAGTCAAAGATATTAGCCATCCTAGTGGCTCTAAGAATAGTATTTTCTTTAGAAGCATACATATACGTTATTGGTTCATTTCATAAAGGTCATGCCAAAAGAAGGAAAAGTAGGATTTACATACCTCGATCGCTCGTTAACCAAATCCCGACTCAAGTCTCGGGCTCTCCAATATCTACAATAACGTTATCAATTACCAAACATTAGCTACAAGTACTTAAAAATCCAATTCTAACTAGTATTTGTCTACAGAAATTTCGGCAGCATCTCCCCTGCAAATTTAACATCCCCGAGAATTTAACTAGGACAAATTCATCAGCAACCATACCAACAATACCAACAACCATACCAATAACATCAAGAATCAATTTAAAGAGCATTCTAATATTAGTAACCTTCACTCTCTACGTAGCTAATCACATTCAATTTAACTACGTATTTTTAAGCCAATATCAACGCTCACATATTCATTACTAATCCAAGATCATTCAAATACAATTCAAAAGCATTTCAAACAATCTAAAAAATATTCAAACAATCCCACCAACATCATATTCCACCCGAAATCTCCACAAATACAACAAGGCTACAACGTCGCATTTTCTTCTTCCAATTTCATCAACAACAACAACAATTCACACTTTAGCAACTCCATTTCCATAATTACATAAAAACTATATTAAAATCACATAATTTCCTACAACAACTTACAACCAATTTGCATGCCAACTTGAACCATTAGTCTTCCATTTACATCACAAGGCCACAACAACACAATTAACATACTAAATAAATTTAATTCATCTTCCTTCACCAATAGGAACCACACGGCCACACATACACAACACACCCACACGGCCCACACACAACACATGACATTTCCATGATTTTCATTCAATTCTACTCACTACAACATATATATAAACCTTCCATAACATAAAAAGGATAGAATCCTTACCTTTTCTTCAATTTTCCACTTGCCACAAAAGTAGTTTTCTCGCTTACATAATTATACCACGTTGAAGAGGGTCTTGAACTTAGCAAGAATACTAGAAAATTAAGATTTTTGGATCAAAGGTTGATGGGCTAAAATTTTTCCTCTCTTCCTCTCCCTTGGCCGAACTCTTCTTGCTCTCACTCTCTCTCTTTTGTTTTTGTCTTGAATGTTCTAGTGTGTTGAAGACTAGTGGCCCCTTCCTTTTATTTATTACTTGGATTAAATCTATCACATGGGATTGGGCCATTTGCCCTTCTATGGCCGGCCACTTACACCCATTGGGCCTTTTTTTTTTTACTTTTTCCTAGCCCAATTACTTGGTTAATATTTTGTAATTCACGAAACTAATTTCCAAAATTCCAATTTTGCCCTTAGCCTTCCTCGATATTTCCGCATCAATATTTTTCATAAACAACAACATATATATTAAATAAGATCAAAATGTTGCCTTATCTCTTATTAGTCACAATTATTTCAATTTATCCGAATGTGCAAAATTACGGGATATAACAACCTCCCCCCCTTTAGAACATTCGTCCTCGAATGTTAAACTAGCCTTATAGGTTCTTGCAAGCATTTCGGGGGAGTTTCTGTTTATGGACATCACATATAATTTATTCACCAATCAATATAACCAGTTTAAGGAATTTAAATTACCTGTAGACATAGGAAACAAGTGAGGATACTTCTTCTTCATCTCACCCTCTGCTTCCCAGGTCATTTCCTCTCGGTTATTGTTCCGCCACAAGACTTTAACAGAAGGTACATCTTTGGTGCGCAATCTTCTCACCTGACGATCTAAGATGGCTACAGGCTGTTCTTCATAGGACAGTTCCTCTGTTACTTGGATATCTTCTATAGGAAATACTCTGGAAGGGTCACCAATACACTTACGGAGCATTGATACTTGAAATACCGGATGTACTGCTTCCAGATCGGATGGTAAGTCTAGCTCGTAGGCGACCTTGCCTATCTTTCGAACAATCTGATAAGGTCCAATATATCTCGGACTGACCTTTCCTTTTCTGCCGAATTGCATTACACCTTTCATAGGTGACACTTTCAGAAATACCCAATCGCCCATCTGGAATTCTAAAGGTCGACGTCGTTTATCTGCATACGATTTCTGTCGACTCTGGGCTGCTAATAACCGTTCCCGAATGAGTTTCACCTTATCGACTGCTTGCTGGATCATATCTGCACCAATCAATTTAGTTTCACCCACATCGAACCAACCAATCGGAGATCTGCATTTTCTACCATATAAGGCTTCATACGGCGCCATCTGAATGATGGAATGATAACTATTATTATAAGCAAATTCAATCAGCGGCAAATGATTGTCACGACCCAGCCCCGTGGGCCGCGACTGGTGTCCTTCTGGGACACCCCAAACGAACTCACACCCAGACCATCGTAATCAGACTCGTCCGAACTCAACGTACGTTATTCGAACTCATCATCGTAATCAGACATCTACCGAACAGTTATCCTAAGCAGTCGCCCATACAGATCAGAGAAATCACAAGTCAGGAAGTAGGCGGAATGTACATCGCCAAATTTCACACACACACATCAGAAGGGTGGCGGAATGCACATCGCCCCCAAATACATACACATACATACAAACTTAGAGGCCGACTTGGCCATAGTAGCGTACGGGCCGCTTAAGATCGCAAAACAGGCTCACATGCAAACACACCGGACCCACGACCCACAAATCTGACTACAGGCCTCTAGACAAAACAGAACATAAGAACATAGGACGGGACAGGGCCCCGCCGTACCCACTCATCCAAATATACAGAATACAGACACAACAAAAGATATGTACCAAAAGTAGGCTCCGGATCAAGGGGAGCTTTCCAACACAGCAGAATGAGTAGCCTAAACTGGAGGACCACCCAAACGAGCTTCTGTACCTGCGGGCATGAAACACAGCCCCCGAAGAAACGGGGGTCAGTACGGGAGAAGTACTGAGTATGTAAAGCAGAAGGTACAGAAATCACAAACATAGCTGGAGTCAGAAAGAACAAACACACCAACATCACAAACAAAGCAAACCTGTGCGGGAGGCGAACGTACAAATGCAAATCAAATCATGTATAGGGTTTAGGAACGTGGTCACCCCCCGACGCTGGTGCCACAACACATCATAACTCCAGAAGTTTTCAAATCTCCGTACAGTCTCCAGACACATCATATCACACACACATCACATCATCAGAACATATCAAATGCCATATCACATCATAACTCCATAAACGGTAACCGGCCCTATGGCGAGGCCTCGGAAACCGTAACACATCATAACTCCCGAATATATTATAGCGCGCACGATCACAAAGTCGGCCCGGGTACCGACGAACGAAGTCATAGCAGACAGCACGAACAGAGTAGTGCCGAAACCATATGCATATTAAAAATAATTTGTCGAACTCAACATATTGTTTACATATAGATAGATACTGACGCCAGAAGGCTCGGAGTAGGAATCGAATTGATAAAAGTAGGCATATAAAGGTTACGAAGTTCCAAACTGTCAAATTCGTAAGAAAACTGTTCATAAGTCATTTTTCCGGAATTCTCACATCATCCCAAAGTACAGAACATGCATTAATGGCATAGGAAGTTTCAAACACATCCTTGAGTCATAAACAGAAGATTGCGAATCATAACAGACACAACCGAATCAAACAAACCGAATAAGGGGAGCCTCGGGCTCGCGGGCCCACCTCGGGTCAAATTGAGGCGGCGGACACAAATCACAGACTTTCGGCTCCATAGAGCCATCTACGAAAGTTTCGAAGGGTTTCGGACACAACAACACAAGTTATGGAGGTACGAACATTCTTTTAACCAAAAGTGACAAAAAGGGTTCAATCGCGCTGGGTGAATAGTGCTCGAACTTGAACTTCGATTTCCAAGAGCAGGGTTATTCCCGAGATTCCGAAATTTACCTAGTGGGTCTAGGACATGCCAAACGAATGAGAGGTAGGCTTTACATACCTGGTTGGCGCCTTACGCTCCTCAAATCGCAATTCCCGTTTCGTCCAGAAACTGCAAATGGTCACTTTTACCAGTTACTATTCATGAGAATTAACATTTTAGTCTTTGGGCTATATTTGGCTACCGAAATTTCGGCAGCACTTCCCCTATAACTCTAACACCCCCGAGACTTAGCTCGGCTCAAAATACAACAACAACAACAGCCCAACATCATTAAACCATACAAACCACAACCATATTACATTAACTTCAAAATTTCACTTTAATACATAAGTTGGCAAATTCTTGATTCAACTTCAAAATTCCAAATTTATTTTCACATTAGTCCATTCATTCACTCATTCTCAATTATTCAAACACACTACATACAAGTTCCAAATCACATACAAACATCTCCAAAGTTCACTACTTTCCAATTTTCATTCAAAACACCAAAAGTTACGACGAACGTTCTAACTTGCGTCGTTTCATTCCAAACTCATTATCATCAACCATAAATCATGTTCAAAGTCTTTAGTATCATAAATATACTATGATATACACAAATATACCAAGGGTATACACTTTCCAATAACGTCAAAAATTATTTTCTAATACCAACTCAATTCCTTAATCAATCATTTACAACATAATGACCACAACAACACATTATTCAAACTAAACAAGCTCAAATTCTTAGGCCTTTCACCTCCCTCACTTTCGGCCAAACACACCCTTTATACACACACACACCATGCACAAACACAACACCATTCCAAAATCTTCATGCTAATTCAATCACTAACACATATGTATCCCTTTCATAACATAAAAACATTGAAATCTTACCTCTTTCTTTAAATTCCGATTCGCCGCAAACGTCGTCCTCTCGTCAAACTAATTGTACCACCACGAAGAGCACCTTGAACTCATCAATTATTCCAAAAGAGACTAGGTGATTGGATTAGAAACAAAGGCCAAGAATTTTTTTTTTTTTTCTATCTTGGTTCGGCCGAGAGCCTTCAATGGGTGCTCTCCAATTTTTTTTCTTTGTTCTAGATAATTACTAGCTACAAAGTGATATATATCCAATATTGAAAGTCATGTGCATAGCACATGACATTAAACAATTGGGTTTGGGCCAACCTAGTGGCCGGCCCCCCTTCAAATTGTTTGGGCCTCATTTCTTGTTTCACTTTCTTGGCCCAACTCATTAAAAGTCCCGTTTTGCAATTCCCGAAACTAATTTCCGAAATTCCAAATTTACCCTCGGCCTTTCCCAATGTCTTAACATCAATGATTCCATAACCAACATCGTCATATTCACCACAATTAAAAATATTTCTTCATACGGCACAATCTTTATTATTTCTCAATTTTCACTTACACGAAAATACGGGACATAACAATGATCATCCCAACTACCTCTGAAATCAATAACACAGGCCCGTAGCATATCTTCTAGCGTCTGAATAGTACGCTCAGCCTGTCCGTCAGACTGAGGATGGAATGCTGTACTAAGACTCACCTGGGTCCCTAACCCGTCCTGAAACGATCTCCAGAAGTTAGCTGTAAAATGTGCACCTCTGTCGGAAATAATAGATATAGGAACTCCGTGAAGTCTTACTATCTCTCTAATATACAACCGGGCATAATCCTCAGCCGAATAAGTAGTCCTGACCGGAAGAAAATGGGCTGATTTTGTCAGCCTATCAACAATAACCCATATAGAATCATACCTGCGTGGAGTGCGCGGTAAACCTGTAATGAAATCCATATTAATTATTTCCCATTTCCAAGCTGGAATTTACATTTCCTGTAACAATCCACTGGGCTTCTGATGCTCGATTTTAACCTGTTGGCAATTTGTGCACTGAGCAACGAACTCTGCGATATCTCCTTTCATACCATCCCACCAATATAAACATCTAAGATCATGGTACATTTTTGTATATCCAGGATGAACAAAATACCGAGCATTATGTGCCTCTCCCATAATCTGTCGCCGCAGTCCTGCAATGTCGGGTACACATAACCTGCCTCTATATAATAATACTCCGTCAGGTGAAATCTCGAACAGAGTCTCTCCCTTATCAAGGGTTGTGTCCCTGTACTGGACCAGAATAGGGTCCTCAAACTGACATCGTTTTACCTCTTCCATAATGGACGATTCAGCAACTTCTCGGACAGAAATCCCAATATTTCCAGAATCGGCCAAACGGACTCCAAGACTGGCTAGCTGATGAATCTCACGAACTAATTCTTTCCTTTCTGGCTGCACGTCGGTCAAACTGCCCATAGACTTGCGACTAAGTGCATCTGCTACAACATTGGCTTTACCAGGATGATACAAAATATCGACGTCATAATCTTTCAATAATTCGAGCCACCTTCTTTGCCGCAAATTCAATTCTTTTTGTTTAAAAATGTACTGAAGGCTTTTCTGATCCGTATAGATATCAACATGAACCCCATATAAGTAATGCCGCCATATTTTCAAAGCATGAATTACCACAGCTAGTTCCAGATCATGAGTAGGATAATTTCTCTCGTGCTGTCTGAGCTACCGGGAAGCATAGGATACAACCCGACCATGTTGCATTAGTACACAACCTATCCCAATATCAGAAGCATCACAAAAAATGACATACCCATTGGACCCCTCTGGAAGAGTTAGAACTGGAGCTGTAATCAATTTTTCCTTCAGCAACTGGAAACTGCGTTCACAAGCATCGGTCCACTGAAATATTTGTCGCCTTCTGAGTTTGCTTCGTTAATGGTGCAGCAATAGAAGAAAAATTCTCCACAAACCTCCTGTAATACCCTGCTAACCCCAGAAAACTGCGTACCTCCGTCGGTATCGTAGGCCTAGGCCAATTCTGTACAGCCTCGATCTTCTGTGTATCGACCCGAATACCATCTGCTCCGACGATATGCCCCAAGAATGCCACTGAGGTGTCACGCCCCGAACCATGGCCCGGGCGTAACACGGCACTCGGGCCTTGCTTGCATGTGTCGGAGCGAACCTCATGGCTTGCTTGTCAACATGGGCATCAAAACAATATAATCTATATGATGCAATTTAAATGAATCATGAAAATGTAATTTGGGGAATAAAGTCTTGAAATTTTCTCATAGCATGAAATATCATGAAAACATAATAGTCTGCAAACATGAAAGCACAACTGACTCTGTGAACTAACATCTGTCTATGAAACCTCTAAAACATGTCTGAATACGAACTATCAGGACATGGCCCTGGACTACCATAAAATGAATACTAATACAGACTCTATGTTGAACCCTGAGAGGAGTGGGGCTCACCGATAAGCTGATAACTGAAGTGATCCTACTGTGCAGATGTATGCTCCTGAAAATCGGTATCTGCACCGTGAAGTGCAGGCCCCGGGCAAAAGGGACGTTAGTACATGGTGAATAGTACTAGTATGTAAAACCTGCTGAAACGAAGAACATGGCACAACATAGATATAGGACATGAACTGAAACTGAATGTAACTTGAACATGAGCATGAAACGTGAGTAAAATCTTAAAATAGTAAATCAATAGAAATACTTGTATGTAAAACTACTTGTAACGTGGGGAATGCTATAGTATAACCGACAACACGGTCTGGTACTTGCGTCCTACCAGCAAAACACTCACAGCCTTGCCAGAGATATGAGATTTAAGTAATAATAAGCATGTAAGGATACAAACTGCATAATAAAGGTGTTGCCTCCTTGCTGACAACCCTTATCCTACGGTGGCTACGTAGTTTCAGGCTATCTGAGCCTTCTCGGTTAACTAAGCAATTCCCAAAAAACATGAACATAATATAGTTGGCTAAGAAGCCCATGATTTTCGTGAAATAACTTGTAAATAACTTGTAATCATGATTTCACGAAATAACTTGTAAACATGGTTTCATGAAATATCTTGTAATATGGTTTCATGAGATAACTTGTCATAGTCTTGCAAACATGTTCTTGATTCATGAGTAATAACAATAGTTCATAATTATATATATATATATATATAATTGACTTGAAAACATGTTTGTAATTTGCTACATAAAATCATAAAGTTTCATATAAACATAATGAGAATACATGAGGAAGAATTCATGATTCATGGATTAAGCTAGGGTTCCTAATAACCATAATGGAAGATTGGGAATACAATAACGAATATAGATACAAAATTCATGTACATAAATACATAAATACGGGCTACCAATATTTTGGGTTTAATGCCCTAGGGTTTGAACTTCATGGATATCAAGAAACGGAGCATGGGGAAGAACGTAGAGATTCCCACATGTGGATGGAAGCTCTACATACCTTAATTGCTCCAAAACATGAATTAAAGACTTGAGCTTTGAAGCAGATTTCCAAAATCTTGAAATCTTGAACCTTGAGATGGGTTTTCTTGAAAACCCTAGTTTAGGAATGATAATTTGTTGTTTAGATTACAAGGATAGGTATTAGAATTGATTTGGAATAATTAGAGTAGGCTTACTTTGGTGTTCTTGATGATGCAAGAGGGTAGGAAGTCGTTCTAGGGCTTGAAGGAATGAAAAATAATGATTTGAACTGATATGGACGAATATATACTATTCTGGAAAAATTCATTTTTCGGCCCAGTTAAATATTGGCCGTATTTCAAAATACGGGCCGTATTTTGAAATACGAACAACACTGCCTCTCTTCAGTAAAATGGCCATAACTCTTTGCACAGATGTCCGTTTGACCCCCATAATATACCGTTGGAAAGGTATTTCAAAGTTCTACAACTTTCATGACGGACGTTTTCCCAAATTCCAAATACATTTTGAAATACGAGCCGTATGTTGAAATACGGTCCGTATTTAACCATTTGACATCAAATTGCCAAATTCCAGAATGCTCAGAAATCCTTGGTTTCAGTTTACGATTTGAAATACGGGTCGTATTGTGATATACGGTCCGTATTTAACCATATGACATTCAACTACCAGTTTACGATTTGATTTACGGCCCGTAAACTGAAATACGGTCACTGTTCATGGGCGTAAACCACCATCTTACAGCTGAAGAGGAAATTTACAATTCCCACATTCTTTATCTGGTTTTCTAAGTCTAGGATCATGGTCAAAGCTTAGGTTAAAGGTACGGGGTGTTACATGAGGTTAACCAGAAGTCACACTTGGAGAACTTAGCATATAATTTTTGTTTCCGAAGTGTGCCAAGTACTGTCCTCAGATGATCTGAATGCTCCTCTGCTGATCGGGAATAAACCAGAATATCATCAACAAATACGATCACAAACATGTCTAAAAACGGCCTGAATACCCGATTCATCAAATCCATAAACACTGATGGCGCATTAGTTAGCCCAAAAGACATCACCCTGAACTCATAATGCCCGTATCGGGTCCTGAAAGCAGTCTTCGGAATATCTGTCTCTCGTACCCACACCTGATGATAACTTGAGAGCAAATCTATCTTTGAAAAATATTTAGCACCCTGCAACTGATCAAATAAATCATCAATCCGGGGAAGGGGATATTTATTCTTTATAGTCACCTTATTCAGCTGTCTGTAATCAATGCACATCCGCAGCGACCCGTCTTTCTTTCTTACAAACAATACCGGTGCTGCCCAGGGGGACGTATTGGGTCTGATGAAGCCTTTTTCTAACAGATCTTTCAGTTGCTCCTTCAATTCTTTCAATTCTACAGGTGCCATTCTGTAAGGAGGAATAGATATAGGCTGAGTATCTAGCAGCACATCTGTCCTAAATTTTATCTCCCGTTCAGGTGGGAGACCTGGAAGCTCATCAGGAAACACATCTAGAAATTCATTAACAACCGGAACTGACTGGAGAGTAGGTGTTTCTGCTTTAGTATCATGCACACGGACCAAATGATAAATATACCCTTTCTGAATCATCTTCCTGGCCTTGAGGTATGAAATAAACTTACCTCTCGACGATGCTGTATTTCCTGCCCATTCTATAACTGGTTCCCCGGAAACTGGAAACGAACTACCTTTTTCTGGAAGTCAACATTAGCATAACAGGAGGCTAACCAATCCATACCCATGGTAACATCGAATTCCACCATATCTAATTCTACCAAATCGGCCTTAGTGCAACGACCACATATAATCACAGAACAATCCTCATATACCTGCCTCGCTATAATAAAATCCCCGATCGGAGTAGCTACCTCGAACGACTCTATAGGTTCAGGTGTTATCCCAATTTTACCAGCAACGAGGGGAGAAATATATGATAAGGTAGAACCTGGGTCAATCAATGCATATACAGCTCGAGAGAAAACCAATAATGTACCTGTGACCACATTTGGCGACGCCTCCTGATCCTGTCGGCTAGCCAATGCATATATGCGATTTGAAGGACCGCTAGAATCAGAAACCCCGCCACGGCCTCTACCGCGGCCTGGTGCTGGCATACCCCGCCCCACAGGGCACATAGCTAAAGGAGTGGAAGACGAACAAGCAGCTGATCCCGTAGGCTGAGCTGCACCACCAGAACCACCCGCCAACGGACAATCTCTCATAATGTGACCCTGGCGGCCACAAGAAAAACAGGCACCTGTAGCTCGATAGCACTCTCCTGTGTGAGACCTCCCACAATAAGAACACCGAGGCATAGGTGGCCTCGCCTGACTGGAACCTCGGCTCACCTGCGAACCTGAAGCCCTGGAGCTCTTGCCCGCTCCAGAGTGCCCTGCACCGTCAAATCGTCTGCTTGTAGACTGTGGACGTGTACTCCGGCCTGACTGAGGGGGATATCTGCTGTACTGCTGCTGAGGCTGCCTGCCTCGAGACTCCCCTGAATAACTGGCTGATCTAGCCCACTTTGGCTGCCTCTTGTCACGATCTCTATCAGCCTGGCGCCCTCTGTGTCGGTCCTCCATACCCTGCGCGTAGGCCTGTAACCGGGCAATGTCCATCCCAGTCTGCGACGCCATCGTCATACAGCTATCCACCATGTAATGGTCCAGCCCTATCCCGTACCGATGCATCCTGTCAGCCATATCCGCCACAATGGTAGGTGCATATCTGGCCAGAGAATCAAACTCTAAGTTGTACTCTCGGACACTCCTGCCTCTCTACCTCAGCTGTAAAAATCTGTCAACTCTCGCCTGCCGCAACTCTGGGGGCAAAAAGTGGCTGGGAAAGTTGCTGTAAACTCATCTGACACGGCTGGAGGAGCATCCTCGCCTCTGGACAACTCCCAAGACTCGTACCAATTAATCGCTACGTCCCGCAATGTATGTGAAGCCAGCTCGACAGACTCAGTCTCAGAAGCCCTGACCAGTCTCAGTGTGCGCTGCATCTGTCGAATGAAATCCTGGGGGTCCTCCTCGGGCTTAGACCCGTAGAACTCTGGGGGATTACCGGTCAAGAAATCACGGACCCTCAAACTGTCACGTCTGTCACCATCATCACCCCCTAGCCCGCGTCTGCGAGCCTATCCTGCTACTAATGTCGTCAATAACTGCACAACGTCCCTCATCGCTCTATTATCCGCCCCTGGCTGAGGAGCTGGAGACTTGGGCGCTGGAGCCTCCGGAGCTAAAGGTGGAGCCGCTCCAAGATCCTCTGATGGTGGGGGTGTAGCAGAACCCGTTGACTGGGGCGCCATATCGGGCATAGTCTGAGCACGAGTACAAGTGACCCTCTGTATCTGACTGGTCTCTCCTGCCACTGCTTTGCCCTTCTGGGCAGCCGTCGTCTTCTTCGGAGGCATCACTGTAAACATAGCAATCGGTCAGAAAGAAATCATCCTAATAGCACAGCTCTATCGCACAATCTAAGATCCAAAGAAAGGTAACATCCTAAATGTCCTGTAGGCTCCTGTTTATAGATGTGGTGCACAACACACCGATAAACAAGACTCTACTAGACACGGCCTGTAGACATTCCAAAGACAAACCGCTCTGATATCACTTTTGTCACGACCCAGCTCTGTGGGCCGTGACTAGTTCCCTAACTAGACACCCATACAGACTTGCTTACCAGATCGACATATCAAAGACTTATTCAAATTTAACATACGTTATTTATACGGATACTGAGAAACAGACGTCATCTTAAGCGGTCACCTGTAATAAAAATATCATACCAAAAGCTGGCAGGCTAGCGGAAGTCACATCGCTCGAATATACACACATATACAAACAGGTGGGCCGTTTTTGCCATAATAGCAAACGGGACCGCTTAAGGAACAAATCACAGACATAAACGAACAAACACGACCCATGACCCACATATTTGTCTACAGGCCTCTACAAACCATAACAAAAATATATGACGGGGCAGGGCCCCGCCGTACCCTTAAATAGTCATATATACAGAAATATGTATGACAAAAGATATGTACCAAAATATAAGCTCTGGATCAAAGGAGAACTCCAAATAGCAGAATAAGTGTCCTACACTGGCGGGTCACCAGAACGAACGTCTGTACCTGCAGTCATGAAACGCAGCCCCCGAAGAAAGGGGGTCAGTACGAAATATGTACTGAGTATGTAAAGCATGAAATACAGTAATCCGAATCATAACTGAAGTGAGGAGTACAGAAAATGGATACAGAATTAGTATATCAAAACCTGTGCTGAAAATATAAATAATGCAAATAAAAATCATGCATAGGGCACAAGAACGTGGTCGCCACTCCGACGCTGGCGCCACAACACATCATACTCGAGAAGGTTTCAAATCTCCGTACAATCCCCGAACATATCGTATCACCATAACATATCAAAACATCAGAACACATCATATGTCATATCACATCATAATGTCGTATATAAGCGGTACCCGGCCCTATGGCGAGGTCTCGGGAACCTTAACACATCATACTGCCTAATATAACATAGTGCGCACGATCACAAAACCGGCCCGGGATCCGGCGAACGATATCATAGTAGTATGCACGAGCGGAGTAGTGAGGAAACCATATGCATATAAGTACATAAATAAATTTCAAAACTCGATGGATAAATATATATACCGATATCAGAAAGCTCAGAAACAAGTATCGAGTCAATCGGAATTAGTATACGAAAGTTACGAGCTTTTGAAGTACACAACCTTTTAAAAACATTTCATAAGCCATTTTTGGAAACTCAAGTATCATTCATATTAGGTAACTTTCGAATAACATTATGGATCGAATCAAATGGAGGCTTTAGGACCATATTTACGTATCAAAATATTCATCAAAGACTTTAGTCATCTAGATTTTCTTTCAAACAACATTCGGAACCATAACAACTAGAATCATGGAACATCATAAATACGTATCAAGCCATATGGAATAGCTTGTGGAAGTCAAAGATATTAGCCATCCTAGTGGCTCTAAGAATAGGATTTTCTTTAGAAGCATACATATACGTTATTGGTTCATTTCATAAAGGTCATGCCAAAAGAAGGAAAGGTAGGCTTTACATACCTCGATCGCTCGCTAACCAAATCCCGACTCAAGTCTCGGGCTCTCCAATATCTACAATAACGTTATCAATTACCAAACATTAGCTACAAGTACTTAAAAATACAATTCTAACTAGTACTTGTCTACAGAAATTTCGGCAGCATCTCCCCTGTAAATTCAACATCCCCGAGAATTTAACTAGGCCAAATTCATCAGCAACCATACCAACAATACCAACAACCATACCAATAACATCAAGAATCAATTTAAAGCGCATTCTAATATTAGTAACCTTCTCTCTCTACGTAGCTAATCACATTCAATTTAACTACGTATTTTTAAGCCAATATCAACGCTCCATATTCATTACTAATCCAAGATCATTAAAATACATTTCAAAAGCATTTCAAACAATCTACAAAATATTGAAACAATCCCACCAACATCATATTCCACCCGAAATCTCCACAAATGCAACAAGGCAACAACATCTCATTTTCTTCTTCCAATTTCATCAACAACAACAACAATTCACACTTTAGCAACTCCATTTCCATAATTACATAAAAACTATATTAAAATCACATAATTTCCTACAACAACTTACAACCAATTTTCATGCCAACTTGAACCATTAGTCTTCCATTTACATCACAAGGCCACAACAACACAATTAACATACTAAATAAATTTAATTCATCTTCCTTCACCAATAGGAACCACACGGCCACACATACACAACACACCCACACGGCCCACACACAACACAAGACATTTCCATGATTTTCATTCAATTCTACTCACTACAACATATATATATAAACCTTCCATAACATAAAAAGGATAGAATCCTTACCTTTTCTTCAATTTTCCACTTGCCACAAAAGTAGTTTTATCGCTTACATAATTATACCACGTTGAAGAGGGTCTTGAACTTAGCAAGAATACTAGAAAATTATGATTTTTGGATCAAAGTTTGATGGGCTAAAAATTTTCCTCTCTTCCTCTCCGTTGGCCGAACTCTTCTTGCTCTCACTCTCTCTCTTTTGTTTTTTCTTGAATGTTCTAGTATGTTGAAGACTAGTGGCCCCTTCCTTTTATTTATTACTTGGATTAAATCTATCACATGGGCTTAGGCCATTTTCCCTTCTATGACCGGCCACTTACACCCATTGGGCCATTTTTGTTTTTGACTTTTTCCTAGCCCAATTACTTGGTTAATATTTTGTAATTCACGAAACTAATTTCCAAAATTCCAATTTTGCCCTTAGCTATCCTCGATATTTCCGCATCAATATTTTTCATAAACTACAACATATATATTAAATAAGATCAAAATTGTGCCTTATCTCTTATTAGTCACAATTATTTTAATTTATCCGAATGTGCAAAATTACGGGATATAACACTAGGGTTTTTGCTCAAGTGGAGTATTTCGACCAAGGCTCATTCCTACAACATCTAAGGTAAGATTTATTGTATATATATGATATTTAAAGTATTTGAGAGTTAAAATGCTTGGACATTAGATGAGTATTGAAAAATGGGTCATGAATGATGAATAGTGACATTTTGAGAGATAGTTTGAATTGAACCATGATTCTTGTTGTGTTGTGATATGAATGTGTTATAAATGCTGTTAAGATCATGAAAATGGGAATTTTATATGAATGGACGAAGTCGGGTGATATGACCATGAATATGGGTGAATTGGGAGCGAATTGAGAAGTCTAGATAATGTGGTTAATGTAAATGATTAATGGCCATTGTTATGGTATTGTGAATGTATTGTTGACGTTTGGGAGTTGAATTACGATATGGAGGAATGATGTATAAATAAAGGAGATGTTGTCCAATTTTCTCTAGCTTTAGTCATGTGTGCTAGTTGTCGATTCTAACGATAGTATGACTTTAATGAAGGTATAAACGCAACCGTTGAAAGAGAACGTGCAAGTGGTAAATAGTCGAATGGAAAAGGTATGTAAGGCTAACCCTTCTTTCATAAGGCATGGTTCTTTGGCCAAACATGTAAATCTTCCATAAGTCTGTGATGTCTCATAAATGATTCGATCTTCCGAGCTATTAAGCTCACGATTCTTGATATGCTACGATTGTACTAAGTTCCTTGTATGACGAGTAAGCCTATAAAATAAGTGTGATGAATGATGATAATAGTGATAATGATATTGATGACGACTATAATGGTAATAGCGATGATGATAACGATGACGATGATGATAGTAATGATAATAGTAAAGATGCTTATGAGCTATATGTATGTATGCCCTTGTATGGCTACTATGAAAAACTGAGCTTATATGGCCGGGTAGTATATGTATAGATGTATATGTATGTATGTTTACGTAACGCGTGCACACCACTGCAGTTGGGTATGGATAACACTGAGCCTTGGTAGGGCCAGGTATGTGTAACACTAAGCCTTGGTTGGTCAGGTATGTATGACCACCGAGCCTAGCTATGGTCGGGTACGTGAAACACCGAACCTTCGAGGTCGGGTATGTTATGTAAATGCTATGTATATGATATGATTATGTACGTGATGTGATTATGTATACAATATGAATGTAAATAAGGGTATGTATACGAATACGAGTACTAATATGGAACGGATACAAATATGGATACGGATATGGAGGTATGAGCACAAACATACATTAAAATGGAAAGTTTCTATCAAAGGCAAGTAAGTGCCCATGGCGATAATATTACCATCTCCCATCTTGTGCTATTTCTTATGATGTATATTATGCTTCTACATTGATATTGATCATTCTTTACATACTCAGTACATTTTTCGTACAGACGTCCTTTTGTTTGTGGACGCTGCGTAATGCCCGCAGGTGCACAGGGAGACAGGCTCGATCCATAGCGGTATTCTCAGAGACCGCCTAGCAGAGCTCCATTTCATTCGGAGCCATAGCTTTTGGGTACTTATTCTTTTGTGTACATAATTATGGGCATAGCGGGGTCCTGTCCCGCTCATGTGATGTGTTATACTCTCCTTAGAGGCTCGTACTCATGTGTATATGGTTAGATATGTCTGGCCTTGTTAGCCTATAATTTGTATATCATTTTGTTGGCCTTGTCGGCTAATGTACATTGATGTGGCATAGATGCCAATCATGATATAAAGGTGTTGTTGTCCAATAGGACTAGCATGATGAATGAACAGAAGTATGTTAAATTATGTGGCTCGCCTAGATGTAAGTATAAGTGCAAGCCAAGGGGTGCCCGTGTGGGCTAGCACCGGGCGCTCGTCGCGACCCTCTAGACGGGTCGTGACAAAAGTGGTATCAGAGCAGTTCAGTCCTAGGGTGTGTCTACGAGCCGTGTATAGTAGAGTCTTGGTTATGGGTGTGTTGCGCGCCACACTTAAAAACAAGAAGCTGCGAACATTTTAGGAATAAATGACCTTTTTTTCTTTATAAGAATCGTCCGATAGAGCTATGATATAAGAAATTCTTGTTCCTTAATCGGGAATTGTGTATTTCAAAAATGCCTAGAATGAGAAAAGATACAGCAGCCCAAAAGGGCAAGACGGTGGCAGAAAAGCTGGCTGAAAGAGCACCGCCACCGGTAGTAGAGGAATGTGAGTCCCAGAATGCGGCTCAATCTCAGTCCTCCCAGACAGAGCCTATTACTTAGGAGCGTGAGCGAGCCTCAACCCCAGCTCCAGCACCTCCGGGTCCTCCACCGGACGCTTCAGGCCAAGATGTGAAAGTGGCCATACATTTGCTTACTCAGTTAGTTACGGCCCAGACTCAGAGGCAAAGTACAGGGCAAGGTGATAGGGCTGTTAGTGCAAGGGCCCGTGATTTCATTATCTTAAACCCTCCGAAATTCTTTGGGTTAAAGCCGGAGGAGGACCCTCAGGATTTCACCGATGGTATGTTGTGGACGCTTCGATTGATACATGCTTCGGACACTGAATCGGTAGAGTTAGCGTCGTATAGATTGAGAGATGTCGCGATCCAATGGTACACGGTTTGGATGGCTTCACGGGGGGCCAATGCATCTCCCCCGGTATGGCAGGAGTTCGTTGATGCTTTCCTTCGACATCATATGCCTCCAGAGGTTCGACGAGCTAGGGCCGATAAATTCTTGAATTTGAGGCAAGGTAGCATGAGTGCTTTAGAGTACAGCCTCCGCTTCTATTCCTTGGCTAGGTATGCTTCGGCCATGGTAGCGGATATGGGTGACAGAGTGCACCGCTTTGTAAAGGGCCTAGGGCCGTATTTGATGGATAGGTGCTTGACTGCATCCCTTCAGGACAATATGGATATCGCACGCATTCAGGCCCATGCTCAGAAATTGGAAGAAAGTCTGCAACAGCAAATAAATGAGCGCGAGCACGATAGGGTACAGGGCAAAAGGGCCAGATCTTCGGGTCCGATGAGCGAGTTTAGAGGTGGGCACAGGCAGCGGTTTTCCAGGAATGCAAGCTATTCTATGACCAGTGCACCTCCCTGGTTTTCAGGCCAGAGGTTTTATAGGTCTACTCATTCTGGGCCGAGTCAGAGTTTTTCAGGGTCTCAGTACAGGGACGATTCGGGTCAGGCAAGGCCACCCGTACCACGATGTTCCCAGTGTGGGAAGTTGCGTTGGGGTCAATGTCGATTGGGTCCAGAGGGTTGCTATGCATGTGGTCGACCAGGCCATATTATGCGTGATTGCCCCTCGATTCATGGCAGAGGTAGGACCCAGCCTTCAGGGTCGGTAGCAGGGTCTTCGTCTTCTATGCGCCCTATGGGGCCAGGTTCACATGTGCCATTCATCCATGGTAGAGGCAGAGGGAGAGTTCCCAGCTCTAGCGGTCCTCAGCACCGTGTTTATGCTTTGGCTGGACGCCAAGATCTTGAGTCTTCTCCTGACGTGGTCACAGGTATATTATCGGTATTCTCTCTTGATGTATATGCTTTGATTGATCCGGGCTCCACATTATCATATGTTACTCCATATATTGCGGGTCGATTTAGGGTCGAACCAGAGTCGATCAAACCTTTTGAGGTGTACACACCCGTGGGTGAATCGGTAATAGCTAACCGGGTATATAGAAATTGTGTAATTATGATTTGTGATCGTCGTACCATGATTGGTTTGCATGAGCTAGAAATGGTGGATTTTGATGTTATTATAGGCATGGATTGGTTGGCTTCTTGTTATGCAAATGTTGATTGCGGAATGAAAATGGTTCGTTTCCAATTTCTGGGAGAACCAGTTTTAGAATGGAAAGGGAATACGGCGTCACCAAAAGGTAGGTTTATTTCCTATCTAAATGCAAGGAAAATGATCACGAAAGGTATCATTTATCATCTAGTTCGGGTTCAAGATGTAGAAGCTGAATCACCGACTCTCCAGTCAGTTCTCGTAGTAAATGAATTTTCGGATGTGTTCCCAGAAGAGCTTCCAGGCCTTCCTCCCGAGCGGAAGATTGATTTTTCTACTGATGTGTTACTAGGCACTAAGCCGATATCTATTCCTCTTTATAGAATGGCTCCCGCAGAATTGAAAGAGTTGAAGGAGCAATTGAAAGACTTCCTTGATAAAGGCTTCATTAGGCCTAGTTCATCCCCATGGGGAGCACCCATACTGTTCGTCCGAAAGAAAGATGGCTCCTTGAGAATGTTCATTGATTATCGGCAATTGAACAAGGTGACGATTAAGAATAAATATCCTCTTCCGAGGATTGATGATTTATTTGATCAATTGCAAGGTGCCAAATAGTTTTAAAAGGTTGATTTGAGGTCCGGGTATCACCAAGTGAGAGTTAGGGAGAAGGATATCCCTGAGACAACCTTGAGAACAAGATATGGTCATTTTGAGTTCCGGGTAATGTCATTTGGGCTAACTAATGCACCGGCAGTATTTATGGATCTGATGAATAATGTGTTCAGGCCTTTCCTGGATTTATTTGTGATCGTATTTATCGACGATATCTTGGTGTATTCTAAATCTGAGGCAGAACATGCGGATTATTTATGTACTGTCCTCGGAGTTCTTCGAACTCGAGAGTTGTTTGAAAAGTTTTCCAAATGCGAGTTTTGGTTGAACTCAGTGGCATTTCTGGGGCATATTGTTGCAGTCGATGGCATTTGAGTGGATAGTCAAAAGATTAAGGCCGTGAAAACATGGCCAAGGCAAAGTTTCAATGGACAGACGCTTGTGAACATAGCTTCCAAGAGTTGAAAGGTAGATTGACTTCTGCCCTAGTGTGACATCCCGTAAACTTGAACTAGGTGTTAAAAAAAATGTAGTATTAAGATGATATTTTATCTATGTGAATCCATTCTTGATGAATTCGGGTGGAGGATGGTCGTTTTGAAGTCAAACCAACAATCGAAGTTCTTAAGGGCTCTTAAATTCGCCTAAGTTTTGGTAGGTCTGTCTTCTGGGCGATTTTCGTAAACATCTGTTAAGAATTTGGAAAAACCTCGTCAAATACAAGTTTTAGATATTTGAAAGAGATTTCCAACGGTATATTATGGGTCTTGAACGGAGGTGTGTACAAAAGGTTATGACCGTTTTACTGAAGCCTGTCCGCACTGGAAATTTGGTCTGCGTTACGGACCGTCCCTTGGGCCGTAACACGAGTTACGGACCGTCCCTTGGGGCCGTAACGTCCCAAAAAATTCCAGAACCTCACTGGAAATTTGGCCAGTGTTACGCTCCAAGTTACGGGCCGTAACACGAGTTACGGACCGTCCCTTGGGGGCGTAACACAGTGAAAACAGTACGTGTTCAGACGATTCTGACTTCGGGAGGCCATAACCCCATTATTTATTGGGAATTTGGGAAAACCCAAAGAACGAAAGTTGTAGATAATTGAAATACCTTTCCCACCATAGGTCGTGGGCCTCCATGTCATATCGGGATAAGGAGATATGGACGTTTTAAGACAGAAAGGTCAAGTTGTTGGCCCAACCCAATTCAAAACCGGGTCAGGCCCATTTCCCTTAGTATTTAAGGGAAATGATCAGCCCTAGCAGCCACATTTCCCCTACCAAAGGTTCAGAATTTTTAGAGAGAGAGAAAGAGGAGAAGTAGAGAGAGAAAGTGGAGAATCGATCAAGTTCAAGGCCCCGAATCCCGAGGCTCGTGAAGGATAAAGTGTAGCACAAGTTGTTGCCGTCGTTCTAAGCTAAAAATTGAACTTGGGGGAGGTTGTTTTCGTGGTGGATGCTTATATAAGGTATGTCTAAGATTTTAATGATGTTTTTATCCTTATCATTGATAAATTTGACGAGTTAGAATAGAGAAAATGGCATTGAAAGTTCAGTTAAAATTTTTGGATATCAAATGATTTGTGGGCTGTTTTGGTATGATTAAATGGATAGGATTAGTTGTATATTGATATAAAATAATTGTTGATATTGTTGTTGATGTTGTTGATAAGTTGTTGTTCTTGAAATTGGGAGAATAAAGTGTATGAAGATATTGTATACAAAGCGTATACCGGGCTATTTTGTGACGATATTTGGGGGCTGTTTTATATGATTTTCGTGGTTGTTTTGTGATGATACTTTGGGAACTGTGAGGTGGTTGTTATGAACTGTTTTGTGATTTGGAATATCGTGGGGTTGGCTGTAGTAGTTGTTGTTGTTATACTATGGATATACGGAAATAAAGAAGTGTATACGAGCATTGGCATCCGAAGGTATATTGGGCTGTTTTGGAAGTAATTTAAGGATGGATTAAATTTCAAGATCCTTTAATGAATGAAATGAAAATCAATCTTCTCATGTTCCTTGAACTCTAATTCATGTTTAAATAATGGTTAATGTGTGTGAGGGGACAAACCCACATAAAAACCTAGATTGTATCAAACCCTATATATGTATGTGATATTATGAATGTTTTCCTCTATAAGAGATGCTTAATAATGATGGTTAAGGGTTGGTAATGATATTCCCATTGATGATTTAAGACATGGAAATCTTTTTAAAGAAGTTGTATGTTTTCAAAACATTGATTGGAATGATTTATCTTGACGTTATGGCATAACGAACCTTAATGGTAAATGGATGTGACTGCTTTAAGATGAATTGTAATTCGACTTTTAAGCTATGAACTCTACTGATGTGTTTATGCCTAGCCATTCGGGAGGATGACTGGTCACCGGGGATGTCATAAGAGGTGACTCCTTTGGGGTGTAAAGAAGTGCATGGTCGCGGGTTCGATTCCCATTCAGTGAGGCTGGGGGACATGCTGCGGCATGGTGTAAGTCACACGTCGAGCTAGATTTGCGCCTGCGGGTTCGATTCCCATTCAGTGAGGCTGGGGGACATGCTGCGGCATGGTGTAAGTCACACGTCGAGCTAGATTTGCGCCTACACATGGACAATACTGAGTATGTGAATAGGGCCCTAAGGGGGTAGCCTCACAAAGACTTTATAATCAGTTTTGATAATTCTTATGGATATACACATACTGAATACTTGTTTTTATATTGATTGATGGCTTTGTAAACTATTTAACAAATGATATTGAGAATCACAAAGTGGAATGACTGCTTTTATGCCATCTTTTTTTCAGAACTGATTTCTTTATGTATTATTATATTTTATTTTCATAATACTTGTTGTTCCCAAGGCACTCACTGAGTATGAAAGTACTCAGGCATACCATTGTTGTTTTTGATGGTATGTTAGGTAACGAAGAAGAGCAGGTTCGTAATACTTTCGACGCTTAAGAGGACTTGCTACTGCTGTGGATTTG
Organism: Lycium barbarum; assembly: GCF_019175385.1. Lineage (NCBI taxonomy): Eukaryota > Viridiplantae > Streptophyta > Magnoliopsida > Solanales > Solanaceae > Lycium > Lycium barbarum. Next base: position 94,695,404 of record NC_083341.1, read on the forward strand.
GTGAGCCCACATCTTTGTTCGTGGGACACTTTCTGTTTCGTTTATTATTTTGGATTTCCGGGCTGCGTCCCGAAGTTTGACAATTGTTATGTCTCTTAGAGGCTCCACAGATAGTTGTCAGAATTGTGGGTAGAATGTGAAAAGTCTCGTACGACTTAATGGGTGTTTTTCCACGTTGATGGCTATTACTTATAAAGACTTCCGCTGATTTAATTCATGTGTTCATGATGTGTTACATTTAATTTATAAATTGTTGGAGGCGAATATTGATCCTGGCGGGTTCAAGTATTATTATTATGTCGTTTAGGTTCTTCCAATGTTGTTCATGACGTCGGATGCCGGTCACGTCTAGGGTGGGTTTTGGGGCGTGACAAGCTTGGTATCAGAGCCTAGGTTTAAATATGTCCTAGGATTATTGTCGGTGTTTGTGGAGCTGTGTCTAGTGGAGTTTCCCTTGTGCAGCCTGATCACCTGCATGACCGAGAAACTCCCAGGACATTTATAGGCGTTTCTCATTCTTCTTTATTCTAGATTGTGCTATAGAGCTTGAACTGCTATTAGGATCATTCTGACGTGTCCAATAATTCGTGCCCCGCAGAAATGGATTTAACTCCTGCGAGGACTGGTAATCTGGGAAACAATGGTGCTTCTAAATCATCGCCCGGCGGACGAGTTGCCAGTTTCACTAACCGTACCACTGCTGGGGTTAAGAACGGTAATTCATTAGTCGAGTTTGCCGAGCAAGAGAATTGGAAAGGAAAAGAGAGGCTAGACGGGAAACAAAGTAAGAAGGCCCGATCTGCGGGTGGTTTCACTAGTTCGTATGATGGAGGGAAAAGAAAAGGAAATTATGCACCTCAACAGTTTGGTTCTCAGTCTAATATGGGCGTTCCATCTGGTGGACAAGGTATGACGAACAATGATCAGAACAGATGTTCGCAAGGTAGTAACCGACAAGCATTTAGATGGGAGGATAGTGTTTGTCACCATTGTGGGATTAGGGGTCATATCAAGAAATATTGGAGGAAGTGGCTTCGTGAAATGGGTAACTCTTCAGGCCAAAGGAATAATCCGTCTGATGGTAAGTTTTCGCAGAAAAATAGTCATCCGCCAACGTGGGAAGATCGTATCTGTCACCATTGTGGTATAAGGGGTCATATCAAGAAATATTGTAGGAAATGGCTTCGTGAAATGGCTAATTCTTCTAGCCAGCGGAAAAATTCACCTGATGGTAATGTCAACAACACTCCTAATGCTCGTGGTAATGAGGCTGGTAAAGTGTTTGCTAACACCGCTAATAGGGGACAAGCTCGACTTTATAGTTTTACTCGTAGAGGGGCGGCTGAAGACCCTGATGACGTAGACACAGGTATTGTAACTATATGTTCTCTTAAAGTATTATATGAGTTTTGCTTGTGATATCTTACTACATAAAGAAGCACTACTGAGAATTTTGAAATTTGACGTTTAGTAAAGAATCATAAGCTATGACTTTCATTCGGGGACGAATGATCTTAAGGGGGGGATAATGTGACATCCCGTAAACTTGAACTAGGTGTTAAAAAAACATGTAGTATTAAGATGATATTTTATATATGTGAATCCATTCTTGATGAATTCGGGTGGAGGATGGTCGTTTTGAAGTCAAACCAACAATCGAAGTTCTTAAGGGCTCTTAAATTCGCCTAAGTTTTGGTAGGTCTGTCTTCTGGGCGATTTTTGTAAAACTCTGTTAAGAATTTGGAAAAACCTCGTCAAATACAAGTTTTAGATATTTGAAAGAGATTTCCAACGGTATATTATGGGTCTTGAACGGAGCTGTGTACAAACAGTTATGACCGTTTTACTGAAGTCTGTCCGCACTGGAAATTTGGTCTGCGTTACGGACCGTCCCTTGGGCCGTAACACGAGTTACGGACCGTCCCTTGGGGCCGTAACGTCCCAAACATTTCCAGAACCTCACTGGAAATTTGGCCAGTGTTACGCTCCAAGTTACGGGCCGTAACACGAGTTACGGACCGTCCCTTGGGGGCGTAACACAGTGAAAACAGTACGACGATTCTGACTTCGGGAGGCCATAACCCCATTATTTATTGGGAATTTGGGAAAACCCAAAGAACGAAAGTTGTAGATAATTGAAATACCTTTCCAACCATAGGTCGTGGGCCTCCATGTGATATCGGGATAAGGAGATATGGACGTTTTAAGACAGAAAGGTCAAGTTGTTGGCCCAACCCAATTCAAAACCGGGTCAGGCCCATTTCCCTTAGTATTTAAGGGAAATGATCAGCCCTAGCAGCCACATTTCCCCTACCAAAGGTTCAGAATTTTTAGAGAGAGAGAGAGAGGAGAAGTAGAGAGAGAAAGTGGAGAATCGATCAAGTTCAAGGTCCCGAATCCCGAGACTCGTGAAGGATAAAGTGTAGCACAAGTTGTTGCCGTCGTTCTAAGCTAAAAATTGAACTTGGGGGAGGTTATTTTCGTGGTGGATGCTTATATAAGGTATGTCTAAGATTTTAATGATGTTTTTTATCCTTATCATTGATAGATTTGACGAGTTAGAATAGAGAAAATGGCATTGAAAGTTTGGTTAAAATTTTTGGATATCAAATGATTTGTGGGATGTTTTGGTATGATTAAATGGATAGGATTAGTTGGATATTGACATACAATAATTGGTGATATTGTTGTTGATGTTGTTGATAAGTTGTTGTTCTTGAAATTGGGAGAATAAAGTGTATGAAGATATTGTATACAAAGCGTATACCGGGCTATTTTGTGACGATATTTGGGGGCTGTTTTATATGATTTCCGTGGTTGTTTTGTGATGATATTTTGGGAACTGTTAGGTGGTTGTTATGAACTGTTTTGTGATTTGGAATATCGTGGGGTTGGCTGTAGTTGTTGTTGTTGTTATACTATGGATATACGGAAATAAAGAAGTGTATACGAGCATTGGCATCCGAAGGTATATTGGGCTGTTTGGAAGTAATTTAAGCATGGATTAAATTTCAAGATCCTTTAATGAATGAAATGAAAATCAATCTTCTCATGTTCCTTGAACTCTAATTCATGTTTAAATAATGGTTAATGTGTGTGAGGGGACAAACCCACATTAAAACCTAGATTGTATCAAACCCTATATATGTATGTGATATTATGAATGTTTTCCTCTATAAGAGATGCTTAATAATGATGGTTAAGGGTTGGTAATGATATTCCCATAAATGATTTAAGACATGGAAATCTTTTTAAAGAAGTTGTATGTTTTCAAAACATTGATTGGAATGATTTATCTTTACGTTATGGCATAACGAACCTTAATGGTAAATGGATGTGACTGCTTTAAGATGAATTGTAATTCGGCTTTTAAGCTATGAACTCTGCTGATGTGTTTATGCCTAGCCATTCGGGAGGATGAGTGGTCACCGAGGTTTTTCTTATTCCGGTGTGCTTACGCCTAGCCATTCGGGAGGATGAGTGGTCATCGGGGATTTCATAAGAGGCGACTCCTTTGGGGTGTAAAGAAGTGCATGGTCGCGGGTTCGATTCCCATTCAGTGAGGCTGGGGGACATGCTGCGGCATGGTGTAAGTCACACGTCGAGCTAGATTTGCGCCTGCGGGTTCGATTCCCATTCAGTGAGGCTGGGGGACATGATGCGGCATGGTGTAAGTCACACGTCGAGCTAGATTTGCGCCTGCGGGTTCGATTCCCATTCAGTGAGGCTGGGGGACATGCTGCGGCATGGTGTAAGTCACACGTCGAGCTAGATTTGCGCCTACACATGGACAATACTGAGTATGTGAATAGGGCCCTAAGGGGGTAGCCTCACAAAGACTTTATAATCAGTTTTGATAATTCTTATGGATATACACATACTGAATACTTGTTTTTATATTGATTGATGGCTTTGTAAACTATTTAACAAATGATATTGAGAATCACAAAGTGGAATGACTGCTTTTATGCCATCTTTTTTTCAGAACTGATTTCTTTATGTATTATTATATTTTATTTTCATAATACTTGTTGTTCCCAAGGCACTCACTGAGTATGAAAGTACTCAGGCATACCATTGTTGTTTTTGATGGTATGTTAGGTAACGAAGAAGAGCAGGTTCGTAATACTTTCGACGCTTAAGAGGACTTGCTACTGCTGTGGATTTGGTGAGCCCACATCTTTGTTCGTGGGACACTTTCTGTTTCGTTTATTATTTTGGATTTCCGGGCTGCGTCCCGAAGTTTGACAATTGTTATGTCTCTTAGAGGCTCCACAGATAGTTGTCAGAATTGTGGGTAGAATGTGAAAAGTCTCGTACGACTTAATGGGTGTTTTTCCACGTTGATGGCTATTACTTATAAAGACTTCCGCTGATTTAATTTATGTGTTCATGATGTGTTACATTTAATTTATAAATTGTTGGAGGCGAATATTGAACCTGGTGGGTTCAAGTATTATTATTATGTCGTTTAGGTTCTTCCGATGTTGTTCATGACGTCGGATGCCGGTCACGTCTAGGGTGGGTTTTGGGGCGTGACACCTAGTCTTGACAATTCCAGTGGGATTAGAAGGATATGTTGTTTATTGCGATGCTTCTGGTGTTGGGTTAGGCTGTGTATTGATGCAACATGGTAAAGTGATTGCGTATGCTTCAAGGCAATTGCAGAAACATTAGCGGAATTATCCGACCCATGATCTAGAATTGGCCACAGTGGTTCATGCGTTAAAGATATGGAGACATTATTTATATGGTGTCCATGTGGATATTTACACAGATCATAAGAGTCTTTAGTACATCTTCAAACAGAAAGTGTTGAATTTGCGGCAACGACGATGGTTGGAATTGCTAAAGGATTATGATGTCGATATTTTGTATAACCCTTGAAAGGCAAATGTTGTAGCTGATACTCTTAGCCGCAGATCTATGGGAAGTTTATGTGATGTACGACCAGAGAGAATAGAAATGGCTCGTGAGCTCCAACAGTTAGCTAGCCTAGGAGTTCGAGTAGTGTACTCAGGTAGCAAGGGAGCGACTATTAAGAATTCAGCAGTCTCGTCGCTAGTAGCAGAAGTGAAAGAGCGACAATACGAAGATTCCATGCTAATGCAGTAGAGATACACTCCCTCAGAAAGAGGAGTCCTCATTTGATATTTTAGGAGACGGAGTTCTCCAATGCCGAGGCAGATTATGTGTTCCCGATGTGGCAGGTTTACGCCACCAGATTTTAAGAGAAGCTCATTGTTCTCGTTATTCTGTTCACCCCGGTGCGACAAAAATGTATCATGATCTTAAGTCTATATATTGGTGGAATGGAATGAAGAAAGATAGAGCGGAATTCGTAGCTTAGTGTCCCAATTGTCAACAAGTGAAAATCGAGCACCAAAAGCCGGGTGGATTGTTGCAAGCTATAGAAATCCCAACTTGGAAATGGGAAGTGATTAACATGGACTTCATTTCAGGCTTACCCCGTTCTCCACGTAAGTATGATTCCATATGGGTGATTGTGGAAAGGCTCATAAAGGCATCTCATTTCTTACCGGTCAGAACGACCTATGTGGTAGAAGATTATGCAAGGCTTTATGTTAAAGAGATAGTGAGACCCCATGGTGTTCCGGTATCTATTATCTCCGATAGAGGGACTCAGTTTACAACTAACTTTTGGAAGTCTTTCCAAGAGGGTCTAGGGACCCAAGTGAGCCTTAACACGGCATTTCATCCTCAGACGGATGGACAGGCTGAACGTACCATTCAGACACTTGAAGATATGTTACGGGCATGTACGATAGATATTGGAGGTAATTGGGATGATCATTTGCCACTCATTGAATTTGCTTACAATAACGGTTATCATTCTAGCATCCAAATGGCACCGTATGAAGCTTTATATTGGCGAAAGTGTAGGTCCCCAATTGGGTGGTTCGAAACAGGAGAGGCCAGAATGATAGGGCCAGACTTGGTCCAGCAAGCCATAGAGAAAGTCAAGCTCATACAAGATCGGTTATTAGCAGCCCAAAGTCGTCAGAAGTCCTATGCGGATAATCGCCGAAGAGACTTATAGTTCCAAGTGAAAGATTGGGTATTCTTGAAAGTGTCACCGATGAAAGGTGAAATGAGATTTGGCAAAAAGGGGACGCTTAGTCCCCGGTACATTGGACCTTATGAGATTGTGCGCAAAGTGGGCCAAGTGGCCTACGAGTTAGATCTACTTCCGGATTTGGAGTCAGTTCACCCAGTTTTTCATATCTCATTGCTTCGAAAATGTGTTAGAGATCCTACTAGGATCGTCCCAGTAAATGATGTGCTAGTGATAGAGAAATTGACTTACGAAGAGGTACCCATTGCCATACTAGATCGGCAAGTATGGAGGCTTAGAAACAAAGAAGTGGCCTCAGTTAAGGTTTTATGGAGAAGCAGTAAACGACATGAAATTACATGGGAAGCGGAAGAAAGTATGCGATCCAGATACCCTCATTTATTTCAGCCCTTGGTAGAGATTCAAGATGAAACATCAGCGGTATGTAGTATGTGTCATTTCCTTTTCATGCTTTTGGTCGTGTGTGGCCATAGATATGTTGATATTGTGGCGTAGACCTGTGAGGCGATGATATTTTGGGTTGTTGTGACAGGTTGGTAGTGCCATTTTATAAGGGAAACTCTGGAGAAATTTCTATAGAATCCCCGAAGACTTTAACATTCGAGGACGAATGTTCTTAAGGGGGGGGGGGGGGGGGGGGGGGGGGGGGGGGGGGGGGAGGAGAATGTTACACCTCGGAAAATCTTCCGTTTGTACGCAAGTGAATGATCTAGTGAGGAGTACGTGTATACGATATTTCCATAAGTAACAAACAAAGTTTGACGACCCTAAGTAAGATTCCGAAGGCAATTGCAATAAGAGATAGGTTATGCTCCACAAAGACTAATTATAGGTTTTGGAAATGTGAAAAGTTGCACGATTGCATTCTGGCCAGTTGCACGTACAATGAAATACGAACCGTAAAGTGGTATACGGCCCGTAAACTGCCATGTCGTATTTTGGCTTCCAAAACATCAACTTTCTGCCAAATGAGCAAATGGTTAAATACGACCCAAAATAAGGACCGTAAAGTGGTTTACGGCCCGTAAACTATGTCCCTAAATCACCACGACTCATCCTGAGTTTCTGGTTCTGATATGATTAAACACGACCATGAAGGATGGTCCGTAAACTGGAATACGGACCGTAAACCAAGTTTACGACCACTTTGCAGTTCATTTAAGATTAGATTTTGGGTTATTAAATAAGGGACCAAGTTTATTATTTCATTTCCACATTTCATCCCTTCTCTCTAAAACATCTCTCTACATTTATTCCACAATATTTCAAGGATTATTTGTCATCAACAACACAAATCAAGTCAATCAAGTGTAAGGAAACCCATTAAGATCATTCAAGTCAAGAAGATCTTATTGAAGGAAAACTAGGGTTTTTGCTCAAGTGGAGTTTTTCTACCAACGCTCGTTCCTACAACATCTAAGGTAAGATTTATGGTATATATATGTTGTTTAAGGTATTTGAGAGTTAAAATGCTTGTACATTAGATGAGTATAAAAAAATGGGTCATGAATGATGAATAATGACATTTTGATAGATAGTTTGAATTGAACCATGATTCTTGTTGTGTTGTGATATGAATGTGTTATAGATGATGTTAAGATCATGAAAATGGCCATTTTATATAAATGGACGAAGTCAGGTGATATGACCATGAATATGGGTGAATTGGGAGCGAATTGAGAAATCTAGATAATGTGGTTAATGTAAATGATTAATGGCCATTGTTATGGTATTGTGAAAGTATTGTTGACGTTTGGGAGTTGAATTACGATATGGAGGAATGTTGTATAAATAAAGGAGATGCTTTCCGATTTTCTCTAGCTTTAGCCATGTGTGCTAGTTGTCGATTCTAATGATAGTATGGCTTTAATGAAGGTATAAACGCAACCGTTGAACGAGAATGTGCAAGTGGTAAATAGTCGAATGGAAAAGGTATGTAAGGCTAACCATTCTTTCATAAGGCATGGTTCTTTGGCCAAACATCTAAATCTTCCATAAGTCTGTGATGTCTCATAAATTATTCGATCTTCCGAGCTATTAAGCTCACGATTCTTGATATGCAACAATTGTACCAAGTTCCTTGTATGACGAGTAAGCCTATAAAGATAAGTGTGATGAATGATAAAAATAGTGATAATGATATTGATGACGACTATAATGGTAATAGCGATGATGATAACGATGACGATGATGATAGTAATGATAATAGTAAAGATGCTTATGAGCTATATGTATGTATGCCCTTATATGGCTACTATGAAACACCGAGCTTATATGGCCGGGTAGTATATTTATAGATGTATATGTATGTATGTTTACGTAACGCGCACACACTATTGTAGTTGGGTATGGATAACACTGAGCCTTGGTTGGCCAAGTATGTATGACCACCGAGCCTAGCTATGGTCGGGTACATGAAACACCGAACCTTCGAGGTCGGGTATGTTATGTAAATGCTATGTATATGATATGATTATGTACGTGATGTGATTATGTATATAATATGAATGTAAATATGGGTATGTATACGAATACGAGTACTAATATAGAACGAATACGAATATGGATACGGATATGGAGGTATGAGCACAAACACACATTAGAATGGAAATTTTCTATGAAAGGCAAGTAAGTGCCCATGGCGATAATATTACCACATCCCATCTTGTGCTATTCTTATGATGTTTATTATGCTTCTACATTGATATTGATCATGCTTTACATAATCAGTACATTCTTCGTACTGACGACCTTTTGTTTGTGGACGCTGCGTCATGCCCGCAGGTGCACAGGGAGACAGGCTCGATCAATAGCGGTATTCTCAGAGACCACCTAGAAGAGCTCCATTTCATTCGGAGCCATAGCTTTTAGATACATATTCTTTTGTGTACACAATTATGGGCATAGCGGGGTCCTGTCCCGCTCATGTGATGTGTTGTACTCTCCTTAGAGGCTCGTAGTCATGTGTATATGGTTAGATATGTCTGGCCTTGTTGGCCTATAATTTGTTTATCATTTTGTTAGCCTTGTCGGCTTATGTACATTGACGTGGCATAGATGCCAATCATGATATAAAGGCATTGTTGTCCAATGGGACTAGCACGATGAATGAATAGAAGTATGTTAAATTATGTGGCTCACCATATGTAAGTATAAGTGCAAGCCAAGGGGTGCCCAGGTGGGCTAGCACCGGGCGCTCGTCGCGGCCCTCTAGACGGGTCGTGACAAAAGTGGTATCAGAGAAGTTCAGTCCTAGGGCGTGTCTACGAGCCGTGTCTAGTAGATTCTTGGTTATGGGTGTGTTGTGCGCCACACTTATAAACAAGAAGCTGCGGACATTTTAGGAATAAATGACCTTTTTTCTTCATAAGAATCGTGCGATAGAGCTATGATATAAGAAATTCTTGTTCCTTAATCGGGTGTTGTGTATTTCAAAAATGCCTAGAAAGAGAAAAGCTACAACAGCCCAAAAGGGCAAGACGGTGGCAGAAAAGCTGGCTGAAAGAGCACCGCCACCGGTAGTAGAGGAATGTGAGTCCCAGAATGCGGATCAATCTCAGTCCTCCCAGACAGAGCCTATTACTGAGGAGCGTGAACGAGCCTCAGCCCCAGCTCCAGCACTTCCGGGTCCTCCACCGAACGCTTCAGGCCAAGATGTGAAAGTGGCCATACATTTGCTTACTCAGTTAGTTGCGGCCCAAACTCAGAGGCAAAGTACAGGGCAAGGTGATAGGGCTGTTAGTGCAAGGGCCCGTGATTTCATTACCTTAAACCCTCCGTAATTCTTTGGGTCAAAGTCGGAGGAGGACCCTCAGGATTTCATCGATGGTATGTTGAGGACGCTTCGATTGATACATGCTTTGGACACTGAATCGGTGGAATTAGTGTCGTATAGATTGAGAGATGTCGCGATCCAATGGTACACGGTTTGGATGGTTTCACGGGGGGCCAATGCATCTCTCCCGGTATGGCAGGAGTTCGTTGATGCTTTCCTTCGACATCATATGCCTCCAGAGGTTCGACGAGCTAGGGCCGATAAATTCTTAAATTTGAGGCAAGGTAGCATGAGTGCTTTAGAGTACAGTCTCCGCTTCTATTCCTTGGCTAGGTATGCTTCGGCCATGGTAGCGGATATGGGTGACAGAGTGCACCGCTTTGTAAAGGGCCTAGGGCCGCATTTGATGGATAGGTGCTTGACTGCTTCCCTTCAGGACAATATGGATATGGCACGCATTCAGGCCCATGCTCAGAACTTGGAAGAAAGTCTGCAACAGCAAATAAGTGAGCGCGAGCACGATAGGGTACAAGGCAAAAGGGCCAGATCTTTAGGTCCGATGAGCGAGTTCAGAGGCGGGCACAGGCAGCAGTTTTCCAGGTATGCAGGCTATTCTGGGACCAGTGCACCTCTCCAGTTTTCAGGCCAGAGGTTTGATAGGTCTACTCGTTCCGGGCTGAGTCAGAGTTTTTCAGGGTCTCAGTTCAGAGGCGATTCAGGTCAGGCAAGGCCACCCGTACCACGATGTCCCCAGTGTGGGAAGTTGCATTGGGGTCAATGTCGATTGGGTTTAGAGGGTTGCTATTCATATGGTCGACCGGGCCATATTATACGTGATTGCCCCTCGATTCATGGCAGAGGTAGGACCCATCCTTCAGGGTCGATAGTCGGGTCTTCGTCTTCTACGCGCCCTATGGGGCCAGGTTCACATGAGCCAATGGGCCATGGTAGAGGCAGAGGGAGAGTTCCCAGCTCTAGCGGTCCTCAGCACCGTGTTTATGGTTTGTCTGGACGCCAAGATCTTGAGTCTTCTCCTGACGTGGTCACAGGTATATTATCGGTATTCTCTCTTGATGTATATGCTTTGATTGATCCGGGCTCCACATTGTCATATGTTACTCCATTTATTGCGGGTCGATTTAGGGTCGAACCAAAGTCGATCAAACCTTTTGAGGTGTACACACCCGTGGGTGAATCAGTAATAGCTAATAGGGTATATAGAAATTGTGTAATTATGATTTTTGATTGCGGTACCATGATCGGTTTGCATGAGCTAGAAATGGTGGATTTTGATGTTATTATGGGCATGGATTGCTTGGCTTCTTGTTATGCCAATGTTGATTGCCGAATGAAAATGGTTCGTTTCCAATTTCTGGGAGAATCAGTTTTAGAATGGAAAGGGAATACGCCGTCACCAAAAGGTAGATTAAGGCAAGGAAAATGATCACGAAATGTTGCATTTATCATCTAGTTCGTGTTCAAGATGTAGAAGCTGAATCACCGACTCTCCAGACAGTTCTCGTAGTAAATGAATTTCTGGATGTGTTCCCGAAAGAGCTTTCAGGCCTTCCTCCCAAGCGGGAGATTGATTTTGCTATTGATGTGTTGCCAGGCACTAAGCCGATATCCATTCCTTTTTATAGAATGGCTCCCGCAGAATTGAAAGAGTTGAAGGAGCAATTGAAAGACTTGCTTGATAAAGGCTTCATTAGGCCTAGTTCATCCCCATGGGGAGCACTCGTACTATTCGTCCGAAGGAAAGATGGCTCCTTGAGAATGTGCATTGATTATCGGCAATTGAACAAGGTGACGATTAAGAATAAATATCCTCTTCCGAGGATTGGTGATTTATTTGATCAATTGCAAGGTGCCAAATGGTTTTCAAAGGTTGATTTGAGGTCCGGGTATCACCAAGTGAGAGTTAGGGAGAAGGATATCTCTGGGACAGCCTTGAGAACAAGATATGGTCATTTTGAGTTTCGGGTAATGTCATTTGGGCTAACTAATGCACCGGCAGTATTTATGGATTTGATGAATAATGTTTTCAGGACTTTCCTGGATTTATTTGTGATTGTATTTATCGACGATATCTTGGTGTATTCTAGATCCGAGGCAGAACATGCGGATCATTTGCGTACTGTCCTCGGAGTTCTTCGAACTCGAGAGTTGCTTGCAAAGTTTTCCAACTGCGAGTTTTGGTTGAACTCAGTGGCATTTTTGGGGCATATTGTTGCAGCCGATGGCATTCCAGTGGATAGTCAAAAGATGAGGCCGTGAAAACTTGGCCAAGGCCCACAACTCCTACGGAGGTTCGTAGCTTTCTTGGCTTAGCAGGTTATTACAGGAGATTCGTTGAAGGTTTTTTTTTTCTATTTTTTCACCGCTCACAAAGTTGACCCAGAAATCGGCAAAGTTTCAATGGACAGACACTTGTGAACGTAGCTTCCAAGAGTTGAAAGGTAGATTGACTTCTGCACCAGTCTTGACACTTCAAGAGGGATTGGAAGGATATGTTGTTTATTGCGTTGCTTATGGTGTTGGGTTAGGTTGTGTATTGATGCAACATGGTAAAGTGATTGTGTATGCTTCAAGGCAATTGCGGAAACATGAGCGGAATTATCCGACCCATGATCTAGAATTGGCCGCAGTGGTTCATGCGTTAAAGATATGGAGACATTATTTATATGGTGTCCATGTGAATATTTACACAGATCATAAGAGTCTTTAGTACATCTTCAAGCAGAAAGAGTTGAATTTGCGGCAACGACGATGGTTGGAATTGCTAAAGGATTATGATGTCGATATTTTGTATCACCCTAGAAAGGAAAATGTTGTAGCTGATGCTCTTAGCCGCAGATCTATGGGAAGTTTATCTGATGTACGACCAGAGAGAAGAGAAATGGCTCGTGAGCTCAAGAGTTAGGTAGCCTAGGAGTTCGAGTAGTGGACTCAGGTAGCAAGGGAGCTACTATTATGAATTCAGCAGTCTCGTCGCTAGTAGCAGAAGTGAAAGATCGACAATACGAAGATTCCATGCTAATGCAGTACAGAGATACACTCCCTCAGAAAGAGGAATCCTCATTTGATATTTCAGGAGACGGAGTTCTCCGATACCGAGGCAGATTATGTGTTCCGATGTGGTAGGTTTACGCCACCAGATTTTTGGAGAAGCTCATTGTTCTCGTTATTCTGTTCACCCCGGTGCGACGAAAATGTATCACGATCTTAAGTCTATGTATTGGTGGAATGGAATGAAGAAAGATATAGCGGAATTCGTAGCTCAATGTCCCAATTGTCAACAAGTGAAAATCGAGCACCAAAAGCCGGGTGGATTGTTGCAAGCTATAGAAATCCCATCTTGGAAATGGGAAATGATTAACATGGACTTCATTTCTGGCTTACCCCATTCTCACCGTAAGTATGATTCCATATGGGTGATTGTGGAAAGGCTCACAAAGGCAGCTCATTTCTTACCGGTCAGAACGACCTATGTGGTAGAAGATTATGCAAGGCTTTATGTTAAAGAGATAGTGAGACTCCATGGTGTTCCGGTATCTATTATCTCTGATAGAGGGACTCAGTTTACGGCTAACGTTTGGACGTCTTTCCAAGAGGGTCTACGGACCCAAGTGAGCCTTAGCACGACATTTCATCCACAGACGGATTGACAGGCTGAACGTACCATTCAGACTCTTGAAGATATGTTACGGGCTTGTATGATTGATTTTGGAGGTGGGATGATCATTTGCCACTCATTGAAATCGCTTACAATAACAGTTATCATTCTAGCATCCAAATGGCACCGTATGAAGCTTTATATGGGCGAAAGTGTAGGTCCCCATATGGGTGGTTCATGTCACACCCCGACATTTCGAGGGTGTGATGGGCACCCGACCCTTACTTAGGGCTGAGCGAACCCTCGGACGCCTGCTACACAGAAAATCACATCGAACTTTCGAAATCGGATAGGGTAAAATGTATAGTAATTTTTTTTCCAGAAATATTCTTTTAAATCAAACATATACATATAATCATACAGAATCCGTTACGTAACTCAGACCTACATATTGGCTGATGGAGCCGCTTACATACGCACAACCAATACTCACGACACTATCTGCAAAGTCTCTAACATAATCCAGAACCAAAACATACGGACTCTGACTCGGCAACACTCCAGAAGCAAATGGTGTTTGCTGACCCCGCTGGATCATCTTCTGTAATAACTTTAGCTCATCTGGGAGTACCTGCGCCGCATGAAACGCAGCCCCCGAAGAACAGGGGGTCAGTACGAAAATGTACCGAGTATGTAAAGAAAAAATATCACAAGTATAATCATAGCCCGGACCAGAAGCACAGAAATATATACAGGCATAATCGAATCCAAATCCAAGACAAACATACCGAGTTTAGCTGACAGAATCATCGCACAGAGCTGGGGCACAGATGTAACTGATACCATCATAATCAGAGACAGAGGTACAGAATGGAACAGACTGAGTCGTGGTCCGGATCAGATTACCAGAAGTACAACATACGGAAACGTAATTTAGCCGGACAGACAGAAGGGTAGCGGACAGAACCATAATCCTATCAGATAGACCGAAGTGTACGAATAGAATCATAATCGTATCGGACAGACCGAGGCGTAACGGACAGCATCAAAATCCAGACGGACAGACAAAATCATACTCCAGACGGGCAGATAGAATCATATTTCAGACGAACAGGCAGAATCAGATTCCCGACGGATAGACAGAATCACATTTCAGATGGACAGACAGAATCAGATTCCAGGCTGATAGACAGAATCATAATCCAGAGTTATATAGAGTCATATGCCATATCAGAACGCCGTAGCGTATCGGATCAGATGTTGCCACCTGTGAATCATATGATGTTTACAAAGAGTGTGCCACCTCGAGCTCAGCCCAGTACAGTGGTCACACCATACACAAACATATCGTATCAAATCATATCATGTCATATCAGAATACGCGTCTACAAGGGGTATGCCACCTCGAGCTCGGCCCAGTACAGTGGTCATCCCATGCAGAAACTGCCCGTTTTTCCCGCTCGACCTCTGCCCAGTACACGGGTCTCGGACCAGTCTCGGGAGCTCGAGCTCGGCCCAGTACACTCCCAACGCGTCTGCCTGGTATCAAATCACACAGCGCAGATACTATCCGCTTTGGGGATCGAGCTCAGCCCAGACCACCCCTCACGGTTTTATTTCAGAACTCCATAGGCAACATTGGGAAATAGCGCATGACAACATATCTTGGTCCGGCTCAGTGAATAGTGGTAGGGCTTGCACGAACGGAGTAGTGAGAGACCAGATACACATATTTTCAGACTCGATAGATACAAACACTTATTGACATTGGAGGATTATAGACGTAATTCGGAACGATCAAAATTGATACGTGATATTTACGGATACGTTTACCACAGAATCATTATGAACGTTTCAAAACAGATTTCGATTGACGGATCAGTCCAAGGAATCGGACAGTAGTCATAAGGCACATACATAACTCTTTGGATGGCACGATGGAATGTTTCAACACAAAACGTCTAGAGTCATTTCACATGTCCAAGCATTTTTATAAGACTGGTGAGAGTGATTGAACATACTATCGGAATATTCGTAACGGATTACTCGATCAAAACATTCATATCCGAATACTAATGTCAAAATAGCTCTAACGGAGTACTTGTATCGGAACACCTATGCTCGGATACTCGTGTCAATAAAAGGGCATGCAGTCGAATTGTCATAGTGCGCACGATCAATAACCCAGCCCGAAGGACCGGTGAACGATATCATAATAATGGGCACGAGCGACGTCATGAACGGCTAACGCAATTTATGGATCGGAATAGCTATAGGGCCCAATATAGTTATATGTCAGCCCGTTAATCCAACTAGTCCGAACAATGGTCAATACGGGGTTTATTTCACAAAGGCTCTTCCAAAACTATGTTTATAGTTAAAAATGTAAGTTAGAATGTCGAAATACTTTTGTAAGCTTGATAAAATCATAGGTTGACCCAATAGTCAAAATAATTCGGATAATTAATCAAACGGGGTTCATTTCACAAAAATATTTCCAAAATGGTCGTTGTGGTTCAAAATATAGTTTAAGATATCGTAGCGACCAAAACATTATTTTACGATAGTCAAATTCATAAACGAAAGTCCTTTACCGGCGTTATGCCAAAGTGAACCTTATAGGGCAAACAAAAGGGTTTCGGACTTAGCGGGCCCACCTCGGGTCAAGTCGAGGTGGCGGATATGATTTACGGACATTTGGGGTCTATGGGATCATACATGGAGGTTTCGATACAATTCGATCACATTTATACAAGTTTCGGACATTAGATCACTTTTCGACACAAATGAGAGTTTCATGCTTCAATTCAATTGAATGAATAGTACCTAATTTCCAATTCGGGTTTCCAAGAGCCGGATTGCTCCCGGGGCTCCGATATCGACCTAGCATACTAAGGCATGCCAAAGGAAGGAATAGGGTAGCCTTACATACCTTTCTTACTTCGTACGCTCGTTCAAACTCGATTCCCGTTTCGTCCAAAATCTGCAATTGGTCATTGTTACCAATTAGAATTTCCAAGACTTAAGAATGCACTTAACTTCATTTTGTCTACCGAAATTTCGGCAGCATCTCCCCTATAAATATAGCACCCCCGAGAATCATCTCGGCTCAAATAGTAGTAACAACAACCCAACAACATCAACAATGTCCACAATCACGACAATATAGCACAATATAAGGCAACTAGTTCTATTTTCCGACATAATGCAATAACGTTCATTCCGACTTCACATTTCCAAACTAATCTCAAATTTTCCTATTCATCATTAATCAAGGTCATCACCATATGGTTTAAAAGCATTTCATATCGTTTTCACAAAATATTCACACGATATACAAAATATACAATTTTCCACCAAAACCATATTTCATTCAAAACTCCTAATCTTTGGCATACATATTCATAACATGTTTCCATCTTCCAAATCCACCAATGATCATCATAATTGTATCCTTAACAACTCCATTTTCATAATGTCATAAAATCATCATAAAACGACATAAACTTCTACTTTCCATTTCAATGCAAACTTATATCATTTCATCTTCATTTACCTTGCAAGCATCACATTAACACAATTAACATATTAAACAAAGTGATTCATTTCCATTCCAATTTCAACATCACACGGCCACACTCCATTTTTCCCAACTTCCATCAAATTCATTCAACTTTCGTTCTCAATATACATTCCATCCTACACACAACTAGAATGCAACATAAAATTCAACTAATCACACCTATACAATAACTCACACACACGGCCACATTCTATATTCCATACCCACTTTGCAAACTTCCATTTTTCCACACTTTCTACTCATTTCCATATACTACAACACAAACAAACCTTTATAACATAATAATATGGAATGAATTCTTACCTTTTCTCTTCAACTTCTTCACTCAAATATGTTGTCCCATTGAAGAAACTAGTGCCCTTTCTTCCCAAATAATTGCACCATGTTGTACAGGGACCTTGAATTAGTATAAATACCACAAGAAAAATATTTTTAGAACAAGATTTCCCATGGCTATTTTTCCATAGCCATGGCCGAAAGCTCTTTTCCCTTGCCCTTCATCTTTTGTTTTGTCCTCTCTTTGTTGTTTCTTGAAAATTCTAATGGATAGTGACCCTTATATAATTTTTGCACATGGAAAATTATTAAAATCATGGGTTGGGCCATAGCTTTGGCCGGCCACCCCCTTTCTTTTGGGCCTAATTTTATCCCTTATTTTGTGAGCCCAATTCCAAAGAAATCTTATTTTTTATAATTCCCGAAACTAATTTCCGAAGTTCCAATTTTGCCCTTGGCCTTCCTCCGTATTCCCACACCAATATTTTTCATGAACAACACTCACCTATGTGAATTCATATCAACATATGGCCTCATTCCTTGCAAATCAAAATCATTTCGAATTTTCCCGAACATGCGAAAGTACGGGATATAACAGTTCGAAACAGGATAGGCCAGACTGATAGGGCCAAACTTGGTCCAGCAAGCCATAGAGAAAGTCAAGCTCATACAAGATCGGTTATTAGCAGCCCAAAGTCGTCAGAAGTCCTATGTGGTAATCGCCGAAGAGACTTATAGTTCCAAGTGAAAGATTGGGTATTATTGAAAGTGTCACCGATGAAAGGTGTAATGAGATTTGACAAAAAGGGGACGCTTAGTCCACGGTAAATTGGACCTTATGAGATTGTGCGCAAAGTGGGAAAAGTGGCCTACGAGTTAGATCTACCTCCGGATTTGGAGTCAGTTCACCCAGTTTTTCATATCTCAATGCTTCAAAAATGTGTTACAGATCCTACTAGGATCGTCCCAGTAAATGATGTGCTAGTGACAGAGAAATTGTCTTACGAAGAGGTACCCAATTTCATACTAGATAGGCAAGTACGGAGGCTTAGAAACAAAGAAGTGGCCTCAGTTAAGGTTTTATGGAGAAGCAGTAAATGAGAAGAAATGACATGGGAAGCGGAAGAAAGTATGCGATCCAGATACCCTCATTTATTTCAGCCCTTGGGAGAGATTAAAGATGAAACATCAGCGGTATGAGGTATGTGTGATTTCCTTTTCATGCTTTTGGTTGTGTGTGGCCATAGATATGTTGATATTGTGACGTAGCCCTGTGAGGCGATGATATTTGGGGTTGTTGTGACAGGTTGGTAGTGCCATTTTATAGGGGAAACTCTGGCGAAATTTCTATAGAATCCCCGAAGACTTTAACATTTGAGGACGAATGTTCTTAAGGGGGGGGGGGGGGGGGGGGGGGGGGAGAATGTTACACCTCGGAAAATCTTCCGTTGGTACGCAAGTGAATGATCTAGTGAGGAGTACGTGTATACGATATTTCCATAAGTAAGACACAATGTTTGACGACCCTAAGTAAGATTCCGAAGGTAATTGCAATAAGAGATAGGTTATGCTCCACAAAGACTAATTATAGGTTTTGGAAATGTGAAAAGTTGCACGATTGCATTCTGGCCAGTTGCACGTAAAATGAAATATGGACCGTAAGGTGGTATACGGCCCGTAAACTGCCATGTCGTATTTTGGCGTCCAAAACTTCAACTTTCTATCAAATGAGCAAATGGTTAAATACGACCCAAAATACAGACCATAAAGTGGTTTACGACCCGTAAACTGTGTCCGTAAATCACCACGTCTGAGCCTGAGTTTCTGGTTCTGATATGATTAAACACGACCACGTAGGACGGTTCGTAAACTGGAATACGGACCGTAAACCAAGTTTACGACCACTGTGCTGTTCATTTAAGATCAGATTTTGGGTTATTAAATAAGGGACCAAGTTTATTATTTCATTTCCACATTTCATCCCTTCTCTCTAAAACATCTCTCTACATTTATTCCACAAGATTTCAAGGATTATTAGTTATCAACAACACAAATCAAGTGAATCAAATGTAAGGAAACCCATTAAGATCATTCAAGACAAGAAGATCTTATTGAAGGAAAACTAGGGTTTTTGCTCAAGTGGAGTTTTTCCACCAAGGCTCGTTCCTACAACATCTAAGGTAAGATTTATGGTATATATATGTTGTTTAAGGTATTTGAGAGTTAAAATATTTGGACATTAGATGAGTATAGAAAAATGGGTCATGAATGATAAATAGTGACATTTTGAGAGATAGTTTGAATTGAACCATGATTCTTGTTGTGTTGTGATATGAATGTGTTATAAATGATGTTAAGATCATGAAAATGGCCATTTTATATGAATGGACGAAGTCGGGTGATATGACCATTTGTTACACCTCGAAAAAAAAAATTCTGTTGGTACGTAAGTGAACGAACTTGTCAGACCCCGACTTTACTAGGGTGTGATGGGCACCCGACCCCATATCTGGAGCCGAGCGAACCCGCTGAATCTTGTTACATATAGAAACTCTTGAATCAATTAAGAAAGAAATACATAGTAAGCTCTCCCACATATTATTATTTTTTTTGTTTATTTTTTCATAAGTAAAATCTGACATCATATACGACTCGTGACATGAACATAATAACATATCGGCTGCTGGAGCCGCTTACAGACTGACAACCCAATACATACGAGTCTGTCTGTAAAGTCTCTAACATCAAACAAACATCATAGCTCAGATACTCTGACTCGGCAGCACTCCAGAACAAGTGGAAGCTGCCAACTCCGCTGGAACATCTTTTATGATAGCCGTGGCTCATCTGGTGTACCTGCGCGGCATGAACGCAGCCCCCGAAGAAGAGGGGTCAGTACGAGTAATGTACTAAGTATGTAAGACATGAATAGTAAGATAATAAAGGAATATACAGTATGAATAATAATGGAATAGACATATGGAGATTATCCTGGGACAGATGTAACCTGTTCATATGAATGCCCTTTTGCGGATGCCATGCATGCTTAGTTTCTTATTCAGAAAAACTGTGCTTCTTCTTTATATATACGGAAAACAGAACATTTCAGAAAACGGTGTTCTTTATTTACATTCACAGACGCCGCGTACATCGGCTCTCCCACCCCCCTCCCCAACAGTGTCCCAACATAATATATATATATATATATATATATATATATATATATATCACATATACAGACACCGTATCCGGCTCTCCCATATCCCACGTCCGGGCATCCCGCGTCCGGGACGAAATCCAGCTGAATCAGGTGGTGATACAACAGTGGCCCTTCCCCTTTCCCCATATACATACACAAATTCACATTCATATACATGTGTCATACAATTGGCATGCATGAGAGCCCAAAGAAAGTCATGTGAACATCGGAGTGACATAAGGTCGGTGACCTCCGATTACATTATGGAATAATCATGGTCACTTTGTCTCACCTTGAAGGGACGAGTATTTTAAGGTGAGACCACCAACGGAAAATAGCCTTAAGAGAGAGCATAGAATGAAATCATGGGCATTATAAACGCCAACTAATATGCTTTGAAGTCTTTTAGAAACTAGTGTCATAGCTAAGGAATAGAATTGAGGTTCAAGAACTAGTATAACACTTTCATATTCACATAGGATTCTTAGCTCAAGACTCTTAGTCATGGAATCATTCTTGTCGTACTTGTCGTAGGCATATTCTCTTTCTCAACATCATCATTATCATTGTCATCATAGGAGTATCTTCGTTAGCATAGTTACAGTACTTGTCATTCGGTGAACGGAATACGGATTAAGGGTTTCTTTGGATTCTGCTTCAAAATAAATCAAACGGAACAATAAGGAAAATCCGGGGACCATGGGCCCAGCTCGGGTCAAATGAGGCGGCGTACCAAATTTACATATGTTAAATGTCATGGCATTACTTGTGAGGGTTTTAGGGTAGTCGGGTCCTATTTATGCGAGTTCTAGAGGTTTAGGAAATTCTTCCAACATTTTGCACACTTTTTAGTTCAATTCTACTGATTGAAAAAGAGAAAACTTTAGGCGCGGATTCCGGAGGGTAGAGTTATTCCCGAGGCTCATATCCAACATATTCCGTCTAAGACATGCCATAGAAAGAAGGGTGAAGCCTTACATACCTTTTCTGCTTCTTATGCGACTCCAAATTCACGTTCCAAATCCGCCAAAATCGACAAATTGGTCATGTTTACCAAAACTTGATTAGAGCCTTTAGAATTTGATTCTTTAAAGTAACACTTTGTCTGCCGAAATTTCGGCAGCATTTCCCCTGTAAATATGCCACCCCCGAGAATATGGCTTGGCCCAATTCAACAACAACCCAACCAACAACCAAGCTATAACGTCAATAATCAATTCAAGAATACATTCTAACATTAAGCGCTCTTCCTACATAGTCCGACAACATTCACAATCTTCACAATGATTTAATGCTACCCGAAAACTTCAACAAAAGTGTAACCACACATTTTTATTCTAGATTCATAACCCACATTAAAACCATGCATTGCTAACATCATATTCATAAAAGCATAAAGAAGCATACTAATATTACATTAACTTCTCCACCAATCTACAACAAATTTCCATTTCGTTCCAACCCTTTAAACCTTCATATAATATCATAGAATCCGCAACGACATCGACTAGAATATTACATGAAATGAATTCATCATAGCTTACCACACAATATCCTTGTCTTTCTCAAATCATCTCTTTTCTGTTACTATTTCGTGACCATATCTTAACAAAATCCACACCTTCAGATTCTTACTACAACTATTCTTTAGTCTCTTTTCGTATCTCTCAATACAAGTATACTTGTCTTTGACTTCATGTGTTGGTGCTCGTTTCGTTTATCGCCATTCCTTGTAAGCCTAATATGGCCTCCCCCCCCCCCCCCCCTTTAAGGGGTTCCTTATATGCTCATAGTCCTTGATGAAGTCTTCATTTCTACCTTTATCCCTCACCTTCTTTTCCAGCTTTGTGCCTAACATATCGAAAACTTCTTATCTTAAGCTTTTCTTTTACTTCCGGTCTAGGTCTTCATTTGTCCACATTTCCATACCTTTCTATCCTTTATTCGTCCTTTCACTTGCTTAGCTCTCTTGCTCGTAATTCTTTCTTAACTACGTGTTCGTGTTGTAGCTGTGCGTCCGTATTTCTTAAGCGTCCCGTTACTTTCTTAAGCCTCTAAGCATATTACTATAGCTACATACTTGTCCTTTTACAGATCTTTCACCTGAACACCATCACCATCCTGAGCATTCCTTCTCTTACTTCACATTCCTCTACCCTGGTCACCATTCTCTTAGACCTACTTGTTGAAATCAACTCTCAACCTCTCCACATTTCTCCTTGTTTCCTTTTACCTCACTCTATCTCATCTCACATGCCTACTTGAATTTTCATCCTAGTGGTCTCGTACTTTTACCATTAATTTCTCGTGAGGATTTCACTTACTAAGGTTCTCTTAACTTTCCCCTTTTCCGACATTTAAGCTTCCTATCTTCCATTTATTCACACTCTCTTTCCTTTCCGAGTATCGTTATACTGGAATTTCCGACCTCAACCTATAGTAAAATAATAACAGTTCACTCGCCGCACTTGTACCATTTATTCTTGTTGTCACTCGTACTTCGGCACCTTTGCGTGATCAATACCTTTCTCCCCGTAGTTTTGGTTGCTGGGGCTCGCACGCCGCCGATACAATCATATGCGGGATATCCTACACATTCGTATATACATACATATTCACTATCAACTGGTTCACAAAATACTTCCAAGCGCTGTTCAAGCCTATCCTAATTCCAGGGCCATGATGCATTTTCTGTCTCTTTACCGAGCTAGTCTGCCTTGTTTCACGAGTCTTCTTATGGTCTCCCGTCAGCTCATATACCGTAGTTTCACTTAGGCTATTCTAGTTTTCCATTTGTCTTTTATGTCAAAATATGTAAAATTCCTTATAAACTTCCTAGGGGGTCACCCATCATGGAATTGCTCCCACCTGAGCACGCTTAACCCAAAAGCTTCACTGAAATTCGGTGTCTTAATGCCGATATTTTCGCGTTAGTTGCCTCATATGACCTTTATTGCATGCTCTGGGGCAAGTCAAAGTCTTACAGTTCCCAAAACATTTTCGTAACACGTCCCTTCTCTTGTAATTACCGTTTTACCCTTTTGGTTCCCGATATTCACCTTCCGCCTGTGTGTATGACTACCTCCCGTCTTGGGCTTCCAGATTCCCGATGGTAGCGACCTTACCTTTGTTGTCACACCCAAATCTATAACCCTTCTGAACCAACGCATTTCACTTATTACCCATTCACAGTATTTCTTTCCCATACTTCTTCCTGTAGGGCGTACCCGTTCTGGCAGAACCTTCTTTACTGTTCCTATTATTCAAAACCTGTATGCGGCCAATGTTATCAAGGTCTCACAGAACGTACGACTATATGGCACATCCCCGCCATCGAATACTTCCAGTTCAGGTAACAGAACAATTACGTTGGGACTTACCTTTATAAGCTTCCGTAGCCTTGCTCGTTTTCTTTCGTCATACATATAGCTCATATAGGGAAATATTATTCCTTATGACTTGGCTCTATCGCACGATCTAAGACAGAAAGAAGGTCTATATTTCCTAGATGCCCCGCAGCCTCCTGTTTATAAATGTGGCCGGCTTCGCACTCATAAACAGGACTCTACCGGACACGACTTTGCAGACAGCCCCTTAGACCGACCTGCTCTGATACCACTTTGTCACACCCCGACTTTACTAGGGTGTGATGGGCACCCGATCCCATATCTGGAGCCGAGCGAACCCGCTGACTCTTGTTACATATAGAAACTCTTGAATCAATTAAGAAAGAAATACATAGTAAGCTCTCCCACATATTATTATTTTTTTTGTTTTTTTTTCATAAGTAAAATCTGACATCATATAAGACTCGTGACACGAACATAATAACATATCAGCTGCTGGAGCCGCTTACAGACTGACAACCCAATACATACGACTCTGTCTGCAAAGTCTCTAACATCAAACAAACATCATAGCTCAGATACTCTGACTCGGCAGCACTCCAGAACAAGTAGAGCTTGCCAACTCCGCTGGAACATCTTTTATGATTGCTGTGGCTCATCTGGTGTACCTGCGCGGCATGAACGCAGCCCCCGAAGAAGAGGGGTCAGTACGAGTAATGTACTAAGTTTGTAAGGCATGAATAGTAACATATAAAGGAATATACAGTATGAATAATAACGGAATAGACATATGGAGATTATCCTGGGACAGATGTAACCTGTTCATATGAATGCCCTTCTGCGGATGCCATGCATGCTTAGTTTCTTATTCAGAAAAACTGTGCTTCTTCTTTATATATACGGAAAACTGAACATTTCAAAAAACGGTGTTCTTTATTTACATTCACAGACGCCGCGTACATCGGCTCTCCCACCCCCCTCCCCAACAGTGTCCCAACATATTATATATATATATATATATATATATATCACATATACAGACGCCGTATCCGGCTCTCCCATATCCCACGTCCGGGCATCCCGCGTCCGGGACGAAATCCAGCTGAATCAGGTGGTGATACAACAGTGGCCCTTCCCCTTTCCCCATATACATATACAAATTCACATTCATATACATGTGTCATACAATTGGCATGCATGAGAGCCCAAAGAAAGTCATGTGAACATCGGAGTGACATAAGGTCGGTAACCTCCGATTACATTATGGAATAATCATGGTCACTTTGTCTCACCTTCAAGGGACGAGTATTTTAAGGTGAGACCACCAACGGAAAATAGCCTTAAGAGAGAGCATAGAATGAAATCATGGGCATTATAAACGCCAACTAATATGCTTTGAAGTCTTTTAGAAACTAGTGTCATAGCTATGGAATAGAATTGAGGTTCAAGAACTAGTATAACACTTTCATATTCACATAGGATTCTTAGCTCAAGACTCTTAGTCATGGAATCATTCTTGTCGTACTTGTCGTAGGCACGTTCTCTTTCTCAACATCATCATTATCATTGTCATCATAGGAGTATCTTCGTTAGCATAGTTACAGTACTTGTCATTCGGTGAACGGAATACGGATTAAGGGTTTCTTTGGATTCTGCTTCAAAATAAATCAAACGGAACAATAAGGAAAATCCGGGGACCATGGGCCCACCTCGGGTCAAATGAGGCGGCGTACCAAATTTACATATCTTACATGTCATGGTGTTACTTGTGAGGGTTTTAGGGTAGTCGGGTCCTATTTATGCGAGTTCTAGAGGTTTAGGAAATTCTTCCAACATTTTGCACACTTTTTAGTTCAATTCTACTGATTGAAAAATAGACAACTTTAGGCGCGGATTCCGGAGGGTAGAGTTATTCCCGAGGCTCATATCCAACCAATTCCGTCAAAGACATGCCATAGAAAGAAGGGTGAAGCCTTACATACCTTTTCTGCTTCTTATGCGACTCCAAATTCACGTTCCAAATCCGCCAAAATAGACAAATTGGTCATGTTTACCAAAACTTGATTAGAGCCTTTAGAAGTTGATTCTTTAAAGTAAATATGCCACCCCCGAGAATATGGCTTGGCCCAATTCAACAGCAACCCAACCAACAACCAAGCTATAACGTCAATAATCAATTCAAGAATACATTCTAACATTAAGCGCTCTTCCTACATAGTCCAACAACATTCACAATCTTCACAATGATTTAATGCTACCCGAAAACTTCAATAAAAGTGTAACCACACATTTTTATTCTAGATTCATAACCCACATTAAAACCATGCATTGCTAACATCATATTCATAAAAACATAAAGAAGCGTACTAATATTACATTAACTTCTCCACCAATCTACAACCAATTTCCATTTCGTTCCAACCCTTTAAACCTTCATATAATATCATAGAATCCGCAACGAGATCGACTAGAATATTACGTGAAATGAATTCATCATAGCTTACCACACAATAACATTCTCGGCCACAACAACTACACCCCTATTTTCATGAATTTCCATCCTTTTCCATACATTGCAACAACAACTAACATACTACATAGAATTAATCCATTCTCTTCCGAATCACACTATGACCACACGGCCACAACTACATATACACGGACAACTATTCAACATCCATATTTTCATAATCTTCATGAGTTCCATTCACTCCCACACACCACAACATACACAACCATACATAACATATAAAAGAAGATTAAGTTCTTACCCTTTTTGTTCAATTTCCCACTTGGCTAGAATGTGGATCTTGCAACAATAAATGTTCTACTTGTTCCAATGACCTCTTATCCTTGCTAGGAACCTTCCAATTAGTAGAGAGTATTTTTTGAGAAATTTTTCCAAGGTTCTTGTTTCCTCCAAGCTTGGCCGAAATTGGCCCTTTGTTTTTCTTCCAAAGTGTCTTCTTTTTTCTTTGTTTCTTCAACTCTCCAAATTGATGAATTAGTCATCTCCTTTTATATATATATATATAGTCTCCTCCAATCTTATGTGGCCACCTATCCATCTCTAGATTCTTCTTAATTTGGTGGCAAAGATGACTTATTTGTCTTTTTTTTTTCTTTTCGCTTTTTTTTTTCTAGAGTTTTCTTGAAATTTTAACAAACAAGACTAATGTCGTCTTTGGCAAGCTTTTCCCCTTATGTTGTTATAATTTACCATTAGCCCTTATTAATTAATAAAAATGTGGACATATAGGGGCATGCCACACTGCCAAGGGCCCTTCAAGAACATTCTTGATATTTTTATGTGAAATTCCCATTTTGCCCTTAGTCCTTCGCAATATTTTCCATGAACCCTTTTTGCGAATTTCCTTTTTACCCTTAGTCTTCCTCACTATTTCCATACTACCAATGTTCGTAAATAATATTCACAACAACTTATACATTATAATAAATTTTTGAAAATGGTCATTCCCTTTACTTCGTCACGACTACTTTGGGATATCCGAACGTACGAAATACGGGATATAACATCCTCCCCCCCTTTAGAACATTCGTCCTCGAATGTTCAACTGGTCTTATGGGGTGTCATAATATTTCGGGAGGATCCCTTTGTAGTCGTCCTTTCATTCATGCTGACTCCTTATCCTTTACCTCATTCCTTTTATAATCGAACTTCTCGGTTTTTACATGAATCTTCTTCCCGGGTCGTGGGTTTTCTACTTTGTTGGGCCAACGTATTATCCTTGTCTTTCTCAAATCATCTCTTTTCTGTTACTATTTCGTGACCATATCTTAACAAAATCCACACCATCAGATTCTTACTACAACTATTCTTTAGTCTCTTTTCGTATCTCTCAATACAGGTATACTTGTCTTTGACTTCATGTGTTGGTGCTCGTTTCATTTATCGTCATTCTTTGTAAGCCTAATATGGCCTCCCCCCCTTTAAGGGGTTCCTTATATGCTCATAGTCCTTGATGAAGTCTTCATTTCTACCTTTATCCCTCACCTTCTTTTCCAGCTTTGTGCCTAACATATCGAAAACTTCTTATCTTAAGCTTTTCTTTTACTTCCTGTCTAGGTCTTCATTTGTCCACATTTCCATACCTTTCTATCCTTTATTCGTCCTTTCACTTGCTTAGCTCTCTTGCTCGTAATTCTTTCTTAACTACGTGTTCGTGTTGTAGCTGTGCGTCCGTATTTCTTAAGCGTCCCGTTACTTTCTTAAGCCTCTAAGCATATTACTATAGCTACATACTTGTCCTTTTACAGATCTTTCACCTGAACACCATCACCATCCTGAGCATTCCTTCTCTTACTTCACATTCCTCTACCCTGGTCACCATTCTCTTAGACCTACTTGTTGAAATCAACTCTCAACCTCTCCACATTTCTCCTTGTTTCCTTTTACCTCACTCTATCTCATCTCACATGCCTACTTGAATTTTCATCCTAGTGGTCTCGTACTTTTACCATTAATTTCTCGTGAGGATTTCACTTACTAAGGTTCTCTTAACTTTCCCCTTTTCCGACATTTAAGCTTCCTATCTTCCATTTATTCACACTCTCTTTCCTTTCCGAGTATCGTTATACTGGAATTTCCGACCTCAACCTATAGTAAAATAATAACAGTTCACTCGCCGCACTTGTACCATTTATTCTTGTTGTCACTCGTACTTCGGCACCTTTGCGTGATCAATACCTTTCTCCCCGTAGTTTCGGTTGCTGGGGCTCGCACGCCGCCGATACAATCATATGCGGGATATCCTACACATTCGTATATACATACATATTCACTATCAACTGGTTCACAAAATACTTCCAAGCGCTGTTCAAGCCTATCCTAATTCCAGGGCCATGATGCATTTTCTGTCTCTTTACCGAGCTAGTCTGCCTTGTTTCACGCGTCTTCTTATGGTCTCCCGTCAGCTCATATACCGTAGTTTCACTTAGGCTATTCTAGTTTTCCATTTGTCTTTTATGTCAGAATATGTAAAATTCCTTATAAACTTCCTAGGGGGTCACCCATCATGGAATTGCTCCCACCTGAGCACGCTTAACCCAAAAGCTTCACTGAAATTCGGTGCCTTAATGCCGATATTTTCGCGTTAGCTTCCTTACATGACCTTTATTGCATGCTCTGGAGCAAGTCAAAGTCTTACAGTTCCCAAAACATTTTCGTAACACGTCCCTTCTTCTGTAATTACCGTTTTACCCTTTTGGTTCCCGATATTCACCTTCCGCCTGTGTGTATGACTACCTCCCGTCTTGGGCTTCCAGATTCCCGATGGTAGCGACCTTACCTTTGTTGTCACACCCAAATCCATAACCCTTCTGAACCAACGCATTTCACTTATTACCTATTCATAGTATTTCTTTCCCATACTTCTTCCTGTAGGGCGTACCCGTTCTGGCAGAACCTTCTTTACTGTTCCTATTATTCAAAACCTGTATGCGGCCAATGTTATCAAGGTCTCACAGAACGTACGACTATATTGCACATCCCCTCCATCCAATACTTCCAGTTCAGGTAACGGAACAATTATGTCGGGACTTACCTTTATAAGCTTCCGTAGCCTTGCTCGTTTTCTTTCGTCATACATATAGCTCAAATAGGGAAATATTATTCCTTATGACTTGGCTCTATCGCACGATCTAAGACAGAAAGAAGGTCAATATTTCCTAGATGCCCCGCAGCCTCCTGTTTATAAATGTGACCGGCTTCGCACTCATAAACAGGACTCTACCGGACACTACTTTGAAGATAGCCCCTTAGACCGACCTGCTCTGATACCACTTTGTCACACCCCGACTTTACTAGGGTGTGATGGGCACCCGACCCCATATCTGGAGCCGAGCGAACCAGCTGACTCTTGTTACATATAGAAACTCTTGAATCAATTAAGAAAGAAATACATAGTAAGCTCTCCCACATATTATTATTTTTTTTGTTTTTTTTTTCATAAGTAAAATCTGACATCATATAAGACTCGTGACACGAACATAATAACATATCGGCTGCTGGAGCCGCTTACAGACTGACAACCCAATATATACGACTCTGTCTGCAAAGTCTCTAACATCAAAGAAACATCATAGCTCAGATACTCTTACTCGACAGCACTCCAGAACAAGTAGAGCCTACCAACTCCGCTGGAACATCTTTTATGATAGCTGTGGCTCATCTGGTGTACCTGCGCGGCATGAACGCAGCCCCCGAAGAAGAGGGGTCAGTACGAGTAATGTACTGGGTATGTAAGGCATGAATAGTAACATAATAAAGGAATATACAGTATGAATAATAACGGAATAGACATATGGAGATTATCCTGGGACAGATGTAACCTGTTCATATGAATGCCCTTCTGCGGATGCCATGCATTCTTAGTTTCTTATTCAGAAAAACTGTGCTTCTTCTTTATATATACGGAAAAAATAACATTTCAAAAAATGGTGTTCTTTATTTACATTCACAGACGCCGCGTACATTGACTCTCCCACCCCCCTCCCCAACAGTGTCCCAACATATTATATATATATATATATATATATATATATATATATATATATATATATATATATATATATCACATGTACAGACGCTGTATCCGGCTCTCCCATATCCCGCGTCCGGGATGAAATCCAGCTGAATCAGGTGGTGATACAACAGTGGCCCTTCCCCTTTCCCCATATACATATACAAATTCACATTCATATACATGTGTCATACAATTGGCATGCATGAGAGCCCAAAGAAAGTCATGTGTCCATCGGAGTGACATAAGGTCGGTGACCTCCGATTACATTATGGAATAATCATGGTCACTTTGTCTCACCTTGAAGGGACGAGTATTTTAAGGTGAGACCACCAACGGAAAATAGCCTTAAGAGAGAGCATAGAATGAAATCATGGGCATTATAACCGCCAACTAATATGCTTTGAAGTCTTTTAGAAACTAGTGTCATAGCTAAGGAATAGAATTGAGGTTCAAGAACTAGTATAACACTTTCATATTCACATAGGATTCTTAGCTCAAGACTCTTAGTCATGGAATCATTCTTGTCGTACTTATCGTAGGCATATTCTCTTTCTCAACATCATCATTATCATTGTCATCATAGGAGTATCTTCGTTAGCATAGTTACAGTACTTGTCATTCGGTGAACGGAATACGGATCAAGGGTTTCTTTGGATTCTGCTTCAAAATAAATCAAACGGAACAATAAGGAAAATCCGGGGACCATGGGCCCACCTCGGGTCAAATGAGGCGGCGTACCAAATTTACATATGTTACATGTCATGGCGTTACTTGTGAGGGTTTTAGGGTAGTCGGGTCCTATTTATGCGAGTTCTAGAGGTTTAGGAAATTCTTCCAACATTTTGCACACTTTTTAGTTCAATTCTACTGATTGAAAAAGAGAAAACTTTAGGCGCGGATTCCGGACGGTAGAGTTATTCCCGAGGCTCATATCCAACATATTCCGTCTAAGACATGCCATAGAAAGAAGGGTGAAGCCTTACATACCTTTTCTGCTTCTTATGCGACTCCAAATTCACGTTCCAAATCCGCCAAAATCTACAAATTGGTCATGTTTACCAAAACATGATTAGAGCCTTTAGAAGTTGATTCTTTAGAGTAACACTTTGTCTGCCGAAATTTTGGCAGCATTTCCCCTGTAAATATGCCACCCCCGAGAATATGGCTCGGCCCAATTCAACAGCAACCCAACCAACAACCAAGCTATAACGTCAATAATCAATTCAAGAATACATTCTAACATTAAGCGCTCTTCCTACATAGTCCGACAACATTCACAATCTTCACAATGATTTATTGCTACCCGAAAACTTCAACAAAAGTGTAACCACACATTTTTATTCTAGATTCATAACCCACATTAAAACCATGCATTGCTAACATCATATTCATACAAACATAAAGAAGCATTCTAATATTACATTAACTTCTCCACCAATCTACAACCAATTTCCATTTCGTTCCAACCCTTTAAACCTTCATATAATATCATAGAATCCGCAACGACATCGACTAGAATATTACATGAAATCAATTTATCATAGCTTACCAGACAATAACATTCTCGGCCAAAACAACTACACCCCTATTTTCATGAATTTCCATCCTTTTCCATACATTGCAACAACAACTAACATACTACATAGAATTAATCCATTCTCTTCCGAATCACACTATGACCACACGGCCACAACTACATATACACGGACAACTATTCAACATCCATATTTTCATAATCTTCATGAGTTCCATTCACTCCCACACACCACAACATACACAACCATACATAACATATAAAAGAAGATTAAGTTCTTACCCTTTTTCTTCAATTTCCCACTTGGCTAGAATGTTGATCTTGCAACAATAAATGTTCTACTTGTTCCAGTGACCTCTTCTCCTTGCTAGGGACCTTCCAATTAGTAGAGAGTAATTTTTGAGAAATTTTTCCAAGGTTCTTGTTTCCTCCAAGCTTGGCCGAAATTGGCCCTTTGTTTTTCTTCCAAAGTGCCTTCTTTTTTCTTTGTTTCTTCAACTCTCCAAATTGATGAATTAGTCCTCTCCTTTTATATATATATATAGTCTCCTCCAATCTTATGTGGCCACCTATCCATCTCTAGATTCTTCTTAATTTGGTGGCAAAGATGACTTATTTGTCATTTTTTTTTCTTTTCTCTTTTTTTTTTTCTAAAGTTTTCTTGAAATTTTAACAAAGAAGACTAATGTCTTCTTTGGCAAGCTTTGGCCCTTATGTTGTTATAATTTACCATTAGCCCTTATTAATTAATAAAAATGTGGACATATAGGGGCATGCCACACGGCCAAGGGCCCTTCAAGAACATTCTTGATATTTTTTTGTGAAATTCCCATTTTGCCCTTAGTCCTTCGCAATATTTTCCATGAACCCTTTTTGCGAATTTTCCTTTTACCCTTAGTCTTCCTCACTATTTCCATACTACCAATGTTCGTAAATAATATTCACAACAACTTATACATTATAATAAATTTTTGAAAATGGTCATTCCCTTTACTTCGTCACGACTACTTTGGGATATCCGAACGTACGAAATACGGGATATAACAGAACTAGTGATAAGTATGAGTGCATGATGTCCATGAGCAAGAAACGACGTTTGATGACCTTAGGCGAGATTTCAAAGGAATCCGACATAAGACGAGAAAGTTGGCTAAGATAAGGCAAGGTGAGGTGAGCAATGCATGTGCATGGATGTGGATGATTAAAATGAGAAGCCTAAGAAATATGAAAAGTTACAGATTTGAAATCTGCCCAGTGGTCGTAAAGTGCAAAATACGAACCGTAAATTGGTATACGGTCCGTAAACTGGCAGTCGTAAATTACCATGCAAGACTTCAACTTTCTGCCCAGTCGAGAATTGTCCGATTTTCTCTAGCTTTAGCCATGTGTGCTAGTTGTCGATTCTAACGATAGTATGACTTTAATGAAGGTATACATGCAACCGTTGAAAGAGAACGTGCCAGTAGTAAATAGTCGAACGGAAAAGGTATGTAAGCCTAACCCTTCTTTCATAAGGCATGGTTCTTTAGCCAAACATCTAAATCTTCCATAAGTCTGTGATGTCTCATAAATGATTCGATCTTCCGAGTTATTAAGCTCACGATTCTTGATATGCTACAATTGTACTAAGTTCCTTGTATGACGAGTAAGCCTATAAAGATAAGTGTGATAAATGATGATAGTGATATTGATGACGACTATAATGGTAATAGCGATGATGATAACGATGACGATGATGATAGAAATGATAATAGTAAAGATGCTTATGAGCTATATGTATGTATGCCCTTGTATGGCTACTATGAAACACCGAGCTTATATGGCCGGGTAGTATATTTATAGATGTATATGTATGTATGTTTACGTAACGCGCGCACACCATTGCAGTTGGGTATGGAAAACACTGAGCCTTGGTAGGGCCGGGTATGTATGACCACCGAGCCTAGCTATGGTCGGGTACGTGACACACTGAACCTTCGAGGTCGGGTATGTTATGTAAATGCTATGTATATGATATGATTATGTGCGTGATGTGATTATGTATACAATATGAATGTAAATAAGTGTATGTATACGAATACGAGTACTAATGTGGAATGGATACGAATATGGATACGGATATGGAGGTATGAGCAAAAACACATATTAGAATGGAAAGTTTCTATGAAAGGCAAGTAAGTTCCCATGGCGATAATATTACCACCTCCCATCTTGTGTTATTTCTTATTATGTTTATTATGCTTCGACATTGATATTGATCATGCTTTACATACTCAGTACATTCTTCGTACTGACGTCCTTTTGTTTGTGGACGCTGCGTCATGCCCGCAGGTGCACAGGGAAACAGGCTCGATCCATTGGGGTATTCTCAGAGACCACCTAGCAGATCACCATTTCATTCGGAGCCATAGCTTTTGGGTACTTATTCTTTTGTGTACATAATTATGGGCATAGCGGGGTCCTGTCCCGCTCATGTGATATGTTATACTCTCCTTAGAGGCTCGTAGTCATGTGTATATGGTTAGATATGTCTGGCCTTGTTAGCCTATAATTTGTATATCATTTTGTTAGCCTTGTTGGCTTATGTACATTGATGTGGCATAGATGCCAATCATGATATAAAGGTATTGTTGTCCAATGGGACTAGCATGATGAATGAATAAAAGTATGTTAAATTATGTGGCTCACCTAGATGTAAGTATAAGTGCAAGCCAAAGGGTGCCCGGGTGGGCTAGCACCGGGCGCTTGTCGCGGCCCTCTAGACGGGTCGTGACAAAAGTGGTATCAGAGCAGTTCAGTCCTAGGGTGTGTCTACGAGCCGTGTCTAGAAGAGTCTTGGTTATGGGTGTGTTGCGCGCCACACTTATAAACAAGAAGCTGTGGACATTTTAGGAATAAATAACATTTTTTCTTCGTAAGAATCGTGCGATAGAGCTGTGATATAAGAAATTCTTTTTCCTTAATCGGGTGTTGTGTATTTCAAAAATGCCTAGAAAGAGAAAAGCTACAGCTGCCCAAAAGGGAAAGACGGTTGTTACATCTCGGAAAAAAAGATCCGTTAGTACGTAAGTGAACGAACTAGTGATTAGTATGAGTGCATGATGTCCATGATCAAGAAACGACGTTTGACGACCTTAGGCGAGATTTCAAAGGTATCCGATGTGAGAGGAGAAAATTGGCAAAATTAAGATGAGATATAAGGTGAGCAATGCATGTGCATCGACGTGGGTGATTAAAATGAGAAGTCTAAGAAATATGAAAAGTTGCAAATTTGAAATCTGCCCAGTGGTCGTAAAGTGCAAAATACGGACCGTAAATAGGTATACGGTCCGTAAACTGGCAGTCATAAATTGCCATGCAAGGTTTCAACTTTTTGCCCAGTTGAGAAGTGGTAAAATACGACCAGGAGGACGGACCGTAAAGTGATTTATGGCCTGTAAACCATGGTCGTAAATCACCAGGTTGTCAGCCTGAGTTTTCTGGTTCTATTATGGTTAAAGACGACCACGAGGGACGATCCGTAAAATGGAATACGGACCGTAAACCTCCATGGACGACCACTATTCACCCAGCTCAGATTTTTGCAAGTCTTTAAATAAAGGGACCAACACTTGTTTTATTTCATTACAACATTACACCACTTCTCTCTAAAACCTCTCTCTACATTTATTATACAGGTTTTCAAGGATATTTGAGGATCAACAACATAAAACAAGGTGAATCAAGAGTAAGAACATCATCAAAGGACATCCAAGTGAAGAAATCCAAATGGAGAAAAACTAGGGTTTTGCTCAAAGTGGAGTATTATTAACCAAATCTTGTTCCTACAACATCTAAGGTAAGATTCATGATTTTTTCATGATGTTTAAGGTATTGAAGAGTTGAAATACATGGATTGTAGAAAATATGGTCAAGTAGGTCATGAATGATGACTAGTGACATTTTGAGGAATAGTTTGAATTGAATCATGAATGTTGTTGTGTTGTGATATGAATGTATTATAAATGGTACTAAGATCGTGAACTAGACACTTTAGACGAATGGACGAAGTTGGATGTTATGACCATGAATATGGGTGAATTAGAGGCAAATTAAGGAATCTAGATAATGTGGATAATGTGAATAACTAATGGCCATTGTTATGATATTAATGAAGGTATAGACACTAGCATTGGAAGGAAGCGTGCAAGTGTAGAATAGTCCGATGAAAAGATATGTAAGGCTAACCCTTCTTTCATAAGGTATGGTTCCTTGGCCAAACTCTTAAATCCTCTATATGAGTATGTTGTATTCAAATGATTGACATTCCGAGCTCATAAGCTCAAGATCCTTGATATGTACTACGATTGTACTACTCACCCCATATGACGAGTAAGGATAAGATATAGATGTAGCAAAAGTGATGATAATAGTGATGAGGATGATAATAATAATGATGTTAAAAGGTGCCTACGGGCTAGCATTCTTATATATGCCTATGAAGGGCTATAATTAAACCCCGAGCCTATGGTGCCGGGTAGAGTATATGATTATATATATGTATGTATGTATGTATGCCATTATGAAACGCGCGCACACCTCTGCAGATGGTACGGATAACCCTGAAGCCTTGGTAGGGCCAGGTATGAGTAACCTTGAACCTTGGTTGGCCAAGTATGTATGAAACACCGATCCTATGAGGTCGGGTATGCTATGTAAATGCTATGTATATGAAATGATTGTGTATATAATATTAATATGAATGTGATAAGACTATGTATAAGAATACGAATAAGGACATGTCTACGAATATGAGCACAAGTATGGTACGAGTACTATTTTGGAATACGGATGATGACGTAGGTGTACAAATACGTATGAAAAATGGAAAGTCCTACGAAAGGCAGGTAAGTGCTATGATGATGATATTATTGTCTCCCCCTCCCATGCTATTTCATATGTTGTTCATTATGCTTATATATCGATGTTGATCATGCTTTACATACTCAGTACATTCTTCGTACTGACGTCCTTTTGTTGTGGACGCTGCGTCATGCCCGCAGGTGCACAGGGAGATAGAATTGATCCATAGCTGCTTATTCAGAGATTGCATAGCAGAGCTCCATTTCTTTCGGAGTCGTAGCTTTTGGGTACTTATTCTTTTGTGTATGTAATTATGGGCATAGCGGGGTCCTATCCCGCTCATATGATATATTATACTCTTCTTAGAGGCTCGTAGTCACGTGTATATGGTTAGATATGTCCGGCCTTGTCAGCCTATATTTTGTATGTCATTTTGTTGCCTCGTCGGCCCATGTACATTGTTGTGGCACAGATGCCTATGATGATTAAAGATGTTGTCGTCCAATGGGACTAGTTGATGAATGAATGTAAATGTATGTCTAACTACGTGGCTCACCTAGATGTAAGCATAAGAGTAAGCTAAGAGGGTGCCCGAGTGGGCTAGCACCGGGTGCTCGTCGCGGCCCCCTAGTCGGGTCGTGACAAAGGTGGTATCAGAGCAGTTCAGTCCTAGGGTGTGTCTACGAGCCGTGTCTAGTAGAGTCTTGGTTCTGGGTGTGTTGCGCGCCACACTTATAAACAAGAAGTTGCGGACATTTTAGGAATGAATGACCTTCTTTCTTCATAAGAATTGTGCGATAGAGCTATAATGTAAGAAATTCTTGTTCCTTAATCGTGTGTTGTGTATTTCAGAGATGCCTAAAAAGAAAAAGGCTACAGCACCCCAAAAGGGCAAGACGGTGGCAGAAAAGCGGGCTGAAAGAGCATCGCCATCAGTAGTAGAGGAAAGTGAGTCCTAGAGTGCAGCTAGATCTCAGTCCTCCCAGATAGTGCCTATTACTGAGGAGCATGAGGGAGCCTCATCCCCACCTCCAGCACCTCCAGCTCCTCCACCGAATGCTTCTGGCCAAGATGTGAAAAAGGCTATTAATTTGTTGACTCAGTTGGTTGCGGCCCAGGCTCAGTGGCAAAGTTCGGGGCATGGTGATAGGGCTGTTAGTGCAAGGGCCCGTGATTTCATTACTTTGAACCCTCCGGATTTCTTTGGGTCAAAACCGGAGGAGGATCCTCAGGATTTTATTGATGGTATGCTAAGGACGCTACGATTGATGCATGCTTCAGACACCGAGTCGGTGGAACTATCATTATATAGATTGATAGATGCCTCGATCCAGTGGTATACAGTATGGATGGCTTCACGGGGAGCCAACGCACCTCCCCCGGTATTGCAAGAGTTTGTTGATGCTTTTCTCTGTCATTATATGCCTCCAGAAGTTCGGCGGGCTAGGGCCGATAAATTTTTGAACTTGAGGCAAGGAAGCATGAGTGCCCTGGAGTATAGCCTCCATTTTAACTCCTTGGCCAGGTATGCTTCGGCCATGGTAGCAGATATGGGCGACAGGGTACACCGATTTGTAAAGGGCCTAGGGCCCCATCTGATGGACAAATGCTTGACTGCGTCCCTTCAGGATGGTATGGATATTGCACGCATTTAGGCACATGCTCAGAACTTAGAGAAAAGCCTACAGCAGCGGAGAAGTGAACGTGAACAGCATAGGGGACATAGCAAGAGGGCCAGATCTTCGGGCCCAATAAGTGAGTCCAGAGGCGAACACAAGCAACAGTTCCCTAGACATTCGGGCTATTCTATGACCAGTGCACCTCCACGGTTTTTAGGCCAGAGCCTTGATAGATCTACTCATCCCGGGCCGAGTCAGAGTTATTCGGGGTCCCAATTTACAGGTGATTCAGGCCAGTTAAGGCCACCTATACCACAATGTTCCCAGTGTGGGAAGTCGCATTGGGGTCAATGCCGATTGGGTTCAGATGTTGGCTATTCATGTGGTAGACTAGGCCATATTATGCGTGATTGCCACTCAGTACATGGTAGAGTTAGGACCCAACCATCAGGGTCGGTAGCCAGATCTTCCGCATCTGTACGCCCTACGGGGCCAGGTTCACATGCGCTAGTTGGCCATGGTAGAGGTAGAGGTAGAGCTCCCAGTACTAGCGACCCTCAGCATCGTATTTATGCCTTGGCTGGACACCAAGATCTAGAGTCTTCTCCTGACGTGGTCACAGGTGTATTATCGGTATTCGCTCATGATGTATATGCTTTGATTGATCCGGTCTCCACGTTATCATATGTTACTCCTTATATTGCAGGTCAATTTATAGTTGAGCCGGAGTCGATCAAACCTTTTGAGGTGTCCACACCCGTGGGTGAATCGGTAATAGCTAGCCTAGTATATAGGGATTGTATAGTCATGATTTGTGACCGTCGTACCATGATTGATTTGCATGAGATAGAAATGGTATATTTTGATGTTATTATGGGCATAGATTGGTTGGCTTCTTGTTATGCCAATGTTGATTGCCGAATGAAGATGGTTTGTTTCCAATTTCCGGGAGAACCACTCCTAGAATGGAAGGGGAATTCGGCGTCACCAAAAGGTAGATTTATTTCCTATCTAAAGGCAAGAAAGATGATCACGAAAGGTTGTATTTATCATCAAGTGAGGGTTAGGGAGAAAGATATCCGTAAGAAAGCTTTCAGAACAAGATATGGTCATTTTTTGAATTCCGGGTAATGTCATTTGGGCTAACGAACGCGCCAGCGGTATTTATGGATTTGATGAATAATGTGTTCAAGCCCTTCCTGGATTTATTTGTGATAGTATTTATCGATGACATCTTGGTGTATTCTAGATCCGAAGCAGAACATGCGGATCATTTACTCATTGTCCTTGGAATTCTTCGAACTCGAGAATTGTTTGCAAAGTTTTCCAAATATGAGTTCTGGTTGAACTCAGTGGCATTTTTAGGGCATATTGTGGCAACCGATGGTATTCGAGTGGATAGTCAAAAGATTGAGGCTGTGAAGACTTGGCCAAGACCCACAACTCCTACAGAGGTTCGTAGCTTTCTGGGCTTAGCAGGTTATTACAGGAGATTCGTTTAAGGTTTTTCCTCTATTTCTGCACCACTCACAAAGTTGACACAGAAATCAGCTAAGTTTCAATAGACGGATGCTTGTGAACGGAGTTTCCAAGAGTTAAAGGGTCGGTTGACTTCTGCCCTAGTTCTGACACTTCCAGAGGGATTGGAAGGATACGTTGTGTATGGCGACGCTTCAGGTGTTGGGCAAGGCTGTGTGTTGATGCAACATGGCAAAGTGATTGCGTATGCTTCAAGGCAATTGCGGAAACATGAGCAGAATTATCCTACCCATGACTTGGAATTGGCCCCGGTGGTCCATGCATTAATGATATCGAGACATTACTTATATGGTGTCCACGTTGATATTTACACAGATCATAAGAGTCTTCAATACATCTTCAAGCAGAAAGAGTTGAATTTGCGGCAACAATGATGGCTAGAGTTTCTAAAAGACTATGATGGGGGGATCCTGTACCACCCCGGAAAGGAAAATGTTGTGGCTGATGCTCTTAGCCGTAGGTCGATGGGAAGTCTAAGTGATGTACGACCATAAAAGAAAGAGATGGCCCGTGAGCTTCAACAGTTAGTTGGCCTAGGAGTCCGAGTAGTGGACTCAGGTAGCAGCGGAGCTACTATTCAGAATTCAGCAGTTTCATCGCTTGTAGCGGAAGTAAAAGAGAGAAAATATGAGGATCCCATGCTAATGCAGTACAGAGATACACTCCCTCAGAAAGAGGAGAACTCGTTCGATATTTCAGGAGATGGAGTTCTCCGATGCCGAGGAAGATTATGTGTCCCTGATGCGGCAGGTCTACGTCACCAGATTTCGAGAGAAGCTCATTGTTCCCGTTACTCCATTCACCCCGGAGTGACGAAGATGTATCATGATCGTAAGTCTATATATTGGTGGAATGGGATGAAGAAAGATATAGCGGAATTCGTAGCTCAGTGTCCTAATTGCCAACGAGTGAAGATTGAACACCAAAAGCCGGGTGGATTCTTGCAAGCTATAGAAATCCCAACTTGGAAGTGGGAAGTGACTAACTTGGACTTCATTTCAGGCTTACCCCATTCTCGACGTAAGTATGATTCCATATGGGTGATTGTGGATAGACTCACCAAGTCAGCTCATTTCTTACCGGTCAGGACGACCTATAAGGCCGAAGATTATGTGAAGCTTTATCTTAACGAGATAGTAAAACTCCATTGCGTCCCGGTATCTATTATCTCCGACAGAGGGACTCAGTTTATAGCTAAGTTTTGGAGGTCTTTCCAAGAGGGTTTAGGGACCCGAGTTAGCCTTAGCACAACATTTCATCCCCAAACCGATGGACAAGCTGAACGTACTATTCAGACTCTTGAGGATATGTTACGAGCATGTATGATAGATTTTGGAGGATGATCATTTGCCACTCATTGAATTTGCTTACAATAATAGTTATCATTCCAGCATTCAAATGGCACCATATGAAGCTTTATATGGGCGAAAGTGTATATCCCCAATTGGGTGGTTTGAAACCGGAGAAACTAAATTGATAGGGCCAGACTTGGTCCAGCAAGCTATAGAGAAAGTCAAGCTTATACAATATCGGTTGTTAGCCGCCCAAAGTCGTCAGAAGTCCTATGTGGATAATCATCAAAGAGACTTGGAGTTCAAAGTGAAGGATTGGGTATTCTTGAAAGTGTCTCCAATGAAAGGTGTTATGAGATTTGGCAAAAAGGGGAAGCTTAGTCCCCGGTATATTGGACCCTATGAGATTGTGCGCAAAATAGGCAAAGTGGCCTATGAGTTAGATCTACATCCGGAAATGGAGTCAGTCCATCCAGTATTTCATGTCTCAATGCTTTGAAAATGTGTTGGAGATCCCACTAGGACCGTCCCAGTAAACGATGTCCAAGTGACAGAGAAATTGGCTTATGAAAGGTACCCATT
Organism: Lycium barbarum; assembly: GCF_019175385.1. Lineage (NCBI taxonomy): Eukaryota > Viridiplantae > Streptophyta > Magnoliopsida > Solanales > Solanaceae > Lycium > Lycium barbarum. The sequence continues at coordinate 94,737,250 of NC_083341.1, forward strand.
GCCATATTAGACAGGCAAGTACGGAGGCTTAGAAACAAAGAGGTGGCCTCGGTTAATGTTCTATGGAGAAGCAGTAAACGAGAGGAGATGACATGGGAAGCAGAAGAAATTATGCGATCCAAGTACCCACATTTATTTCAGCCCTTGGAAGAAGCCCAAGCTGAGACGTCGAGATCATAAGGTATGTATATTTTCCTTTTATGCTTTTGGGTCATGTGTCGCCAAAATTTTATGTTGTTATGTTGTGGCCCTGTGTGGCATCGATATTATGGGTTGTTGTGGCAGGATGGTAGCGCCATATTATAAGGGAAACTCTGGCGAAAGTTTTGTAGAATTCCCGAGCACTTTAACATTCGGGGACAAATGTTCTTAAGGGGGGAAGAATGTTACACCTCGAAAAAACAATCCGTTGGTACGTAAGTGAACGAACTAGTGATAAGTATGAGTGCATGATGTCCATGAGCAAGAAACGATGTTTGATGACCTTAGGCGAGCTTTCGAAGGTATCCGATGTGAGATAAGAAAGTTGGCTAAATTAAGATGAGATATAAGGTGAGCAATGCATGTGCATGGACGTGGGTGATTAAAATGAGAAGTCTAAGAAATATGAAAAGTTGCAGATTTGAAATCTGCCCAGTGGTCCTAAAGTGCAAAATACGAACCATAAATTGGTATACGGTCCGTAAACTGGTAGTCGTAAATTGCCATGCATTGTTTCAACTTTCTGCCCAGTTGAGAAATGGTAAAATACGACCAGGAGGACGGATCGTAAAGTGATTTACGGCCCGTAAACCATGGTCGTAAATCACCATGTTGCAGCCTGCGTTTTCTGGTTCTGTTATAGTTAAAGACGACCACGAGGGACAGTCCGTAAAATGGAATACGGACCGTAAACCTCCATGGACGACCACTGTTCACCCAGCACAGATTTTTGCAGGTCATTAAATAAAGGGACCAACACTTGTTTTATTTCATTACAACATTACACCACTTCTCTCTTTAACCTCTCTCTACATTTATTGTACAAGTTTTCAAGGATATTTGAGGATCAACAACATAAAACAAGGTGAATCAAGAGTAAGAACTTCATCAAAGATCATCTAGGTCAAGAAATCCAAATGGAGAAAAACTAGGGTTTTGCTCAAAGTGGAGTATTATTAACCAAAGCTTGTTCCTAGAACTTCTAAGGTAAGATTCATGATTTTTACATGATGTTTAAGGTATTGAAGAGTTGAAATACATGGATTGTAGAAAATATGGTCAAGTATTGTACGAGTACTATTATGGAATATGGACGATGACGTAGGTGTACAAATACGTATGAAAAATGGAAAGTCCTACGAAAGGCAGGTAAGTGGTATGACGATGATATTATTGTCTCCCCCTCCTATGCTATTTCATATGTTGTTCATGATGCTTATTTATTGATGTTGCTCATGCTTTACATACTCAGTACATTCTTCGTACTAACGTCCTTTTGTTTGTGGACGCTGCGTCATGCCCGCAGGTTCACAGGGAGACAGACTTGATCCATAGCTGCCTATTCGGATATTACATAGAGAGCTCCATTTCCTTCGGAGCCATATCTTTTGGGTACTCGTTCTTTTGTGTATATAATTATGGGCATAGCGGGGTCCTGTCCCGCTAATGTGATATGTTATACTCTTAGAGGCTAGGAGACATGTGTGTGTATGGGTAGATGTGTTTGGCCTTATCGGCCTATGTTTTGTGTATCATTTTGTCGGCCACGTTGGCCCGTGTACAATAACGTGGCATAGATGCCTATGATGATATATATGTGTTGTTGTCCAAATGGGAATAGTTGACGAATGAATGGAAATTCATGTATAATTATGTGGCTCACCTAGATGTAAGCATAAGAGTAAGCTAAGAGGATGCCCGGGTGGGCTAGCACCGGGTGCTTGTCGCGGCCGCGAGTCGGGTCGTGACAAAAGTGGTATCAGAGCAGTTCAGTCCTAGGGTGTGTCTGCGAGCCGTGTCTAGAAGAGTCTTGGTTATGGGTGTGTTGCGCGCCACACTTATAAACAAGAATCTGCGGACATTTTAGGAATGAATGACCTTCTTTCTTCATAAGAATCGTGCGATAGAGCTATGATGTAAGAAATTCTTGTTCCTCAATCGTCTGTTGTGTATTTCAGAGATGCCTAAAAAGAAAAAGGCTATGGCAGCCCAAAAGGGCAAGACGGTGGTAGAAAAATATGGTGAAAGAGCACCGCCACCGGTAGTAGAGGAAAGTGAGTCCCAGAGTGCGGCTCGATCTCAGTCCTCCCAGACAGTGCCTATTACTGAGGAGCATGAGGGAGCCTCAGCCCCAGCTCCAGCTCCTCCACCGAATGCTTCTGGCCAAGATGAGAAAGAGGCCATTATTTTGTTGACTCAGTTGGTTGCGGCCTAGGCTCAGAGGCAAAGTTCAGGGCATGGTGATAGGGCTGTTAGTGCAATGGCCCGTGATTTCATTACTTTGAACCCTCCGGAATTCTTTGAGTCAAAATCCGAGGAGGATCCTCAGGATTTTATTGATGGTATGCTAAAGACGCTACGATTGATACATGCTTCGGACACCGAGTCAGTGGAGTTAGCGTCATATAGATTGATAGATATCTCGATTCAGTGGTATAAGGTATGGATGGCTTCACGGGGAGCCAACGCACCTCCCCCGGTATGGCAAGAGTTTGTTGATGCTTTTCTCCGTCATTATATGCCTCTAGAAGTTCGGCGGGCTAGGGCCGATAAATTTTTGAACTTGAGGCAAGGAAGCATGAGTGCCCTAGAGTATAGCCTCCATTTTAACTCCTTGGCCAGGTATGCTTCGGCCATGGTAGCAGATATGGGCGACAGGGTACACCGATTTGTAAAGGGCCTAGGGCCCCATCTGATGGACAAATGCTTGACTGCGTCCCTTCAGGACGGTATGGATATTGCACGCATTCAGGCACATGGTCAGAACTTAAAGGAAAGCCTACAGCAGCGGAGAAGTGAACGTGAACAAGATAGGGGACATAGCAAGAGGGCCAGATCTTCGGGCCCAATAAGTGAGTCCAGAGGCGGACACAGGCCACAGTTCTCTAGACATTCGGGCTATTCTATGACCAGTGCACCTCCACGGTTTTCAGGCCAGAGCCTTGATAGATCTACTCATCCCGGGCCGAGTCAGAGTTATTCGGGGTCCCAGTTTAGAGGTGATTCAGGCCAGTCAAGGCCACCTATACCACGATGTTCCCGGTGTGGGAAGTCGCATTGGGGTCAATGCCGATTGGGTTCAGATGTTTTTTATTCATGTGGTCGACCAGGCCATATTATGCGTGATTGCCCCTCAGTACATGGTAGAGGTAGGACCCAACCATCAGGGTCGGTAGTCGGATCTTCGGCATCTGTACGCCCTACGGGGCCAGGTTCACATGTGCCAGTTGCCCATGGTAGAGGTAGAGGCAGAGCTCCAGTACTAGCGACCCTCAACACCGTATTTATGCCTTGGCTGGACGCCAAGATCTAGAGTCTTCTCCTGACGTTGTCACAGGTATATTATCGGTATTCTCTCATGATGTATATGCTTTGATTGATCCGGGCTCCACGTTATCATATGTTACTCATTATATTGTGGGTCAATTTATAGTTGAGCCGGAGTCGATCAAACCTTTTGAGGTGTCCACACTCGTGTGTGAATCGGTAATAGCGAGCCAAGTATGTAGGGATTGTATAGTCACGATTTGTGACCGTCGTACCATGATTGATTTGCATGAGCTAGAAATGGTAGATTTTGATGTTATTATGGGCATGGATTGGTTGGCTTCTTTTTATGCCAATGTTGATTGCCGAATGAAAATAGTTCGTTTCCAGTTTCCGGGAGAACCAGTCTTAGAATGGAAAGGGAATGCGGCCTCACCAAAAAGGTAGATTTATTTCCTATCTAAAGGCAAGGAAGATGATCACGAAAGGATGCATTTATCATCTAGTGCGAGTTCAAGATGTAGAAGTTGAATCGCCGACTCTTCAGTCAGTTCCCGTAGTGAACGAATTTCCGGATGTGTTCCCGGAAGAGATTCCAGGCCTCTCTCCCGAACGGGAGATTGATTTTGCCATTGATGTGTTGCCAGGCACTAAACCTATATCTATTCCTCCTTATAGAATGGCACCCGCAGAATTGAAAAAGTTGAAGGAGCAATTGAAGGACTTATTTGATAAAGGCTTCATTAGGCCTAGTTCATCCCCGTGGAGAGCACCCATATTGTTCGTCCGAATGAAAGATGGATCCTTGAGAATGTGCATTGATTATAGGTAGTTGAATAAGGTGACGATTAAGAATAAATATCCTCTCCTGAGGATTGATGACTTGTTCGATCAATTGCAAGGTGCCAAATGGTTTTCAAAGATTGATTTGAGGTCCGGGTATCATCAAGTGAGAGTAAGGGAGAAAGATATCCCCAAGACAGCTTTCTGAACAAGATATGGTCATTTTGAATTCCGGGTGATGTCATTTGGGCTAACTAATGCGCCAGTGGTATTTATGGATTTGATGAATAATGTGTTCAGGTCCTTTCTGGACTTATTTATAATCGTATTCATTGATGATATTTTGGTGTATTCTAGATCCAAAGCAGAACATGCGGATCATTTGTGTATCGTCCTTGGAGTTCTTCGAACTCGAGAATTGTTTGCAAAGTTTTCCAAATGAGAGTTCTGGTTGAACTCAGTGGCATTTTTAGGGCATATTGTGGCAGCCGATGGTATTCGAGTGGATAGTCAAATGATTGTGGCCGTGAAGACTTGGCCAAGACCCACAATTCCTACTGAGGTTGGTACCTTTCTGGGCTTAGCAGGTTATTACAGGAGCTTCGTTGAAGGTTTTTCCTCTATTTCTGCACCACTCACAATGTTGACACAGAAATCAGCCAAGTTTCAATGAACAGATGCTTATGAACGTAGTTTCAAAGAGTTAAAGGGGCGGTTGACTTCTGCCCCAGTACTGACACTACCAGAGGGATTGGAAGGATACGTTGTGTATTGCGACGCTTCAGGTATTGGGCTAGGTTGTGTGTTGATGCAACATGGCAAAGTGATTACGTATGCTTCAAGGCAATTGCGGAAACATGAGCCGAATTATCCTACCCATGACTTAGAATTGGCCGCGGTGGCCCATGCATTAAAGATATGGAGACATTACTTTTATGGCGTCCACGTGGATATTTACACAGAACATAAGAGTCTTCAATACATCGTCAAGTAGAAAGAGTTGAATTTGCGGCAACGACGATGGCTAGAGTTGCTAAAAGACTATGATGTTGAGATCCTGTACCACCCCGGAAAGGCAAATGTGGTGGCTGATGCTCTTAGCCGTAAGTCGATGGGAAGTCTAAGTGATGTACGACCAGAAAAGAAAGAGATGGCCCGCGAGCTTCAACAATTAGCTAGCCTAGGAGTCCGAGTAGTGGACTCAGGTAGCAGCGGATCTACTATTCAGAATTCAGCAGTTTCATCGCTAGTAGCGGAAGTAAAAGAGCGACAATATGAGGATCCCATGCTAATGCAATACAGAGATACAGTCCCTTAGAAAAAGGAGTCATCGTTTTATATTTCAGGAGACGGAGTTCTCTGATGTAGAGGAAGATTATGTGTTCCGGATGTGGCAAGTTTGCGCCACCAGATTTTGAGAGAAGCTCATAGTTCCCGTTATTCCGTTCACCCCGGAGCGACGAACATGAATCATGATCTTAAGTCTATGTATTGGTGGAATGGGATGAAGAAAGATATAGCGGAATTCGTAGCTCAGTGTCGTAATTGCCAACAAGTGAAGATTGAACACCAAAAGCCGGGTGGATTGTTGCAAGCTATAGAAATCCCAACTTGGAAGTGGGAAGTGATTAACATGGACTTCATTTCAGGCTTACCCCGTTCTCGACGTAAGTATGATTCCATATGGGTGATTGTGGATAGACTCACCAAGTCAGCTCATTTCTTACCGGTCAGGACGACCTATGAGGCAGAAGATTATGCGAAGTTTTATCTTAACGAGATAGTAAAACTCCATGGCGTCCTGGTATCTATTATCTCCGACAGAGGGACTCAGTTTACGGCTAAGTTTTAGAGATCTTTCCAAGAGGGTTTAGGGACCCGAGTTAGCCTTAGCACGGCCTTTCATCCCCAGACCGATGGACAAGCTGAACGTACTATTCAGACTCTTGTGGATATGTTACGAGCATGTATGATAGATTTTGGAGGAAATTGGGATGATCATTTGCCACTCATTGAATTTTCTTACAATAATATTTATCATTCCAGCATTCAAATGGCACCATATGAAGCTTTATATGGGTGAAAGTGTAGATCCCTAATTGGGTGGTTTGAAACCGGAGAAACTAAATGGATAGGACCAGACTTGGTCCAGCAAGCTATAGAGAAAGTCAAGCTTATACAAGATCGGTTGCTAGCAGCTCAAAGTTGTCAGAAGTCCTATGCGGATAATCGTCGAAGAGACTTGGAGTTCAAAGTGAAGGATTGGGTATTCTTGAAAGTGTCGCCAATGAAAGGCGTTATGAGATTTGACAAAAAGGGGAAGCATAGTCCCCGGTATATTGGACCATATGAAATTGTGCGCAAACTAGGCAAAGTGGCCTATGAGTTAGATCTACCTCCGGAATTGGAGTCAGTCCATCTAGTATTTCATGTCTCGATGCTTTGAAAATGTGTTGGAGATCCCACTAGGATCATCCCAGTAAATGTTGTGCAAGTGACAAAGAAATTGACTTATGAAGAGGTACCCATTGCCATATTAGACAGGCAAGTACGGAGGCTTAGAAACAAAGAGGTGGCCTCGGTTAAGGTTCTATGGAGAAGTAGTAAACGAGAGGAGATGACATGGGAAGCAGAAGAAAGTATGCGATCCAAATACCCACATTTATTTCAGCCCTTGGAAGAAGCCCAAGATGAGACGTCGAGATCATAAGGTATGTATATTTTCCTTTTATGCTTTTGGGTCATGTGTGGTCAAAATTTTATGTTATTATGTTGTGGCCCTGTATGGCATCAATATTATGGGTTTTTGTGGCCGGATGGTAGCACCATATTATAAGGGAAACTCTGGCGAAATATTTGTAGAATTCTCGAGCACTTTAACATTCGGGGACGAATGTTCTTAAGGGGGAAAGAATGTTACACCTCGAAAAAAAGATATGTTGGTACGTCAGTGAACGAACTAGTGATAAGTATGAGTGCATGATGTCCATGAGCAAGAAACGACGTTTGATGACCTTAGGCGATATTTCAAAGGAATCCGACGTAAGACGAGAAAGTTGGCTAAGATAAGGCAAGGTGAGGTGAGCAATGCATGTGCATGGATGTGGATGATTAAAATGAGAAGTCTAAGAAATATGAAAAGTTACAGATTTGAAATCTGCCCAGTGGTCGTAAAGTGCAAATACGGACCATAAATTGGTATACGGTCCGTAAACTGGCAATCATAAATTACCATGCAAGACTTCAACTTTCTGCCCAGACGAGAAATGAATAATGAATAGTGACATTTTGAGGAATAGTTTGAATTGAATCATGAATGTTATTGTTTTGTGATATGATTGTATTATAAATGGTACTAAGATCATGAATTAGACACTTTAGACGAATGGACGAAGTTGGTTGTTATGACCATGAATATGGGTGAATTAGAGGCAAATTAACGAATCTAGATAATGTGGATAATGTGAATGACTAATGGCCATTGTTATTTTATTAATGAAGGTATAGACGCCAGCATTGGAAGGAAACGTGCAAGTGTAGAATAGTCCAACGAAAAGGTATGTAAGGCTAACCCTTCTTTCATAAGGCATGGTTCTTTGGCCAAACTCATAAATCCTCTATCTGAGTATGTTGTATCCAAATGCGTGACACTCCGAGCTCATAAGCTCACGATCCTCGATATGTGCTACGATTGTACTACGCACCCTATATGACGAGTAAGCATAAGTTATAGATGTAGCGAAAATGATGATGATAGTGATGACGATAATAATAATAATGATGCTAAAGGTTTCTACGGGCTATTAACTTACATGTGCCTATGAAGGGATATAATGACACCCCGAGCTTATAACGCCGGGTAGGATATATGTATATGCATATGTATAAAGTATGCATACGATTACGAAACGCGCGCACACCTCTGCAGATGGTACGGATAACCCTGAAGCCTTGGTATGGCCAGCTATGAGTAACCTTGAGCCTTGGTTGGCCAAGTATGTATGAAACACCGATCCTATGAGGTCGTGTATGCTATGTAAATGCTATGTAAATGACTATGTATATAATATGAATATTAATGTGATAAGACTATGTATAAGAATACGAATAAGGACATGTATAAGAATATGAGCACAAGTATGGTACGAGTACTATTGTGGAATACGGACGATGACGTAGGTGTACAAATACGTATGAAAAATGGAAAGTCCTACGAAAGGCAGGTAAGTGCTATGACGATGATATTATTGTCTCCCCCTCCCATGCTATTTCATATGTTGTTCATGATGCTTATTTATTGATGTTGCTTATGCTTTACATACTCATTACATTCTTCGTACTGACGTTCTTTTGTTTGTGGACGCTGCGTCATGCCCGCATGTGCACAGGGAGACTGACTTGATCCATAGCTGCCTATTGGGAGATTACATAGAGAGCTCCATTTCCTTCGGAGCCATATATTTTGGGTATTCATTCTTTTGTGTATATAATTATTGGCATAGCAGGGTCCTGTCCCGGTAATGTGATATGTTATACTCTTAGAGGCTCGTAGACATGTGTGTGTGTGCGTAGATGTGTTTGTCCTTGTCGGCCTATGTTTTGTATATCATTTTGTTTGCCACGTTGGCCCGTGTACATTGACGTGGCATAGATGTCTATGATGATATAAATGTGCTGTTGTCCAAATGGGACTAGTTGACGAATGAATGGAAATGCATGTATAATTATGTGGCTCACCTAGATGTAAGCATAAGAGTAAGCTAAGAGGGTGCCCGGGTGGGCTAGCACCGGGTGCTTGTCGCGGCCCCGAGTCGGGTCGTGACACCATGAATATGGGTGAATTGAGAAATCTAGATAATGTAAATGATTAATGGCCATTGTTAGGGTATTGTGAATGTATTGTTGACGTTTGGGAGTTGAATTACGATATGGAGGAATGTTGTATAAATAAAGGAGATGCTGTCCGATTTTCTCTAGCTTTAGTCATGTGTGCTAGTTGTCGATTCTAACGATAGTATGACTTTAATGAAGGTATAAATGCAACCGTTGAAAGAGAACGTGCAAGTGGTAAATAGTCGAACGGAAAAGTTATGTAAGGCTAACCCTTCTTTCATAAGGCATGGTTCTTTAACCAAACATCAAAATCTTCCATAAGTCTGTGATTTCTCATAAATGATTCAATCTTCTGAGCTATTAAGCTCACGATTCTTGATATGCTACGATTGTACTAAGTTTTTTGTATGACGAGTAACCCTATAAAGATAAGTGTGATAAATGATGATGATATTGATGACGACTATAATGGTAATAGCGATGACGATAACGATGACGATGATGATAGTATTGATAATAGTAAAGATGCTTATGAGCTATATGTATGTATGCCCTTGTATGGCTACTATGAAACACCGAGCTTATATGGTCGGGTAGTATATTTATAGATGTATATGTATGTATGTTTACGTAACGCGCGCACACCATTGCAGTTGGGTATGGATAACACTGAGCCTTGGTAGGGCCAGGTATGTATAACACTGAGCCTTGGTTGGCCAAGTATGTATGACCACCGAGCCTAGCTATGGTCGGGTATGTGACACACCGAACCTTCGAGGTTGGGTATGTTATGTAAACGCTATGTATATGATATAATTATGTACGTGATGTGATTATGTATACAATATGAATGTAAATAAGGGTATGTATATGAATACGAGTACTAATGTGGAACGGATACGAATATGGATACGGATATGGAGGTAGGAGCACAAACACACATTAGAATGGAAAGTTTCTATGAAAGGCAAGTAAGTTCCCATGGCGATAATATTACCACCTCCCATCTTGTGCTATTTCTTATGATGTTTATTATGCTTAAACATTAATATTGATAATGTTTTACATACTCAACACATTCTTCGTACTGACATCCTTTTGTTTGAGGACGCTGCGTCATGCCCGCAGGTGCACAGGGAGACAGGCTCGATCCATAGGGGTATTCTCATAGACCACCTAGCAGAGCTCGATTTCATTCGGAGCCATAGCTTTTGGGTACTTATTCTTTTGTGTACATAATTATGGGCATAGCGGGGTCCTGTCCTGCTCATGTGATGTGTTATACTCTCCTTAGAGGCTCGTAGTCATGTGTATATGGTTAGATATGTCTGGCCTTGTTAGCCTATAATTTGTATATCATTTTGTTAGCCTTGTGGGCTTATGTACATTGACGTGGCATAGATGCCAATCATGATATAAAGGTATTGTTGTCCATTGGGACTAGCATGTTGAATGAATAGAAGTATGTTAAATTATGTGGCTCACCTAGATGTAAGTATAAGTGCAAGCCAAGGGGTGCCCGGGTGGGCTAGCACCGGGCGCTCGTCGCGGTCCTCTAGACGGGTCGTCATAAAAGTGGTATGAGAGCAGTTCAGTCCTGGGGTGTGTCTACGAGCCGTGTCTAGAAGAGTCTTGGTTATGGGTGTGTTGCGCGCCACACTTATAAACAAGAAGCTGCGGACATTTTAGGAATAAATGACCTTTTTTCTTCATAAGAATCGTGTGATAGAGCTGTGATATAAGAAATTATTTTTCCTTAATCGGGTGTTGTGTATTTCAAAAATGCCTAGAAAGAGAAAAGCTACAGCAGCCCAAAAGGGCAAGACGGTTGTTACACCTTGGAAATTTTTTTCCCGTTGGTATGTAGGTGAACGAACTAGTGATAAGTATGAGTGCATGATGTCCATGAGCAAGAAACGACGTTTGATGACCTTAGGCGAGATTTTGAAGGTATCCGATGTGAGATGAGAAAGTTGGCTAAATTAAGATGAGATATAAGGTGAGTAATGCATGTGCATGGACGTGGGTGATTAAAATGAGAAGTCTAAGAAATATGAAAAGTTACAAATTTGAAATCTGTCCAGTGGTCGTAAAGTGCAAAATACGGACAGTAAATAGGTATACGGTCCGTAAACTGGCAGTCGTAAATTGCCATGCAAGGTTTCACCTTTCTGCCCAGTTGAGGAGTGGTAAAATACGACCAGGAGGACGGACCGTAAAGTTCTTTACGGCCCGTAAACCATGGTCGTAATTCACCATGTTGGCAGCCTGAGTTTTCTGGTTCTGTTATGGTTAAAGACGACCACGAGGGACGGTCCGTAAAATGGAATACGGACCGTAAACCTCCATGTACGACCACTGTTCACCCAGCTCAGATTTTTGCAAGTCATTAAATAAAGGGACCAACACTTGTTTTATTTCATTACAACATTACACCACTTCTCTCTAAAACCTCTCTCTACATTTATTATACAAGTTTTCAAGGATATTTGAGGATCAACAACATAAAACAAGGTGAATCAGGAGTAAGAACATCATCAAAGATCATCTATGTCAAGAAATCCAAATGGAGAAAAACTAGGGTTTTGCTCAAAGTGGAGTATTATTAACCAAAGCTTGTTCCTACAACTTCTAAGGTAATATTCATGATTCTTACATGATGTTTTAGGTATTGAAAAGTTGAAATACATGGATTGTAGAAAATATGGTCAAGTAGGTCATGAATGATGATTAGTGACATTTTGAGGAATAGTTTGAATTGAATCATGAATGTTGTTGTGTTGTGATATGAATGTATTATAAATGGTACTAAGATCGTGAACTAGACACTTTAGACGAATGGACGAAGTTGGATGTTATGACCATGAATATGGGTGAATTAGAGGCAAATTAAGGAATCTAGATAATGTGGATAATGTGAATGACTAATGGCCATTGTTATGATATTAATGAAGGTATAGACGCTAGCATTGGAAGGAAGCGTGCAAGTGTAGAATAGTCCGACGAAAAGGTATGTAAGGCTAACCCTTCTTTCATAAGGCATGGTTCCTTGGCCAAACTCTTAAATCCTCTATATGAGTATGTTGTATTCAAATGATTGACATTCTGAGCTCATAAGCTCACGATCCTCGATATGTACTACGATTGTACTACTCACCCCATATGACAAGTAAGCATAAGATATAGATGTAGCGAAAGTGATGACGATGATAATAATAACTATGTTGAAAGGTGCCTACGGGCTAGCATGCTTATATGTGCCTATGAAGGGCTATAATTAAACCCTGAGCCTATGGTGCCGAGTAGAGTATATGATTATATATATGTATGTATGTATACGATTACAAAACACGCGCACACCTTTGCAGATGGTACGGATAACCCTGAAGCCTTGGTAGGGCCAGGTATGAGTAACCTTGAGCCTTGGTTGGCCAAGTATGTATAAAACACCGATCCTATGAGGTCGGGTATGCTATGTAAGTGCTATGTATATGAAATGACTATGTATATAATACGAATATGAATGTGATAAGACTATGTATAAGAATACGAATAAGGACATGTATACGAATATGAGCACAAGTATGGTACGAGTACTATTATGGAATACGGATGATGACGTAGGTGTACTAATACGTATGAAAAATGGAAAGTCCTACGAAAGGCAGGTAAGTACTATGACGATGATATTATTGTCTCCCCTCCTATGCTATTTCAATGGTTGTTCATTATGCTTATATATCGATGTTGATCATGCTTTACATACTCAGTACATTCTTCGTACTGACGTTCTTTTGTTGTGGACACTGCGTCATGCCCGCAGGTGCACAGGGAGACAGACTTGATCCATAGCTGCTTATTCAGAGATTACATAGCAGAGCTCCATTTCTTTCGGAGCCGTAGCTTTTGGGTACTTCTTCTTTTGTGTATGTAATTATAGGCATAGCAGGGTCCTGTCCCGCTCATGTGATATATTATACTCTTCTTAGAGGCTCGTAGTCACGTGTATATTGTTAGATATGTCCGACCTTGTCAGCCTATATTTTGTATGTCATTTTGTTTGCCTCGTCGGCCCATGTACATTGTTATGGCACAGATGCCTATGATGATTAAAAAGGTTGTCGTCCAATGGGACTAGTTGATGAATGAATGGAAATGTATGTCTAACTACGTGGCTAACCTAGATGTAAGCATAAGAGTAAGCTAAGAGGGTGCCCGAGTGGGCTAGCACCGGGTGCTCGTCGCGGCCCCCTAGTCGGGTAGTGACAAAAGTGGTATCAGAGCAGTTTAGTCCTAGGGTGTTTCTACGAGCCGTGTCTAGTAGAGTCTTGGTTATGGGTGTGTTGCACGCCACACTTATAAACAAGAAGTTGCAGACATTTTAGGAATGAATGACCTTCTTTCTTCAGAAGAATCTTGCCATAGAGCTATGATGTAAGATATTCTTGTTCCTTAATCGTGTGTTGTGTATTTCAGAGATGCCTAAAAAGAAAAAGGCTACGGCAGCCCAAAAGGGCAACACGGTGGCAGAAAAGCGGGCTGAAAGAGCACCGCCATCGGTAGTAGAGGAAAGTGAGTCCCAGAGTGCGGCTCGATCTCAATCCTCCCAGACAGTGCCTGTTACTGAGGAGCATGAGGGAGCCTCAGCCCCAGCTCCAGCACCTCCAGCTACTCCACCGAATGCTTCTGGCCAAGATGTGAAAGAGGCCATTAATTTGTTGACTCAGCTGGTTGCGGCCCAGGCTCAGAGGCAAAGTTCTGGGCATGGTGATAGGGCTGTTAGTGCAAGGGCCCGTGATTTCATTACTTTGAACCCTCCGAATTTCTTTGGGTCAAAACCGGAGGAGGATCCTCAGGATTTATTGATGGTATGCTAAGGACGCTACGATTGATGCATGCTTCAGACACCGAGTCGGTGGAACTAGCGTCATATAGATTGAGAGATGTCTCGATCCAGTGGTATACAGTATGGATGACTTCACGGGGAGCCAACGCACCTCCCCCGGTATGGCAAGAGTTTGTTGATGCTTTTCTCCGTCATTATATGCCTCCCGAAGTTCGGCGGGCTAGGGCCGATAAATTTTTGAACTTGAGGCAAGGAAGCATGCCCTAGAGTATAGCCTCCGTTTTAACTCCTTGGCCAGGTATGCTTCGGCCATGGTAGCAGATATGGGCGACAGGGTACACCGATTTGTAAAGGGCCTACGGCCCCATCTGATGGACAAATGCTTGACTGCGTCCCTTCAGGACGGTATGGATATTGCACGCATTCAGGCACATGCTCAGAACTTAGAGGATACCTACAGCAGTGGAGAAGTGAACGTGAACCGGATAGGGGACATAGCAAGAGGGCCAGATCTTCGGGCCCATAAGTGAGTCCATAGGCGGACACAGGCAACAGTTCCCTAGACCTTCGGGCTATTCTATGACCAGTGCACCTCCACGGTTTTCAGGCCAGAGCCTTGATGTTACACCTCGGAAAAGTCCCCGTACATGTACAAGGAGTAGAACGACAAAGGTATGAGTGTGGGGTGTTTTACTAAGCAAGGGGTGATGATTCGTGAATTTTTGGAAATGGAAAAGTTGTAGAATTTCATGCAGCCCAGTGGTCGTATAGTGATTTACGGCCCGTAAAGTGATTTACGGACCGTAAACCACCATCGTCCTCCAGCCTTTCAAATTCCAACTTTCTGTTAAAGGGTGGGAATGCTTAAATACGACTTGGAATACGGGCCGTAAACTATTTTACGGACCGTAAACCTCGATCGTAAACTGTAATATTCTTCAACCAACTTCTTTGTTTTGGACATGCTTAAATACGACCAGGGAGGACAACTCGTAAACTGTGGTTTACGACCACTGTTCACCCCGACTGGAATTCATTAAAGATCAACTTTGAGTTATTAAAAGGGACCAAAGCCTCATTTTATTTCATTTTTCATTCATACAACCTTCAAGAACACACTAGAAGCTCTCCAATTATTCATCTACAAAATTCAAGAGATCAAAGGGAAACCAAGATCATCATCATCTAATTCATGAAAGCAAGTGCATGAGGCTCTATTGGAAGTCATCTTCTTCAAGAAATCTCAAAAGGGTTGAAATAGGGTTTTGGTATAAAAAGAGTATTGTTGCTCAAGGCCTGTTCCACCATCATCCAAGGTATGTTTCATGACTATACCATATGGTTCAAGGTATTGGAAGGCTTAGATACTTGAAATGTATAAGAACATATAAAATGGGCCTTGCATGGGTGAATAGTGGCACAATTGAATAGTAGTTGAATGGAGTCATGAATGTTGATAAGCTACGGTTGTGAATATGTTATAAATAACATCTAGACCATGAAATAAGTATTATATACGAGAAAACGTGATAACGAGCTATAACCATGGATGTGGAGAAATTAGAGGAAAATGGTAGATTTTTCTTAAAGTGTATAAGTGGTGATTGTTGAAAGTAATTTTTTGAGTGTCGTTATGAATGTATGAGAGTTGAAGTGAAACATGGGAAAATTATTAGAAATGAAGGAAGTGCTATCCAATTTTCCTTATAAATAGTAGTCCGTTCTTATAATTACTTAGCTAACGACGACATGAATTCTCTTGAAGGTATATACGAGTGCATTAAGGGAGAGCGAGCAAGAAATAAGAATTGTAAACGTCGAAGGTATGTGAGGCTATTCCCTTTCTTTCAAAGGCATGATCCCTAGCTTACGATTTCATAAATGATCCCATCTTTTCCTTGTTATCAAAGGTTAAATAGTCTAAGATTCCGAAGCACGATTTCCTTCTTGATATTCCATAAATGTTTTTCCAAAGTACTTCAATTTTCCTAAACCAAAGGTTGTGATTATGTGAGTTCTTATGATAACGACGAAGGATATGTTTTTCAATAACAATGATGATGTCAAAAATGAGAATATTATTACGCTGACCATGATGAAAGCAAATCTTATGTTTAAAAGTTTCAAGTTTACGATTTCAAGGACTATACGAGAACGTCGAGCTATTTACTGATTTCTCAATTTATTCATGGATGGTTACTTTATTTCTAAATCTTCCAAAGTATATGAATGGATGCCTTATGAAGTTCATGATGCTATTCTATGTTTTCTTTTAATGCTATTCTTCATTGATAGTCTCGCCTTATAATAATTGTTCCCTCAAGGTGAGACAAAGCGACGATGATTACTCCATAACATAATCGGAGGCTTTCGACCTAACGTCACTCCGACTTACTTGCAGCTTTTCCTTGGGCTCTCATGCATGCTAAGTATATGGTATAAGTATATGATATGTATATGTATTCACGGGATATGGGGAAGGTGAGGCGCTATAGACGCATAGCCACCTGGTCAGCTGGCATATCATGATTTCATCCCGGACGCGGGATATATGGGTTATGGATCGGGCTGTACGTTCCTCGGCACTAACTTATTATATTTATGGATTGGGCCGTACGTTCCTCGGCACTAACATATGATGACATATGGATCGGGCTGCGCGTTCCGCAGCAATTTACTATATGATGCTTTATGAGTATGCATGCATAGATCCGCCTTAAGAGGCAAGCAGTTATCGATTATTACTTTCTTATTCTTACTTTATTTCTTGATGTATTCCTTACATACTCAGTACAATGCTCGTACTGACATCCATTTCTTTGGATGCTATGTTCATGCCCACAAGTAGACGGGAAAGCGGTCCAAACTGATAGGAGTCACTAGCCGAGCTGAAGAGCACTATATCTTCCGGAGGTGCTAATTGGTTGTTCCTTTTGTGTATATATTTGTATGCCACTCAATAGAGGCTCATAGATGCTCGATGTGGGTTGTGTGGTTCCACAACATGGGTAGTACGCATGTGTATAAGTATATTGAAATATATTTTTGTATCAACGCGTTATATTTTTGTACTGAAAAGCAAATCCTCTTTTTAAAGTTAACGGGAAATAGATGAATGATTGTTAAATGGGTTAGGTAAATGATAGCACGAGCGGTGCTCGGTGGTTAGGCCCGGGTACCCGTCGCGGCCCCTAGCCGGGTCGTGACAGAAGTGTTATCAGAGCAGTTCGTCCTAGGAAGTGTCTACGAGCCGTGTCTAGTAGAGTCTTGTTTATCGGTGTGTTGTGCACCACATCTATAAACAGGAGGCTACCGGGCATTTAGGAAACATGACCATCTTTCTTTTTAATAGATCATGCGATAGAGCTGTGTTATAAGACTATCTCTCCCCTAACAGTGCGTTGTCATTTCAGCAAAACCGATGAAGGGAAAAGCTATGACGGCCCAGAAGGGAAAGATGGTGGTTGAAGAAGGGCTTGATCGAGAGCCGTCTACGGATATGGAGGAGGGCGAACCCCAGAATAATGCCCCACTTTGATTTTCCCATACCTCGCCCACTTTTAAGGATCAGAGGGAAGCCTCGATCTTAGCTCCAGTACCCCCCGTTCCTTCGCAAGATACCGCGGGCCAAGAGATGAGACAGGCCATTCTTTTACTAACTCAATTGGTAGCCGCTCAGACTCAGCGGCAGAATGCGAGTCACGATGACAGGGGTTGGAGAAAGGGAGTTAATTCCTATGGGTCTGACCGTGAGATTATAGATGCACCTCCACAGTTTCCCAGACCCAGATTTGATGGACCTGCTTATTCAAGGTCATCCCAGAGTCTCAGAGTTTCTCGTTCTCGGGTTCAGAGTGATTCCGGTCAGAAGAGGCACTAGTACCACGATGTATTCGGTGTCGCAGGTTACATTGGGGACCGTGTCACCGGGAATCGGATGTTTGTTATGCCTGTGCTAGGGCAAGCCATTTAGAGCGAAATTGTCCATCGCTACGTGGTAAAAGTGAGGTTCGGACTACGGGAATGGTAACGGGTTCTTCATCATCGACACGCCCTCCAAGGTCAGGGCCACAGGGGCTAGTAAGCAGTGGTAGAGACCAAAGAACGCCTAGTCCAAGCGGATCCCAGCATCATACCCAGGCGTTAGCTGAACGACGGGATCCTGAGTCTTCCCCTGATATTACTCCAGGTATATTGCTAGCACCCTTTTATGATTAATGCGAATACGTGTGCAAATAAGACATATGGTAAATGTAATGTGACTGACTAAAAAGGATAACAGGTTGAGTATGCCTGCTTCATGAGGCTACCCTATGTTATGAGCAGGTTTGTAAACGAGATCAAGAAGTGTCACTCTATAGGGTGGATTATGATCTGGGTACAATGAGCCGTAACAAGAATTGTTATGTAAAGTATAGCGAGAAGACGCCTAAGGGCATGGATGATATCTTTAGTTGGGCGTATAAGGCCGAGACTACGGTAAAGATAAATAATGAAAGTAGGATAATTAGTAGGAGGAAGTTCAACGCGATAGGAGCGAGATGGTGGATGATCAGGACGGATATAATTAGTTTTAGGCAACAAGGGACGGATTCACACAGGTGGTGTATCCTAAAGAACAAAGCGGTACTAAGTTAACAATATGGTTCCTCATGCGAAAAGTCAAGGATCGATTATTAAGTGGGAGGAGATAAGATAGCAAAAAGGAAATGTACGAAGTACGAGTGCCTAAAGAATAGTGGCGTGGTAGTTAAAGGAGAACATATCTCCTACAAATATCCCATACAAAGTTAGAACGAGTGAAGTGAATGAGGTAAAGAGTTGAAAAGGAAAAGATGATCATGAGTTATGGGTCTACTGTACGACGATGAAGCGATGAAGTAGAGTTATAACTAATAATGATAGTGGTACAATGCGGATATGAAATCGGTTCCAAGCGAAAACAAGAGTAAGAGAATAAGGAGGCATGGGGCGCATTAGCGGCGTAAGAGAGACCTAAGCCCTAGGGAAACGAAGATAGCGTTACAAGCAAATTTTGAGCGCCGAAGAAGAGGGAAAGTGACATTAGATGGGTGGCTTGGATAGCTAGACCCACTATTAATGTAAGCATCCCTATGGGGCAGGAAGTTGTTAATCGGAGCAGATTCAGATACAGACACATAACTACTGGATGAGCTAAGTAACGTACGTTTTTGCTCGGAGTGTTATATCGGGTGCATTTCTTGGTTATAAGACTATAAGGCGAGTATGCTAAGACTCCACGACTCCACGTATGAAGTGTTATAGACATAGACTGTAGGGGACGGAATAATTAAGGCGTAGTGTAGCCAGGAGTACGTGCATTCGAGATTTAAAGGTACGAGTAAAACCCTTAAAAAGGGGGGAAGCAAATGGAGAGGACACCAGTGTGAAGGTTGAAATGATGAACCCTACGGGAGTATATTGACTAAAAGAGGTAGAATAAGGACACGCAAAAGCAAGAAGAAGGGGGAAGAAGAAGATCCGTGAGTCGGTAAAGATAGTAAAACACTGGTGACGGGCAGAGGTGGACCCACAATTCTCTAAGATTATACCACCTCATCGTCCCTCTAAATTATAAATCTCAGATGAATTTGTAGCGAAGTATAAGGCCGATCTGTGAGACGTTGTGTCCCATAAAGTCCCAAGTGGCGCAAAACGAGGAATAAAATTGCGAAACTCTGATTGCGTGACATGGCTGGAGGAGAGTTGAAATCAGTTTAGGGAGTACTGATTAGTTACTATTACTCTTCCAGCAGAATGGAAACTCTCGTTTCTCTGTCCTTATATTGATTTAATGACTTCCGGGATTGAATACACTTTTAGCCCAAATGAAAATATAACCCCGGAGAATGTTGTGAATATAGTGGGTGACGGTAGCCCCAAGAAGAAGGCATGTAGGCCTGAGACACAAAATAATTCATGATATTAACATGGGTCTTATTGTAAAGCTACCCCGTTCTCGAGGTAAGGGCGTTAGCGAAAAGGTCATTGAGAAGGATATTGACACTTAGATGAATATGACCATGGATACGGCATACAGATGAATATGACTATGGATGCAAAGACAGACATGGATACAGGTATACGGATGGATGGGTACGAATGCGAATCGCGCCAAAAGAGTATGTATTTCATAGATATTTACGCGTCGCCAATGAGACCAAGTGAACACTTAGGAGAGGAGTAAGAGGTAAAGTAAGGGTGAGAGAGTCATGATGCCCGGGGTAAGTTGAAAGAGGGTATATGGTAAACGGAACTGAAATGTCAAGTTGGAATTGATGTGAGAGACAAATGGAATAATTTCTTGGGGCATAGTATAAGTACAGGTTACATACTCACCATAGAAGCCCGAGGATATGAAAACCTGCGAGAACGATAGAATCACGGAATAAAGGGGGAGAGTTAGGTTCTGATGCATTAGATCCTATAAGATCGTATGCAACAAGCAAGGTAGCTTATGAATATGTTAGAACTCCCACTAGGAGCATGTCAATAAAATGATGCTCAAATGACAAGAAAGTACCCTTTGCCACATTAGATAGGTAAGTGCGAGGACTTCGAAATAAGGAGGTGGCTTAAATCAGAGTTTGGTGGCAAAAACAATAATCGGGAAGAAATACTAGGGAAGCCAAAGTGAATGTGGAAGCCAAGTATCCGCACCTAGTCGAATCTCCAAGAAAAGTTCATGATGGTATGTATGCTTACTTTTGACTTCTGGGACGTGTGTGACCATCGACATGTTGGTATAGTGTTATAGCCCTGTGACAAGTTGGTAGTTCCATACGACAAACGAAACTCCGACAAAATTTTCTTAGAATCCCCGCTGATTTAACATTCGAGGACGAATGTTCCAAAAGGGGGGAAGAATGTTACACCTCGTAAAAGTCCCCGTACATGTACAAGGAGTAGAACGACAAGGGTATGAGTGTGGGGTGTTTTACTAAGCAAGGGGTGATGATTCGTGAATTTTTGGAAATGGAAAAGTTGTAGAATTTCATGCAGCCCAGTGGTCGTATAGTGATTTACGGCCCGTAAAGTGATTTACGGACCATAAACCACCATCGTCCTCCAGCCGTTCAAATTCCAACTTTCTGTTAAAGGGTGGGAATGCTTAAATACGACTTGGAATATGGCCCGTAAACCTCGATCGTAAACTGCAATATTCTTCAGCCAACTTCTCTGTTTTGGACATGCTTAAATACGACCAGGGAGGACGGCTCGTAAACTGTGGTTTACGACCACTGTTCACCCCGACTGGAATTCATTAAAGATCAACTTTGAGTTATTAAAAGGGAACAAAGCCTCATTTTATTTCATTTTTCATCCATACAACCTTCAAGAACACTCTAGAAGCTCTCCTAATATTCATATACAAAATTCAAGAGATCAAAAAGAAACCAAGATCATCAACATCTAATTCATGAAAGTAAGTGCATGAGGCTCTATTGGAAGTCATTTTCTTCAAGAAATCTCAAAAGGGTTGAAATAGGGTTTTGGTATAAAAAGAGTATTGTTGCTCAAGGCTTGTTCCACCATCATCCAAGGTATGTTTCATGACTATACCATATGGTTCAAGGTATTGGAAGGCTTAGATACTTGAAATGTATAAGAACATAGAAAATGGGCCTTGCATGGGTGAATAGTGGCACAATTGAATAGTAGTTGAATGGAGTCATGAATGTTGATAAGCTACGGTTGTGAATATGTTATAAATAACATCTAGACCATGAAATAAGTATTATATACGAGAAAACGTGATAACGAGCTATAACCATGGATGTGGAGAAATTGGAGGAAAATGGTAGATTTTTCTTAATGTGTATAAGTGGTGATTGTTGAAAGTAATTTTGTGAGTGTCGTTATGAATGTATGAGAGTTGAAATGAAACATGGGAAAAGTATTAGAAATGAAGGAAGTTCTATCCAATTTTCCTTATAAATAGTAGTCCGTTCTTATAATTACTTAGCTAACGACGACATGAATTCTCTTGAAGGTATATACGAGTGCATTAAGGGAGAGCGAGCAAGCAATAAGAATTGTAAACGTCGAAGGTATGTGAGGCTATTCCCTTTCTTTCAAAGGCATGATCCCTAGCTTACGATTTCATAAATGCTCCCATCTTTTCCTTGCTATCAAATGTTAAATAGTCTAAGATTCCGAAGCACGATTTCCTTCTTGATATTCCATAAATGTTTTTCCAAAGTACTCCAATTTTCCTAAACCAAAGGTTGTAATTATGTGAGTTCTTATGATAACGACGAAGGATATGTTTTTCAATAACAATGATGATGTCAAAAATGAGAATATTATTACGCTGACCATGATGAGAGCAAATCTTATGTTTAAAAGTTTCAAATTTACGATTTCAAGGACTATACGAGAACGTCGAGCTATTTACTGATTTCTCAATTTATTCATGGATGTTGACTTGATTTCTAAATCTTCCAAAGTATATGAATGGATGCCTTGTGAAGTTCATGATTCTATTCTATGTTTTCTTTTAATGCTATTCTTCATTGATAGTCTCGCCTTATAATAATTGTTCCCTCAAGGTGAGACAAAGCGACGATGATTACTCCATAAAATAATCGGAGGCTTTCGACCTTACGTCACTCCGACTTACTTGCAGCTTTTCCTTGGGCTCTCATGCATGCTAAGTATATGGTATAAGTATATGATATGTATATGTATTCAGGGGATATGGGGAAGGTGAGGCGCTATAGACGCATAGCCACCTGGTCAGCTGGCATATCATGATTTCATCCCGGACGCGGGATATATGGGTTATGGATCGGGCCGTACGTTCCTCGGCACTAACTTATTATATTTATGGATCGGGCCGTACGTTCCTCTGCACTAACATATGATGACATATGGATCGGGCTGCGCGTTCCGCAGCAATTTACTATATGATGCTTTATGAGTATGCATGCATGGATCCGCCTTAAGAGGCAAGCAGTTTGGATGTTGTGTTCATGCCCACAGGTAGAAGGGAAAGCGGTCCAGACTGATAGGAGTCACTAGCCGAACTGAAGAGCACTTCATCTTCCGGAGGTGCTAATTGGTTGTTCCTTTTGTGTATATATTTGTATGCCACTCAATAGAGGCTCATAGATGCTCGATGTGGGTTGTGTGGTTCCACAACGTGGGTAGTACGCATGTGTATAAGTATATTGAAATATGTTTTTGTATCAACGCGTTATATTTTTGTAATGAAAAGCAAATCCTCTTTTTAAAGTTAACCGGAAATAGATGAATGATTGTTAAATGGGTTAGGTAAATGATAGCACGAGCGGTGCTCGGTGGTTAGCCCCGGGTACCCGTCGCGGCCCCTAGCCGGGTCATGACACTTGATAGATCTACTCATCCCGGTCTGAGTCAGAGTTATTCGGGGTCCCAGTTTAGAGGTGATTCAGGCCAGTCAAGGCCACCTATACCATGATGTTCCCAGTGTGGGAAGTCGCATTGGGGTCAATGCCGATTGGGTTCAGATGTTTGCTATTCATGTGGTCGACCAGGCCATATTATGCGTGATTGCCCCTCAGTACATAGTAGAGTTAGGACCCAACCATCAGGGTCGGTAGCCGGATCTTCGGCATCTGTATGCCCTACGGGGCCAGGTTCACATGCGCCAGTTGGCCATGGTAGAGGTAGAGGTAGAGCTCCCAGTACTAGCAGCCCTCAGCACCGTATTTATACCTTGGCAGGACGCCAAGATCTAGAGTCTTCTCCTGACGTAGTCACAGGTATATTATCGGTATTCGCTCATGATCTATATGCTTTGATTGATCCGGGCTCCACGTTATCATATGTTACTCCTTATATTGCGGGTCAATTTATAGTTGAGCCGGAGTCGATCAAACCTTTTGAGGTGTCCACACCCGTGGGTGAATCGGTAATAGCTAGCCGAGTATATAGGGATTGTATAGTCACGATTTGTGACCGTCGTACCATGATTGATTTGCATGAGCTAGAAATGGTATATTTTGATGTTATTATAGGCATGGATTGGTTGGCTTCTTGGTATGCCAATGTTGATTGCCGAATGAAGTTGGTTCGTTTCTAATTTCCGGGAGAACCAGTCCTAGAATGGAAGGGGAATACGGCGTCACCAAAAGGTAGATTTATTTCCTATCTAAAGGAAAGAAAGATGATCACGAAAGGTTGTATTTATCATCAAGTGAGGGTTAGGGAGAAAGATATCCCTAAGACAGCTTTCAGAACAAGATATGGTCATTTTGAATTCCGAGTAATGTCATTTGGGCTAACGAACGCGCCAGCGGTATTTATGGATTTGATGAATAAAGTGTTCAGGCCCTTCCTGGATTTATTTGTGATAGTATTTATCGATGACATCTTGGTGTATTCTAGATCCGAAGCAGAACATGCGGATCATTTGCGTATTGTCCTTGGAGTTCTTCGAACTCGAGAATTGTTTGCAAAGTTTTCCAAATGTGAGTTCTGGTTAAACTCAGTGGCATTTTTACGGCATATTGTGGCAACCGGTGGTATTCGAGAGGATAGTCAAAAGATTGGGGCCGTGAAGACTTGGCCAAGACCCACAACTCCTAAAGAGGCTCGTAGCTTTCTGGGCTTAGCAGGTTATTACAGGAGATTCGTTGAAGGATTTACCTCTATTTCTGCACCACTCACAAAGTTGACACAGAAATCAGCTAAGTTTCAATGGACGGATGAATGTGAACGTAGTTTCCAAGAGTTAAAGGGTCGGTTGACTTCTGCCCCAGTTCTGACACTTCCAGAGGGATTGGAAGGATACGTTGTGTATTGCGACGCTTCAGGTGTTGGGCAAGGCTGTGTGTTGATGCAACATGGCAAAGTGATAGCGTATGCTTCAAGGCAATTGCGGAAACATGAGCAGAATTATCCTACCCATGACTTGGAATTGGCCGCGGTGGTCCATGCATTAAAGATATGTAGACATTACTTATATGGGGTCCACGTGGATATTTACACAGATCATAAGAGTCTTCAATACATCTTCAAGCAGAAATAGTTGAATTTGCTGCAACGACGATGGCTAGAGTTGCTAAAAGACTATGATGTGGGGATCCTGTGCCACCCCGGAAAGGCAAATGTTGTGGCTGATGCTCTTAGCCGTAGGTCGATGGGAAGTCTAAGTGATGTACGACCAGAAAAGAAAGAGATGGCCCGTGAGCTTCAACAGTTAGGTAGCCTAGGAGTCCGTGTAGTGGACTTAGGTAGCAGTGGAGCTACTATTAAGAATTCAGCAGTTTCATCGCTAGTAGCGGAAGTAAAAGAGCGACAATATGAGGATCCCATGATAATGCAGTACAAAGATACACTCCCTCAGAAAGAGGAGTCATCGTTTGATATTTCAAGAGACGGAGTTCTCTGATGCCGAGGCAGATTATGTGTCCCTGATGCGGCAGGTCTACGCCACCAGATTTCGAGAGAAGCTCATTGTTCCCGTTACTCCATTCACCCCGGAGCGACGAAGATGTATCATGATCTTAAGTCTATATATTGGTGGAATGGGATGAAGAAGGATATAGCAGAATTCGTAGCTCAGTGTCCTAATTACAAACGAGTGAAGATTGAACACCAAAAGCCGGGTGGATTGTTGCAAGCTATAGAAATCCTAACTTGGAAGTGGGAAGTGATTAACATGGACTTCATTTCAGGCTTACCCTGTTCTCGACGTAAGTATGATTCCATATGGGTGATTGTGGATAGACTCACCAAGTCAACTCATTTCTTACAGGTCAGGATGACCTATGAGGCAGAAGATTATGCGAAGCTTTATCTTAACGAGATAGTAAAACTCCATGGCGTCCTGGTATCTATTATCTCCGACAGAGGGACTCAGTTTACAACTAAGTTATGGAGGTCTTTCCAAGAGGTTTTAGGGACCCGAGTTAGCCTTAGCACGACATTTCATCCCTAAACCGATGGACAAGCTAAACGTACTATTCAGACTCTTGAGGATATGTTACGAGCATGTATGATAGATTTTGGAGGAAATTGCGATGATGATTTGCCACTCATTGAATTTTCTTACAATAATAGTTATCATTCCATCATACAAATGGCACCATATGAAGCTTTATATGGGTGAAAGTGTAGATCCCTAATTGGGTGGTTTGAAACCGGAGAAACTAAATTGATAGGACCAGACTTGGTCCAGCAAGCTATAGAGAAAGTCAAGCTTATACAAGATCGGTTGCTAGCAGCTCAAAGTCGTCAGAAGTCCTATGCGGATAATCGTCGAAGAGACTTGGAGTTCAAAGTGAAGGATTGGGTATTCTTGAAAGTGTCGCCAATGAAAGGCGTTATGAGATTTGGCAAAAAGTGGAAGCTTAGTCCCCGGTATATTGGACCATATGAGATTGTGCGCAAAATAGGCAAAGTGGCCTATGAGTTAGATCTACCTCCGGAATTGGAGTCAGTCTATCCAGTATTTCATGTCTCGATGCTTCGAAAATGTGTTGGAGATACCACTAGGATCGTCCCAGTAAACGAAGTGCAGGTGCCAGATAAATTGACTTATGAAGAGGTACCCATTTCCATATTAGACAGGCAAGTACGGAGGCTTAGAAACAAAGAGGTGGCCTCAGTTAAGGTTCTATGCAGAAGCAGTAAACGAGAGGAGATGGCATGGGAAGGAGAAGAAAGTATGCGATCCAAATACCCCCATTTATTTCAGCCCTTGGAAGCAGCCCAAGATGAGACGTCGAGATCATAAGGTATGTATATTTTCCTTTTATGCTTTTGGGTCATGTGTGGCCAAAATTTTATGTTGTTATGTTGTCGCCCTGTGTGGCATCGATATTATGGGTTTTTGTGGCAGGATGGTAGCGCCATATTATAAGGGAAACTCTGGCGAAATATTTGTAGAATTCCCGAGCACGTTAACATTCGGGGACGAATGTTCTAAAGGGGGGAAGAATGTTACACCTCGGAAGAAAAAATTTCGTTGGTACGTAAGTGAACGAACTAGTGATAAGTATGAGTGCATAATGTCCATGAGCAAGAAACGACGTTTGATGACCTTAGGCGAGATTTCGAAGGTATCCGATGTGAGATGAGAAAGTTGGCTAAATTAAGATGAGATATAAGGTGAGCAATGCATGTGCATGGACGTGGGTGATTAAAATGAGAAGTCTAAGAAATATGAAAAGTTGTAGATTTGAAATCTGCCCAGTGGTCGTAAATTGTAAAATACGGACCGTAAATTGGTATACGGTCCGTAAACTGGCAGTCGTAAATTGCCATGCAAGGTTCAACTTTCTGCCCAGTTGAGAAGTGGTAAAATACGACCAGGAGGACGGACCGTAAAATGATTTACGGCCCGTAAACCATGGTCGTAAATCACCATGTTGGCAGCCTGAGTTTTCTGGTTCTGTTATGGTTAAAGACGACCATGAGGGACGGTCCGTAAAATGGAATATGGACCGTAAACCTCCATGGACGACCACTGTTCACCCAGCTCAGATTTTTGCAAGTCATTAAATAAAGGGACCAACACTTGTTTTATTTCATTACAACATTACACCACTTCTGTCTAAAACCTCTCTCTACATTTATTATACAAGTTTTCAAGGATATTTGAGGATCAACAACATAAAACAAGGTGAATCAAGAGTAAGAACATCATCAAAGATCATCTAGGTCAAGAAATCCAAATGGAGAAAATCTAGGGTTTTGCTCAAAGTGGAGTATTATTAACGAAAGCTTGTTCCTACAACTTCTAAGGTAAGATTCATGATGTTTACATGATGTTTAAGGTATTGAAGAGTTGAAATACATGGATTGTAGAAAATATGGTCAAGTAGGTCATGAATGATGAATAGTGACATTTTGAGGAATAGTTTGAATTGAATCATGAATGTTGTTGTGTTGTGATATGAATGTATTATAAATGGTACTAAGATCATCAACTAGACACTTTAGACGAATGGACGAAGTTGGATGTTATGACCATGAATATGGGTGAATTAGAGGCAAATTAAGTAATCTAGATAATCTGGATAATGTGAATGACTAATGGCCATTGTTATGATATTAATGAAGGTATACACGCTAGCATTGGAAAGAACCGTGCAAGTGTAGAATAGTCCGACGAAAAGGTAGGTAAGGCTAACCCTTCTTTCATAAGGCATGGTTCCTTGGCCAAACTCTTAAATCCTCTATATGAGTATGTTGTATACAAATGATTGACATTCCGAGCTCATAAGCTCACGATCCTCGATATGTACTACGATTGTACTACTCACCCCATATGACGAGTATGCATAAGATATAGATGTAACGAAAGTGATGATAATAGTGATGATGATGATAATAATAATAATGTTGTTAAAAGGTGCTTACGGGCTAGGATGCTTATATGTGCCTATGAAGGGCTATAATTGTCACGACCCAACCCCGTAGGCCGTGACTAGTGCCCGAGTTGGACACTCATATTGTCTGTTAACTATCGTTATTTACAATTAGCATGTCATGATCTCATTTTTATATAAAAAAAATAGGGAGTATTTTAAATCTGTCAAAGTTTTGTGTGTCTTAGACACCTGTCTCCTGAGGAGTTGCACTTTTAAATAACCACATAGATATATATATTACTACGCAAGCCGACAAGGCTGCCACGATATAAAAAATACCAATCATACATATATATGCAAGCCGACAAGGCTTCCATTACGAATGGGTACTCCCCAAACATAAGCCATAGACATAAAACGCATCAACAACTACAAACAAACCCACACCGATGTCCACAGACCTCTACGAGTAATGACCGTATCATATGGCGGGACAGGGCCCCGCCGTACCCAAACAAACACATATGAATACAACATAAGGGAGTTATACCACAAGCTAGGCTCCGGAACAAGGGAGCAGTCCAAAATAGCTGAATAGGTATCCTAAGCTGGCGGATCTCCGAAACGAGCGTCTGTACCTGCGGGCATGAACGCAGCCCCCCGAAGAAAGGGGGTCAGTACGGAACATGTACTGAGCATGTAAAGCTTGAAACATAGTAATAGACGTATATTGAGACAAGGTATATAGGGCTCAATGCAATAACCAGAATTTCATAAAACTTGCCTTTGAACATATTTCATCTGTGTCATTCTCATATCAATGTCATTATAGCGTTTTATAATCAAAGCTGCATAATTATTCTGTATATAACATATATAACGTGACCCGGCCCTTTAATGAGGGGCTCGGTATTTATAATAGTAGCATCATAAAACATAAACATGTACGTGTCCCGGCCCTTTAATGAGGGACTCGGTAATAAGGAATATATATATGCCCTCCTGGCCACCGTCTCCATATCATCATATCGTCATATCATCATCATATCATCATATCATCATATATATATATAACGTGTCCCGGCCCTTTAATGAGGGACTCGGTAATAATATAGTAAACATGCGCACGAAAACGTATCCTGGCCCGGGACTCAGTGAAGGATATAGCGATAAGCACGAGCAGAATAATAAGCAACCACATATATGCAATTCATCTTTTGAGACTCAACGGATAAGCAACTGACCAGCTCTAAAGTTTTAAAATAATATTCATTTTCAGGTCATTTCAAGTCTCATAACAACCTATCACAAGAAACGTTTCAGATTTCATGTACATATATCACTTTAATTTGGTGTAGCTTTTGAAAGTCAGGTATGTCTCTAATTGTGCAATCCTTTAAGAATAGGAACTTTCATACACTATTCATTAGTCACTCATATTGTAGGCACATGACAATGGCCTTAATGAAATATAGAATCATAAGTCATGCATGGAACTAGAGAATAGAATTTACCCCAAGGTTCATATCGTTTCATACTTACGTCTAGGACATGCCAAAAGAAAGAAGGAATAGGCTTTACATACCTCTTGCGTTTAGTTGTATTCTAACTTGTACTTGCTGCCCAAAAACACTTATCCTATATCAAGATGTGAAGAACTACAATTAGTCTACAAGGGCATTCAATACGTCTTGTGACATTCACACTTCCTTTCTAACAATTAAACGACGTTTCGTTCGCATTCAAACCAACTAGCGTTACAAGCTACCATTGCTAATCGTTCTTTCATATATTGATCAAAACTTGTTTAAGCATGACTTAGGGAACTTGGGCAGTCCATACACCATCCAAAACAGTTTCATACACACGGCTAATCAACACACATCGCATTTCCATTCTTACTTAGCAAATTTCCAGTTTTAACTTGCAACAACACAACACTTTTAATGACTTTACTTTCATGAATCTTGGAACTGTTTTAGCATCATTTTCATTCTTACAACAGCCCACAATCATTTTAGTTTTAACTTGA
This sequence comes from Lycium barbarum, assembly GCF_019175385.1. Classification (NCBI taxonomy): domain Eukaryota; kingdom Viridiplantae; phylum Streptophyta; class Magnoliopsida; order Solanales; family Solanaceae; genus Lycium; species Lycium barbarum. Next base: position 94,767,536 of record NC_083341.1, read on the forward strand.
ATCATGGCATTTTACATTCGCTAAACGTTTGCAACAAGAATCAACATTCAACACACACAATTTTTTACTTCTAACTTCCAAAAACTGTCCACGGTTTTGGACTGCCTTTACACCTCAATATAATTCATTTCTTTAACACCCCAATTCCCATATTCAACATGCATACAATACACCACAATGTCCATAACAACAACAATCGAAATGTGACCCAAAACAGTCCCTAATTCTCCCTAAAACAGTCCCTACTACACGGCTACAACACCCTTCCACCATTTCATGATTTTCATCCGTTTATCCAACTACAATGCATTCAATCCATTTCAAATACATGTTCAACAAGATTAAGCAGGACTTCATTAGAATCTTCAACACATGATTCATTTTAAATTCGAGCAAAAACAGTCCAATATCCAACATGCAACATCACAACCAAACACCTACAATCTTTGTTCATTTACATATGTTGATACATATTCAATTCACCAACAATACATGCACAATGAAATCAGTCATGAACTCACCTCACACACGGCTCACTCCCTACTTCAACTACAACCACAATCCAACAACAACTTGCATGAACTATACATTCAAATCATCATGCAACACAAGAAACAACAAACATTCTTACCTTTCAATCTTGTGCTTCACTTGGCCGAAACTTCAATCTATTTGGGTGCTTCACTTTCTTGTTTCTCTTCAACAACTAACACACCTTCTTATACACTAGATGAGGAGTAAATTTGATGGAGAAAAACTGGAATTTTTGGGCACAATTTCACCTCACTCTCTCGGCTAGCTCTTAGCCGAGAGCACCTCTCTCTACACTCTTCTTTCTCTAACCTTGGGTGTTGAAATGAATTGCTAAAGTGGAGTGAATCAGAATTTTGTGTCTATATGTCCCCCCCTCCTTGACTTGGACATGTGGATCACACTAAATTGAGTCAAGATTCCTTGACCACAACCTTGAAAGGCACGGCCAAACATGGTCCAAAAGTGGACTGATTTTTGGTCTTTCCAATCCCACTTATTAATCCAATTATGGTTAGTTTAATCCCAATTTTCCATTAATAGTTTAATGCCACACGAAAATTGTGGATAAATTGTGACTCGACACGAAACCGGAAGTTAAAATCTCTACTTCATATCTTAAGATAGTCTTGCCTTTAACTTGTCGCGCTTATTTTAAAACGTCCCGACATATGAAAATACGGGACATAACATCCTCCCCCCCTTTAGAACATTCGTCCTCGAATGTCGATTTTTTTTTTCCCGTTAGGTTCTATAAGGGTTTTGGGAAGGGTTTTCCTTATTGCTAACATATAAATTTAGCAGACAATTTAACACAATCAAGTAAAGGAGTTTAAATTACCTGTAGATGTGGAAAACAAGTGAGGATATTTCTTTTTCATCTCCTCTTCAGCCTCCCAAGTCATCTCCTCCCTATTATTGTTCTGCCACAAAACTTTAACCGACGCCACATCTTTTGTTCGTAACCTCCTGATTTGTCGATCAAGTATGGCAATAGGTTGCTCTTCATATGATAGCTCCTCTGTTACCTGAATATCACCTGTAGGGAACACCCTGGAAGGATCGCCTATATACTTCTGAATCATTGACACATGGAAGACCGGATGTACAGTTGCTAAGTCCGCTGGTAGGTCTAACTCGTAAGCAACTTGGCCTACTTTACGGATGACCTGATAAGGTCCAATGTACCTTGGGCTCAACTTCCCTTTCTTGCCGAATCTCATAACACCCTTCATGGGTGACACTCTCAAGAACACCCAATCGCCAACCTGAAATTCCAAGTGTCGACGTCGATTATCCGCATACGCCTTCTGCCGACTCTGAGCTGCCAGGAATCTTTCCTGAATAAGTTTCACCTTATCGACAGCCTGCTGAACCATATCTGGGCCTATCAGCTTAGCCTCGCCAACATCAAACCAGCCTATAGGGGATCTGCATTTCCTGCCATACAGGGCTTCGTACGGCGCCATCTGAATGCTAGAGTGGTAACTGTTATTGTAAGCAAACTCGATAAGCGGCAAGTGATCCTCCCAGCTGCCTTTGAAATCAATAACATAAGCTCTCAACATATCTTGTAGCGTCTGGATGGTACGCTCAGCCTGCCCGTCAGTCTGAGGATGAAATGCGGTGCTGAGACTCACCTGTGTCCCCAATCCCTCCTGGAAGGATCTCCAGAAGTTAGCTATAAACTAGGCCCCTCTATCTGAGATAATAGCTGTGGGAACTCCATGAAGTCTCACTATCTCCTTAAGATACAATCGGGCATAATCCTCAGCTGAGTACGTAGTCTTGACTGGAAGGAAGTGGGCTGATTTTGTCAGTTTATCAACAATAACCCAGACAGAGTCATTTTTCCGTGGAGTGCGAGGGAAACCTGTGACGAAGTCCATATTAATTACCTCCCATTTCCAGGTTGGAATTTCCATCTCCTGCAATAGCCCTCCAGGCTTCTGGTGCTCTATCTTAACCTGCTGACAATTTGGGCACTGGGCCACAAATTCAGCTATGCCCTTTTTCATACCATCCCACCAGCACAAAGACCTAAGATCATGATACATTTTTGTCGATCCCGAGTGAATAGAATAACGAGCACAGTGTGCTTCCCTCATTACCTGCTGTCGTAACCCTGCAACCTCAGGTACACATGTACATAATCTGTCTCTGTATCGTAGTACTCCATCGGCTGACATCTTAAATGGGGTCTCCTCCTTCTAAAGTGCTGTATCTCTATAATGTACTAGAACAGGGTCCTCATATTGACGCTTCTTTACCTCTTCTACAATAGAGGGCTCAGCAACACCTCGCACCAAAACGCTACCATTATCAGAATCAGCCAACCGAACTCCAAGACTAGCTAGGTGATGAATCTCACAGACTACCCCTTTCTTTCCTGGCTGTACGCTTGCTAAACTAGCCATAGATTTACGGCTGAGTGCATCTGCTACAACATTAGCCTTCCCTGGGTGATATAGAATATCGACATCATAATCTTTCAGCAACTCCAGCCATCTCCTTTGCCGCAATCTTTACAAGAATACGCGAAGGCGCTCAAATCAGCCCGAGGAATACCTTGGCGTCATCTCATCAGTCTAGATGCCGACCTTACATTCTTCTCTTATATCTTTCTGTCACGACCCAACCCCGTAGGCCGTGACTCGTGCCCGAATTGGGCACTCATATTATATGTTAACTATAGTCATTTACAATTTGCATGTTATGATCTCGTTTGTATATAAAAAGATAGGGAGTTATTTAGATTTGTCAAGTTCTGTATGTCTTAGTCACCTATCTCCCGAGGAGTTGCACTTATCAAACAACAACATTTATATATATTCCTAAGCAAGCCGACAAGGCTGCCACGATATACAAAATACCAAACATACACACATATGCAAGCCGACAAGGCTGCCATTACGAATGGGTACGCCCCAAACTTAAGTCAAAACATAAAACGCATCAACAACTGTAAACAGACCCACACCGATGTTCACAGACTTCTAAGAGTAACGACCGTATTATATGGCGGGACAGGGCCCCGCCATACCCAAATAAACACATACGGACACAACATAAGGAGGTTATACCACAAGCTAGCTCCGGAACAAAGGAGCAGTCCAAAATAGCTGAAGGATGATCTAAGCTGGCGGATCTCCAAAGCGAGCGTCTGTACCTGCGGGCATGAACGCAGCCCCCCGAAGGAAGGGGGTCAGTACGGAATATGTACTAAATATGTAAAGCTTGAAACATAGTATAGACTTATATTGAGACACGGTACATAGGATGCATTGCAACAACAGAATTTCATAAAACTTGCCTTTGAACATATTTCATCTGTATCATTCTCATATCATTGCTATTATAGAGTTTTGTAGTCAAAGCTGCATAATCATTCTGTATAAAACATACATGACGTGTCCCGGCCCTTTTTATGAGGGACTCGGTAATTTAAAATCATAGCATCATAACATAAACATAGACGTGTCCCGGCCCTTTCCTGAGGGACTCGGTAATAAGGAATATGCCCTCCTGGCCACCATCATCTCCATATCATCATATCATCATATCATCACATCATATATATATACATAACGTGTCCCGGCCCTCTAGTGAGGGGCTCGGTGATTAATATAATAAATGTGCGCACGAAAACGTACCCTGGCCCGGGACTCAGTGAAGGATATAGCGGTAAGCACGAGCAGAATAATAAGCAACCACATATATGCAAATCATCTTTTTAGACTCAAGGGATAAGCAACTAACCCGCTCTAAGTGTCAAAATAATGTTCACCTTCAGTTCATTTCAAGTCTCATAACAAACTATTACAAGAAACGTTTTAGACTTCATGTACATATGTCACTTTAATATGGTATAGCTTTTGGAAGTCAAGTATGTCTTTAGTTGTGCAATTCTTTAAGTATAGGAACTTTCATGCATCGTTCATTAGTCACTCATACTGTAGGTACATGACAATAACATTAGTGAAATATAGAATCATAAGCCATACATGAACTAGAGAATAGAATTTACCCCAAAATTCATATCGTTTCATTCTTACGTCTAGGACATGCCAAAAGAAAGAAGGAATAGGCTTTACATACCTTTTGCGTTTAGTTGTATTCTAACTTGTACTTGCTGCCCAACAATACTTATCCTATATCAAGATGTGAAGAAATACAATTAGTCTACAAGGGCATTCAACACGTATTGTGACATTCACAACTCCTTTCTAACAATTAAACGACGTTTCGTTCGCATTTAACCCAACTAGCGTTACAAGCTAACATGGCTAGTCGTTCTTTCATATATTGATCAAAACTTGTTTAAGCATGACTTAGGGAACTTGGGCAGTCCCTACACCACCCAAAATAGTCTCATACACACGGCAACCCAACACACACATCATTTCCATTCTTACTTAGCAATTTTCCAGTTTTAACTTGCAACAACACAACACTTTTCATGACTTTACTTTCATGAAATCTTGGAACTGTTTTAGCATCATCTTCACTCTTACAACAGCCCACAATCAGTTCAGTTTTAACTTGAATCATGGCATTTTACATTCACTACACGTTTGCAACAAAAACCAACATTCAACACACACAATTTCACTTCTAATCCCTAAAACTGTCCACGGTTTTTGGACTGCCCTTACCCCTCAACATAATTCGTTTCTTGAACACCTTAATTTACATATTCAACATGCATACAATACACTACAATGTCCACAACAACAACAATCAAATTATAGCCCAAAACAGTCCATGAATTCGTCCAAAACAGCCCCCTACCCGGTTTCATCACAACTACTCCAACTTCATGATTTTCATTCGTTTATCCAACTACAATGCATTCAATTCATTTCCAATACATGTTCAACAAGATTAAGCATGACTTCATCAGAATCTTCAACACATGATTCATTTTAAATTCGAGCAAAAACAGTCCAATAGCCAACATGCAACATCACAACCAAACTCCTACAATCTTTGTTCATTTACATATGTTGATACATATTCAATTCACCAACAATACATGCACAATGAAATCAGTCATGAACTCACCTCACACACGGCTCAATCCCTACTTCAACTACAACCACAATCCAACAACAACATGCATGAACTATACATTCAAATCATCATGCAACACAAGAACAACAAACATTCTTACCTTTCAATCTTGACACTTCAATCGGCTAGCCTTCACTTTCACTACTTGAATTTTAACACTTGTTCTTGCTATATCAATGGATGCTACATGTTAACACACCTTCCATGGAGTTGGATTGCTTAGGAAAAATTGAATTTTTTGGAGAAGTTGGCACCTTCACTCTCGGCTAGCTCTAGCCGAGAGACTCTCTCTCTCTATCACTATATTTCTTGACTTGTTGATGTTGGAATGAGTTTGTTAGTGCTATGGAATCAGATTTTTGTTTTGTATATGTTCCCTCCATGACTTGGCCATGTGCCTTACATTATTTTGGGTCAATAACCATTGACTATTCCACTCAAGCTACACGGCTAGCTTTGTCCATTTAATGGACTGATTTTTGGTCTTTCCAATCCCACTTATTTATCCAATTATGGTTAGTTTAATACCAATTTTCCATTACTTGTTTAATGCCACACGAGAATTGTGAATAAATTGTGACTCGACGCGAAATCGGAAGTTAAAATCTCTACTTCATATCTTAAGATAGTCTTGCCTTTAACTTGTCGCGCTTATTTTAAAACCTCCCGACGTATGAAAATACAGGACATAACATCCTCCCCCCCTTTAGAACATTCGTCCTCGAATGTCGATTTTATCCCGTTAGGTTCTACAAGGGTTTTGGGAAGGGTTTTCCTTATTGCTAACATATAAATTGAGCAGACAAGTTAACACAATCAAGTAAGGGAGTTTAAATTACCTGTAGATGTCGAAAACAAGTGAGGATATTTCTTTTTCATCTCCTCTTCAGCCTCCCAAGTCATCTCCTCCCTATTATTGTTCCGCCACAACACTTTAACCGACGCCACATCTTTTGTTCGTAACCTCCTGATTTGTCGATCACGTATGGCAATAGGTTGCTCTTCATATGATAGCTCCTCTGTTACCTGAATATCACCTGTAGGGAACACCCTGGAAGGATCGCCTATATACATCCGAAGCATGGACATATGGAAGACCGGATGTACTGCTGCCAAATCCGCTGGCAGGGCTAACTCGTAAGCAACTTGGCCTACCTTACGAATGACCTGATAAGGTCCAATGTACCTTGGGCTCAACTTCCCTTTCTTGCCGAACCTCATAACACCCTTCATGGGTGACACTTTCAAGAACACCCAATCGCCAACCTGAAATTCCAAGTGTCGACGTTGATTATCCGCATACGCCTTCTGCCGACTCTGAGCTGCCAGTAACCTTTCCTGAATAAGTTTCACCTTATCGGCAGCCTGCTGAACCATATCTGGGCCTATCAGCTTAGCCTCGCCAACATCAAACCAGCCTATAGGGGATCTGCATTTCCTGCCATACAGGGCTTCGTACGGCGCCATCTGAATGCTAGAGTGGTAACTGTTATTGTAAGCAAACTCGATAAGCAGCAAGTGATCCTCCCAGCTGCCTTTGAAATCAACAACATAAGCTCTCAACATATCTTGTAGTGTCTGGATGGTACGCTCAGCCTGCCCGTCAGTCTGAGGATGAAATGCGGTGCTGAGACTCACCTGTGTCCCCAATCCCTCCTGGAAGGATCTCCAGAAGTTAGCTGTAAACTGGGCCCCTCTATCTGAGATAATAGCTGTGGGAACTCCATGAAGTCTCACTATCTCCTTAAGATACAATCGGGCATAATCCTCAGCTGAGTACGTAGTCCTGACTGGAAGGAAGTGGGCTGATTTTGTCAGTCTATCAACAATAACCCAGACAGAGTCATTCTTCCGTGGAGTGCGAGGGAAACCTGTGACGAAGTCCATATTAATTACTTCCCATTTCCAGGTTGGAATTTCCATCTCCTGCAATAGCCCTCCGGGCTTCTGGTCCTCTATCTTGACCTGCTGACAATTTGGACACTGGGCCACAAATTCTGCTATGTCCTTTTTCATGCCGTTCCACCAGTACAAACACCTAAGATCATGATACATTTTTGTCGATCCCGGGTGAATAGAATAACGAGCATAGTGTGCTTCCCCCATTACCTGCTGCCGCAACCCTGCAACCTCAGGTACACATAATCTGTCTCTATATCGTAGTACTCCATCGGCTGACATCTTAAATGGGGTCTCATCCTTCTGAAGTGCTGTATCTCTATAATGTACCAGAACAGGATCCTCATATTGCCGTCTCTTTACCTCTTCTACAATAAAGGACTCAGCAACACCTCGTACAATAATGCTACCATTATCAGCATCAGCCAAACGAACTCCAAGATTAGCTAGCTGATGGATCTCACGAACTATCTCCTTCTTTTCTGGTTGTACGCCGGCCAAACAAGCCATAGATTTACGGCTGAGTGCATCTGCTACCACATTAGCCTTTCCTGGGTGATATAGAATATCAACATCATAATCCTTCAGCAACTCTAACCATCTCCTCTGTCGCAAATTCAGTTCCTTCTGCTTAAAAATATACTGGAGACTCTTATGATCTGTATAAATATTAACATGCACGCCATACAGATAATGTCTCCATATCTTCAAAGCATGTATCACTGCTGCCAACTCCAGGTCATGTGTAGGATAATTTCTCTCATGTTTCCTGAGTTGTTGGGAGGCATAGGCTATAACTCTGCCGTGCTGCATCAACACGCAACCCAACCCAACACCGGAAGCATCACAATAAACAACATAGCCATCTGGCCCCTCAGGAAGAGTTAGAACAGGAGTTGTAGTCAACTTATCTTTCAATAATTGAAAACTCCGTTCACAAGCATCGGTCCACTGGAATTTGGCTGCCTTCTGTGTTAGCCTTGTTAAAGGCGCTGAAATAGAGGCAAACTTTTCTACAAATCTCCTGTAATACCCTGCCAGCCCCAGAAAACTACGTACCTCAGTAGGCGTCGTAGGTCTAGGCCAAGTTTTGACGGCCTCAATTTTCTGCGAATCTACCCGAATACCATCTGCTCCAACTATATGCCCCAGAAATGCTACAGAAGTCAACCAGAATTCACATTTAGAGAACTTAGCATATAACTTCTGGAGCTGGAGTACCCTGAGTACTGTCCTCAAATGCTCTGCATGCTCTTCTTCCGATCGTGAATAGATCAGAATATCATCAATGAATACAATCACGAACAAGTCAAGGAATGGCTAAAACACCCTGTTCATCAAGTCCATGAACACTGCTGGAGCATTGGTCAGCCCAAAAGACATCACTCTAAACTCGTAATGTCCATATCGAGTCCTGAATGCAGTCTTCGGAATATCTGTCTCCCTTACCCGCACCTGGTGATAACCTGACCGCAAGTCTATCTTTGAGAAGCATTTAGCACCCTGCAACTGATCAAATAAATCATCAATCCTGGGGAGGGGATATCTGTTCTTTATCGTGATTTTGTTCAGCTGCCCATAATCAATGCACATTCGCAGCGACCCATCTTTCTTCCGTACAAATAATACTGGTGCTCCCCAAGGTGATGTACTGGGCCTGATGAAACCCTTTTCCAGCAAATCTCTCAGTTGCTCCTTCAATTCTTTCAACTCTGCAGGTGCCATTCTGTAAGGAGGAATAGATATAGGTTGAGTGTCTGGCAATACATCTATAGTGAACTCTATCTCACGTTCAGGAGGAAGGCCTGGAAGTTCACCTGGAAATACACCAGGAAATTCATTAACCACCGGGACAGATTGTAGAGTCGGTGATTCTGCTTTCAAGTCATGCACACGAACCAGGTGATAAATATAGCCTTTTCTAACCATCTTCCTTGCCTTGAGGTATGAAATAAACTTACCCCTCGGCGATGCTGTGTTCCCCCTCCACTCTATAATTGGTTCCCCTGGAAACTGAAACCGAACTAATTTGCCTCGGCAATCAACGTTAGCATAGCAGGAAGCTAACCAATCCATCCCCATAATAACATCGAACTCAGTCATAGCTAACTCTATCAAATCTGCCCTGGTACAGCGATTACATATGACTACCAAACAATCTTTATATACTAGCTCTACCAAGACAAAATCCCCTACTGGTGTAGCTACCTCAAATGGTTCTATAGGTTCAGATTTTATCCCAATTTTACTAGCAACAAAAGGGGAAATATATGATAATGTGGAACCGGGGTCTAGCAATGCGTATACATCTCGGGAGAAAATCGATAATGTACCTGTGACCACATTTGGCGACGCTTCCTGATCCTGTCTGCTGGCTAAAGCATATAAGCGGTTGGAAGGACCGCCAGAACTAGAAGCCCCTCCACGGCCTCTGCCACGGCCTGCTGGTGTCGGAATACCTTGCCCCATAGGGCGCATAGCAACTGAAGAAGAAGAAGAAGAACCCGCAACTGATCCCATAGGCTGAGCTGGCCCACCTGCCCCACCCCCAAATCGACATTCCCTCATAGTATGGCCCTGACGGCCGCAAGAAAAGCAAGCACCAGTAATAAGACGACATTCCCCTGGATGACGTCTGCCACATCGAGGACATGGGGGTACAGGTGGTCTCATCTGGCCCGAATTCCTGTGCGTCTGGAACCCTGAAGTCACGGAGCTTTGACCAGCTCCCGAATACCCCGTGCTATCAAACCTTCTACCAGTAAATCGTGAAGGTGCACTCCATGCCGGCTGGGAAGGATATCGACTATACTGCTGTTGGGGTTGCCCGCCCCGAAAGTCACCAGAATGATACCCAGCTGATCTAGCTCTCTTATGTTGACCCCTGTCCTGCTCCCTATCAAATTGACGCCCTCTCTGTCGACCCTCAACTCCCTGGGCATATGCCTGCACTCGAGCGATATTTATACCGGGCTGAGATGCCATTGCCATGCAGCTATCAATCAAATAATTATCCAAGCCCATTACATAACGATGCACCCTATCTGCCATGTCAGCTACCATAGCGGGCGCGTACCTAGCCAGCGAATCAAACTCGATGCTATAGTCCCGAACACTTCTACCATTCTGCCTCAGGTGTATAAATCTGTCAACTCTGGCTCGCCTCATCTCTGGAGGCAGAAAATGACCCAGAAAAGCCTCTACGAACTCGTCCCATACTGCTGGTGGAGCATCCTCACCCCTGGACAACTCCCAGGACTCATACCAATTAACTGCCACATCCCGCAACTGATAGGAAGCCAATTCGACCGACTCAGTCTCGGAAGATTTAGTCACCCGCAACGTACGCAGCATCTGTCGAATAAACTCCTGTGGATCCTCTGCGGGCTTTGACCCATAGAACTCTGGGGGTTTACAAGTCAGAAAATCGCGAACCCTCAAACTGTCGCGTCTATCCGCATCATCACCTCCTAACCCACGTCTGCGAGCCTGTCCTGATACCAACCTAGTCAATAACTGTACTGCTTCACGCATAGCCCCATCCTCTGCCCCTGGCTGGGGAGCTGGAGGCTCGGTTGCTGGAGCCGCAGGAGCTGGTGGTAAGTCTGTCTCCTGACCTGCAGCTGCTGCTGCCCTAGGCTCCTCTGATAGTGATGGTGTAGCGGAGCTCGCTGACTGAATTCTAATCCCAGACACATATTGGGAATAAGCTCTAGTGACTCTCCGGGTCCCACTGGTCTCCCCAACTACCGCTTTGCCCTTCTGGGCGGCTGTCGCCTTCTTTGGAGGCATCGCTGAAAACATAGCAATCTGTTAGGGAAAAATTTATCCTGATAATACAGCTCTATCGCACGATCTAGAATGAGAAGAAAAGATGACATCCTAAATGTCCTGTAGCTTCCTGTTTATAAACGTGGTGCACAACACATCGATAAACAAGACTCTACTAGACACAGTCTGTGGACACTCCGAGGATTTAACCGCTCTGATACCACTTTGGTCCCGACCCAACCCCGTAGGCCGTGACTCGTGCCCGAATTGGGCACTCATATTATATGTTAACTATAGTCATTTACAATTTGCATGTTATGATCTCGTTTGTATATAAAAAGATAGGGAGTTATTTAGATTTGTCAAGTTCTGTATGTCTTAGTCACCTATCTCCCGAGGAGTTGCGCTTATCAAACAACAACATTTATATATATTCCTAAGCAAGCCGACAAGGCTGCCACGATATACAAAATACCAAACATACACACATATGCAAGCCGACAAGGCTGCCATTACGAATGGGTACGCCCCAAACTTAAGTCAAAACATAAAACGCATCAACAACTGTAAACAGACCCACACCGATGTCCACAGACTTCTAAGAGTAACGACCGTATTATGTGGCGGGACAGGGCCCCGCCGTACCCAAATAAACACATACGGAGACAACATAAAGAGGTTATAGCACAAGCTAGCTCCGGAACAAAGGAGCAGTCCAAAATAGCTGAAGGATGATCTAAGCTGGCGGATCTCCAAAGCGAGCGTCTGTACCTGCGGGCATGAACGCAGCCCCCCGAAGGAAGGGGGTCAGTACGGAATATGTACTGAATATGTAATGCTTGAAACATAGTATAGACTTATATTGAGACACGGTACATAGGATGCATTGCAACAACAGAATTTCATAAAACTTGCCTTTGAACATATTTCATCTGTATCATTCTCATATCATTGCTATTATAGAGTTTTGTAGTCAAAGCTGCATAATCATTCTGTATAAAACATACATGACGTGTCCCGGCCCTTTTTATGAGGGACTCGGTAATTTAAAATCATAGCATCATAACATAAACATAGACGTGTCCCGGCCCTTTCCTGAGGGACTCGGTAATAAGGAATATGCCCTCCTGGCCACCATCATCTCCATATCATCATATCATCATATAATCACATCACATATATATACATAACGTGTCCCGGCCCTCTAGTGAGGGGCTCGGTGATTAATATAATAAATGTGCGCACGAAAACGTACCCTGGCCCGGGACTCAGTGAAGGATATAGCGGTAAGCACGAGCAGAATAATAAGCAACCACATATATGCAAATCATCTTTTTAGACTCAAGGGATAAGCAACTAACCCGCTCTAAGTGTCAAAATAATGTTCACCTTCATTTCATTTCAAGTCTCATAACAAACTATTACAAGAAACGTTTTAGACTTCATGTACATATGTCACTTTAATATGGTATAGCTTTTGGAAGTCAAGTATGTCTTTAGTTGTGCAATTCTTTAAGTATAGGAACTTTCATGCATCGTTCATTAGTCACTCATACTGTAGGTACATGACAATAACATTAGTGAAATATAGATTCATAAGCCATACATGAACTAGAGAATAGAATTTACCCCAAACTTCATATGGTTTCATTCTTACGTCTAGGACATGCCAAAAGAAAGAAGGAATAGGCTTTACATACCTTTTGCGTTTAGTTGTATTCTAACTTGTACTTGCTGCCCAACAATACTTATCCTATATCAAGATGTGAAGAACTACAATTAGTCTACAAGGGCATTCAACACGTATTGTGACATTCACAACTCCTTTCTAACAATTAAACGACGTTTCGTTCGCATTTAAGCCAACTAGCGTTACAAGCTAACATGGCTAGTCGTTCTTTCATATATTGATCAAAACTTGTTTAAGCATGACTTAGGGAACTTGGGCAGTCCCTACACCACCCAAAATAGTTTCATACACACGGCAACCCAACACACACATCATTTCCATTCTTACTTAGCAATTTTCCAGTTTTAACTTGCAACAACACAACACTTTTCATGACTTTACTTTCATGAAATCTTGGAACTGTTTTAGCATCATCTTCACTCTTACAACAGCCCACAATCAGTTCAGTTTTAACTTGAATCATGGCATTTTACATTCACTACACGTTTGCAACAAAAACCAACATTCAACACACACAATTTCACTTCTAATCCCTAAAACTGTCCACGGTTTTTGGACTGCCCTTACCCCTCAACATAATTCGTTTCTTGAACACCTTAATTTACATATTCAACATGCATACAATACACTACAATGTCCACAACAACAACAATCAAATTATAGCCCAAAACAGTCCATGAATTCGTCCAAAACAGCCCCCTACCCGGTTTCATCACAACTACTCCAACTTCATGATTTTCATTCGTTTATCCAACTACAATGCATTCAATTCATTTCCAATACATGTTCAACAAGATTAAGCATGACTTCATCAGAATCTTCAACACATGATTCATTTTAAATTCGAGCAAAAACAGTCCAATAGCCAACATGCAACATCACAACCAAACTCCTACAATCTTTGTTCATTTACATATGTTGATACATATTCAATTCACCAACAATACATGCACAATGAAATCAGTCATGAACTCACCTCACACACGGCTCACTCGCTACTTAAACTACAACCACAATCCAACAACAACATGCATGAACTATACATTCAAATCATCATGCAACACAAGAACAACAAACATTCTTACCTTTCAATCTTGACACTTCAATCGGCTAGCCTTCACTTTCACTACTTGAATTTTAACACTTGTTCTTGCTATATCAATGGATGCTCCATGTTAACACACCTTCCATGGAGTTGGATTGCTTAGGAAAAACTGAATTTTTTTGGAGAAGTTGGCACCTTCACTCTCGGCTAGCTCTAGCCGAGAGACTCTCTCTCTCTATCACTATATTTCTTGACTTGTTGATGTTGGAATGAGTTTGTTAGTGCTATGGAATCATATTTTTGTTTTGTGTATGTTCCCTCCATGACTTGGCCATGTGCCTTACATTATTTTGGGTCAATAACCATTGACTATTCCACTCAAGCTACACGGCTAGCTTTGTCCATTTAATGGACTGATTTTTGGTCTTTCCAATCCCACTTATTAATCCAATTATGGTTAGTTTAATACCAATTTTCCATTACTAGTTTAATGCCACACGAGAATTGTGAATAAATTGTGACTCGACGCGAAATCGGAAGTTAAAATCTCTACTTCATATCTTAAGATAGTCTTGCCTTTAACTTGTCGCACTTATTTTAAAACGTCCCGACGTATGAAAATACGGGACATAACACTTTCAATTGATATCGGGGCTCAACTATGGCTTTTTCCCTCAGTACTAATTCTATCTCGGTACTTTGGTTCAAACCATCTTACACCTTTCCTTAATGTGTCCAGAATATCGCAACCACATTGTTATTATTGAATCCTTACTTTTCCTATCAAGTATATATATATATATATATATATATTTTTTTTTTTTTTGCATACAAATATTCGTAGGTTGCATAACCTTCTTGTACAGCTCGTATAAAGTACATCCAATCTTAATCATAGTCTTTTCTTCTCCTGGTTCATTCTGCTTTGCATGTCTTATTTGTACAAAAATTCACTTGCTGTCTATCTTGTCATACTTCTTTCCTTTTCTTTATTCACCCCTTTGATTTTCTTGTATCCTACTATAGGAGATTTTCTACCCTTTCTCCTTTTGCTACTTATATGTCACCATATTATTAACGAACTACTCCATTGCCAACATCTTAGCCTCTAATTTGGTATAGCATTGCTATCCCTTATAATATCTCTTGTCATACTCTTTCTTTTCATAAGCATCTACTTTCTAATGTCATATTATCTAAGGTCTTTACAAATAATTCTCAGCACTGTCTCAGATACCATCCTGACTTCTACCCATTTATTGTTGGCTTCCAGATCTTACTAACTTGTCCCAACGAGGGATCTCACTTAAGGTTTTAAGCACTCATATTAAATATATTGTAGTGTCCATTGTTTCCATCTCACACTTGCATTTCTGTTATCCGCTTCCCCCCTTAAAGGTGTACTTATACCATTATCTATTTATATCCTGCTCTATGTTCTCCCTCCAATCTCAAATTCATCTGATCCCTTTTTCAATTCGCTTGGTATACTGTACCATATCTATGTCTTTCTTTATAATTTATAGCTTTGATTATCCACGTCGAAACCTTAGCAAAAATCATGAAGCGACGAGAGCCTTTCTATATATAGAGTACAAATCTCATCCGGTAATCTGTACTCGAGTAATGCGACCAGTGTAGCAACTCATCCAAGGCCACATTCCAATCATTCCAATCAATAATTAATTAGTACTTGTAGTCGTTCCAAATTCTCAATTAGGTAGCACCTATATTCTGATTATAAGTGTCCAAATCCTCTTGTAACATTATCTTTATCCCAACCTATATCATCTGTTTCCTTTAATAAATTTACAATACATCACTTGCTCCTCAAGCCTACCGTTCTTGATCCTTTAAGGATTCCACTATTTCCGAGGTGAGGTCGTGTACACGCAGTACTCCTTTATGCCTTATGTCCTTTCTCCCTTGTTGTGTGCCCAGTACCGACTTCTAACTCACTCAAGATCGTATCAGATTCATTTTAATGATAGCCTTATCTTATCACTTCGTCATCGTACTACACCTTTAAGTTCATAAATATATATTCCCCCTTCGTTCCATACTCGTACTCAATTAATTATGTCTATCTTAGGTGCTTCCTTTGGAATTCCCTTATCATTTCTCCCGCCTATGGCTATCTTTTATTCTGTGCACGGAGAATCTTATGCTACCTCTGTATCCTTCGGAAAACATCACTTGTGCATAACCCCTTTCTTATTTTCCAAGCGTATTCTGCCCATCCTTGTTTATTCTTGTCATACCAGTCATTTCTTAACACTCATTCTACGTCGTTGCTCATTTTTCTATAACTTGATCTTTCACAGTTCCGTTATTTGTAGTACTCGTGTCTTCGGCTACACATGTCGTGACCTATTACCACAGTGTTATCTCGCTTCCTTCTTATCTCCTTCTTTCAATTACTCCCCTTTTTGTTTGTACTCGTTATCATTTCCGTTATCATATAACCTTTACTCTGAACTTTCCCTACAAAACTTAATAAATCTTCCTTATTCGTTCTATAACTCGCTTTTCCATTTCACACTTACCTTTATATTCTAGTCACATAGATCACGTCATATCTTTTAATCGCTTCCTCACTAAACTCCATTCATCTTCATAATAATCCTTATTTTATTCACTTTATATCCTGTTCGTATTCAACCCCATAGTCAATCTTATCCTTTAATCCCTCACAAGCTGTCTTACCTCACAAGCTGTCTTATCAATATATTCCCATCCGTCACAATTCTTTTTCTTCGGTACTGTTGTCTTAATCATACTATTACTTCTTTTAACTATAAACTCGTCCTAATTTATCCCTGCTTATCAATTCAGTCGGTACCTCATATAACACCCTATTAAGATTTGCCAGCCTTTTCTAAATCATCTCTTATTATCATAGACCCTTCCAAATTGCCCTAGCATTTCCTTTTTACTATTTTGATATCGATCTCATAACTACTATTACCATCAATTCAACGATTAACTTATTTCTCGACTTTTGTCAACTCTTATCATTACCGTTGACACGACCTTTCAATACATATTACGAACTAATATCTCATTCCTTTTATACTTGTGGGAAAATTTTAACAGAGTTCCCTCTGTATTTCCTTACTATCCCAGAACCTGCACGCAGGAAATACCAACAATGCCTCACAGGGCCAACATATATATATATATATATACAGCATATCATATCATAGCCGCACATGGCTCCCAATATTAACAACAGTATGAAAATGATGGACTTACCTCGTATGTCTAATCCAAACTGCACCTGTTACCCTTTCCTGTTTACCTTCCCTTTCAATCTTTTACTTTACATTTCAATCGTACTTCAAATACGTTACCCGACATACATTCTTCGTACCGTTGCTTACCTGCGTGCTTTGAAACTTCCAATATCATCAGTCACTTTCTTCGGTCGATGCCGTTCTACTGCTGAAATCAAGGGTTAGTATAAGGAATTTCATTTCCTATGACTGGGCTCTATCGCACGATCTTGGATATGAAAGAAAGGTAACATCCTAAATGTCCTGTAGCTTCCTGTTTATAGACGTGGTGCACAACACATCCATAAACAAGACTCTACTAGACACGGTCTGTAGACACTCCGAGGAAGGACCGCTCTGATACCACTTTTGTCACGACCCAACCCCGTAGGCCGTGACTAGTGCCTGAGTTGGACACTCATATTGTCTGTTAACTATCGTCATTTACAATTACCATGTCATGATCTCATTTGTATATAAAAAAAAAATAGGGAGTATTTTAAATCTGTCAAAGTTTTGTGTGTCTTAGGCACCTATCTCCTGAGGAGTTGCACTTTTAAATAACCACATAGATATATATATTACTACGCAAGCCGACAAGGCTTCCACGATATACAAAATACCAATCATACATATATATGCAAGCCGACAAGGTTGCCAATACGAATGGGTACGCCCCAAACATAAGCAATAGACATAAAACGCATCAACAACTACAAACAGACCCACACCGATGTCCACAGACCTCTAAGAGTAATGACCGTATCATATGGCGGGACAGGGCCCCGCCGTACCCAAACAAACACATATGAATACAACATAAGGGAGTTATACCACAAGCTAGTCTCCGGAACAAGGGAGCAGTCCAAAATAGCTGAATAGGTATCCTAAGCTGGCGGATCTCCGAAACAAGCGTATGTACCTGCGGCCATGAACACAGCCCCCCGAAGAAAGGGGGTCAGTACGGAATATGTACTGAGCATGTAAAGCTTGAAACATAGTAATAGACTTATATTGAGACAAGGTATATAGGGCTCAGTGCAACAACCAGAATTTCATAAACCTTGCCTTTGAACATATTTCATCTGTGTCATTCTCATATCAATGTCATTATAGCGTTTTGTAATCAAAGCTGCATAATTATTATGTATATAACATATATAACGTATCCCGGCCCTTTAATGAAGGGCTCGGTATTTATAATCGTTCGCATTCAAACCAACTAGCGTTACAAGCTACCATTGCTAATCGTTCTTTCATATATTGATCAAAACTTGTTTAAGCATGACTTAGGGAACTTGGGCAGTCCATACACCATCCAAAACAGTTTCATACACACGGCTAATCAACACACATCGCATTTCCATTCTTACTTAGCAAATTTCCAGTTTTAACTTGCAACAACACAATACTTTTAATGACTTTACTTTCATGAATCTTGGAACTTTTTTAGCATCATTTTCATTCTTACAACAGCCCACAATCATTTCAGTTTTAACTTGAATCATGGCATTTTACATTCGCTAAACGTTTGCAACAAGAATCAACATTCAACACACACAATTTTTTACTTCTAACTTCCAAAAACTGTCCACGGTTTTGGACTGCCTTTACACCTCAATATAATTCATTTCTTTAACACCCCAATTCACATATTCAACATGCATACAATACACCACAATGTCCATGACAACAACAATCTAAATGTGACCCAAAACAGTCCCTAATTCTCCCTAAAACAGTCCCTACTACACGGCTACAACACCCTTCCACCATTTCATGATTTTCATCCGTTTATCCAACTACAATGCATTCAATCCATTTCCAATACATGTTCAACAAGATTAAGCATGACTTCATTAGAATCTTCAACACATGATTCATTTTAAATTCGAGCAAAAACAGTCCAATATCCAACATGCAACATCACAACCAAACTCCTACAATCTTTGTTCATTTACATATGTTGATACATATTCAATTCACCAACAATACATGCACAATGAAATCAGTCATGAACTCACCTCACACACGGCTCACTCCCTACTTCAACTACAACCACAATCCAACTACAACTTGCATGAACTATACATTCAAATCATCATGCAACACAAGAAACA
Source organism: Lycium barbarum (assembly GCF_019175385.1). Lineage (NCBI taxonomy): Eukaryota > Viridiplantae > Streptophyta > Magnoliopsida > Solanales > Solanaceae > Lycium > Lycium barbarum. Next base: position 94,786,940 of record NC_083341.1, read on the forward strand.
ACAAACATTCTTACCTTTCAATCTTGTGCTTCACTTGGCCGAAACTTCAATCTATTTGGGTGCTTCACTTTCTTGTTTCTCTTCAAAAACTAACACACCTTGTTATACACTAGATGAGGAGTAAATTTGATGGTGAAAAACTGGAATGTTTGGGCACAATTTCACCTCACTCTCTCGGCTAGCTCTTAGCCGAGAGCACCTCTCTCTACACTCTTCTTTCTCTAACTTTGGGTGTTGAAATGAATTGCTAAAGTGGAGTGAATCAGAATTTTGTGTCTATATGTCCCCCCTCCTTGACTTGGACATGTGGATCACACTAAATTGAGTCAAGATTCCTTGACCACAACCTTGAAAGGCACGGCCAAACATGGTCCAAAAGTGGACTGATTTTTGGTCTTTCCAATCCCACTTATTAATCCAATTATGGTTAGTTTAATCCCAATTTTCCATTAATAGTTTAATGCCACACGAAAATTGTGGATAAATTGTGACTCGACACGAAACCGGAAGTTAAAATCTCTACTTCATATCTTAAGATAGTCTTGCCTTTAACTTGTCGCGCTTATTTTAAAACGTCCCGACGTATGAAAATACGGGACATAACAATAATTAAAACCCGAGCCTATGGTACCGGGTAGAGTATATGATTATATATATGTATGTATGTATACGATTACGAAACGCGCGCACACCTCTGCAGATGGTACAGATAACCCTGAAGCCTTGGTAGGGCCAGGTATGTGTAACCATCAGCCTTTGTTAGCCAAGTATGTATGAAACACCGATTCTATGAGGTCGGGTATGCTATGTAAATGCTATGTATATGAAATGACTATGTATATAATATGAATATGAATATGATAAGACTATGTATAAGAATACGAATAAGGACATGTATACGAATATGAGCACAAGTATGGTACTAGTACTATTATGGAATACGGATGATGATGTAGGTGTACTAATACGTATAAAAAATGGAAAGTCCTACGAAAGGCAGGTAAGTACTATGACGATGATATTATTTTCTCCCCTCCTATGCTATTTCATATGTTGTTCATTATGCTTATATATCGATGTTGATCATGCTTTACATACTCAGTACATTCTTCGTACTGACGTCCTTTTGTTGTGGACGCTGCGTCATGCCCGCAGGTGCACAGGGAGACAGACTTGATCCATAGCTGCTTATTCAGAGATTACATAGCAGAGCTCTATTTCTTTCGGATCCGTAGCTTTTAGGTACTTATTCTTTTGTGTATGTAATTATGGGCATAGCGGGGTCCTGTCCCGCTCATGTGATATGTTATACTCTTCTTAGAGGCTCGTAGTCACGTGTATATGGTTAGATATGTCCGGCCTTGTCTGCCTATATTTTGTATGTCATTTTGTTGGCCTGGTCGGTCAATGTACATTATTGTGGCACAGATGCCTATGATGATTAAAGATGTTGTCGTCCAATGGGACTAGTTGATGAATGAATGGAAATTTATGTCTAACTACGTGGCTCACCTAGATGTAAGCATAAGAGTAAGATAAGAGGGTGCCCGAGTAGGCTAGCACCGGGTGCTCGTCGTGGCCCCCTACTCGGGTCGTGACAACAGTGGCAGAAAAGCGGGCTGAAATAGCACAGTCACCGGTAGTAGAAGAAAGTGAGTCCCACAATGCGGCTCAATCTCAGTCCTCCCAGACAGAGCCTATTACTGAGGAGTGTGAGGGAGCCTCAGCCCCAGCTCCAGCACCTCCGGCGCCTCCACCGGACGCTTCAGGCCAAGATGTGAAAGTGGCCATACATTTGCTTACTCAGTTAGTTGCGGCCGAGACTCAGAGGCAAAGTACAGGGCAAGGTGATAGGGCTGTTAGTGCAAGGACCCGTGATTTCATTACCTTAAACCCTCCGAAATTCTTTGGGTCAAAGCCGGAGGAGGACCCTCAGGATTTCATCGATGGTATGTTGAGGACGCTTCGATTGATACACGTTTCGGACTCTGAATCAGTGGAGTTAGCGTCGTATAGATTGAGAATGTGCATTGATTATCGGCAATTGAACAAGGTGACGATTAAGAATAAATATCCTCTTCCGAGGATTTATGATTTATTTGATCAATTGCAAGGTGCCAAATGGTTTTCAAAGGTTGATTTGAGGTCCGGGTATCACCAAGTGAGAGTTAGGGAGAAGGATATCCCTGAGACAGCCTTGAGAACAAGATATGGTCATTTTGAGTTTCGGATAATGTCATTTGGGCTAACTAATGCATCGGCAGTATTTATGGATCTGATGAATAATGTGTTCAGGCCTTTCGTGGATTTATTTGTGATCGTATTTATCGATGATATGTTGGTGTATTCTAGATCCGAGGCAGAACATGCGGATCATTTGCGTACTGTCCTCAGAGTTCTTCGAACTCGAGAGTTTTTTGCAAAGTTTTCCAAATTTGAGTTTTGGTTGAACTCAGTGGCATTTCTGGGGCATATTGTTGCAGCCGATGGCATTCGAGTGGATAGTCAAAAGATTGAGGCCGTGAAAATTTGGCCAAGGGCCACAACTCCTATGGAGGTTTGTAGCTTTCGGGGCTTAGCAGGTTCTATTTCTGCACCGCTCACAAAGTTGACCCAGAAATCGGCAAAGTTTCAATGGACAGACGCTTGTGAATGTAGCTTCCAAGAGTTGAAAGGTAGATTGACTTCTGCCCCAGTCTTGACACTTCTAGAGGGATTGGAATTATATGTTGTTTATTGCGATGCTTCTGGTGTTGGGTTAGGTTGTGTATTGATGCAACATGGTAAAGTGATTGCGTATGCTTCAAGGAAATTCCGGAAACATGAGCGGAATTATCCGACCCATGATCTAGAATTGGCCGCAGTGGTTCATGCGTTAAATATATAGAGACATTATTTATATGGTGTCCATGTGAATATTTACACAGATCATAAGAGTCTTTAGTACATCTTCAAGCAGAAAGAGTTGAATTTGCGGCAACGACGATGGTTGGAATAGCTAAAGGATTATGATGTCGATATTTTGTATCACCCTGGAAAGGAAAATGTTGTAGCTGATGCTCTTAGCCGCAGATCTATGGGAAGTTCATGTGATATACGACCAGAGAGAAGAGAAATGGCTCATGAGCTCTAAAAGTTAGCTAGCCTAGGAGTTCGAGTAATGGACTCAGGTAGCAAGGGAGCTACTATTAAGAATTCAGCAGTCTCGTCGCTAGTAGCAGAAGTGAAAGAGGGACAATACGAAGATTCCATGCTAATGCGGTACAGAGATACACTCCCTCAGAAAGAGGAGTACTCATTTGATATTTCAGGAGACGGAGTTCTCCGATACAGAGGTAGATTATGCGTTCCCGATGTGGCAGGTTTACACCACCAGATTTTGAGAGAAGCTCATTGTTCTCGTTATTCTGTTCACCCCGGTGCGACGAAAATGTATCATGATCTTAAGTCTATATATTGGTGGAATGGAATGAAGAAAGATGTAGCGGAATTCGTAGCTTAATGTCCCAATTGTCAACAACTGAAAATTGAGCACCAAAAGCCAGGTGGATTGTTGCAAGCTATAGAAATCCCAACTTGAAAATGGGAAGTAATTAACATGGACTTCATTTCAGGCTTACCCCGTTCTCGACGTAAGTATGATTCCATATGGGTGATTGTGGAAAGGCTTACAAAGGCAGCTCATTTCTTATCGTCCAGAACGATCTATGTGGCAGAAGATTATGCAAAACTTTATGTTAAAGAGATAGTGAGACTCCATGGTGTTCCGGTATCTATTATCTCCGATAGAGGGACTCAGTTTACAGCTAATTTTTGGAAGTCTTTCCAAGAAGGTCCAGGGACCCAAGTGAGCTTTAGCACGACATTTCATCCACACACGGATGGACTGGCCGAACGTACCATTCAGACTCTTGAAGATGTGTTACGGGCATGTATGATAGATTTTGGAGGTAATTGGGATGATCATTTGCCACTCATTGAATTTGCTTACAATAACAGTTATCATTCTAGCATCCAAATGGCACCGTATGAAGCTTTATATGGGCGAAAGTGTAGGTCCCCAATTGGGTGGTTCGAAACAGGAGAGGCCAGACTGATAGGGCCAGACTTCGTCCGGCAAGCCATAGAGAAAGTCAAGCTCATACAAGATCGGTTATTAGCAGCCCAAAGTCTTCAGAAGTCCTATGCGGGTAATCGCCGAAGATACTTAGAGTTCCAAGTGAAAGATTCGATATTTTTGAAAGTGTCACCGATGACAGGTGTAATGAGATTTGTCAAAAAGGAGAAGCTTAGTCTCCGGTACATTGGACCTTATGAGATTATGCGCAAAGTGGGAAAAGTGGCTTACCAGTTAGATATACTTCCGGATTTGGAGTCAGTTCACCCAGTTTTTAATATCTCAATGCTTCGAATATGTGTTGGAGATCCTACTAGGATCGTCCCAGTAAATGATGTGCTAGTGACAGAGAAATTGACTTACGAAGAGGTGCCCATTTCCATACTAGATAGGCAAGTACGGAGGCTTAGAAACAAAGAAGTGGACTCAGTTAAGGATTTATGGAGAAGTAGCAGATGAGAAGAAACGACATGGGAAGCGGAAGAAAGTATGCGATCCACATACCCTAATTTATTTCAGCCCTTGGGAGAGATTCAAGATGAAACATCAGCGATATGAGGTATGTGTGATTTCCTTTTCAAGCTTTTGGTCGTGTGTGGCCATAGATATGTTGATATTGTGATGTAGCCCTCTGAGGCGATGATATTTTGGGTTGTTGTGACAGGTTGGTAGTGCCATCTTATAGGGGAAACTCTGGCGAAATTTCTATAGAATCCCCGAAGACTTTAACATTCGAGGACGAATGTTCTTAAGGGGGGGAAAATGTTACACCTCGGAAAATCTTCTGTTGGTACGCAAGTGAATGATCTAGTGAGGAGTACGAGTATACGATATTTCCATAAGTAAGAAACAACGTTTGACGACCCTAAGTAAGATTCCGAAGGAAATTGCAATAAGAGATAGGTTATGCTCCACAAAGACTAACTATAGGTTTTGGAAATGTGAAAAGTTGCACGATTTCATTCTGGCCAGTTGCACGTAAAATGAAATATGCACCGTAAAGTGGTATACGACCCGTAAACTTCCATGTCGTATTTTGGCTTCCAAAACTTCAACTTTCTGCCAAATGAGCAAATGGTTAAATACGACCCAAAATACGGATCGTAAACCCCCGTAAACTGTGTCCGTAAGTCACCACGTCTCAGCCTGAGTTTCTGGTTCTGATATGATTAAACACGACCACGAAGGACGGTCCGTAAACTGGAATACGGACCGTAAACCATGTTTATTACCACTGTGCTGTTCATTTAAGATCAGATTTTGGGTTATTAAATAAGGGACCAAGTTTATTATTTCATTTCCACATTTCATCCCTTCTCTCTAAAACATCTCTCTACATTTATTCCACAAGATTTCAAGGATCGATAGACTGGGCCAACGTGCAAATCTGCAACTTTCACGTCTTCAGAACCTATAATTAGTCATTGTGGAGCGTAACCTATCTCTTATTCCCATTGCCTTTGAAATGTTACTTAGGGTCATCAAACGTCATTCCCTTCTTATTAAAACATCATATACTCGTATTCTTTGTTAGTCTATTCGTTGTACATTCACGGGCAAATTTCCGAGGTGTAACATTCTTCCCCCCTTTTGGAACATTCGTCCTTGAATGTTAAGTCATCGGGGATTCTAGAAATATTTCGCCAGAGTTTCCCATGTAATATGACACTACCATCCTGTCATCTCAACCCATAATATCATTGCCTCACAGGGCTACATCACAATATCGACATATCTATGGTCACACACGACCAAAAGCATGAAAAGTAAGCATATATATACCTTTTATCATTGGCGTTTCATCTTGAATCTCTCTTGGGGGTTGAAATAAATGTGGGTACGTGGATTTTATCATCTCTTCCGCCTCCCAAGTCATTTCGTCCCGATTATTGTTTTGCCACAAGACTTTAACTAAAGCTACCTCTTTATTTCGAAGACTTCGCACTTGCCTGTCTAGAATAGCAATAGGCACTTCTTCATAGGTTAGATTTTCACTTACTTGTACATCATCTATCAGGACAATCTTTGTTATATCCCGCATTTCATACATCCGGATAATTCAAGATAATTGCGAGAAGTTAAGGGCAAGGTTATGTTTTGATCTTGTTGAATATACAAGTTTCTTATGAACACTATTGATGTGGAAATATTAAGAAAGGCTAGGGGCGAAAAGGGAAATTCGCAAGATGGCTCCTAGAAAATATGGAGGAAGGCTAAGGGCAAATTTGGAATTTGGAAAATAAATTGTCATGAAGTGCAAGACAAAAAAAAACATTAGTCTTCAAATAAGAGGCCCAAGGGGCCGTCCAAGGTAAGTGGGCTTAGGCCCATATGGATTAATTATATATGTGTATAAGATGACTTAAAAGCCATATTTTCATCTTTGTCCCTTAGAAATTTCAAGAAGCTTGAAGAGAACAAAGGAGAGGCCTATTTGGCCATGGGGGAAAAACATTAAAGTCCAAAAATATTGATCAAAAAAAATATTTTCTTCTAGAAATCCCACCAATTGGAAGGTCCTCTTTAACATGGAGTAATTGTTGGGGCAAGAAAACCATTCATTCTTACAAGGAGCAATTTTAGCCAAGAAAGAAGATAAGTGGAAAAGGTAAGGTTTAATCCTCTTTTTATATGTTATGGATGATTTGTATGTGTTGTAGAGTGTATAAATGAATGAAATTCATGAAAATATGAGTGTTGGGTTGAAGCCGTGTGGATGGTTGTTTTGTGTAGAAGTGATGAATTAATTTTAGTTAGTATTTTAGTTGTTGTTGTTGTAAATTCTATGGTGCAAATGAAGGTTTAATGGTTCAAATTGGTATTGAAATTGTTGTGGCTTGTTGGTGAAGTTAGTGTGATTTGAATGTATTTATGGAGAATAATGTTGCTAGCATGTGAATTGTTGATGTAGTTCATGAATTTGAAAGAAGGAAACGTGTTGTTATTGTTCTTGTTGAATTTGGAAGGCTTCGGGTGAAGTAGTATGTTGGTTGGGTTGTTTTGAATATTGTGTGGATTGTTTGAAGTGTTCTTGAATCATGTTAGAATGATTTCGGATTAATACTTGAATGTGAAATCATTGATGTTAGCTTGACTATGTGTGGGTGAATTGAATATAAATGAAATGCCGTCGAATTGTGTAGAAAGGATTGCTAGTGTTAGAATGCATTTGAATTAATTGTTGAAGTTGGAGATATGATTGTTGATATTGTTGTTGATAATTTGGCCAAGTTGAATTCTCGGATTTGGCCGAGTTAGATTCTCGGGGATAGTGTATTTACAGGGGAGATGCTGCCAAAATTTCGGTAGATTGTAAGTGAATTTATTTGGAAGACTGTTACACCTCGGAAAATTTCTCGTTGGTACGCAAGTAAATGAACTAATGATGTGTGCGAGGAGTGCGAGTGTATAATGTTTCATGGGAAATGTATGTAAAGGGATGTGGATGATTAGAATGAAAAGTCGAGAAATGAGAAAAATTGAAAGTTGGCAAAACTGCCCAGTGGTCTTATAGTGCAAAATACGGACCGTAAAGTGCAATACGGTCCGTAAACTTGACGTCGTAAACTGGCATGTCCAACTTCAACTTTCTGCCAGCTGAGGAAATGGCTAAAATACGACCTGGTGGACGGACCGTAAAGTGATTTACGGCCCGTAAACCATGGTCGTAAATCACCATGCATGCAGGCCAAAGTTTCTGGTTCTGCTTAAGCTTAAAAACGACCGCGAGGGACGGTCCGTAAACTGAAATACGGACCGTAAACCTCCATGGACGACCACTGTTCACCCAGCACAAATTTTTCAATTCATTAAATATGAGGATCAAGACTTGTCTTATTTCATTTACAACATTACACCACATCTCTCTAGAACTTCTCTCTACATTTATTTTATGAGTTTTCAAGGATTATAAGTCATCCATAACATTAAGACAAGTAAATCAAGGATAAGGGAATCATCAAGGATCATCCAAGTCAAGAAATCCAAATGGAGAAAAACTAGGGTTTTGCTCAAAGAAGAGTATTATCAACAAAAGCTTGTTCCTACAACTTCTAAGGTAAGATTCATGATTTTTACAAGATGTTTGAGGTATTGGAGAATTAAAATACATGGATTGTAGAAAATGTGGTCAACTAGGTCATGAATGATGAATAGTGACATTTTGAGAAATAGTTTGAATTGAGTTATGAATGTTGTTGTGTTGTGATATGAATGTGTTATAAATGGTATTAAGATCATGAACTAAACACTTTAGACGAATGGACGAAGATGGGTGTTATAATCATGAATGTGGGAGAATTAGAGGCAAATTGAGGAATTCTAGATAACGTGGATAATGTGAATGACTAATGGCCATTGTTATGATATTAATGAATGTATAAATGCTAGCATTGGAAGGGAACGTGCAAGCATAGAATAGTTCGACGGAAAGGTATGTAAGGCTAACCCTTCTTTCATAAGGCATGGTTCTTGGCCAAATTCCTAAATTCCTCTATATGAGTATGTTGTCTTCACATGGTTGACATTCCGAGCTCATAAGCTCACGACCCTTGATATGTACTATGCTTATACTACGTTCCTCGCATGACGAGTTAAGTCTATAATGTAAATGTAACGATAATGATGAGGATAGTAATGATGATGAGAGTAAAACCAGACTAGAGATGCTTACGAGCTACGATATATGTGTATGTGTACCTATGAAGGGCTATAATAAGACCCCGAGCTTATGATGCCGGGTAAGACTATATGTATATGACTATGTATAAAGTATGTATACGATTACGAAATGCGCGCACACCTCTGCAGAGGGTACGGATAACCCTGATGCCTTGGTAGGGCCAGGTATGTATGACCTTGAGCCTTGGTTGGCCAAGTATGTATAAGACACCGATCCCATGAGGTCGGGTAGGCTATGTAAATGCTATGTATATGAAATGACTATGTATATAATATGAATATGAATATGAATGTGAAAAGACTATGTATAGGAATATGAATAGGGACATGTATACAAATATAAGCACAAGTACGGTACGAGTATTATTATGGGATACGAACGACGATGTATGCAAGTAAGCGACATGATGATGATATTACTGTATCCCCTCCTATGCTATCTTCATATGATATCTATTATGCTTCTATATTGATGTTGATCATGCTTTACATACTCAGTACATTCTTCGTACGAAAGTCCTTTTGTTTGTGGACGCTGCGTCATGCCCGCAGGTGCGCAGGGAGACAGATTTGATCCTTAGCTGCCTATTCAGAGATTTCATAGAGAGCTCCATTTACTTCGGAGCCATATCATTTGGGTACTCATTCTTGTGTGTATATAATTATAGGCATAGTGGGGTCCTGTCCCGCTAATGTGATATATTATACTCTTAGAGGCTCGTAGACATGTGTGTGTGTGGGTAGATGTGCTTGGCCTTGTCGGCCTATGTTTTGTATATCATTTTGTTGGCCACGTTGGCCCATGTATATTAATGTAGCATAAATGCCTATGATGATATAAATGTGCGGTTGTCCATATGGGACTAGTTGACGAATCAATGGAAATGCATGTATAATTATGTGGCTCACCTAGATGTAAGTATAACAGTAAGCTAAGAGGGTGGTCGGGTGGGTTAGCACCGGGTGCTCGTCGCGGCCCCGAGTCGGGTCGTGACAAAAGTGGTATCAGAGCCAGGTTCAGTCCTAGGATGTGTCTACGAGCCGTGTCTAGTAGAGTCTTGGTTATGGGTGTGTTGCGCGCCACACTTATAAACGAGAAGCTGCGGACATCTTAGGAATATATGACCTTCTTTCTTCATAAGAATCGTGCGATAGAGCTATGATGTAAGAAATTCTTTTTCCTAAATGGTGTGTTGTGTATTTCAGAGATGCCTAAAAAGAAAAAGGCTACAGCAGCCCAAAAGGGCAAGACGGTGGAAGAAAAGCGGGTTGAAAGAGCACCGCCACCGGTAGTAGAGGAAGATGAGTCCCAGAGTGCGGCTCAATCTCAGTCCTCCCAGACAGTGCCTATTACTGAGGAGCACGTGGGAGCCTCAGCCCCAGCTCCAGCTCCTCCACCGAATGCTTCGGGCCAAGACGTAAGAGAGGACATTAATTTGTTGACTCAGTTTGTTGCGGCCCAGACTCAGAGGCCAAGCGCAGGGCAAGGTGACAGGACTGTTAGTGCAAGGGCCCGTGACTTCATTGCTTTGAAACCCCCGGAATTCTTTGGGTCGAAACTGGAGGAGGATCCCCAGGACTTTATTGATGGTATGCTAAGGACGCTCCGGTTGATACATGCTTCAGACACCGAATCGGTGGAGCTAGCGTCATACAGATTGAGGGATGTTTCAATCCAGTGGTATACGGTTTGGATGGCTTCGCGGGGAGCCAATGCACCTCCGCCGGTATGGCAAGAGTTTGTCGATGCTTTTCTCCGTCACTACATGCCTCCAGAAGTTCGGCGAGCTAGGGCCGATAAATTCTTGAATCTGAGGCAAGGTAGCATGAGTTCTACAGAGTATAGTCTCCGCTTCAATTCCTTGGCTAGGTATGATTCGACCATGGTAGCGGATATGGGCGATCGGGTGCACCGGTTTGTGAAAGGCCTAGGGCCAAACTTGTTGGATAAATGTTTGACTGCGTCCCTTCAGGATGGCATGGATATTGCACGCATTCAGGCACATGCTCAGGAATTAGAGAAACACCTACAGCAGTGGAGAAATGAACGTGAGCAGGATGGGGGCCATAACAAGAGGGCCAGACCTTCGGGTTCGAGGAGCGAGTCCAGAGGCGGACACAGACACCAGTGTCCCAGCCATTCATGCTATTCTATGACCAGTACACCTCCACAGTTCATGGGACAAAGATTTGACAGATATACTCATTCCGAGCCGAGTCAGGGTTATTCGGGGTCTCAGTTTAGAGGTGATTCAGGCCAGCCAAGGCCACCTGTACCACGATGTTCTCAGTGTGGAAAGTTGCATTGGGGTCAGTGCCGATCAGGTTCACACGCTTGCTATTCATGTGGTCGGCCAGGCCATATTATGCGTGAATTCCCCTCAGTACATGGTAGAGGTAGGACCCAGCCATCAGGGTCGGCAGCCGGATCTTCGGCATCTGTACGCCCTACGGGGCCAGGTTCACATGCGCCAGTCGGCCATGGTAGAGGTAGAGGCAGAGGCAGAGCTCCTAGTACTAGCGGTCCTCAGCACCGTATTTATGCTTTGGCTGGACGCCAAGATCTTGAGTCTTCTCCTGATGTGGTCACACGTATATTAACGGTATTCTCTCATGATGTATATGTTTTGATTGATCCGGACTCCACATTATCATATGTTACTCCATATATTGCGGGTCGATTTATAATTGAGCCGAAGTCTATCAAACCTTTTGAGGTGTCTACACCCGTGGGTGACTCGGTAATAGCTAGCCGAGTATATAGGAATTGTGTGATTGGGATTTGTGATCGTCGTACCATGATTGATTTGCATGAGCTAGAAATGGTAGATTTTGACGTTATTATGGGCATGGATTGGTTGGTTTCTTGTTATGCCAATGTTGATTGCCGAATGAAGATGGTTCGTTTCCAGTTTCCGGGAGAACCAGTCTTAGAATGGAAAGGGAATGCGGCATCACCAAAAGGTAGGTTTATTTCCTATCTAAAGGCAAGGAAGATGATCATGAAAGGGTCTATTTATCACCTAGTGCGAGTTCAAGATGTAGAAGCTGAGTCGCCGACTCTTCAGTCAGTTCCGGTAGTGAACGAATTTCCGGATGTGTTCCCGGAAGAGGTTCCAGGCCTTCCTCCCGAGCGAGAGATAGATTTTGCGATTGATGTGTTGCCATACACTAAACCCATATCTATTCCTCCCTATAGGATGGCACCCGCAGAGTTGAAAGAGTTGAAGGAGCAATTAAAAGACCTGCTTGAAAAAGGCTTCATTAGGCCTAGTTCATCCCCATGGGGAGCACCCATATTGTTCGTCCGGAAGAAGGATGGCTCTTTGAGAATGTGCATTGATTATCGGCAATTGAATAAAGTGACAATTAAGAACAAGTATCCCCTCCCGAGGAGTGTTGATTTATATTATCAATTGCAAGGTGCCAAATGGTTTTTAAAGATTGATTTGAGGTCTGGGTATCACCAAGTAAGAGTTAAGGAGAAAGATATCCCTAAGACAGCTTTCAGAACAAGATATGGCCATTTCGAGTTCCGAGTAATGTCGTTTGGGCTAACTAATGCACTGGCAGTGTTTATGGACTTAATGAACAATGTATTCAGGCCTTTTCTGGATTTATTCGTGATTATATTCATCGATGATATCCTAGTGCATTTCTGGGCCACATTGTTGCAACTGATGGTATTCGAGTGGATAGCCAAAAGATTGAGGCCGTGAAGACCTGGCCAAGGCCCACGACCCCTTCGGAGGTTCGTAGCATTTTGGGCTTAGCCAGTTATTACAGAAGATTTGGTGAGGGTTTCTCTTCGATTTCTGCACCGCTTACCAAGTTGACTCAGAAGTCAGCTAAGTTTCAATGGACAGATGCTTGCGTGCTTAGTTTCCATGAGTTGAAAGACCGACTGACTTCAGCCCCAGTCTTGACACTTCCAGAGGGATTTGAAGGATATGTTATTTATTGTGATGCTTCAGGCGTCGGGCTAGGCTGTGTATTGATGCAAAATGGTAAGGTGATTGCGTATGCTTCTAGACAATTACGGAAACATGAGCAGAATTATCCTACCCATGACTTCGAATTGGCTGCGGTGGTCCATGCTTTAAAGATATGGAGACAATACTTATATGGTGTCCACGTGGATATTTATACAGATCATAAGAGTCTCCAGTACATCTTCAAGCAGAAAGAGTTGAATTTTCGGCAACGACGATGGCTAGAGTTGCTAAAAGACTATGATGTTGAAATCCTATACCACCCCGGAAAGGCAAATATTGTGGCTGATGCTCTTAGCCGTAGGTCGATGGAATGTCTAAGTGATGTTCGACCAGAAAAGAAAGAGATGGCCCGTGATCTTCAGCAGTTAGCCAGCCTAGGAGTCCGACTGGTGGACTCAGGTAGCAGCAGAGCTACTATTCAGAATTCAGCAGTTTCATCGATAGTAGCGGAAGTAAAAGAGCGACAATATGAGGATCCCATGCTAATACAGTATAGAGATACACTCCCTCAGAAGGAGGAGTCATCATTTGAAATTTCGAAAGACGGAGTTCTCCGATGTCGAGGCAGGTTATGTGTTTCCGATGTGGCAGGTCTACGCCATCAGATTTTGAGAGAAGCTCATTGTTCTCGTTACTCCGTTCACCCCGAAGTGACGAAAATGTATCATGATCTTAAGACTATATACTGGTGGAATGGGATGAAGAAAGACGTAGCAAAATTCGTAGCTCAGTGTCCTAATTGCCAACAAGTGAAGATAGAACACCAAAAGCCGGGTGGCTTATGGCAAGCTATAGAAATCCCAACTTGGAAGTGGGAAGTGATTAATATGGATTTCATTACAGGGTTACCCCGTTCACGACGTAAGTATGATTCCATATGGGTGATTGTGGATAGACTCACAAAGTCAGCTCATTTCTTACCGGTCAGGACGACCTATGCGGCAGAAGATTTTGCCAAGCTTTATCTTAAAGAGATAGTGAGACTCCATGGTGTTCCGGTATCTGTTATTTCCGATAGAGGAACTCAGTTTACAGCCAAGTTTTGGGGGTCTTTCCAAGAAGGTTTAGGGACCCAAGTGCGCCTTAGCACGACATTTCACCCCCAGACTGATGGGCAAGCTGAACGTACTATTCAGACTCTTGAAGATATGTTACGGGCATGTATGATAGATTTTGGAGGAAATTGGGATGACCATTTGCCACTCATTGAGTTTACTTACAATAACAGTTACCATTCTAGCATTCAAATGGCACCGTATGAAGCTCTATATGGGCGAAAGTGTAGATCCCCAATTGGGTGGTTTGAAACTGGAGAAGCTAAGTTGATAGGGCCAGACTTGGTCCAGCAAGCAATAGAGAAAGTTAAGCTTCTACAAGATCGGTTGCTAGCGGCTCAAAGTCGTCAGAAGTCCTATGCGGATAATCGTCGAACAGACTTAGAGTTCGAAGTGAAAGATTGGGTATTCTTGAAAGTGTCGCCGATGAAGGGCGTGATGAGATTTGGCAAAAAGGGGAACCTCAGTCCCCGGTATATTGGGCCATACGAAATTGTGCGCAAAATAGGCAAAGTGGCCTATGAGCTAGATCTACCTCCAGATTTGGAGTCAGTCCATCCAGTATTTCAGGTCTCGATGCTTCGGAAGTGTGTTGGAGATCCTACGAGATCCAAGTGAATGATATTCAAGTGACAGAAAAGTTAACTTATGATGAAATTCCCATTGCCATATTAGATAGGCAAGTACGGAGGCTTAGAAACAAAGAAGTGGCCTCAATTAAAGTTCTGTGGAGAAATAACAATCGAGAGGAAATGACATGGGAAGCAGAAGAGAATATGCGATCCAAATACCCACATTTATTTCAGCCCTTGGAAGAAGTCCAAGATGAGACGTCAAAATCATAAGGTATGCATGTTTTCCCTTCTATACATTCAGGTTGTGTGTGGCCAAATTTCTAGTGCTGTTGTATTATTGCCCTGTGAGTCATTGTTATTGTGGGCAGTTGTGACAAGGTGGTAGTGCCACATTATAGAGGAAACTCTGGCGAAATTTTTATAGAATTCCCCAAGCATTTAACATTCGAGGACGAATGTTCCTAAGGGGGGTAGAATGTTACACCTCGGAAAATTTCTCGTTGGTACGCAAGTAAATGAACTAATGATGTGTGCGAGGAGTGCGAGTGTATAATGTTTCATGGGAAATGTATGTAAAGGGATGTGGATGATTAGAATGAAAAGTCGAGAAATGAGAAAAATTGAAAGTTGGCAAAACTGCCCAGTGGTCGTATAGTGCAAAATACGGACCGTAAAGTGCAATACGGTCCGTAAACTTGACGTCGTAAACTGGCATGTCCAACTTCAACATTCTGCCAGCTGAGGAAATGGCTAAAATACGACCTGGTGGACGGACCGTAAAGTCATTTACGGCCCGTAAACCATGGTCGTAAATCACCATGCATGCAGGCCAAAGTTTCTGGTTCTGCTTAAGCTTAAAAATGACCACGAGGGACGGTCCGTAAACTGAAATACGGACTGTAAACCTCCATGGACGACCACTATTCACCCAGCACAAATTTTTCAATTCATTAAATATGAGGATCAAGACTTGTCTTATTTCATTTACAACATTACACCACTTCTCTCTAGAACTTCTCTCTACATTTATTTTATGAGTTTTCAAGGATTATAATTCATCCATAACATTAAGACAAGTAAATCAAGGATAAGGGAATCATCAAGGATCATCCAAGTCAAAAAATCCAAATGGAGAAAAACTAGGGTTTTGCTCAAAGAAGAGTATTATCAACCAAAGCTTGTTCCTACAACTTCTAAGGTAAGATTCATGATTTTTGCAAGATGTTTGAGGTATTGGAGAATTAAAATACATGGATTGTAGAAAATGTGGTCAACTAGGTCATGAATGATGAATAGTGATATTTTGAGAAATAGTTTGAATTGAGTTATGAATGTTGTTGTGTTGTGATATGAATGTGTTATAAATGGTATTAAGATCATGAACTAATCACTTTAGACGAATGGACGAAGATGGGTGTTATAATCATGAATGTGGGAGAATTAGAGGCAAATTGAGGAATTCCAGATAATGTGGATAATGTGAATGACTAATAGCCATTGTTATGATATTAATGAAGGTATAAACGCTAGCATTGGAAGGGAACGTGCAAGCATAGAATAGTTCGACGGAAAGGTATGTAAGGCTAACCCTTCTTTCATAAGGCATGGTTCTTGGCCAAATTCCTAAATTCCTCTATGTGAGTATGTTGTCTTCACATGGTTGACATTCCGAGCTCATAAGCTCACGACCCTTGATATGTACTATGCTTATACTACGTTCCTCGCATGACGAGTTAAGTTTATAATGTAAATGTAACGATAATGATGAGGATAGTAATGATGATGAGAGTAAAACCAGACTAGAGATTCTTACGAGCTACGATATATGTGTATGTATGCCTATGAAGGGCTATAATAAGACCCCGAGCTTATGATGCCGGGTAAGACTATATGTATATGACTATGTATAAAGTATGTATACGATTACGAAACGCGCGCACACCTCTGCAGAGGGTACGGATAACCCTGATGCCTTGGTAGGAACAGGTATGTATGACCTTGAGCCTTGGTTGGCCAAGTATGTATAAGACACCGATCCCATGAGGTCGGGTATGCTATGTATATGAAATGACTATGTATATAATATGAATATGAATGTGAAAAGACTATGTATAGGAATACGAATAGGGACATGTATACGAATATGAGCACAAGTACGGTACGAGTATTATTATGGGATACGAACGACGATGTATGCAAGTAAGCGACACGATGATGATATTACTGTCTCCCCTCCTATGCTATCTTCATATGATATCTATTATGCTTCTATATTGATGATGATCATGCTTTACATACTCAGTACATTCTTCGTACTGAGGTCCTTTTGTTTGTGGACGCTGCGTCATGCCCGCAGGTGCGCAGGGAGACAGATTTGATCCTTAGCTGCCTATTCGGAGATTTCATAGAGAGCTCCATTTCCTTCGGAGCCATATCTTTTGGGTACTCATTCTTGTGTGTATATAATTATTGGCATAGCGGGGTCCTGTCCCGCTAATGTGATATGTTATACTCTTAGAGGCTCGTAGACATGTGTGTGTGGGGGTAGATGTGTTTGGCCTTGTCGGCCTATGTTTTGTATATCATTTTGTCGGCCACGTTGGCCCATGTATATTGATGTAGCATAAATGCCTATGATGATATAAATGTGCGGTTTTCCATATGGGACTAGTTGACGAATCAATGGAAATGCATGTATAATTATGTGGCTCACCTAGATATAAGTATAAGAATAAGCTAAGAGGGTGCTCGGGTGGGTTAGCACCGGGTGCTCGTCACGGCCCCGAGTCGGGTCGTGACAAAGACTAAGACAAGTGTGTGACAATGTGTTTAATGATTGTGTAATCTTCTTGAATGTAGACTAGCGATAGCGAGCTTGGACAAATAAGCGTAGCTAATAGGACGTGGAACAGGTATGTAAAGCTTACCTTTTCTTCCTTTTGGCATGTCGTAGAGCAAAGTAAGCTATGATACGTATCTTGGGGTAACTCTATCCTTGATTCCGAGCTTGTTAATGATTATTATTTACTTCTTGATGCGAGTATACTTAGTATAGCCGAGCTTATTGGATGATTGAATAACAACAAAAGTCTAAAGAGTTTTGTAAGTAGTAATGTCCCTAACTTTCGTAGACGGTCTCGGATTGCTTGAAAATGGTCGTAGAGGTTCCTATAATGAATAACGTTCATAACTTTCATGTGCTAACTCGGATTGTTTTGGAAATGCTCGTAGAGGTTTCTATAACGAATAACGTTCATAAATTTCATAAGAGAACTCGGATTGTTTTAGAAACGTTCATGGGGGGTTCGATAATAAATGATGTCCATAACGATATTTGAAAGGTACTGGGTATGGTTGTTGCTTTAACTTTCCAAAAATAGCTTCTGAAACGTTCGTAGAAGGTTCTGTACTTCAAACGCTCATAACTTTCTTATATTAAGTCGGATTGGCACGAAACTTGTTTCTGAGCCTTCAGGTGTCGGTAAGTATACTTGTCCATCGAGTCTTAAAATTGATTTATATGCATACGATTTTACTAATGATTTCGAGAAAAAATAATTTTATACTAAAGGAAACACAAAGTGAGATTTACTAATTAAATTTTCAAAACCACTCCGAAGGGGGTGCGAGATTTTACTATTTAGATTTTCAAAACAACTCCGAAGGGGGTGCGAGATTTTACTATTTAGATTTTTAAAACCACTCCGAAGGGGGTGCGAAGTTGTACTATTTCATTCCATATACAACTCATGTTTACATTCCATGCCATCATCATTATTATGTCGGGACAGGCATACCCGAATGGGCCAGGGTAGTATTATGTAGGAACCGGCATGCCCGAAGGGGCCATCATTCTTATTATTATGTCGGGACCGGCATGCCCGAAGGGGCCAGGGTAGTATTATGTCGGAACCGGCACGCCCGAAGGGGCCATCATCATTATTATTATGTCGGAACCGGCATGCCCGAGGGGGCCAGGACTAGCATTATTATGCCGGTGGCATGCCCGAAGGGGCCATCATTGTTACTATGCCGGAAGTGGCCGTCCGAAGGGTCTATTATGATACTATATTCACACGGTGTATTCTAAAATTTGGGCATGATGTACTTATATTGTGTATGCTAGAATTTGTGTAAGGCACTACATGGCATGGTTCAAAACGTTGTTCCGGGTAGCTCCCGGATTGTCTCTAAACTGGTTGCTGTTACGCCTTTCCTTGTTTATGATTCAGTGATGCTTTACATATTCAGTACATATTCTGTACTGACCCCCTTTCTTCGGGGGCTGCGTTTCATGCCACCCAGGTACACCCAGATGAGTAGAAGACTTTGCTAAAGGTGTTCTAGCGGGATTGGTGTTATATCCCGCATTTTTGTGCAATCGGATAACTCAAGATAATCGTGGGAAGATGACAAACAAGGCTTCATTTTTATTTTTGTTTGGCATATGAGTTGTTTATGAAGAATTTTGAAGTGGGAATGTTGAGAAAGGTCAAGGGTATAAAGGGAAAGTCGCAACATGACTCGTGGAAATATGGAGGAAGACGAAGGGTAAATTTGGAATTCGGAAAAATTTATTTTCATGAAGTGCAAAATAGAACAAAAAAATATGAGCTTGGGTCATTGGACCATGTTGGTCGTCCAAGTGGGTGGGCTTGGCCCAATTAAAGGCTTAATGGACAAGACTTAAATGATGACTAAGTCATCTTTATCCTCATAATATTTCCTAGAAACTTTGAGAAGTCTCAAGAAGAGAAGAAGGAGAAAAAAATCTCCAAGGCCATTCGGCCATAGTAAGATCCAACAAAACCTTGGAAAAAATTTTCTTCAAAAATCATTTTCTACCAATTGAAGGGTTCCTAGCAAGGTGGAGTGGTTCTTGGAACAAGAGAAATTCATATTCTTGCAAGTTACAAGTCTTAACTAAGTGGGAAGTTAAGGAAGAAGGTAAGAATTCATTCTTCTCCTTTCTTTATATGTTATGGATATTGGTGCTTGTTGTAGTGTACAAAAATGGATGAAATTCATGAGGAATATGAATATAGGGGTGTGGCCGTTCATGTATGTGTGTGTGTAGGAATCATGTCTTAATTATTTTATCTCGTGGTTAGTTGTGGTTGTAATGAATGCTATGTTAATAATGGAATTTGGATGATTTTAGTGAAGTTGTAGCCATGTGTGTATGATGTTGGCCGTGAGTTGTATATCACATGTATAGCCGTGTATATTTGGTGAATCATGAAGGAATGGTGAGCAAGTTTTATTTAATATGTTGGTTGTTGTGTTGTGGATTTTATATTACAAATGAAAACCTAATGAGCTTAGTGAAGTATTAGTAGTTGGAGGCTTGTCTTGGAAGATTATGTAAATTAAATATGATGTTCATGCATGTATGGAATTATAATGTTGTTAGTGTGAGGTTGTTAATGCGTAAATTATTAGGTTGTTATTGTTTTATTGGAGTTGGAAGGTTTTGAAGGAAGTAGTATATTGATTTATTTGTTATAATGTATCTTGGATTGAATATGGAAATTGTTAGTATGGTTGTTGACATTATGTTGATAGTTTGGCCGGGTTGAATTCCCGGATTGTTGTTGATTAAAAATTGGCTAAGTTAAATTTTGGGGATGGTGTATTTACAGAGGAAGTGCTACCGAAATTTCGGTAGACATGTGGTAGCTTAAGATTCAACTTCTAAATGCTCTAATCAATGTGACCAAATTGTAGATTTTGGCGGATTGGCAACTTGAATTTGGAGTAGCATAAGTAGAGGAAAAAGGTATGTAAGGCTTTACTCTTTCTTCTTTGGCATGTCTTGGGCATACTAGGTTGGATACGAGCCTCGGGAACAACACTACTCTCCGGAATCCGCGCCTAAAGTTTCCCCTTTTTCATTCAGTAGAATTGAATTAGATATTCATGAATAGTTGGGAGAGTTGCCTAGATATCTAGAACTTGTAAAAATAAGACTCGACTACCTTAAAACTCTCACAAGTGACGTCATGAAATGTAATGTACGTAAATTTTGTACGCCGCCTCATTTGATCCGAGGTGGGCCCATTGTTCCCGGATTTTCCTTATTGTTCCGTTTGACTTATTTTGAAGTAGAATCCAAAGGAAACTTTTGATCCTTGTTCCGTTTATCAAACGATAATTACTGTAACTATTCTAATGGAAATATGTCTATGATGACAATGATAACGATGATGCTAAGAAAGAGAATATGTCTATGATGAGTATGACAACAGTGATTCCATGACCAAGAGTCTTAAGTTAAGGATTCAAAATCAGTATGAAAGTGTCAAACTAGTTCTTGAATTTTTATTCTATTTCTTGGTTACGACTCTATTTTTCTAAAAGACTCTAAAGTATATGAATGAATTTTCTATGAGGCTCGGGATCTTATTCTACGTTTTCTCTTAAAGCTATTCCTTATTGATAGTCTCGCCTTATAATGCTAGTCCCTTCAAGGTGAGACAAAGTCATGGTGATTGTTCCATAATGTAATCGGAGGTTACCGACCTTACGTCACTCCGATGGACACCCGATCTTCCTTGGGCTCCCCTGCATGCTTACATGATATATGTATATGATATGTATACGTACATTGGGGGAGGGACATATGTTTCATTGCCACCTGGTCAGCTGGCGTTATCATCCCGGACGCGGGATATATGGGCGAGCCGACGTATTTCGGCGCTATGTGGGCGAGCCGACGTCGTTCGGTGCTATGCTATGACATGATAGGATATGACTTGATATAATATGATATGAATTGATATGACATGATATGATACAACATGATACGATACGGCATGATATGATGCGATACGATATGAAAAAGAAGAGACATGATATGGTATAAACTCTATTTTCTATGACTATGAAAAAGAAATTTTTTTTTATATAAGGGAAAGACAAGCATGCATGGTATCCGGCCTGAAAGGGCATTCCTATGTACAGGTTACTTTCTTATCTCATTACATGTCCTATGATTCCATGATATCGTTATTCATACTTTATGTTTCTGTTTGTATTATTTTCCATGCCTTACATACTCGGTACATTACTCGTACTGACGTCCCTTCTTGTGGACGCTGCATTTCATGCTGCGCAGGTCAGCAGATAGACGAATTTAATCCCTAGGAGCTCCACTAGCTGTTCATTGAGAGTGCTCCAGTTGATCCGGAGCTTCAGTCTATTGGTACTACTTTTGTGTATATATTCGGGCACGGCAGAACCCGGCCCATCTTGTAGAGATATGTGTGCTATGTTTAGAGGCTCGTAGACAGATATGTACAGTCAGATGCTTTGTACTTTTGTTCGTTTTGGGGTTGTATAACATGCTAGCAGATTTTATTAACACCTGATTATGGTTATGCTATTAATGATAGGAATAAGTAAAGAAACAACGGTATTACCAATCTGGCCCACTTAGTAATAAGAATGAGATACGAGTTAGGGGGTGCTCGGTACAAGTATCGGGTATCCGTCGCGGCCCCTAGTTGGGTCGTGACAATTGGCGATCTCCATCTCAGTTCGGAGTGTTGCCGGGTCAAAGCACTTATGTCATGGTATTTTGTATATGTTAGAGACTTTGCAGACAGTGTCCTGTGGATAGGGCGTCGAGAAGTGCGAATCATTTGTAGATGTTAAAAGAGTATGTATTTTCAGATGACTTCAGTTGGTTTAATGTTCGTAATTGATCGAAAGTTTTCATAATCTGTATAAAGACAGTGATCTCTATTTGGAAAAGTTTCATGTTTTAAAAGTTTTGAAATGACAGATTTTGGTAGAGCGAATGTTTAAGGGTTCGCTCGACTCTGATGAGAGTCGGGTGCCCATCATGCCATATCAAGATTAGGGTGTGACAATCTTTGTGGGATCTCCAACACACTTGCGGAGCATCGAAACATGGAAAACTGGATAGACTGATTCAAGCTCCGAAGGCAAGTCCAATTCATAGGCGACATGCCCCACCCTGCGGATAATTTTATAGGGTCCAATATATCTAGGACTTAACTTCCCTCTCTTGCCAAATCTCATCACCCCTTTCATTGGCGACACTTTCAAAAATACCCAATCATTAACCTAAAATTCCAAGTCTCGTCGGCGATTGTCCGCATAAGACTTTTGGCGACTTTGGGCCGTCAACAATCGATCTCGGATCACCTTAAATTTTTCCACCGCTTGCTGAATAAATTCGGGGCCTACTAGTTGTACTTCTCCCATTTCAAACCATCCGATTGGAGACCTACATTTCCTCCCATATAAAGCTTCATATGGAGCCATTTTAATACTGGAATGATAGCTATTGTTGTATGCGAATTTGATTAGCGAAAAATGATCGTCCCAACTTCCACCAAAATCCAGCACACATGCTCGTAGCATATCTTCCAAGGTCTGAATAATACGCTCGGCTTGCCCATTCGTCTGCGGATGAAACACCGTGCTAAGCTTCACTTGAGTGCCTAGTCCTTCTTGAAAGGACTTCCAAAACTTGGCTGTAAACTATGCTCCTTTATCTATGATAATGGTTAATGGTATACCATGGAGGCACACAATTTCCTTGAGGTACAACCTCGCATAATCATCTGCTGAGTAGGTAGTTCTAATTGGATGAAAATGGGCTGCTTTCGTCAACCCATCCACCATCACCCATATGGAATCATACTTGCCACGGGAATGAGGTAACCCCACAATAAAATCCATGTTGATTGCTTCCCATTTCCAAGTAGGGATCTCCATTGTTTGCGATAAGCCTCCTGGCTTTTGATGTTCAATCTTTACTTGTTGGCAATTGGGACACTGTGCTACAAATTCCGCTATATCTCTCTTCATGCCATCCCACCAATATATTAACTTGAGATCGTGATACATCTTGGTTGCACCTGGGTGAATAAAATATCGGGAGAAATGTGCTTCTTCTTGAATTTGTCGGCGTAATTCTGTCACATTCGGCACACATAGCCTACCTCGGTATCTAAGAATTCCATCCCTAGAAACTTCAAATGAAGACTTCTCTTTCCCATGAGATGTGTCTCTGTAACGATATAATTGAGGATCTTCATATTGCCGTTCTTTCACTTCTGTATTCAAGGATGAAATTGCGGGATCATTAATACTAATCCCCACATTACCCGAATCGATTATACACACTCCAAGATTAGCTAGTTGGTGGAGCTCATTAACCATCTCTTTCTTTTCCGGAGGGACTTCGCATAAACTGCCCATCGATCGGCGGCTAAGCGCATCGGCTACTATATTCGCTTTTTCGGGGTGGTACGAAATGTTTACATCATAATCTTTTAAAAATTCTAACCGCCGCCTCTGCCGCAGGTTCAACTCCTTTTTCTTGAAAATGTATTGAAGACTTTTGTGATTGGTGTAAATGTCAACATGCACACCATACAAGTAATGTCTCCACATTTTTAGTGCATGAATAACTGCAGCCAATTCGAGGTCATGAGTTGGATAGTTCTTTTCATGTTTCCGCAGCTGCCTCGAAGCATATGCAATAACTCTACCGTGCTGCATTAAGACACATCCTAATCCAACACCGGAAGCATCACAATACACCACATAGCAATCTAACCCTTCTATAAGTGTTAAGATCGGAGCTGAGGTCAATCTGTCTTTCAACTCTTGGAAGTTGCGCTCACAAGCATCATTCCATTGGAATTTAGCTAATTTCTGGATTAGCTTCGTCAATGGGGCTGAAATAGATGAAAATCCCTCTACGAATCTTCTATAATAACCTGCCAAACCCAGAAAACTACGAACTTCTGTAGGCGTTGTAGGCCTTGGCCAAGTCTTCACAGCCTCAATTTTCTGAGTGTCGACTCGAATGCCATCATCTGAAATAACATGGCCCAATGTTACAGAATTCAACCAAAACTCGCACTTTAAAAATTTTGCATACAATTCTCGGGCTCGAAGGATGCCAAGAACAATTCGCAAATGAACTGCATGTTCTGATTCTGTGCGAGAATATACCAAGATATCATCGATGAATACTATCACGAATAAATCCAAGAGTGGCTTGAATACATTATTCATCAAATTCATAAACACAACCGGAGCATTAGTTATTCCAAACGACATCACCCGGAACACATAGTGGCCATATCTCATCGTAAAGGCTGTTTTGGGAATATCCGCTTCTCTAACCCTCACTAGATGATAACCCGATCTCAAATATATTTTTGAAAACCATTTGGCACCCTGTAGCTAATCCAATAAATCATCAATCCTCGGAAGAGGATATTTGTTCTTTATCGTCACCTTGTTCAATTGCCTATAATCGATGCACATTCAAAGGGATCCGTCTTTCTTTCTCACGAACAAGACTGGGGCTCCCCACGGTGATGAACTGGGTCTAATAAACCCTTTTTTCGAGAAAATCTTTCAAATGTGCCTTTAACTCTTTCAATTCTGCCGGAGCCATTCGATACGGAGGAATAGAAATAGGCTTGGTGTCCGGCAACAGGTCAATAGCAAAATTAATTTCTCTTTCTGGAGGATGACCTGGAAGCTCATCAGGAAATACATCTGGGAATTCATTCACTACCGGAACGGATTTGAAAGTTGGCGACTTTGCCTCGGTGTCATGAACTCGAACTGAATGATAAATATATCCTTTAGCTATCATCTTCTTTGCCTTAAGGTAGGAAATAAACCTACCCTTTGGAGATGCTGTATTACCCTTCCATTCAAGCACGGGCTCTCCCGAAAATTGAAATCGCACCACTTTCGTTCGGCAATCGACATTAGCATAACATGATGCCAACCAATCCATACCCATAATTACATCGAAATCTAACATTTCCAGTTCAATTAAATCCGCTTTGGTCTGGCAATCACATATCACAATTACACAGTTTTTATACACTTGTTTAGCTATAACGGGATCACCAACCGGAGTAGCTATAACGGGATCACCAACCGGAGTAGACACCTCAAAAGGTTTGATTGGCTCAGGTTTCACCCCAATACAACCAGCAACATAAGGAGTAATATAAGAGAATGTAGAACCCGGATCTATCAATGCATACACATCACGGGAAAATATAGGCAATGTACCTGTAACCACATCCGGGGAGGACTCAAGATCCTGCCGTCACTGGGCTGAGTGGCACTTAAAAGTAGATGCTGCCCCTCTGCCTCAACCTCGGCCTACTAACATCTGAGTCTACCCTATCGGGCGCACTGAGGAAGAACCAGCTGTTGAACCTGTAGGATGAACTCCGACTCTACCACTCATGGACGGACAATCCCTCATCATGTGCCCAACTTGGCCACAAGTATAGCAAGCATCCGAACCCTGGCGACATTGTCCGAAATGTAATCTACCGCACTGGTTGCATCGCTGTACTGGGGGTCTACTCTGGCTACAATCTTCTCTGAACTGGGAATCTGAGGCCCTCGAATTCTGGCCCTGTCCTGAACGGATGGAGCGATAAATCTCCTACCTGTGATTCGAGGGGGTGCACTCGTCACCGACTGGCCTGAGTGCCTAGAATATGTCTGCCTTGATCCCCCTCTATAATCACTGCCTGTTCCCATAGATCTGGCCCTCTTGCTCTGCATTCTATCACTATCACGATCAATTCTTTGTGGTTGTTGTCGCGCCTCAAAATTCTGAGCATGAGCCTGTATTCGGGAAATATCCATCCCATCTTGTAGCGAAGCTGCCAAGCAATCTTTGAATAAATGTGGCCCTAAGCCACTCACGAATCTATGTACCCGGTCTCCCATGCCGGCCACCATAGTCAGGGCAAACTTAGCCAATGAATTAAATTGAAGGCTATACTCCCAGGCACTCATGTTCCCTTGCCTAAAATTTAGGAATCTATCCGCTCTAGCTCGGCGGACCTCAAGTGGCAAATAGTGACGAATAAAACCATCCACGAATTCTTGCCAAACCGAAGGAGGCGCATTTCAATAATACCCAGTTATTATACCATAAGACTGCCACGTCCCGGAGTCTATAAAATGCCAACTCCACGGATTCAGTTTCGGCGGCATGGACAATCTTCAATGTCCTCAACATCTCATCTATGAAACCTTGCGGGTCTTCATCCGGCTTCAACCCGAAAAACTCTTGAGGATTCAGACTCATAAAATAATGGGCTTTGGTGCTTGTTGCCCGATCACTTGAACTTGCACTTTGTCGTTGTGCTTGTGCGGCGACCAATTGTGTCAATAAATGGATGGCCTCGGTCATTTGTTGACCCGAAGCAACCGGTGGAGGAATTGGAGTTGGAGCTCCTCCTTGTCCTCCCACATTAGGCAGGGCGGAGGAAGTATTAGATGGAGCCTCATTATGCGATTCACCCTCTTCAATATTCATCAGAGGCTCTCTTTCTACCGGCCTGTTTGCCGTAGTCTTGCCCTTCTGGGTGGCTGTAGCCTTTCTCTTTGGCGGCATTCTGAAATCATAACACACTATTAGGGAGGATAAAATCTTATACACGGCTCTATCGCATGATCTCATAAGAAGAAAGATGGTCATTTTTCCTAAATGCCCTGTAGCCTCTTGTTTATTGATGTGGCGCGCAACACACCATAAACAAGACTCTACTAGACACGGCTCGTAGACACTTCCTAGGACTGAACCGCTCTGATACCACTTTTTTCACAACCCAAATAGGGGCCACGACGGGTACCCGGGGCTAACCACCGAGCACCGCTCGTTCTACTACTCATTATGCTCATTTAATGCTCTTTTATCAATTTAATACTCAATTCATGGGAAAATCATCTTTCGTTTGTGAACATAAAATACTTTTATACGCATAAGCCTCTCGGCCATCAAAATATAATATATATATACATAGTAACAATCTCGTGAGACCATCTAACCCATACTGCGTATCTACGAGCCTCTACTGGAGTGCTAAACACAAGGACGGGACAAGACCCCGCCATGCCCAAAATACATATACATGAGTATACACCAAAAGAATAATCAAGCACCTCCGGAACAAGGGAGTGCTTTCAATCGGCTGACAGCTACTACGAATCTGGGTCAAGCTCTCCTCCCTATCTACCTGTGGGCATGAACACAACGTCCAAAGAAAATAGAACTCTCCAACACTTCATCTATAGGAATTCAAGGGAATCAAAGATCATCAACATCAAATCCAAGCAACAAAGTGTATGAAACCTAGTTGGAAGTCATCTTCTTCAAGAAATTCCAAAAGAGGTGAAGAAGGGTTTTAGTGCTAGAGGAGTATTCTCATTCAAGGCTTGCTCAACCATCAACCAAGGTAAGTTTCATGACCATTCCATGTTGTTTAAAGTATTGGGAAGCTGAGACACTTGAAACATAGAAGAACATAGAAAATGGGTCTTGAATGAGGGAATAGTGTCACCATTAGGAGATGGTTGAATGGAATCATAAAAGTTGATATGCTAGGATTAATAATAAGTTGTAAATGATGTTTAGGTAATGAAATAAGTAATATATACAAGGAAATGTGATAACGAACTGTAACCATAAATGTGAAGGAAATTGGGGGGAAAATGATGAAACGTAATGAATATATATAAATGATGGCTGTTGATTGTAATAATGTGGATGTTGTTGAGAACTTTGGGAGTTGATAGGGACTATGGGAAAAGTAGTATAAATAAAGGAAGTTCTGCCCAATTTTCCCTAGAAATAACGACGTGTTTTAAAGCCGATTAACTAATGTTAATACGATTCTCTCGTGAAGGTTACGACGTGACCTCGAAGGAAGACGAGTGATTGATAGTGTAGCTAAGAGACAAGGTATGTGAGGCTAGCCTTTCTTTCTAATGGCATGAATCCTATAGTATAAGTTCCTTTCCTCTTCATGAGTTCCTATATCCATAACTATCAACATAAAATAAGAGATATGATACGATGATGCCATATTGATAATGATATTAATCATTGCTTACACTCACCTTATGTACTAATTCCTTCAAGGTGAGGCAGAATGTAAATAATTGCTCCATAATGACATCGGGGGATCACGACCTTACGTCACCCCGATAGGATATATATGATCTTGAGCCTTATGCATGTACTATGATAAGATAAGCATATTATGATAAGCATATGATTATAAGTATTTTATGATAAGCATGTCATGATTGCATCACACCGTGCCTAGTTGGTCGGGCAGTCACCGCTAAGGCGGGCAGCTATATGGATACACCATGACCAATTTGGCATGGGCAGACACCACTAGTGGGCGGCATGAGATGGTACCCCGGACGCGGGAGGCCTGGACGCGGGCTAATATTACTTATTATCACACTGTTCCGATATAGACCGGCAGCTTGCATGCCATGCATATACGATATGATGATAAGTATGAGTAAGACAGCATGCATCACTTCTCTTATGATTATCATTCAGATTCAGATGTTCATATTGATGTTCTCATTATATTATTCTGTTGTCCTTCTTCATTGTTCATACCTCTCATACTCAGTACAATATTCGTACTGACGTCCTTTTTTTTTGCACGTTGTGTTCATGCCCACAGGTAGACAGGGAGGTGATCTAGATCCAGATACATAGCAGCGGTCAGCTGAGTGAGAGCACTCCATTGTCCAGAGGTGCTTATGCTCATTCTGTTGTTATATAGATGCATATTTTGGGCACGTTGGAGTCTTGTTCCATCTATGTGTATTTAGTCTGTCAGTAGAGGCTCGTAGATACGCAGTGTGGGTTAGATGGTCTCACATGATGTTACTATATGTATATATTATTTTGATAGCCGAGAGGCAAATGTATATAAAGCAATTATGTTTCTACTTAAAATATGATTTTTCTTGCATTTCGTGTATAAAATTTGCAAAGAAGTATTAAATGAGTAAGATGAGCATTAGAACGAGTGGTGCTCGGTAGCTAGCCCTGGGTACCCGTCGCGGCCCCTAGCTGGGTCATGACAGTACAAACTTTGTAGTGAGTATGAGAGGCATGAACAATGAAATAAGACAATGATATAAAGGGAATGTCAATATGAAACATCTGTATCTGACTGTCAAATATAAAAGGAATAATGCATACTGTCATACTCATACTCACCATCATATCATATATGCATAATGTATAAAAAAAAACTGCCCGTCCATATAGGTACGGTGTGATACTGTATAAGCTGCCCGTCCACATCGGATCGGTGTGATAATCATAACATTAGCCTGCGCCCAGGCCTCCCGCGTCCGGGGTATCATCTTATGCCGCCCACTTGTGGTGTCTGCCCATGCCATTTGGCTATGGTGTATAGTATAGCTGCCCACCTTAGCGGTAACGGCCCGGCAAAATAGGCGCGGTGTTATATCATCATCATCATACATGCTCATCATAATATTCTTATCATAACATACTTATCATAATACATGCATAAGGCTTATGAACAACTTTACTTTATTGGGGTGACGTAAGGTCATGAGTGCACTTGTCTTAGTCCTTCAAATGAATTCATTTATAATCTGCGGAAATTTCGGCAGCATTTCTCCTGTAAATACACCATCCTCGAGAATCTAACTCGGCCAATTTATCCACAATATTCCGAGAATTCAACTCGGCCAAATTATCAACAACAATACCAACCACCATACTAACAACTTCAACAATCAATTCAAAATACGTTCTAACATTAACAACCCTTGTCATATAATTCAACGGCTTTTCATTTATATTCAACCCAATCACATATAGTCAAGCTAACACCAATAATCTCACATTCAAGTGTTAATCTGAAATCCTTCTTACATGATTCAAGAACACTTTAAACAATTCACACAATATTCAAAATAATCTAACCAATATGCCATTCCACCCGAAACCTCCAAAGTGAAACAATAACAATAACAACACATTTCCTTCCTTCAAATTTATGAACTATACCAATAATTCATACACTAACAACATTATTCTCATAATTACAAGAAACCATATTAGAATCACATTAATTCCTCCAATAATTTCTCAACGATTACAACTTCATTTCAATTCATCCAACCTTCATTTTCATCATGGAATCCACAACTACAACAATCAAAATACTAAATAAAATCACTTCATCACATCTTGTAAACATACTCTATATTCGGCCATAACCCCTATATCCATATTTCATGAATTTCATCCATTCCTACATACTTCGATATACATAAATCATCTATAACACATATAATAGAAGATTGATTACATACCTTTCTCACTCCACTTCTTAACTTGGCTAGGGTTGTAAACTTGCACAAATGAATGGTTTGCTTGCTTCAACAACCACCCCACGTTAATTAGGGCCTTCAAATTAGTTGGAATACTAGAAGAAAATAATTTTTCTTGATCAATTTCCATGGCACCATTTTTGGAAGCCATGGCCGAACACTACTAGGCTCTTTTCTTGATGTTTCTTGACTTTTGAAGATGAAGAATATGTCTTGCTTTGGCCACCTCTCTCTCTATATATATACTTGCTCATACAAATAAAAATATGGACACATGGCCATGGGGGGGGGGGGGGGGGGGGGGGAGGGGACCCACACACACCACACCTCACGGCCAAGGGCCCTTCACGAACTTTCTTGAAGTTTTGTGAAATTCCCTTTTTGCCCCTAGCCTTCCACAATATTACCATGAACCACCTTGTGAATTTCCCTTTTTACCCTTAGCCTTTCTCAATATTTTCATACTAATAAACAACTTGTACATTAAAATAACTTTTGAAAATAGTCTTGCCCTTAACATACCACGATTATCTTGGAATATCCGAATGTACAAAATACTGCTTATAACAGATAGCCTGAAACTACGTGTGTCAACGTAGGATAAGGATCGCTCTGCAAAGTTAGGATGATTCCTTCATGCTTTCCCCATTGAGGGATTTTGGATCCATTCATGTAATATTCATGTCTTGTACACCGGCAAGGTACAAGATGGCTTAGCTGATCGGGCCAAGATCAGACACCACGTTTCTCCCCGTGGTGGTTCATGGCGGTATTACTATTATTATCATGTTTTCATCTCAGTTACAGATTATTTCATGTTTTCAGTATTCATGTTCATGATCAGTTTCAGTATTCAGTTTCAGCATTCATGTTCAGTTTCAGTTTCACGTCTATACATTATGTGCCTGCTTAGTCCTCTCATGTGTTCACATGCCAATACATTCAAAGTACTGACGTCCCCTTTTATTTCCTTAGGGGACGACGCCTCTGCTCATTAGGATCTGCACGTGCCAGCTTATTGGTGAGCCCCATCTCATCCGACGTTTAGATATTATCCTTCCTTATTTGATTTTGCATCTAAAGGTATGCTGGGGCCTTGTCCCAGCAAGTATGTTTAATGTTCAGACTCATGTTAGAGGTTTCATAGACTAGACAAGCTAGTATGTCATGTCAGACTTCCAGAGTCTGGTAGCCATTTTGACTCTGTCATGATATTATCCGTGTTTATGTTTTAAACTTGTATTGTACAGATTATTATGACTTCATGTATTTTATTCAAGCCCATCATGTTTCATGTTATATTTCTACTCATGTATGCCTAGTGATGATTCAACAAGCCATGTGGTTCGCTCGGTCACATGCAGTCAGGCACCGAGTGCCGTGTTACGCCCAGGCCATGGTTCGGGGTGTGGCAGCATCGTCCAAAAAGGAGCATGGAACACATTTAGGATCCTTGTGTTGAGAGTTCTTAGAGTATCATTAAAAGGGGTTATAGAACTGTCACACCCCAAAACCCACCCTAGGCGTAACAGGCATCCAATGATATGAACAACACCGGAAGCACCTTATAAAATCAATAAACGTCTAATCTCTTTTGAAAATCTTTTAATAAATATGAAAACCAATCATTAATAAATTGGATTAAAGAACGATCATACTTTGAGATAATCCGGCGGAAGTCAAATCAGAGACTTAGTAAACAAACGTGGCAAAATGCCCAACGAGTCAGACAAGACTCCAGCACACTACCCCCAATCTGACAATTATCTATGGAGCTTCTAAGATAATAAAGAGTGTCTAAAAATAGCAGGACGCAGCCCGAAACTAAAATATGTAAAGTAAAGACACAATGGTGCCCCACGAACAATCATGTGGGCTCACCAAATAATCTCAAAAGCAGCAAGTTTACTTAAGTCCTAGGCGTATCATGAACCTGCTCCTCAATGATACCTAACATACCATAAAAAACAACAATGGTATGCCTTAGTACTGGTACTCACTGAATGTCTATGGGGCAATAGTTAACAAAACAAGATATGATGAATAAAATCAATAAAATGATATCAAAAGAAACTATTCAAACTCTAGAGCATAAACAAGATAGTAAACTAGGGAAATCACCAATAAGAGTCAACATACATGAATATATCAAATTCCACTTATGTTACCGTTCACATCATTCTGTGTATTATTTGAACTCAAGGTTTCCACAAGCCAATCACAAGCAACAAAGATACAAAACAAGCCACTCACAGGAAGCCAGAATACGAAACAAGCCACTCACTGGCAAATCAATCAATCGATACTCCGAGCTAGGAAACCACAGAGGCTAATCGTCCCCTTGACTAGGACAGCAATAGATACTCCGGGCTAGGAAGCAACGGAGGTCAATCATCCTCTGGACTGACATAGAAATTGATTCTCCGGGCTAGGATGCAATGGAGGTCAATCATCCTTTGGACTAGCACAGCTTGCCCATACAGGCCCAAACACAAACAAAATAAAAAACATGGCATATTACCGAATCATCAATCATGGCTTAGATCCGATTCTCACTTCTCAAGTCATTATCTCAAAATAGAAGCATTTCAAGTCATAACCGATTTAGAATCATATTCAAATTTCTTATTCAGTTTTCAAGTTCAAAAAATCCATTCAATTGCAAAGCAAGTTTAAGGTATAACCTTTAGAAAAATGAGTTCAATCATCCAATAATGGGAAAAATGAGTTTCACAAAGTAGTATAGTACGTATAAGGTTCGATGCAGGCTTGACCCTACACACATATGACCTTGTCTAAAAGAAATCATCTTTAATTCCAAAAGAACTTCCACCAGACAAGAATTATGGTCATGTTCATATTCTAGAGGAATATTTCCAAATCACAAACAATCATCCACACATTTCAAACAATATAACATACTTCAAAAAGAAGGGTTCTTAAAAGTAGACATCCTTCAAGAATGATTTTTGGAAATCTAGACAGACTTTAAAAGACGATTTTGAAATATAGACATACCTCAAATCCAGCTCAAATACACTTTCCAAGATTCAATAATCACACTACAATGGTTTTAGATGATAAAGATTAGAAATTAAATCGTTTCTTGAAGTTTTCTTGGAATTTCGAAAACTAGGGTTTTTTCGTAAGCCTTATAAACGGGTTCTTGAACCCTTTCAAGAACCACTAACGGATTCCAACCTTGTACAACTTCTAATCTAACCCAAACTTTATTAATAATCATAAAATTTTAGAAACTTTACCTCTTAGACAAATTCCACACGCCCCTATATTCTTCTACTTGAGAATTCAAGAACTTAGAGTTTTAGAGAGATGATTTACTATCAAGAGGGGATGGATATGGTTTGGGAGTGATCAAGATTGAGTGAGAACTCACCTTAGGGTTAGAGATACTTTTCTAGAGTTCTTTTCCTCCGAAATATTGATTTGGAACGAAGTGGAAAATAACACAACGAAGTAGGACTTAAAGAAAATTCAGAACCAGAAAATATTCCCCGCTCTGTGTTGAGTCTGCATCGCAGGTTCAGTACCTTATCATGTTTTTTTTGGTCTTCATCTATATTTTTGCGTGCGGGGTCCGCGATGCATGCCCAACACATTTGTTTTTCGACAATCGATATTTGCTCAGTAAAATGATCATACATCCCTGTTCGTAGCTTTGTTTAAGCCCCACTTTATATGGTTGGAAAGGTATTTTAGAGGCCTACAACTTTCATTTTATAAGCTTTCTCAATTTCCCAACGTAAATACCCTAAAACTGGTCATAAGTGCAGATTGTCTCAGATTTAGACGAATTTAGAAGCCCTTAAGAACTATGCTTTTTGGTTTGACTTCAAAACGACAGTTTATCACCCAAATTCATCCCGAATATATTCATATGGCTAAAATATCAACTCAATACTAGTTTTTAGAAATTCACACCTAACTCAAAATTGTGGAGTTTTCCAAGAACATAGCGTAAAATGAATGGATATTAGTAGTTCTACATGGTCATTGTTAAAGTGTAGAGAGTTAACTAAGACTAGTCATGTGGAAATTTCTATGGATCGTAAATGGTTAACTCTCATGAGATTGTTGGTTGATTATATCTTATGATGGCATGCTATTAGCTAAGAGATGTGTTAATGGGGCAGTAGCGTGTTAGCTAAGAAGAACGCCACCCTATGGCTAGTATTCATATGATGGTCAAGAGGTTATAGAGGGTAGCGTAAAATGAATCATGATTGATGATACTCAGGTTACCATTGTTGGGTCCTTGAGCGTCCCTTAAGATAAGCTATTACAATGTGATTAGGCAAAAAAATGTTGATGGTCTCTAAAGTATGATTGTATTGTAGAACATTAGCTAAGATAAATGGTGTCAATAGTTCTATATGGTAAACATTTGTTATAAAGGGATCATTTAAGGTGAACTATTTTGATATCTTCTAAAGAGCACTAGTGGGGAATAGATTGATGTGTAGGACGAGTCGTATGGCTAGTTTCTTGTGGTAGTTGATAGGATATAGATCTGAAGGTAAGAGGAATCAAATGACTAGCTTCAGCCTATCGTAGACGAGTCATAAGGTTATGCATATAACGTTCAAGAGGTATCATTGAAGAGTTCTAGAGTTTCTGGAAATACATTAAATCCATGTTATAACCTCCGTAAACAAAATGAGAAAATACATTCTGTTCATGATCCGATTTATCATTCGAGTGTATTACTCCCATGGTCAAGTCACTAAGTTGTCATTAAAGGATTAGAGTCTCTCCCTCAAATGGACATATATTGACAAGTTGGAAGTAGCCTAAAGGGGTTATAGGTCACTGCCTAAGATAGACATAATGTCGATAATTTCTAGAGGATCGACAAGGGGTTATAGAGCATAATGTAAGAAGAATATTTAACACCGTTGAAGGTTTAGGGCTTCTTTAAAGATAAATCGCACTGACGTAGTCGACAATAGAATTTTCAAAATTGGATGGTCCGCAAGATTAAAGAATGGTTTCTGAAAGCATCATAATAAGTTCTGTAGAATAGTAAGTGTGTATGTCTAGACAGTATTCATCTTCTCCGACGTGAAGTACTAACATATGTTACATTCTTTAGATGAGTTCCAAAGAATGAAGCATCACCAGTCTTCTACTTCAACACAGTTATTCCCTCCATGATATGTTATTTATCAACTCCTCCTAAGTGATTCAACTCTCATTACTAAGGAGTCATATATTCTAAGGGTCTTAGGTCTATCATAAGAGCAGAAAGTATGTTAAGACTATGAGCCCGTTTGGATTGGCTTACAGCTTAAAGCTGTTTGCAGCTTATAAGCTGAAAAAAATAAGTTAGGGTAGTCTAACTTATTTTTTTTGGCTTATAAGCTGTTTTCAGCTTATAAGCTGCTTTAGATAAACTAAGTCAAATGGGTCCAATTATTTTTTTGAGCTTATTTTAAGCATAAAATGACTTTAAGCTGGCCAGCCAAACACTCAAAAAAGCTGAAAACAGCTTATAAGCCAACTTATAAGTCAATCCAAACGGGCTCTATATCTCCTTCTTTTGGCATGACCCGAATGAAACGAAACGTAAACGAACGATATTCATAATGACTCTACTCTTAGAAATGTAGGAGCATATGTCTATTGTCTTTATGTTATGATACCTATTGATGTCTTATGTTGATTAATCCTTAAGGGTATTTTATGTCGCTGATGTTGATCGTTCTACAGCGTAAATCGGAGGTGCAACGACCTTACGTCACTCTGATAGATTTATGATGTCTTCTTATCATTCATGCATATATATATATATATATATATATATATAAAAGTGTACGCCATAACCACACAGGCATTATATACACGTATACTATATGATATGTATATGGGAAAGGTTATAGCGTTATATGCGCACCACCACCTGATCAGTTCGTTATATGATGATGATTATGCCCACAAAGGCTTGATGGCATTATATACACATATGTATATATGACTAGGCATTATATACGCATATAATGTATAAATATGCATATCATGCGCCCTCAGTGGCATTCAAAGTTTCAGGTTGTTTCTTATTCTCTTTACATTGATATCTTTACATATGATTGATGTCTGCCTTACATAATCAGTACAATCTTTCGGTACTGACGTACCTTGGCTGGGGGTGCAACATTTGTTTATGTTCAAATTGCAGGTTCAGGTATACCAAGTATCAGGCATGCATTCTAGATGGTACATGTGTTCAGAAAAATGGTGTAAGTTCCACTTTTTCCTATAGTTGAGTGAGGTCTTGCGTGTATAGAGTGTATGGGTAGGTCGGGGCCCTGTCCGGAAAATGTTATGTCAGTAAGATGTTTGTAGAGGCTTCATAGACATCTGTGGTTGGGTGCACTCATGTAAGGGTCTTATATTCCATTATATAGAAAGAGCATCATATAGATCATATTGACAGATTTACCGATGAACTATGTCATGTACACGATTTCAGTTTCTCAATAGATACCTATAATATGTATGTAGAATGTAGTCCGTTCCAGTTATGACTGGGGCGTAACGGTGTCGTTATCCAGTTTGTTGGCTTTATGTAATTGAGGTAAGGCATTAGGCTATAGACTTGTTACGTGATTCTTTAGACAAGGTCAAGTTGATTTAGGAGAGGCTTCTTATAGATTGGAGTGGACAAAAGAGTTTTGCGTATCATAAGGTTCATGACTTTAGGTTCATGGTTGGTGAGCGAGTATTGCTGAAGGTTTCAAGCATTAAGGGTGTGATGAGGATTGGAAAGAAGGGCAAATTTGTCCTTAAGTTCATTGGTCTGTTTGGGATCATTCAGCGTATTGGTGAGTTAGCCTATGAGTTGGCTTTGCCTCCGGGTTTATTGGGCGTTCACCCCGTATCTCATATTTTGATACTAAAGAAGTACTTTTTGGATTGTTCACATGTGATTAGATGGGATTCGATAATGCTTGTTCATAACCAGTCCTATGAGGAAAATTCGATTGCTAGCTGGGACCGGCAGATTCGCAAGTTGAGATCCAAGGAAATTACTTCTGTGACGGTTTAATGGAGAGCTCATCCGATGGAGGAGGCGACTTGGGAGATCGAGTTAGATATGAGGGCGAGATATCCTCAGCTTTTGATGCCCAAGGTGCGTCTTTTCTATTTTTATGTTCGAGGACGAACATGTGTTTTATTGGTAGATGATGTAACGACCCGTTAGGTCGTTTTGGTTGTTTTCATGTTTTTGCCTATTTTACCCCTGTGAACCTGCCCATTTGCTTGTTTTGGTTTGTTGTGTAATGGGCGTGGGTGGCACAATTCCCAAGGTGGTAGAAATATCCTAATTTGGAAATTTGCTAAGTTGAAGAATCTTTTAGTGTTAGGTTGACTTTAGGCATCATCGGGGGTAATTGTGTCATTTTGGGTGTTTCATCGGTTCCATTAACTCTGGAATATCGAATATAGGCTGGTTGTGTATTTGAATCGATTCCCGAGGGACTCGGGTGGCGTTTTAGTCAGTTGGTTAGAAAGTTGGTTCTTGGCCGTTCGGGATTGACTTCTTCAAGGAGACCTCGTTTTTGAATTCTGAGTGCGTGAGTGAGTTCGTAGCGCATTTTTACATATGTCTACATATTCGGTTTGTATTGGGGAGGTTACGAGAGAGTCAAAACCAGTTTTTGCTTGTTCTGGTGTTTTAGCTTCGGCGAAAGGAATTCCTCCCCTACGGGACCGCTCCTGCTAGAGCAGGCCCGTCGGAGTGAGGGTTGGGTGATTCGGTCTATAGACACTTCTGCGAAGGTTAATCCGCACAAGCGATGCCGTTGCTGCGAGGAATTTTTTGCCGAAGTGGAATCGGAGTGTTTAATGAATTTACGCCTCGGCGAGGTTTCTTCTGCCGAAGCGAGTTAGAAATCGCTGAACAAAATACTATTTAGTATCCCTTTACGCTTAGACCTATCATTCAAAACCCTTAAGTCTTGAGAGCGTTTTTGGAGTTGATTAAGGAGATTTAAAGGAGAAACTATTAGGTAAGTCTTTAAACTTCATATTATGATTATTCCCATTATTTGGACTAATAATCCATGCTTAGAATGCTAGAATTAAAGTGCAAATTAAGGCGTTTTGGAACCTAACCTAAGAGTTGGGGGTTTTGGTATTTGAGCATGATTTAGTGATTATTAATGGATGATTGTTGGCTTATGAGTTGCATTAAGCATGGGGAACATGATTCTAGGGTAGGTTCAATTTACATTTTTTCCCTTTTGGGTTCGGAATACTAATTTTAGGGTTTAATTTGGGGATTTGGATTGATGTAGCAATATGGGTGTTAATAGATTCGTATTCTAATGTATAATCCATATTTGAAAAGACTTGATCATTCAGAGATCATTCAATATGGAAAATGGGCATTGTGATTCGAGATTCCAGGCAAGTTGAGACCTTGCACTCTTTCTTGAATGCAAGGTTGGCTAAAAACTTATCTAATAAGAGGGTTATGGGTTAATTAAGGGGTTTCTGATACTTGTGAGGTGACAAGCACCAGTATCGGATACCGGTCTTCATGTTAAGGGTATTTGCGCACTTTCAATTGTATAGTTGGTCTGGATGCCAAGCTTTGGGCACTGGTTGATAGATTAGTATGATCCTTTGGATCTTTGATAGGGGTCTGATGCCCGTAGTTTATGTCTCTCATTATTGTCTGTCTTATTTATTTGTGTGCACATCATTCATCAATCCTCATTCATAATGAAAAAGAAACTAAAAGGTGAAGCCATTATGATAATGGTAACCTAAGAACGGATTTCATGCGTATATATTTTCCCTTCATGCCATATTCATACTTTTTATGTATTTGAAGCATACTGTTTTAGGATATGATTGTGAGTCCTAGGGGATCTAGTTCCAAATGAGCGGTGATACTTTAGCACGTTCCGTTGACAAATGGGTCCGGTCGGTTAAGTGGTAGGTTCTTGAGACATGATATGTTAAAAACCGTGATCTGAGGATGCTAACTGAGAGGTCCGTGATCCGAAGACTTTCCGGAGCAGTGATATATGGGCCGCATGAGACCCCCATGGGTCACGATTCGTTGACATTCGAACGTGTGTATATCGAGAAGTGGAGTAAAGGACTTGAATTGCATTGCATAGCATCCATTCATTCCTTATGTTGTTTGTTATGAATGTTCGTATTGACTTGTCTTATCTTTATATGTACTTGCTATGTGAGTTTAACTTTTGGAATATGATAATCCTGTATCCAAGACTAATGTGGTTGTGGTATCGTAAACAAACCTTCGTCTTCGTTCTGGACTGGGTCTGTCAATGATGTTACGGAGTACCTGTTGATTAATGTACTCACGCTACACTTGCTACACCTTTTTGTGTGAAGATTTAGTCCCCAGTACTAATGGAGTTCATGACTACCAGGCTGCCTGTTAGGAGGTTCTCTGAGAGATCAGGGTGACCACCATGGTTTTGGACAGCTCTAGACTCTCTTCTATTTAATACTTTCTGTCTTTTCTTATTTCAGACAGTTCCATTGATATATTTAATACTATTTTTACTTTTAGTAGCCCTTGTATGCGGGTGACATCAGATTTTGGGATAAGTGTTACAACTTTCTAAGCATTTTATTTAAAATTGTTTAAGACTTAAAAATTGGCTTGTATGATTTATTTTCGTATTTAGTTTTGTGCTTAAAAAGGGTATGTTAGTGGCTTGTGCTGGCTTACTAGCCCCGCTAGTGCCATCACGACTTGAGATTTTGGGTCGTGAATAATTGGTATCAGAGCACTAGGTTAATCGATCTCACTGATACAAGGACAATGTCCAGTAGAGACTTGCGCATGGGTACGAAGAGCTCCGTATCTATCTTCGAGAGGCTATAGGGCATTTAGGAAACTTCAATTCTTTCACTCCTCATTGTGCGTGTTTCTTTCGGTTAAGGTCTAAACTTTATTGTCTCAATCTCTCACTGATGGTGAGGACATATTCCCAAGTTCGCATGCGAGCAGCTAGATGTGATGTCGCGAGGTATGATATGAGGTGTGTCACATTAATAATGACGCGTGACCAACTTCAGATTTCAGCTATGACATGAAGACTCGATTAAGTGGAATTATGATTCAGATTCTCTAGTTCGATGATATCCCTAGGGATAGGAGAGATGGTTCGAACGACTACATGATAGCCAAGTTTTAGCGATTAGTGGAATAACCATGTGATAATAAGCATTGTGGCTTTGAAGACTACGCTTGATTTAAGATTGTTTAAGATTTAAAATTGGTTTTATGATTTATTTCCGCCTTTAGTTTTTTGCTTAAAAAGGGTACGTTAATGTCTTGTGTTGGCTTACTAGCATGTTGGGGCTAGTGCTATCACGACTTGAGATTTTGGGTCATCACACCTTTCAGTGTCGGCTTTCATTTCGAGGAAAAGGATGGTGAAGTTCAAGTGGACTTTCACGACACCTGCTCGGCCTCGAGGTAGGTTACGGCTTACTTGAGTTAGACTCTGATTAGGATTTCATATGTGAATAGTAGGGACTGATGGATAAATCATGCTTATGTTTTCGGACATGGTGTTAGGATGGATAGTTCTAGGTTGGTACTGTTATGTGTGGCTTGTCGCCTTTGTGTTGTTGAACTTGATGCTTTCAATTAACTGTGTAAACTAGTAGCTTGTTCGTATGATTGGACTAACACCATGTGATATATGTTGTGCTTGTTTCCCTAAGCTTTTAATTAGACCTGGTTAGCAAAACATATGTAGAGTTAGTTATTGACAAAGAAAGCATGTTATGCCTTCGGGTATGAAGTTAGGATGGATTACTTAGGTTGGTATTGTTGTTGATTTTGTGCGCCGGTTGCCTCTTTGTTGTGTTCTGGCTTGATGCCATGTGTATGGTATTGGACTTGTTACTTAGTTGAGATATTGTGATTGTTATACCCCGTATTTTCATACGCCGAATTATTCACAAGCAAATCGACTCAAGTTAAAGACGGGTTTATTTTCGGACATGAAATAGGGACTTTTAATTTTTAATTTTATTTAGTGTAGAAATATTATTGGAGATTAGGAACCAATTAATTATGAGTAAATTATTAAGTAAGGGATTAGTGATTAATTAATTTAATTAAGCCTTGTGGGCCCCACCCAAAAAAATAAAAATTGGCAAGTGGGCTGCCACGTGGTCACCAAG
Organism: Lycium barbarum; assembly: GCF_019175385.1. Taxonomy (NCBI): domain Eukaryota; kingdom Viridiplantae; phylum Streptophyta; class Magnoliopsida; order Solanales; family Solanaceae; genus Lycium; species Lycium barbarum. Next base: position 94,828,785 of record NC_083341.1, read on the forward strand.
TGGGCTGTACTTCGGACATTAATTTGGCAATGCAAGAGGCAATGTATATATGCACAATTTAGTAAAGGATAATTCAACACAAAAAATTTCATTTTGTTGCAAACTAAAAAAAAAAAAAGGGAGAGAAGAGAGCTTGGCCATGGCTGCTGCCCACGGCCAGCCATGGCCAAGAAAATTTTGTGGTTCTTTTTTGCTTTGATTTAATTCCAAGATGATTTGCAAGTTCAAAGAGGTGATAGAAACATTGGATATTGAATCGAGGAAGATGAAATTGTAAAATTGGGGCAATTAAGAGTAGAAATTCCTCCGAGAAAAATTAGGTAAGATTTTCTTACTTTGTGGTGTAATTGTGTTAATAGTGTTGTAATGGAATTATTAAAATTGGATTGGATGAAATTGAAAGTAAGAAATTGCGTGAAATCGTTGTTATACAAAATTGTGGGTTGAAAAGAATTAAAAAGGGTTATTGAATTGTTAGAGTTGTTTATGGGCTGAATTGTAAGGATTCTATATGAATATTGCTATTGTTGTCATTGTTGGTATTTCTGTGATAAAAGGAGGGTAATTGGAAATTCGGGCAAGGTGAACATATAGGGGAAATGCTGCCCGATTTCCGTTATGGCCTTAACTAATGAAAACCCTAAACGAGAAAGTATGAGTTAAAGAATAAGTTCTATAAGCAATGAGCTGCGGAATTACGAGATAGAAAGTATAGTACTAACGATAGTTTTACTTTTATATTAAATAGGCTAAAGGGACGACGAAGCGAACGAGATTACGAATAACCTTCAGCAGGTATGTAAAGTTGTCCCTTCTTTCTTTTGGAATGTGTTAGATCTATGTGATGAATGATATGAACTTTAGGGTAATTCTATTCATAAGTTTTGAGTGTGATTTATGATTTTTATTCACTTCTTGATATAAGAGCTCTTAAGTGATTGAGCTTCCCTCTTCAGTTTTCTGTACGTTGGGTAATAGTTGATATATATAAGCTCCTATTCCTAGAAACTCTACGATAACTGATGTCCTTGACTTCTATAAGCTGTTTCATTCTATATTGACATATGTCTATGGTTCCTAAGGCTATTTTGATATTGTTTATGATGACGTTCGAGGGATATTTGATATGATTGTCGCTACTGATACTCATTTGTAAATCCCTTCTTCTTATTCTGTTTGAGTCTTGATAACGTTTTAAATTGCATATGATTGCTCACTACTCTACTCGTGCATGCCTCAATATGTCTTTCACCGAGTCCCGGGCCGGGTATGTTATCGTGCACAGTTTCACTGCATTGTTCACCGAGTCCCTCACTAGAGGGCCGGGTACGGTATATATATATATATATGATGATATGATGATATGATGATATGTTTATGGCGGCCAGGATGGTATATGATGACTTTATTCACCGAGTCCCATAATGGGCCGGGTATGATATATGATATTGACTTGCATGATTTATGTTTCAAAATGCAAGTGTATTGATATTTTAAAAGTAATACTTGTTCTGGTAATCCCTATTTCGGTTATGATCCTCTTTACTGTATTTCATGCTTTACATACTCAGTACATATCTCGTACTGACCCCCTTTTTTTGGGGGGCTGCGTTTCATGCCCGCAAGTACAGATAGTCAGTTTGGTGACCCTTCAGCATAGGACTTCTATTCAGCTGTCTTGGAGAGTTCCGTTGTTCCGGAGTCTAAACTTTTGGTTCGGATCTTATAATGTTTATGTATATGTTTATCCAGGGGTATTGCGGGGCCCTGTCCCGCCATATTTCGCTATCGATACTCTTAGAGGTCTGTAGACATATGTGTGGGTTGTGTATAAGTTTGTTCAGCTGTGTCTATACGATGTGCTATGTATATGTTCGTATGTAGTGGCTGCCTTATTGGCTTTCACATGATATTGATATGTAGTGGCAACCTTGTCGGCTTGCGTATCCTTTTATGATTTGATCAGTTGTGACTCCTCCGGAGACAGTTATCTAGACATATATATATATATATAATGACGTTATGAACCTTCGGAGTTCTTTTGCAAGTTTCCATATTGTTGATAGTTTCAATTTGGCTATATATAATAGGTACGTATGTGAGTGTCCCGGTCGGGCACTAGTCATGGCCTACGGGATTGTGTCGTGACAAAAGTGGTATTAGAGCAATTCGTCCTCGGAGTGTCTACAGACCGTGTCTAGTAGAGTCTTGTTTATCGGTGTGTTGTGCACCACATCTATAAACAGTAAGCTACAGGACATTTAGGATGTTACCTTTCTTTCATATCTAAGATCGTGCGATAGAACCCAGCCATAGGAAGTGAAATTTCTTATACTAACCTTTGATTTCAGCTGAAGAACGATATTGACAGAAGAAAGTGACTGATGATATTGGAAGCTACACAGTACACAGGTAAGCGATGGTGCGAAAGAGGCATGTCGGATAAGGTAAGAATATTGAAATATGATTGAAATGTAAGGTTGAAGGATGAAAGAGAACGTAGATAGGAAGGCATAACAGGACAGATCGTTAAAGGATCAGGTACGTCTCGAGGTGTGATCTATGAGGTAAGTTTCGACACCTTTATACTTTTTACTGGAAATTGGGAGCCCTGTGTAGCTATGATATAATATGGTATATATGTATATATGTTGGCCCTGTGAGGCATTGTTGGTATTTCCTGCGTGAAGGTTTTGGGATAGTAAGAAGTACAGAGGAAACTCTGCCCAAATTTTCCCAGAAATAGAAAAAGAAGAGAATGAGATATAAGTTCATAATATGTCTTGAAAGTCGATACCGATAGGGTAAATTTATTATGTCGGATTAAAGCCTTAAGAGATAACCTCCATGTCATCCGTAAGAGGCGCCACTCTTATTTGGGAAATTTTATTACGAAGAAGCAGATATGAGCAGCAAAGTTTGGAATTCATTTGAATGGACCAGAATACTTTCCAGTCATATTTTACCTTAGAAGAGGCTCATGTTGAAGGGTAAAAGCGTCCAGCGATTAAGTTTCACTTTTATTGAACAGTACAAAGCATACAACAAGTAGTTTATGAACTAAATAATTTGTCCACGACTCAAGGATAAATCTGAGGGTAAACTATGTGAATTAAGCGATAGAAGTCTCGTGGTTCTTGTCGGATTCTAGTTCTTCTTGTGTGGTTTCGGAGGACGCTTCATGGTGACGTAACCTTGGAGTGGGAGTGTTCTTGTGTTCTTGTGTTCTTTGAGTTTATTAGTTTTAATCAACTAATTGGAGATGGAATTCGTGGAAGGAAAACTCAAACTTGTGAGCTGTCATGGATCATGTGTTCCACGTGTTATTGATGAAATACTAGGATGATTCGGAAGGGCTTGTAATACTAAGGGATGATTTATAAAAAGGTGGAAACTTTTAACAAAACATTATATTGAGGTATCGAGTGAACCAATAAGTAGGGGTAAATTACGACGAGTTTACAGTTAAAAGGGAGTAGTAGTATGATTGAGATAAAAGTACGGAGGAAGAAGAGTTATGACAAATTATGAAAGTATTGATAAGACAGTTTGTGAGATATTAAGGATAAGATTGATCAGAAATGGTGAAGGGTTAAGTACGCCTAGTCCACAGAGTATAATTAAAACATAGTGAGAATCGTGAATGAGGTTAAGAAGTGTCACATTATAGGTTGGATTACGAGCAGGATGTAATATGAATACCATTAGGATTGTTATAGAAATGAGTAAAGCCTAGCAAGGAAGTAACTAAAGGATATGACGTGATTAATGTGAGACGGAAAAGCAAATGTAGAACAAATAAGAAAGACTTACAAAAATTCTATAGGGAAAGTACAAAATAGAAGTCAAGTGATAACGAAAGTGCAGGCGAGCACAGGAAGAGAAGGAGTTAATAGAAGGAAGAAGATAAGAAGAAAGCGAGTGCGATTACAGCGTGGCGATATGTTATGACGTGTATAGCTGGGAAAATGAGGAATATAAGCGACAGAATTGTGAAAGACCAACCTAAAGAAAGATGAGCAACGAGACAGAATGAATGCCAGAAATGACTGGTATGATGAGAACAAATAGGGATGAACAGAATATGTTTTGACAATGAAAAAGGGGTTATGTAGAAGTGGTGTTTTCTGAAGAATACAGAGGTAGCATAAGATTCCTCGTGTACAGAATAATAGATGGACATAGACTGGAGAAATGGTAAGAGAATTCAAAAGGAAACACCTAGGATAGACGTAATTAATTGAGCATGAGTATGGGACAAAAGGAAATATATAGCTACGAACTTAAGGTGTAGTATGACGAGAAGGTGGTAAGACAAGACCATTATTAAAACGAATTCGATATGATTTTGAGTAAGTCAGAAGTTAGCATTGGGTATACAACAAGGGTGAAAGAGAATGAGGCATAAAGGAGCATTGCGTGTATGTGACTTCACCTCAGAAATAATGAAATCCTTAAAGGACAAGGATTGTAGATTTGCGAAACAACTGATGTATTGTGAGGTTATTAGAGGAAACAGGTGATATCCGTTAGGACAAAGATAGTGTTATAAGAAAGCTTGGGACACTTATCATTAGAATATAAGTGCTACCGAATGGAGAATTTGAAATGACTATAAGCATTAGCTAATTACTGATTGGAATGAATGTGGCTTCGGATAAATTGCAACATTAATTACATTGCTCGGGTACCAACCATCAGATAAGATTTTGTACTATATATCGAGAGTTCTCATTGCCTCGTGATTGTGTTGGAGTTTCATACATGGGTAATCTAAATAATAGATGATATAAAGGAAGACATGGATATGGTGTAGTATACTAAATGTATTGGGAAATAATCATATGAATTTGAAAAATTGGAAATGGGGACATAGAGTAGAATATAAATAGATAATGATGTAGGTACACCCAAAAGGGGGGGAAGCGGATGAGAGAGATGCAAGTGTAAGATGAAAACAACTGACACTGTAACACACTTAATGTGGATATTTTAACTTCAAGTGAGATCCTTTGCTGAGACAAGTTAGTAAGATTTGAAAGCCAGCAATAAACGGATAGAAGTCAAGATGGTATTTGAGACAGCGCTGAGAATTATTGGTAAAGATCTTAGATAATTTGACATCAGAAGGTGGATGCTTAGAAAAAGGAAGAATGCGACAAGATAATGGTAACAAGTAACTTAAAGGATATTATAAAGGATAGCAAGCCTATACTGGATAAGAGGTTAAGATGTTGGCAACAGAGTTTTTGGCTAATGACATTGTGACTTGTAAGTAGCGAAGAAGAATGGTAATCTCCTATAGTAGAATATGAGGAAATTGAATGGTAAGTAAAGGAAGGGAAACGAGTGTGACAAAATGGACAGCAGGTGAGTTTTAGTACAACAAGATATGTAGAGCAGAATAAACCAGGAGACGGAAAGACTATGACTAAGATTGGGTGCACTTTGTACAAATTGTACAAGAATAGTTATGCAACCTACGAATATTTGTATTCTAAGGATGAGACCAATTGAGTACTTGATAAAAAGAGTAAGGATTCAGTAACAACAATGCGGTTGCGATATTTTGGATACATCAAAGAAAGGTATAAGATGGTTTAAGGCAAAACTACAGAGATATAATTAGTACTGAGGGCAAAAGCCATAGTTGAGCCTTGATATCAATTGAATGATATAAGAGAAGAACATAGGGACTGCATAAAGACTAGCGTGGTGACGCTAAGGTATTTTCCGGGCTGATTTGAGCACCGACTCATACTCGTGTAAAGATTGCAATAGGATGCGTGATGGGATAACTAAGAGAAAATTTAAGTAAAGGGGCAATCGAAGAGTTTGAGTCAAAAATAGAGAAACGACACGAGATAATATGTCTAAAGTATTGACAGTTAGGGTAAAGGAAATTACGAAATGATTTAACCGAGACAATCAGAACAAGCGAGTTACGGGATGACAGTGAAGTTATAATATGAGGGAACTCTAGCACTATTTGATAGCCAACCCTAAAAATCGAGATCAAGAACTAAAAGCAAGTGATAGTTAAAAACCTTTAAAAGAATGTCAGAAAGTGACACATGATGCTGAGGATTCCAGAATACGGACTGTAACAACAGAGTAAAGAAAAAATATTAGAGTGGAAAAATGTTACCCTCTGGGAAATTTCGTTTTACTCATATAACCTGCGAAGGGTCTACAGGTTACCAGAGACATGCAATACTCCAGGGATATTAAAATTTAATGAACCGACGAGGGACGTCTGCGCGTCATAAAAATCTTATTTAAAGATTAAGAGGTAAGATGAAGGGAATGATATCTTAAGGGAGTAACTATAGAAAAAGAAGGAGTCGAGTTAGGACTGAGCGCACAAGCGAGACAGTAAGATTTCAGCGGAATAGCCCGCAATACAACTGACAACCGACTGCGAAGTAAAGAGGAGAGTAAAGGTAATGACGTGGAATAATTACCTTGAGAAGCAACAAAAGGAGGAAATATTATGGGAATGACTATGTAGAGGCCTGGAATGCGTTATAAGAATTATAACGAATCGACCAATGGAAGAGGTATGTGAAAAGCATAATTAACTAAGGGAACACTTGAGAAAGTATTGGGAATTCAGGACCAGTTTAACATTCGAGGACGAATGTTCTAAAGGGGGGAAGGATGTTATACCCCGTATTTTTATACGCCGAATTATTCGCAAGCAAATCAACTCAAGTTAAAGACGAGATTATTTTCGGACATGAAATAGGGACTTTTAATTTTTAATTTTATTTAGTGTAGAAATATTATTGGAGATTAGGAACTAATTAATTATGATTAAATTATTAAGTAAGGGATTAGTGATTAATTAATTTAATTAATCATTGTGGGCCCCATCCGAAAAAAATAATAATAATAAGTTGGCAAGTGGGCTGCCACGTGGTCACCAAGTGGGCTGCACTTAGGACATTAACATGGCAATGCAAGAGGCAATGTATAAATGCACAATTTAGTAAAGGATAATTCAACACAAAAAATTTCATTTTGTTGCAAACTAAAAAAAAAAGGGAGAGAAGAGAGCACGGCCATGGCTGCTGCTCACGGCCAGCCGTGGCCAAGAAAGGTTTGTGGTTGTTTTTTGCTTTGATTTAATTCCAAGATGATTTTCAAGTTCAAGCAGGTGATAGCAACATTGGATATTGATTTGAGGAAGAAGAAATTGTAAAATTGGAGCAATTAAGCGTAGAAACTCAGCTGTTTCATTCTATATTAACATATGTCTATGGTTCCTAAGGCTCTTTTGATATTGTTTATGATGACGTTCGAGGGATATTTGATATTATTGTCGCTACTGATACTCAGGTGTAAATCCCTTCTTCTTATTCTGTTTGAGTCTTGATAATGTTTTAAATTGCATATGGTTGCTCACTACTCTGCTCGTGTATCTTATCATACACAGTTTCATTGCATTGTTCACCGAGTCCCTTACTAAAGGGCCGGGTACGGTATATATATATATGATGATATGATGATATGATTATGGCAGCCAGGATGGTATATGATGACTTTATTCACCGAGTCCCATAATGGGCCGGGTATGATATATGATATTGACATGCATGATTTTTGTTTCAAAAGGCAAGTGTATTGATATTTTAAAAGTCATACTTGTTCTGGTAATCCCTATTTCGGTTATGATCCTTTTTACTGTATTTCATGTTTTACATACTCAGTACATGTCTTGTACTGACCCCCTTTCTTCGGGGGGCTGCGTTTCATGCCTTCAGGTACAGATAGTCGGTTTGGTGACCCTTCAGGATAGGACTTCTATTCAGCTGTCTTGGAGAGCTCCGTTGTTCCGGAGTCTAGACTTTTGGTTCGGATCTTATAATGTATATGTATATGTTTCTCCAGGGGTACGCGGGGCCCTGTCCCGCCATATTTAACTGTCGATACTCTTAGAGGTCTGTAGAAATATGTGTGGGTTTTGTATAAGTTTGTTCAGTTGTGTCTATACGATGTGCTATGGATATCTTCGTATGTAGTGGCAGCCTTGTTGGCTTGCACATGATATTGATATGTAGTGGCAGCCTTGTCGGCTTGCGTATCTTTTTATGATTTGATCAGTTGTGACTCCTCAGGAGCCAGTTATCTGGACATATATATCTGATGACATTATGAACCTTCAGAGTTCTTTTGCAAGTTTCCATATTGTTCATAGTTTCAATTTGGCTATATCTAACAGGTACGTATGTGAGTGTCCAGCTCAGGCACTAGTCATGGCCCACGGGGTTGGGTCGTGACAGTGATTGTGATACAGGTGTCTCTCACTTAGCTTGACATTATCATAGTTAAAGGCAAGAACTTGATTCAGTATTGATTTGTGATATATGTCCATATAGAGGCATGATTGAGATTTGGTATGATTACACTTGAGATTATTAATTTGTATTGTATTCATACTCAATTTCATGATACTTCGATATGAACTGTGATTGGTACTGATGATGATAAGTGAGAAGGAAATATTCGAGACTTGAACAGACTTGATATAGCAGCCATCTCCGGGCTGTGTGCGGAATGGCCAGTGATATGGAAGCCACCTCTGGGCTATGTGCAGGGTGCCTGGTGTTGTGGAAGTCATCTCTGGGCTATGTGCGGAGTGACTATTACATTGACTTCGTGGGTCCCCCATGGGTCATGACTATCGAGGCGTGGAGGATATCCGTCTGTAGCATGTGTGTACAATTTGGTGGTACTGGCCATTGCATTTATATCTTGGTGATTTTCTTGTTGTCTATTCCTTGGTTGTGGTTTGCTCATTAAAACATTGTCTAGTAATGTAGCTGTCACACCCCAACCTTGGTGAGGCGTGATTGACACCCAGCACCTTACTGGGGCCGAGCGAACCAAACTGTAACTTACACTCACTATGTCTCAAATGGAAAAATAAGGCCAAGAAGACCAACTATGAATATAATGTCATACATAGGTATAAGTACAACAGGCCTACGACATCAACATATCCACTAACAAAACATAACTAAGTTGTATACAGGAATCTATCTACAAAGAATCTATGTACATGACTGAAGTACATAAGTCGGGATAGGGCTTCTGACATACCCTTGAAACAAAATACATATACAACCCAGACTCGGCAATTCTCCAGGAAGAAGTGGAGTTGTTACACCTTGTAGTTTCGTCCGTTGAGATTCATTAGGCGTTAGTTGTCCTGATCGTGGAAACTGGGTTAATATTCTAGGATATATGAGAATATATGTTCCTATATCATCGTTATGGGGGTTTAATCTCATGAAATAAGAAATGGAAGGATTTGAGAACAAGCAAATTAAGGAATTGAGTTTGTCGGAACTTTGGGAAAACTTGGCAAAACATTTTGACAGGATTTTGGTCCAAATTGGGAGAGGTATATATCCTAGAATATGAGAAGTTTTGGTGTGTTTCTTTTTTGAAAAATTGAAGTTCAGCGAATCTAGTTTCCAACGCAACAAACCCTTCGTCAATGTGATATCGAAGTAAAACGTTATGGGTGTTTTAAGACGGATGTTCGAACAGAACTTTTTGACGAACTGCAGAAATTTCTGCGGCCCGTCAAATTGCACATTCCCAGTGTAAAACAGTCACAGTGAGCCATGTTTTGCTGGGCAGTTTGAAGGAGCATTTTGACGGCCCGTCAAAGTGGGCGCAGGATTGCCCGGCTGGATTTTAAGTTATGCTTTATATACTTCATTTCATTTCATTTGGGCATTTTATTTTCTCAAATCAGATCCAAGAGCTCTCCAAAAACCCTCTCTTCAACTCAATAAACTAATCTAAGCCAAATCCAAGAGAATTAAGAAATTCAAGTGCTAAGAAGCTTGCTAGGGCTTGTGGAAATCAAGATTTCCTTGGGTATTGATGTTAGGGTTTTTCACTTTGGTGGAGTAATGTTACACCTCGGAAAAGTCCCCGTACATGTAAAATGAATAGACCAACGAAGGGTATGAGTGTGCGACGTTTTACTAAGTAGGGAATGACGATTCATGAATTTTTGGAAATAAGAAAGTTGTAGAATTTAAATTCAGCCAGTGGTCGTAAAACAGAATACGGCCCGTAAAGTGATTTACGGACCGTATACTGCCATCATCCTCCAACGTTCCAAAAATTTCAACTTTCTGTCCAAAGTTTAAATGGTAAAATACGACCCAGTTTACGGACCTTAAACTGAAATACGACCCGTAAACTGTGGTCGTAAACAATCATGACCTCCAGCAAACCTTTCTGTTTTTGATATGCTTAAGTACAACCACGTTATACGGCCCGTAAACTAGTATACGGTCCGTAAACTGTGGTTTATGACCACTGTACACCCCGACGACTGTTCATTAAAAATCAGATTTTGTGATTATTATAAGTGACTTTCTCATTCATTTTCATTCATATTTCATCTACAACCTTCAAGAACCCTCTAGAACTTATCCAAACATTTCATCCACAAAATTTAAGAGAATTAAAGGGAGATCAAGATCAACAACACCAAATCCATGAAACAAAGTGTGTGAAACTCAAGTAAAGTTCATCCAAACCAAGAGATTCCAAGGAAGGAAAAATAGGGTTTTGAGGAAGGAGGAAGAACTCCACTCTAGGCTTGTTCCACCACCATCTAAGGAAATTTTTATGACTTTAGCATGTTGTTTAAGGTATTGGAAAGCTAAGATGCTTGAATTGTAGAAAGACATGGAAAATGGGTCTTAAATGGGAGAATAGCGTCATAATTGAATAGTAGTTGAATGGAACCATAAACGTTGATGTGCCATGATTATGAATATGTTGTAAATGATGTTTAGAGCAGGAAATAATAATTATATATGAGAAAACGCGATAACGAACTACAACCATAAATGTGGAGAAAATAGAGAAAAATGGTAGATTTTGCTCAAAGTATATGAATGACGATTGTTGATACGATATTGTGAAGTGCTGTTGTAAATGTTTGGGAGTTGATATAGACTATGAGAAATGTAGTATAAATAAAGAAAGTGCTGCCCAATTTTCTCTAGAAATAGTGACGCATTCCCGTAGTCGATTAACTAACGTCAATACGAATTCTTTCGTAAAGGTAGCGACGTGACATTAAAGGAGAGCAAGTGAACGATAGCTTAGCTAAACGAAAAAGGTATGTGAGGCTTGTCCTTTCTTTCTATGGCATGAATGCCATGATATGATTCTTCTTCCTTTCCATGATTCTCCTATATTCCGGAAAGCCAAGAGCTTAAGATTATGAATAGCTATATGAGTCAAGAGATATGATAGGACGTTCCTATAAAGTAAATGATGTCGCCCAGTTTATACACCCACCTTATATAATAATCCCTTCAAGGTGAGGCAGAATGTTCATGAATGCCCATAATGGAATCGAGGGTTCACGACCTTACGTCACCTCGATAAAATACACTTGTTCTAGAGTCCCTATGCATGTACAATGATGATCATATTTCGATAAGCATATTATTATAAGTATTTCATAATGAGCATGTCATAATAATATTACACAGAGCCTAGTTGGCCGGGCAGTCACCGCGAAAGCGGGCAGCTATACGATACACCATGGCCAGTTGGCATGGGCAGACACCACTAGTGGGCGGCATGAGATGGTACCCCAGACGCGGGAGGCCTGGATGCGGGCTAATGTTACTGATTATCACACCGCACCTATATGGTCGGGCAGTTTATATATATATATGATATGCATGCATTAGATGATGATAAGCTTAAAAGTAAATCAGCATGCATTACTTTTCATGTAATTCCCAGTCAGGTACATTTGCTCCATACTTGATGCATCCCTTGCTTCCTTGATGAATTATTATTGTTCATGCCTCTCATACTCAGTACAATATTCGTACTGACTTCCGTTTTATTTGGACGCTATGTTCATGCCCACAGGTAGACAGGGATGTTAGCTCGATCCAGATTCTTAGTAGCTGCCAGCTGATTGCGAGCAGTCCATTGTCCGGAGGTGCTCATGATTATTCTCTTGGTATATGTATATTTTGAGCATTGTGGAGCCTTGTTCCACCTATAGGTATAGTATGTCAGTAGAGGCTCGTAGATGCACAGTGTGGGTAGATGGTCTCACGAGAGGCTTTTATGCATATGTATGTATTATTTTGATGGCTGAGAGGCTTATGTATATAAAAGTATTTTTATTTTCTCAAATGAAAAGATGATCTTCTTATGTCCTAAGCATAAATTGATAAAAGAGCATTAAATGGGTAAGGTCAGTAGCAGAACGAGTGGTGCTCGGTGGCTAGCCCCGGGTACCCGTCACGGCCCCTAGCTGGGTCGTGACAAAAGTGGTATCAGAGCAGTTCGTCCTAGGAAGTGTCTACGAGTTGTGTCTAGTAGAGTCTTGTTTATGGTGTGTTGCGCACCACATCAATAAACAGGAGGCTACCAGGCATTTAGGAAAAATGACCATTCTTTGTCTATGAGATTATGCGATAGAGCCATGTGTAAGATTTTATCCTCCCTAATAGTGCGTTATGATTTTAGAATGCCGCCAAAGGGAAAGGCTACAGCCGTCCAAAAGGGTAAGACTACAACAAAGAGGCGGGCAGAAAGAGAGCCTCCGATGAATGTAGAGGAGGGTGAATCACAAAATGAGGCCTCACCCGATGTGGGAGAGCAAGGAGGAGCTCCAGCTCCAATCCCTCCGCCGGCTGCTTCGGGTCAACAAATGACCGAGGCGATTCAGCTATTGACACAATTGGTTGCCGCACAGGCATAACGGCAGAATGTGGGTTCAAGTGATCGGGCAGCGAGTACAAAGGCCTGTGATTTTATGAGTTTAAATCTTCCAGAATTCTTCGGGTCAAAGCCGGATGAAGATCCGCAAATCTTCGTAGATGAGATGTTAAGGACATTAAAGATTGTCCATGCCTCTGAGACCGAATCCATGGAGTTGGCCTCTTATAGACTCCGCGATGTGGCGGTATTATGGTACAACAATTGGATAGCGTCGAGGACAGAAAATGCACCTCCTCCCATTTGGCAAGAGTTTGTTGACGCTTTTATTCGCCATTATTTGCCACCCGATGTCCGCCGAGCTAGATCGGACAGGTTCTTGAATCTAAAGCAAGGAAGCATGAGTGCTCAGGAATATAGGTTGCAATTTAATTCTCTGGCCAGGTATGCCCCGACTATGGTGGCCGACATGGGCGATCGTGTACATAGGTTTGTGAGCGGGTTGGGGCCGCACTTGTTCAAAGATAGTTTGACAGCTTCATTGCAAGATGGGATGGACATTTCCCGCATACAGGCTCATGCTCAGAATCTTGAGGAACGGCAACAGCTGCCGAGGAGTAATCGTGATATTAACCGAAGGCAAGGTAAGAGGACTAGGTCTATGGGAGCAAGCAGCGAGTATGGAGGGGGGTCGAGAAAAATGTATTCTAAGCACTCGGGACAGTCAGTGACTAGTGCGCCTACCAAATTTTCAGACAGAGGGTTTGATCGTTCTTCCCGATCAGGACAGGGCCAGAGTTCGAGGGCCTCGGATTCTTAGTTTAGGGGTTATTTTAGTCAGAGGAGACCTCCGGTACCGCGGTGTAGCCAGTGCGGTAGATTACATTCCGGACGATGTTATCGGGGTACGGATGCTTGCTATGCTTGTGGTCAGACTGGGCATATGATGAGGGATTGCCCGTCGGTGAGAGATAGGGTTGGGGCTCAGCCCACAGGTTCAGCAGCGAGATCTTCTTCAGTATGCCCTACCGCACAGACTCCTCAGACGTCGGCAGGTAGAGGCAGAGGCAGAGGGGGAGCATCTACTTCAGGTACTGTTCAGCCCCGCGTATATGCTTTAGTTGGGCGACAGGATCTTGAGTCCTCCCCGGACGTTGTCATAGGTACATTGACTATATTTTCCCGTGATGTGTAAGCTTTAATCGATCCAGGTTCTACTTTCTTGTATGTTACTCCATATGTTGCTGATTGTATTGGGGTGAAACCCGAGCTAATTTAACCTTTCGAGGTATTCACTCCGGATGGTGATTCCGTGATAGCGAGGAAAGTGTATGAGATTTGTGTTGTTGTGATATGTGATCGCCAGACCAAAGTCGATTTGATTGAGCTTGACATGGTAGATTTCGATGTAATCATGGGCATGGATTGGCTGGCTTCGTGCTATGCCAATGTTGATTGTCGGACGAAAGTGGTTCGATTCCAATTTCCGAGAGAGCCCATACTTGAATGTAAGGGGAATACGGCATCCCCAAAGGGTAGGTTTATTTCCTACCTCAAGGCAAGGAAGATGATAGCCAAAGGCTATATTTATCATTTAGTTCGAGTTCATGATACAGAAGCAGAACCCCCAGCTTTCCAATCTGTTCCGGTGGTGAATGAATTCCCAGACGTATTTGCAGATGAACTTCCAGGTCTTCCTCCAGAAAGGGAAATGATTTCGCCATCGATGTATTACCGGACACCGAGCCAATTTCTATTCCTCCGTACCGAATGGCTCCTGCAGAATTGAAAGAGCTAAAAGCACAGTTGAAAGATTTTCTTGAAAAGGGGTTTATAAGGCCCAACTCATCGCTGTGGGGAGCACCAGTCTTCTTCGTGAGAAAGAAGGACGGATCCTTACGAATGTGTATCGACTACAGGCAATTGAACAAAGTGACGATAAACAACAAATATCCTCTTCTAAGGATTGATGATTTATTCGATCAGCTGCAAGGTGCTAAGTGGTTTTCTAAAATAGATTTGAGGTCGGGTTATCATCAAGTGAGAGTTAGAGAAGCAGATATTCCCAAAACAGCTTTCCGAACGAGATATGGGCACTATGAATTCCGAGTAATGTCATTCGGGCTGACTAATGCTCTGCCTGTATTTATGAATTTAATGAACAACATATTCAGGCCTCTCTTGGATCTATTTGTGATAGTATTTATCGCTGATATTCTGGTGTATTCTCGCACAGAGTCAGAACATGCAGATCATCTGAGGATTGTACTTGGCATTCTTCGAGCTCGAGAATTGTATGCAAGATTTTCAAACAGTGAGTTCTGGTTGAATTTTGTAACATTCTTGGGCCATATTATTTCAGATGATGGCATCCGAGTCGACACTCAGAAAATTGAAGCTGTAAAGACTTGGCCAAGGCCTACGATGCCCACAGAAGTTCGCAGTTTCTTGGGTTTGTCAGGATATTAAAGAAGGTTCGTAGAGGGCTTTTCATCTATTTCAGCCCCATTGACGAAGCTAACTCAGAAGTCTGCTAACTTTCAATGGAACGATGCATGCGAGCGTAGTTTCCAAGAGCTGAAAGACAGGTTGACCTCAGCTCTGATCTTAACACTCCCAGAAAGGTCAGATGGTTACGTGGTATACTGTGATGCTTCCGGTGTTGGACTAGGATGCGTATTGATGCAATACGGGAAAGTTATTGCATATGCTTCGAGGCAATTGCGGAAACATGAGAAGAATTACCCCACTCATGATCTTGAATTGGCTGTGGTCATCCATGCGTTGAAGATATGGAGACATTACTTATATGGTGTGCATATGGACATCTATACAGATCACAAGAGCCTCCAATATATTTTTAAACAAGAGGAGTTAAATCCGCGGCAGAGGCGGTGGTTAGAGATATTGAAAGATTACGATGTGAATATTTTATACCACCCCGGAAAAGCAAATATAGTAGCTGATGCGCTTAGCTGCTGATCCATGGGCAGCCTATGTGAAGTTCCACCGGAAAATAAAGAAGTGATTCATGAGCTCCACCAATTAGCTAATCTTGGAGTACGTGTGATTGATTCAGGTAGTGCAGGAATTGGCATTTATGATCCCACAGTTTCATCTCTGAACATAGAAGTGAAAGAGCATCAGTATGAAGATCCTCAATTGTGTCATTATAGAGACACATCTTATGAAAAAGAGAATTCCCCATTTGATGTTTCCATAGATGGAATTCTTAAATACCGAGGCCGGCTATGTGTGCCGAATGTTGCAGAGTTGCGCCGACGAATTTTAGAAGAAGCCCATTATTTTCGGTATTCTATTCACCCAAGTGCGACAAAGATGTATCATGATCTCAGGTTGATATATTGGTGGGATGGCATGAAGAGAGACATAGCAGAATTTGAAGCACAGTGTCCGAATTGCCAACAAGTAAAGATAGAACATCATAAGCCGGGAGGATTATTACAAGAAATGGAAATCCCTTCTTGGAAATGGAAAGTGATCAATATGGATTTTATTGTGGGGTAACCTCGTTCCCGAGGTAAGTATGATTCCACATAGGTGATTGTGGACAGACTCACAAAAGCAGCTCATTTTCTTCCACTCAGAACCACATACTCAGCGGAAGACTATGCAAGGTTGTATTTCAAGGAAATTGTGCGACTCCATGGTATTCCACTATCCATTATCACAGATAGGGGAGCACAGTTTACAGCCAAGTTCTGGATGTCCTTTCAAGAAGGTCTAGGTACCCAGGTGAAGCTTAGCACGGCATTCCATCCGCAAACTGATGGGTAGGCCGAGCGCACTATTCAAACCTTAGAAGATATGCTCCGAGCATGTGTGCTGGATTTCGGTGGTAGCTAGAATGATCACTTACCCCTTATCGAGTTTGCATACAATAATAGCTACCATTCCAGTATTCAAATGGCTTCGTATGAAGCCTTATATAGAAGGAAATGCAGGTCCCCAATCGGATGGTTTGAAATAGGAGAAGTACAACTAATAGGCCCTGAATTGATTCAGCAAGCGGTAGAGAAAGTTAAGGTGATCCGAGATCGATTGTTGACAGCCCAAAGTCACCAAAAATCTTATGCGGACAATCGCCAACGAAACATGGAATTTCAGGTTAATGATTGGGTATTTTTAAAAGTGTCGCCCATAAAAAGGGTGATGAGATTTGGTAAGAAAGGGAAGTTGAGTCCCCGATACATTGGACCCTATAGAATTATCCGCAAGGTGGGTCATGTGGCCTATGAATTGGACTTGCCTTCAGAGCTTGAATAGGTTCATCCAGTCTTTCATGTCTCAATGCTCCGTAAATGTGTTGGAGATCCTACGAGGATTGTTCCAATTGATGACATGCAAATAACGGAAAAGCTAACCTATGAAGAAGTACCCATTGCCATCCTCGATAGGCAAGTGCGCAAGCTTCGAAATAAAGAGGTAGCGTCAGTCAAGGTATTGTGGCGAAACAACAATCGGGAAGAAAATGACTTAGGAAACAGAAAAGAGCATGAAATCCAAGTACCCACACTTATTCCAACCCCCGGGAGAGATCCAAGATGAAATGCTGATGATATGAGGTATGTACGCTTCATTTTTATGCTGTTGGTCGTGTGTGGCCATGGATATGTTGATGTTGTGATGTAGCCCTGTGAGGCGATGATATTATGGGTTGTTATGACAGGCTGGTAGTGTCAAATTACAGGGAAAGCATTGGTGAAAGTTTCGTAGAATTCCGAGTGTTTAACATTCGAGGACGAATGTTCCAAAAAGGGGGGAAGAATGTTACACCTCGGAAAAGTCCCCGTACATGTACAATGAATAGACCAACGAAGGGTATGAGTGTGCGACGTTTTACTAAGTAGGGAATAACGATTCATGAATTTTTGGAAATAAGAAAGTTGTAGAATTTCAATTCAGCCAGTGGTCGTAAAACAGAATACAACCCGTAAAGTGATTTACGGACCGTATACTGCCATCGTCATCCAACATTCCAAAAATTTCAAATTTCTTTCCAAAGTTTAAATGGTAAAATACGACCCAGTTTACGAACCGTAAATTGAAATACGGCCCGTAAACTGTGGTCGTAAACCATCATGACCTCTAGCAAACCTTTCTGTTTTTGATATGCTTAAATACGACCACGTTATACGGCCCGTAAACTAGCATACGGTCCGTAAACTGTGGTTTACGACCACTGTACACCCCAACGACTGTTCATTAAAAATCAGATTTTGTGATTATTATAAGTGACTTTCTCATTCATTTTCATTCATATTTCATCTACAACCTTCAATAACCCTTTAGAACTTATCCAAACATTTCATCCACAAAATTTAAGAGAATCAAAGGGAGATCAAGATCAACAACACCAAATCCAAGAAACAAAGTGTGTGAAACTCAAGTGATGTTCATCCAAACCAAGAGATTCCAAGGAAGGAAAAATAAGGTTTTGAGGAAGGAGGAATAACTCTACTCTAGGCTTGTTCCACCACCATCTAAGGTATGTTTTATGACTTTAGCATGTTGTTTAAGGTATTGGAAAGATAAGATGCTTGAATTGTAGAAAGACATGGAAAATGGGTCTTAAATGGGAGAATAGTGTCATAATTGAATAGTACTTGAATAGAACCATAAACGTTGATGTGCCATGATTATGAATATGTTGTAAATGATGTTTAGACCAGGAAATAAGCATTATATATGAGAAAACGCGATAACGAACTACAACCATATATGTGGAGAAAATAGAGAAAAATGGTGGATTTTGCTCAAAGTATATGAATGACGATTGTTGATACGATATTGTGAAGTGCTGTTGTAAATGTTTGGGAGTTGATATAGACTATGAGAAAAGTAGTATAAATAAAGGAAGTGCTACAAAATTTTCTCTAGAAATAGTGACGCATTCTCGTAGTCGATTAACTAATGTCAATACGAATTCTTTCGTGAAGGTAGCGACGTGACATTAAAGGAGAGCAAGTGAACGATAGCTTAGCAAAACGAAAAAGGTATGTGAGGCTAGTCCTTTCTTTCTATGGCATGAATGCCATGATATGATGCTTCTTCCTTTCATTCCGGAAAGCCAAGAGCTTAAGATTATGAATAGCTATATGAGTCAAGAGATATGATAGGACGTTCCTATGAAGTAAATGATGTCACCCATTTTATACACTAACCTTACATACTAATCCCTTCAAGGTGAGGCAGAATGTTCATGAATGCCCATAATGGAATCTAGGGTTCACGACCTTACGTCACCTCGATAAAATACACTTGTTCTAGAGTCCCTAATGCATGCACAATCATGAGCATATTTTGATAATCATATTATTATAAGTATTTCATAATGAGCATATCATAATCATATTACACCGGGCCTAGTTGGCCGGGCAGTCACCGCGAAAGCGGGCAGCATTACTATACACCATGGCCAGTTGGCATGGGCAGACACCACTAGTGGGCGACATGAGATGGTACCCCAGACGCGGGAGGCCTGGACACGGGCTAATGTTACTGATTATCACACCGCACCTATATGGTCGGGCAGTTTATATATATATGATATGCATACAAGAGATAATGATAAGCTTAAAAGTAAGTCAGCATGCATTACTTTTTATGTAATTCCCAGTCAGGTACAGTTGCTCCATACTTGATGCCTCCCTTGCTTCCTTGATGCATTATTATTGTTCATGTCTCTCATACTCAGTACAATATTTGTACTGACGTCCGTTTTCTTTGGACGTTGTGTTCATGCCCACAGGTAGATAGGGAGGTGAGCTTGATCCAGATTCTTAGTAGCTGCCAGCTGATTGCGAGCACTCCATTGTCCGAAGGTGCTCATGATTATTCTCTTGGTATATGTATATTTTGGGCATGGTGGAGTCTTGTTCCACCTATATGTGTAGTATGTCAGTAGAGGCTCGTAGATGCACAGTGTGGGTAGATGGTCTCACGAGAGGCTTTTATGTATATGTATGTATTATTTTGATGGCCGAGAGGCTTATGTATATAAAAGTATTTTTATTTTCTCAAATGAAAAGATGATCTTCTTATGTACTAAGCATGTATTGATAAAAGAGCATTAAATGGGTAAGGTGAGTAGCAGAACGAGTGGTGCTCGGTGGCTAGCCCCGGGTACCCGTCACGGCCCCTAGCTAGGTCGTGACAAGTAACTTGATCCAAGACTTTTTCTTGTGTGATTAAGGTAAGATTTCATATCTTTTACATGTGGTTAAGGTTGTTTAATTGTTATGCCATGTGGGTAAAGGAAGAAAAGTGGAAATAGAGTTCAAGTATGAACTTGGAGATATTATGAACCATAGGTTAACTTGAATTGACATTCTTGGCATATTAGGAGTATAATCTTCTTGTGGATGTTATAGATGATGCTGAGGAAATATTGTATGTAATCATATATGTTGTTGTGTTGTAGACATTGCTATGAATAATCATTAAAAGGAGCTTTGGGAATGGATGATTCTTAACTTGAATGAAATCTCTTGATTTTGGTATTGTTGATAATGTCATTGTTGATTGGGAGTTCTTTTGGAATTTGTTAGAAATAGATGAAATAAGGGAAATGCTGCCCAATTTTCGCTAGCATACGAATTATACTCGTTTGAACTTAAGGGTGCCTTTGATGCCTAACCTTGGAATGAACCCTCTTAAATGTAGATTTCTCGAGCTTTGGAGGTGAACGTTAAGTAGTTAAGAAGACATAAAGGTATGTAAGGCTAACCCTTCTTTCTTCAGGCATGATGCCATTGATGTATACCTTCATGTGAAATCCATAGTATCTTCCATCATGATTTCGTTCCTAGAATTACTAAAGCTCACGATCTTGATATTCTCACAATACCATTGGTCCCATCCTATGACAGTTAATCCGCTAAGGAAGGATATAATGAAAATTATGGTGATGATGATGATGATGTTGAGGACATGTATGTACTCCTATGTATATATATATTTATATATTAAAGTATGACTACTAAGAACCCCGAGCTTATATGGCCGGGTATGATATCTATCGCGCGCACACCACTACAGTTGGGTACGGATGACACTGAGCCGTGGTAGGGCCAGGTATGTATAACACCGAACCTTATCATGGTCGGGTATGTATGATACCGAACCTCTATGGTCGGGTATGATACTACTATATGTATAACTTTATGAAATGGAAGTTTCTCATTAGAAAGAGGGTAAGTAAATATGATGAACGTCGCTAGAGGTATAATGGTTCTTTCATTCCATGACGTTTCTATCTTATGTTATTTCCTATACTTCCATTATGTTATTGATTATGCTTTACATACTCAGTACATTATTCGTACTGATATACTTTTGTTTGTGGACGCTGCGTCATGCCCGCAAGTGGACAGGGGGATAGACTTGACCCATAGACTGCTTGTTCAGAGGCTGCATAGAGGAGCTCCATTTTATTCAGAGCTGCAGCTGTTGGTACTATTCTTTTGTGTATATGTATGGGCCTGGCGGGGCTCTGTCCTGTCCTTATGATGATATTCATACTCTTCTTGGAGACTCGTAGACAGTCATGTATAGTAGATATCTTTTGCCTTGTCAGCTCACGTTTCGGTATACTATTTTGTTAGCCTTGTCGGCTGGTGTATATGTGTAAGGGCTTAGTTGTTGACGTTGATATACAAAGGTGTTTTAGCCATTGAAAATGGCATTTTTGAGGCATAGAATGGTTAACATGCCATGTGGCTCACCTATAGATGAATGTGAATGTACGATGAGAGGTGCCCGGTGTGTTAGCTCCGGCTGCCCGTCATGGCCCACCGGTTGGGTAGTGACAGGAGCCCACCAACCAAAACTAGTACATGAAAGTAGCATATTGCGGAAGATTCTTGTCCCGCCGGTCTACACTTGCGGGCATGGGCGCAGCGTCCATAAGAAAGGACGTCAGTATGAATAATGTACCTAGCATGTAAGGATGAAATGTAATACAATAAATATATACTGCAAGAAGAAGGATAAGAGTCAACCTGGCACTTCTGACTTACCAATGAGAATCTAGTATGCATGTCTCTTAATACACTCATCTATTTAACTACATCTATGTTTGATACTGTGTCTCTAACTTACATATCTTCCTGGTGCTAACTGGCCAACTCATCTGTGGTAACTGCTCGACCGGCCGTAAAACGGTTGTAACTGCCCGTTCGATTATCGCCTGACGGTAGAGTGCAACTGCCCGACTGATCAGTGCTAATTGCCCGACCGGCCGTAGTTTGGTGGTAATAACAGCCCAACAAGCCGTAGCATGGTGGTTAACGCATAACTGCCCAACCATCCATAGCATGGTTCTGACCACTGCCAGAGCTAAACGCTCCACCTCTACCTCCGCCTCTGCTAACTGAAGTCTGAGGACCTTGTTATGGGAAAAGTATAGAGAAAGCTGAAGCTGCTACTGATCTAGTGGGCCGAGCCATAATACCTCTATCATTCATCACGCAATCCTTCATATAGTGACCTGAAACCCCATATGGACAACATACACCAGAGCCCTGACGACATCGTCCAGAATGGGCTCTACCACACTGACTGCATCGTGGAGGTGGCATCCTCATCTGTGTCGATTCCCTCCGGTGCTGAATCTGAGGCCCACAAATTCCGACCTAACTCAGAATACGCCGACCTCACATAACGCGACCTCCATGATGGTGAAGGAATAGTAGTAGTTGAAAGTGGGGACCTAAAACTACCCCTGGCATTCTCTAACTGACTAGAACATCTAGCTCTCTTAAACTGACCCTCATTCGAATCCTCAGACTGCTGCCACTTCTGATCTTCTAGATTATGAGCATATGTCTGGATATGGGAAATGTCCAAATCATCAAGTAAAGCAGTTGTGGAACATTCATTAATTAAATGCGGCCCGAGTCCCGCCACAAACCGGTGCACTCGATCTTCCATTTCTGCTACAATAGTGGAAGCATACCTAGCTAAGGACTTAAACTGGAGAGACTATACTCTCGCACACTTTTGTTCCCTTGCCAAAGAGTCAAGAATCTTTCTACGCTCGCCCGACGAACCTCTGGTGGCAAATAATGCCGAAGAAAACCATCTACAAACTCATGCCACACTATTGGCGGTGCATTAGCCCTTCTGGAAGACATCCAAGTATTATACCAATACACAGCCACATCCTGTAATCTATAGCAAGCTAACTCTACTGACTCGGTGTCTAAAGAATGCATCACTCGCAACGTTCTCAGCATTTCATCTATAAATTTTATGTGTCCTTCTTTAGTTTCGACCCAGAAAACTCTGGAGGGACCAAATTAATAAAGTCTTGGACTCTGGCACTAACGGCTCTGTCTCCGTAACCTGTACCCTGCCGCTGGGCCTGAGCGGCTACTATCTGAGTCAACAACTGAATAGCCTCTCGTACCTCCTAACCCAAGGAATCAGGTGGTGCTGGAGTTTCTGTATGCCCCTCTAGAGCGGTTGAGGTGTAAGAGGTCCGGGATGGAACTTCATACAGGAACCCGCCTTCCTCTATATCTACCGTCGGTTCTCGCTCAATCCTTCTTCCGGCCACTGCCTTGCCCTTCTGGGCCGCTGTTGCTTTTCTCTTCACAGGAATTACTGAAATCATAACATATAGTCAGGAAAAAGAGAATCCTCATAGCATAGTTCGATCGCACGATCGAAGATCGGAAAGAAAGGAAATCTTCCTAAATGCCTTGCAGCTTCCTGTTTATAAGTATGTTGCACTACACACCATAAACAAGACTCTGCTAGACACGACTTGTATAAAACCCTAGGACAGACCTGCTCTGATACCACTTTGTCACACCCCAACCTTGGTAAGTCGTGATTGGCACCCGGCACCCTACTGGGGCCGAGCGAACCAAACTGTAACTTACACACACGATGTCTCAAACGACAATATAAGGCCAACTACGAATATAATGTCATGCATACGTATAAGTACAATAGGCCTACGACGTCAACATATCCACTAACAAAACTTAACTAAGTTATATACAGGAATCTGTCTGCAAAGCCTCTATAAACATGATTGAGGTACATAAGTCGGGACAGGGCCCCGACATACCCTTAACACAAAATACATATACAACCCAGACTCCGAAATGCTCCTGGAAGAAGTGGAGCCCACCAATAAGAACTAGTACCAGCAAGCAGCCTACTGGGAAGATATTCGTCCCGTTTGTCTACACCTACGGGCATGAACGCAGCGCCCACAAGAAAGGACGACAGTACGAATAATGTACAGAGTATGTAAGAACGAAATGTAATATAATAAATATATACTGCAAGAAAAAGGATAAGAGTCAAACTGGCACTTCTGACTTGCCAATGAGAATCTAGTACGCATGTCTCTTAATACTCTCGTCTCTTTAACTACATCTATGTTTGATACTGTGCCTCTAACTTACTTATCGTCCTAGTGCTAATTTCCCAACTAATCAGTGGTAACTTCCCGAACGGCCATAGCACGATTGTTACTGCCTGTCGGATTATCGCCTGACGGTAGAGCGTAACTGCCCGACTGATCAGTGGTAACTGCCGGACCAACCGTAGATCGGTGGTAATAACTGCCCAACCAGCCATAGCACGGTGGTAAGCGCATAACTGCCCAACCAGCCATAGCATGGTGGTACACACATATCTACCCAACCTGTCGTAGCCCGGTGGTAACATCTGCCTAACTGGTCGTAGACCAGTGGTTATTATAATCGACATCACAACCAAACTTCTACAAGTAATCTCTATACATTTCCCATGGTCATCACTTAACCCGTAGGGTCTATATAATCACATAAGACTTATAAGCACAGCTCGGGCCATTAGTACTTCTTCTTACTTGACTAAACATTAAGCAAGTCCTAAAATACAACATAAACCTCTCTTCGAAAATTAAATACCTTATTAGGGATCGTCTAATAACACTCTATTCATGTCCTATAAAACTTTCCATAAGAACCTGCTCCTAGACTCGTTGGATTATTATTATGAAACCATCATCATGAACACATCTCACCTTGAATGAACAAAATCATAAGGTGAGATCAACATCAATGAATAACATGAATAGCCATCAAACAAGCTCAATTATATCACAGGAACATCGAGAACTGTAAGATATAGTATTTTAGAAATAGAGTTAATGAGGATATCATATATAGGTTCACAACAAACGATAAGGCCTTAAGAAAGAAGGGGGTTTAGCCTTAACATACCTGGAAGCTTACTTTCTGACTTTCCACCCTACCTCTTACCTTGCAATCTATTTACGATCGCTCATAGTCTCGTAATCTACATAGAAAATCATTCATACTATTGCTCGGCTC
The DNA here is from genome assembly GCF_019175385.1 of Lycium barbarum. Classification (NCBI taxonomy): domain Eukaryota; kingdom Viridiplantae; phylum Streptophyta; class Magnoliopsida; order Solanales; family Solanaceae; genus Lycium; species Lycium barbarum. The sequence goes on from NC_083341.1 coordinate 94,853,873, forward strand.
ACCATCTGTCACCACCCGACTAGGGGCCGCGACGGGTACCAGGGGCTAACCATCGAGCACCGCTTAATTCCTCACTCGTCATAGTCATTTTATACCTTTTTATCATCCATAATCTCATAATCATAAGGCAGTCATTTTCGGTTGAAAACACAATTGAATTTATATACATACGCCTCTTTAGGCTACCAAAATAATATATACCAATATACTGCAGTAACCTTGTGAGACCATCTAACCCACACTGCGCATCTACGAGCCTCTACTGACACTATACATATAGACGGAACAAGACTCCGTCGTGCCCAAAATATACATACATATACCAAAAGAACAATCATAACCACCTCCGGACAATGGAGTTCTTTCAATCAGCTGACAGCTACTAAGAATCTGGATCAAGCTAACCTCCCTGTCTACTTGTGGGCATGAACACAGCGTCCAAAGAAAACGGATGTCAATACGAATATTGTACTGAGTATGAGAGGCATAAACAACAACAATACATCAAGGAAATAAGGGAGGCATCAAATATAGAGCAGACTATAACTGACTATGAATCATATAAGAAGTAATGCATGCTGACTTACTTTTATACTCATCATCGTCTCATGTATGCATAACATGTATATATATATATATATAAAAACTGCCCGACCATATAGGTGCGGTGTGATAATCAATAACATTAGCCCGCGTCCAGGCCTCCCGCGTCGGGTGTATCATCTCATGCCACCCACTAGTGGTGTCTGCCCATGCCAACTGGCCATGGTGTAAAAGCTGCCCGCCTTAGCGGTGACTGCCCGACCAACTAGGCGCAGTGTAATATCATCATACATGCTCATCATAATGTGCTCGTCATAATATGCTTATCACAATATGCTCATCATAATGCATGCATGAAGACTCTAGGACAACTATACTTTATCGAGGTGACATAAGGTCGTGAACCCTCGATTCCATTATGAACATTTATAAACATTCTGCCTCACCTTGAAGGAATTAGTATATAAGGTGAGTGTATACAATGAATGACATCATTTACCTTACGGGAATATCATATTGTTACTACACTCATAACATATCTCTTGTCTCATATAGCTATTCATGATCTTAGACTCTTAGCTTCTCAAAATATGGGAGAATCATGGAGAGGAAAGAAGAATCACGTCATAGGATTCATGCCATGGAAAGAAAGGACTAGCCTCACAAACCTTTGTCGTTTAGCTAAGCTATCGTTCACTTGTTCTCCTTCAACATCACGTTGGTACCTTCACGAGACAATTTGTATTAACGTTAGTTAATCGACTAAAAGAACGCGCTACTATTTCTAGGGAAATATTGGGCAGCATTTCCTTTGTTTCTACTACTCTTCCCCTGTCTAATTTCAACTCCCAAACATTCACAAAAACACTTACAATATTGAAATCTACAAGTATCATTTATGTACATTGAGCAAAATCCACCATTTTTGTCCAATTTCTTCCACATTTATGATTATAGCTTGTCATCGCGTTTTCTCCTACATAATAATTATTTCATGGTCTAAACATCATTTACAACGTATTTATAATCATAGCATATCAACATCTATGATTCCATTCAACTACCATTCAATTGTGACACTATTCACCCATTTAAGACCTATCTTCTATGTCCTTCTACAATTCAAGAATTTTAGCTTTCCAATACCGTAAACAACATGATGGAGTCATGAAACTTACCCTAGATGATGGTTGAACAAGCCTTGAATGAAATTACTCCTTTAGCACCAAAATCCTACTTTGCCTCTTTTGGGGTTTTCTTGAGAAGGATGAACCTTAGTGTGATCCCCACACTTGATTTCGTGGGTTTCATGTAGTTGATCCTTAATATCCTTGGAATTCTCTTTGTTGAAGTGTTTGGAGTGTTCTAGAGATTTCTAGGGAGAAATTTCATAAAGATGAAATGAGAAAATGAACTTGGGTCCCCCTTTTTAATAGCTAAAAATCTGATTTTTATGAACAGTGGTTGAAATGCACAGTCGCCATAAACCCAGTTTACGGGCCGTATACTGGTTTACGGTCCGTCCTTCACGACCGTATTTAAGCATATCAGAAACAGAAAGGGTTCCTGTAGGTCATGGTGGTTTACGATCGAGGTTTACGAGCCGTATTTCAGTTTACGGTCCGTATTATTAGTCGTATTTTACCATTTAAACATTTGACAGAAAGTTGAAGTTTTGATAGTTGAAAGACGATGGCACTTTACGGTCCGTAAATCACTTTACAGGCCGTATTCCATTTTACGACCACTGGGCGAAATTCAAATTCGTAACTTTCTCATTTTCAAAACTCATGAGTAGTATTCCCTTCTTAGTAAAACATCATACACTCTTATCCGTTGTTGGCCTTATTCATCGTACGTTCATGGGGAATCTTCCGAGGTGTAACACCATCATACAATTGTCTCTAGCCTTTAATTAAAATCCTTTTAGAATCTGCAAAAATTTGGACAGCGTCTCCCCTGTTAATATGCCTAACCCGAAATCACAATCCAGCAACTAACAACAACAACAACAACAATACCAACATCAACAACAATATTATCAATACCAATATATTCGATAAACATTCCACACGATGTTTTATCTAATTCCTTAACCCATAAATTCATGATTCGATTATTTAATAACTTTTCCTCCGTAACTAGGATTAATTAAATATTAATAAGGAAAGATTCATACCTTTCACCCACTAGAAGTGCAATATCATCAATTATCACCATGAATCCAAACCAAGTTTCACCGTAATACGATTTTATAATCACTACTATACACTGTCCGGACCTAAATCCGGAGATTTCACTTAATTCGTAGTAAATTTTGATATTTAGAAGTTGGGGGAACGCTCCAGAATATTTTTGAACTTTTAGGGAGAATTTGGTATGAAAATTTGGGGGTAAACAGCCATTTATACTTGGCTAGAGTTGGTTAGCACCAACTCAAAAATTGCTCAGCGCGATCGCGCTGCTTTATGGCGCGTTCGCGTTGAGTTGCTGGGTTCTCCTCTGCACGTTTGCGCCACCGTCTGGCACATTCGCGCAGGGTTAATTCCCTGCTATGACAGTCCATCTTAAAATGCTCATGATTCTCTATTCCGACATCAGACCGATGCATGGTTAGTTGTGTTGGGAACTTCACTTTAGGCCTTTGTTGTGCTTCAAAACTTCACATATACTGAAAGATATTCTTTCTCCAAGTTGGGCCAAAATTGCCCTTCATATTTTCTCCAAAGTTCCAACAAACTTAATTTCCTTAAATCACTTGTCCTCTAATCCTTCCATAGCCTGTTATATGAACTTAATCCCTCGCAATTATAAGATAAGCGCATATAATCTCACATACCGCGTAAAAGGTAGCTCAATCTCAATATACGAAACTACGGGGTGTGTCACGACCCAAACCGATGAGCCGTGACAAGTGCCCGACCATTACTGGACAAGCACTCCTATGCTTGTGTTTACTTCTCACTGACTATCCTGGGCCCAAATCGATGAGAGTGTAACACCCCGTACCTTTAACGAAAGTTTTGACCACGATCCTAGACTTAGAACATCAGATAAAGAATGTGGAAATTGAAATTTTTCTGTTCAGTTGTGATATGGTGGTTTACGCCCATGACCAGTGACCGTATTTCAATTTATGACCATGAACAGTGCCCGTAAACTGAAACCAAGAATTTCTGAACATTCTGGAATTTGACATTTTGAGGTCATATGGTTAAATACGGACCGTATTGTACTTTACGGCCCGTATTTCAAAACTTGTTTGGAATTTGGGAAACCTTCCTTGATGAAAGTTGTAGAGCATTGAAATACCTTTCTAACGGTATCTTACGGGGGTCAAACGGACATCTGTGCAAGGAGTTATGGCCATTTTACTGAAGCGACACAGTGCAGTCCAAAGTGAAGAATACGGTCCGTAAATCAATTTACGGCCCGTAAACTGACTTTACGACCAGCAGTGTTCAGGTCGTAAATTTCACTTTCATAGAACAATATATATTCGTCCATATCAGTTCAACTCATTATTTTACATTCCTTCAAACCCTAGAACGACCTCCTACTCTCCTCCAACATCAAGAACACCAAGGTAAGTCCATTCTAATTATTCCAACTCAATTCTAATATATATCCTTGTAATCTAATCAGTAAATCATCATTCCTAATCTAGGGTTTTCAAGAAAACCCATCTCAAGAAAACCCATCTCAAGATTTAGGAAATCTTCTCCAAAATTCAAGTCTTTAATTCAAATTTTGGAGCAATTAAGGGTTTGCAACATATTTCCTTCCAAACTGATTCGAGCTAGTTTTTGGGTGTTCTTCAATAGAAAAAGTGAATTGTTAAATCTTGTTTAACAATTTAAGGTATGTCTCCCTTTTAAAAACATTATTGTGATTTGTATGTCTCTTTTGAAAATCTTAATTTGGAATGCATGACTTCTTTTCTTAAAACTTTTTTATTGAATAAAAAGGGTGAACTTCTCATACAAAATCCTAATGTATGTCTAAGATTTTAATGATGTTTTTATCCTTATCATTGATAGATTTGACGAGTTAGAATAGAGAAAATGACATTGAAAGTTCGATTATAATTTTTGGATATCAAATGATTTGTGGGCTGTTTTGGTATGATTAAATGGATAGAATTAGTTGGATATTGATATAAAATAATTGTTGAGATTGTTGTTGATGTTGTTGTTCTTGAATTTGGAAGTATAAATATTATTCAAGATCCTTTAATGAATGAAAGGAAAAGCAATCTTTTCATGTTCCTTGAACTCTAATTCATGTTTAAATGGTGGTTAATGTGTGTGAGGGGACAAACCCACATTAAACCTAGATTGTAACAAACCCTATATATGTATGTGATATTATGAATGTTTTCCTCTATAAGATAGGTTTAATAATGATGGTTAAGGGTTGGTAATGATATTCTCATTGATGATTTAAGACATGGAAATCTTTCGTAAAGAAGTTATACGTTTTCAAACATTGGTCGGAATAACTTATCCTTACAATATGGCATAATGGTCCGTAATGATAATTTGACTACAAAGAAGATTTCTTTTAGACAAGGTCATGCGTGTGTAGGGTCAAGCCCGCATCGAACCTTACACGAACTATACTACTTTGTGAAACTCGCTTTTCCCCATTATTAGATGATCGAATTTCATCTTCTAAAGGTTAAACCTTCAACTTGTTCTGTTGTAAAATGGGTTTCTTAAATTTCAAATTTGAATAAGATTCTCAATCGGTGGTAACTTGAAATGCCTCTATTTGAGATGATGACTTGAGAAGTGAGGTTCGGCCCTAAGCCATGATTGATAATTTAGTAATATGACATTATTTGTATTTTTGTTTGTGTTTTTGTACCTGTATGGTAAAGTTGTGTTAGTCCAGAGGACGATTAGCCTCCGTGGTTTCCTAACCAGGAGTATCGATTGATTCATTAGTTTGCCTAGGAGTGGCTTGCTTTCTATCTTCTTTCCTGTGAGTGGCTTGTAGTGATATTGAATTCGTAAGTGAAATTCTTGGCATGGTAAATGGTAAAGAGTTAAATTGATATGTCCTTCGTTGATCGATATGTGTAATGAACTTAAATGTTATTGATGGTATGACTGCTTTGAGACAATTGGTGAATCGGCTTCTATGCCATGGACTTTGTTGTTCTGTTTTCCTTGCTATTCGGGAGGAGGAGTAGCCACTATGGATCCTAGTGTATTAATTGCCTTGTCATTCGGGAGGAGGAGTGGCCACTCCCGGGTTCGCTACCTGGGGTGCATTAATGGCCTTGCTATTCGGGAGGAAGAGTAGCCACCGTGAATCTATATTTCGGTGTATTGCGCAGTGTGCCTAGACATTCGGGAGGATGAGTGGTTACCGGGATTTCATATCCCGGTGTGTTTATGCCTAGCCATTCGGGAGGATGAGTGGTCACCGATACTTTATAATTCGGTGTGGTGAGTTGTGACAAGGGAACCCTACGGTCATCCCCTCGATGTGATTGATTCTTGGGCTTGTGTCAGTATGTAAAATATTCGTATATGTGTAATATTCGTAATCTCTCATAGAACCGTTGTTGACAATCATGATCAATTTGAAAGGCATAATTAAAAGTTGTAACTTAACAAAAGACTTCATAATCGATTTTTGATAATTCTTATGGAGATACACATGTTGAATACTTGTTTCTATATTGATTAATGGATTTATAAACTGTTTAACAAATGATATTGAGAATCACAAAGTGGAACGACTGTTTTTATGCTATCTTTTTCAGAACTGATTTCTTTATATATTATTATATTTTATTTTCATAATACTTGTTGTCCCCGAGGCACTCACTGAGTACGAAAGTACTCAGGCATACCATTGTTGTTTTTGATGGTATGTTAGGTAACGAAGAAGAGCAGGTTCGTGATACTTTCAACGCTTAAGAGAACTTGCTGCTATTGTTGATTTGGTGAACCCACATCCTTGTTCGTGGAACACTTCCTGTTTCGTTTATTATTCTAGATTTCCGGGCTGCGTCCCGAGGTTTGACGACTGTTATGTCTCTTAGAAGCTCCATAGATAGTTGTCATAATTGTGGGTAGATTGTTAAAGTCTCGTACGACTTAATGGGTGTTTGCCACGTTGATGGCTATTACTTATAAAGACTTCCGCTGATTTAATTCATGTGTTCATGATGTGTTGCATTTAATTTATAAATTGTTGGAGGCGAATGTTGAACCTGGCGGGTTCAAGTATTATTATTGTGTCGTTTAGGTTCTTCCGATGTTGTTCATGACGTCGGATGCCGGTCACGTCTAGGGTGGGTTTTGGGGCGTGACAAGCTTGGTATCAGAGCCTAGGTTTAAATGTGTCGTAGGAGTTGTCTGTGTCTGTGGAGCTGTGTCTAGTGGAGTCTTCCTTGTGCAGTCTGATCACCTGCATGATCGAAAGACTACCAGGGCATTTATAGGTGTTTCTCACTCCTCTTTATTCTAGATTGTGCTATAGAGCCTGAACTTCCTTTAGGATCATTCTGACGTGTCCAATAATTCGTACCCCGCAGAAATGGCTTCAACTCCTGCGAGGACTGGTAATCAGGGAAACAATGGTGCTTCTAAATCATCGCCTGGCGGACGAGCCACCAGGGTCACTAACCATACCACTGCTGGGGTCAAGAACGGTAATTCCTTGGTTGGGTTTGCCGAGCAACAAGAGAATTGGAAGGGAGAAGAGCGGCTAGACATGGAACAAAGTAAGAAGGCTCGATCTGTGGGTGGTTTCACTGGTTCGTATGATAGAGGGCAACGAAAAGGAAATTATGCACCTCAACAGTTTGGTTCTCAGTCTAATATAGGCGTTCCATCTGGTGGACAAGGTCAGAGGAACAATGATCAGAACAGATATTCGCAAGGTAGTAACCGACAAACATTTAGATGGGAGGATCGTGTTTGTCACCATTGTGGGATTAGGGGTCATATCAAGAAATATTGTAGGAAGTGGCTTCTTGAAATGGCTAACTCTTCAGGCCAAAGGAATAATCCGTCTGATGGTAATGCTAACAACACCCCTAATGCTCGTGGTAATAGGGCTGGTAAAACGGTTGCTAACACCGCTTATAGGGGACAACCTCGACTTTATAGTTTGATTCGAACGGGTACGGCAGGAGATCCTGGAGCCGGGGTCACAGGTATTCTTACTATATGTTCTTTTGAAGTGTATTAGCTGATCAATTCTAGTTCGACTCTTTCTTATATAACTCAAAATCTTGCCCTTGATTTTGTGTGGAATTCGAACAATGGTTGACACCCTTTTTCTATGAATACCCCTGCGTGCTTGTTATCGCTTTTATAATGTATAGAGACTGTGTCATTGTAGTTAAGGGCTGTGAGATTACTTTTAATGTGTTTGAATTAGAAATGATGAACTGTGATGTGATTTTTGGGGATGGACTAGCTTTCCGAGTGTTATGAAACTCTGGATTGTCAAGCAGAAATGGTTAGGCTTGAATTTGCTGATGGACCCGTTATAGAGTGAAAAAGTGATATTGTTAAAAATTCGGAGTAGACTTATGTCGTATCTTAAGACTTGCGAGGTGAAATCAAAAAGGGCTTAGTTCTATCTAGTTGTTGTGGTATTACTCAAGCCGTGTTACCTTGGATATTATTCCATACTATAGGTATGTGTTGAACCTTTCGGATGGTTTTCCTGTGAAAGTTTAGAGTGAAGTATAAATCTCACAATTGTGTTTAGGCCTTAATGATGCATTCGTTATATGGTTAGTCGTATATTATCTCTAAGGATGTTTCACCTTGCTAGAAGAATTCTTGAAAATTTGAAATTTGAGGTTTAGTGAAGAATCTTAAGCCACGACTTTCATTCGAGGACGAATGATCTTAAGGGGGGGATAATGTAACACCCCTTACCTTTAACGAAAGTTTTGACCACGATCCTAGACTTAGAACATCAGATAAAGAATGTGGAAATTGAAATTTTTCTGTTCAGTTGTGATATGGTGGTTTACGCCCATGAACAGTGACCGTATTTCAATTTATGACCATGAACAGTGCCCGTAAACTGAAACCAAGAATTTCTGAACATTCTGGAATTTGACATTTTGAGGTCATATGGTTAAATACGGACCGTATTGTACTTTACGGCCCGTATTTCAAAACTTGTTTGGAATTTGGGAAACCTTCCTTGATGAAAGTTGTAGAGCATTGAAATACCTTTCCAACGGTATCTTACGGGGGTCAAACGGACATCTGTGCAAGGAGTTATGGCCATTTTACTGAAGCGACACAGTGCAGTCCAAAGTGAAGAATACGGTCCGTAAATCAATTTACGGCCCGTAAACTGACTTTACGACCAGCAGTGTTCAGGTCGTAAATTTCACTTTCATAGAACAATATATATTCGTCCATATCAGTTCAACTCATTATTGTTCATTCCTTCAAACCCTAGAACGACCTCCTACTCTCCTCCAACATCAAGAACACCAAGGTAAGTCCATTCTAATTATTCCAACTCAATTCTAATATATATCCTTGTAATCTAATCAGTAAATCATCATTCCTAATCTAGGGTTTTCAAGAAAACCCATCTCAAGATTTAGGAAATCTTCTCCAAAATTCAAGTCTTTAATTCAAATTTTGGAGCAATTAAGGGTTTGCAACATATTTCCTTCCAAACTGATTCGAGCTAGTTTTTGGGTGTTCTTCAATAGAAAAAGTGAATTGTTAAATCTTGTTTAACAATTTAAGGTATGTCTCCCTTTTAAAAACATTATTGTGATTTGTATGTCTCTTTTGAAAATCTTAATTTGGAATGCATGACTTCTTTTCTTAAAACTTTTTTATTGAATAAAAAGGGTGAACTTCTCATACAAAATCCTAATGTATGTCTAAGATTTTAATGATGTTTTTATCCTTATCATTGATAGATTTGACGAGTTAGAATAGAGAAAATGACATTGAAAGTTCGATTATAATTTTTGGATATCAAATGATTTGTGGGCTGTTTTGGTATGATTAAATGGATAGAATTAGTTGGATATTGATATAAAATAATTGTTGAGATTGTTGTTGATGTTGTTGTTCTTGAATTTGGAAGTATAAATATTATTCAAGATCCTTTAATGAATGAAAGGAAAAGCAATCTTTTCATGTTCCTTGAACTCTAATTCATGTTTAAATGGAGGTTAATGTGTGTGAGGGGACAAACCCACATTAAACCTAGATTGTAACAAACCCTATATATGTATGTGATATTATGAATGTTTTCCTCTATAAGATAGGTTTAATAATGATGGTTAAGGGTTGGTAATGATATTCTCATTGATGATTTAAGACATGGAAATCTTTCGTAAAGAAGTTATACGTTTTCAAACATTGGTCGGAATAACTTATCCTTACAATATGGCATAATGGTCCGTAATGATAATTTGACTACAAAGAAGATTTCTTTTAGACAAGGTCATGCGTGTGTAGGGTCAAGCCCGCATCGAACCTTACACGAACTATACTACTTTGTGAAACTCGCTTTTCCCCATTATTGGATGATCGAATTTCATCTTCTAAAGGTTAAACCTTCAACTTGTTCTGTTGTAAAATGGGTTTCTTAAATTTGAAATTTGAATAAGATTCTCAATCGGTGGTAACTTGAAATGCCTCTATTTGAGATGATGACTTGAGAAGTGAGGTTCGGCCCTAAGCCATGATTGATAATTTAGTAATATGACATTATTTGTATTTTTGTTTGTGTTTTTGTACCTGTATGGTAAAGTTGTGTTAGTCCAGAGGACGATTAGCCTCCGTGGTTTCCTAACCAGGAGTATCGATTGATTCATTAGTTTGCCTAGGAGTGGCTTGCTTTCTATCTTCTTTCCTGTGAGTGGCTTGTAGTGATATTGAATTCGTAAGTGAAATTCTTGGCATGGTAAATGGTAAAGAGTTAAATTGATATGTCCTTCGTTGATCGATATGTGTAATGAACTTAAATGTTATTGATGGTATGACTGCTTTGAGACAATTGGTGAATCGGCTTCTATGCCATGGACTTTGTTGTTCTGTTTTCCTTGCTATTCGGGAGGAGGAGTAGCCACTATGGATCCTAGTGTATTAATTGTCTTGCCATTCGGGAGGAGGAGTGGCCACTCCCGAGTTCGCTACCTGGGGTGCATTAATGGCCTTGCTATTCGGGAGGAAGAGTAGCCACCGTGAATCTATATTTCGGTGTATTGCGCAGTGTGCCTAGCCATTCGGGAGGATGAGTGGTTACCGGGATTTCATATCCCGGTGTGTTTATGCCTAGCCATTCAGGAGGATGAGTGGTCACCGATACTTTATAATTCGGTGTGGTGAGTTGTGACAAGGGAACCCTACGGTCATCCCCTCGATGTGATTGATTCTTGGGCTTGTGTCAGTATGTAAAATATTCGTATATGTGTAATATTCGTAATCTCTCATGGAACCGTTGTTGACAATCATGATCAATTTGAAAGGCATAATTAAAAGTTGTAACTTAACAAAAGACTTCATAATCGATTTTTGATAATTCTTATGGAGATACACATGTTGAATACTTGTTTCTATATTGATTAATGGATTTATAAACTGTTTAACAAATGATATTGAGAATCACAAAGTGGAACGACTGTTTTTATGCTATCTTTTTCAGAACTGATTTCTTTATATATTATTATATTTTATTTTCATAATACTTGTTGTCCCCGAGGCACTCACTGAGTACGAAAGTACTCAGGCATACCATTGTTGTTTTTGATGGTATGTTAGGTAACGAAGAAGAGCAGGTTCGTGATACTTTCAACGCTTAAGAGAACTTGCTACTATTGTTGATTTGGTGAACCCACATCCTTGTTCGTGGAACACTTCCTGTTTCGTTTATTATTCTAGATTTCCGGGCTGCGTCCCGAGGTTTGACGACTGTTATGTCTCTTAGAAGCTCCATAGATAGTTGTCATAATTGTGGGTAGATTGTCAAAGTCTCGTACGACTTAATGGGTGTTTGCCACGTTGATGGCTATTACTTATAAAGACTTCCGCTGATTTAATTCATGTGTTCATGATGTGTTGCATTTAATTTATAAATTGTTGGAGGCAAATGTTGAACCTGGCGGGTTCAAGTATTATTATTGTGTCGTTTAGGTTCTTCCGATGTTGTTCATGACGTCGGATGCCGGTCACGTCTAGGGTGGGTTTTGGGGCGTGACAGAGAGTAACAGCGCAAGCTGATTTTACCGCAACATATCTGCTGTACAACAAAATAAGTGCTGACGGGGGTGCATGACAAAACGACTACATATCACTGTCTACAGATCTCTATAGAATACAGACTGTAGAAAGGACAGGACAAGGCCCTGCCATACCCATATATGTACGTAACCGAATAGCATACCAAAAGGGGTGTAGCTCCGGATCAATGGAGCGTACTGACTGCTACTGAGGGGAGGTCCTACTGCTGTAAATCGTCCAACTGGCTACCTGATCCTGCAGGCATGAACGCAGCATCCACAAGAAGGTACGTCAGTACGAGTAATGTACCGAGTATGTAAGGCATGAATAGTAACATACTAAGGGATGTAGAGTATGAGTAATAACAGAATGGAAATATTGAGCATATCGTAAGGTAAAAGAGTAACCTGTACATATGGGTGCCTCTTAGGGCGGATTGCCATGCATGCTTAGCTTTCTTTGAAAAACATTTCTTGTTCATATATATACAGAAAATAGAACATATCATGTTGCCGAGGCGTCGACTCCGATCCATTTAGCCACATATGTCCCGCGTCCGGGATGATATCATGTCATATAATACCAACTGATCAGGTGGATACGCGTCTATAGCGCTCTGGCCCTCGTTCCCATATTCATATACATGTATCATGTTCATGTATCATGTACATATATCATGTTCATGTATCATATACATATATCATGTATGAAGCATGCAGGAGAGCCTAAGGAAAGTTATGTCTCTATCGGAGTGACGTAAGGTCGGTAACCTACGATTATATTATGGAATAATCATCATGGATTTTTCTCACCTTGAAGGAACAATTATTATAAGGCGAGACTATCAATGAAGAATAGCATTAAGAGAACATAGAATAAGATCATAAATCTCATAAGGCGTCAATTCATAGACTTTGGAATCTTTAAAATAGTCATCATTCATGAATAAAATTGGGAAATCAAGAAATAGCTCAACATTCTTATATCGTCATTGAAATCGTAAACCTGGAACCTTTAAACACGGAATCATCATCATCATAATAATCGTAGGAAAATATTCTCATCTTTGACCTCATCATTATCATTGTGAAAACAGGTTCATCGTTGCTATCATAAGAGCTCACGGAGCCATAAATCTCTGATTTAGGAAATACGAACATTTTGGAAAACATTTATGAATTATTAGGAAAGGGGTCCTGCTTTGGATTCATAAACATCTAACTTTTGAAAACAAGGAAGATATGGAAACATTTTAGAAGTCATAACATCGAAACCATGCCTTTGAAAGAAAGGGACGAGCCTTAACATACTTGTTCCACCTCCTATTAGCTACGCCTATTTATACAAGCTCGAAATCTACATTTAAGAGGATTTACACAATCGTTAGACTCTTTGTTATACGCTTGTCTTAGTCCTTCAAATAAATCCATTTATAATCTGCCGAAATTCGGGCAGCACCTCTCCTGTTCATATGCCTAGCCCGAAATCACAATACCAACAAAACAACAACTACAACAACACCAACATCAACAACATCATCATCAATACAAAAATATTCCATAAAACATCCCACGCGATGTTTGTCCAATTTCTTAACCAACAACTTTATTATACAACCATTTCATCACTCTATCTTCGTAGATAAACCAAAAGTAATATTAATAAGGAGAGATTCAAACCTTATTTTTGTTACAACAGCGATATCTTTAATATCCACCTTGAATCCACCGCAAAACCATACTACAATCACATCTATGCGTTTATCCGAGCTTCGATTAATACTCCGTCACATGAAAATTGCTTACTTTTTGTTTCCCTCTCTCTCTCTCTTGAATTTTCTGGGCAAAATCTGGGCTAACATCTGGTGAAAAAGAGGGTTCTTACTCTTTTTATAAGGGTCAAATTCGGGTCAAATCCGGGTCGCGGTACTGTAGCAGTACTGTAGCAGGTCGGTTACTGTAGCACGCGTTTCTGCTCTTTCAGCTGAACCTGTAACGTCCATAATTCTATACTCCGATCTCCTATCGATGTACGGTTTGTTGCGTTGAAAACTAGACTCGACGAACTTCATTTTAGGCTTTTGTTTCGCCTTAAAATACTTCATATGCTAAGAGATATTCGCCCCCCAAGTTGGACCAAAATTTTCACACAAAACATTACCCATCCTTTCACCGAAGTCGTACTACTTCATTTCTTCCACTCATTTCTTTATAAAACCTTCCGGTATATCTTATATACATCCTTCACTTATTAAATATACTTAATAATGCTTGTTCCTTATATTCAAAAGTGTTTTTACTTAACCCTAACTCAACATACTTATGTTTGAAATTTGACAAGTGCTCTTCGAAGATACGGGGTGTAACAGGGTGTAACATCCTCCCCCCTTTAAAAACATTCGTCCTCGAATGGTAAACTCTTAGGGATCTCAATGGAAATTTCTGCAGGGTTTCCTAGTAATTATAATACTACCAACCTGTGACACAGCAAGCTAGAATGCACAATACCACGCCGGCCACCATAAGTAATAATAACATTTTAACCACACATAACTAGTAAATATACCTGTATAATCATAGGGTAGCTGCTCCTGATTTTTATGTCTAGTCAAAACATATATGCGATTCTGACCACCGCCAGAGCTAGACGCTCCACCTCTACCTCTGCCTCTGCTAACTGAAATTTGAGGGCCTCGTTCTAGGAAGGGTAACGAGGAAGCTGAAGCTGCTATTGATCCAGTGGGCTGAGCTATAATACCTCTATCATTCATCGGGAAATCCCTCATCTAGTGACCTGAAACACTACATGTATAACATACACCAAAGCCCTAACGACATCGTCCAAAATGGGCTCTACCACACTGACTGCATCGTGGAGGGGGCATCCTCATCTGTGCCAATTCTCTCTGGTGCTGAATCTGAAGCCCTCGAATTCCGACCTCACTCAGAATAAGTCGACCTCTTACAACGCGGCCTCCGTGATGGTAAAGGAATACTAGTAGCTGAAAGTGGGAACCTAAAACTACCCCCGAGATCCTCTAACTGACTAGAAGATCTAGCTCTCTTAAACTGACCCTCATTCAAATCCTTAGATTGTCGTCTCTTCTGATCTTCTAGATTCTGAGCATATGTCTGGACACAGAAAATGTCCATACCATTAAGTAAAGCTGTTATGGAACATTCATTAATTAAATGCGGCTCGAGTCCCGCCACAAACTGGTGCACTCGATCCTCTATTTCTGCTACAATAGTGGGAGCATACTATTTCACCTCAGAATATTTTTTGTTCATGCATAGTGAATAGACTGAAGAAGGGTACGACGTATGCGATGTTTTGATGAGTAAGAAATAACATTCGATGATTCTAAGTGAGATTTCAAATACATTCGAAGTAAGAGAAGAAAGTTGCCAAGAGGAGGCAAGACATACGAGATGTATCGAAAAGGATTTACGAATAACGAATTAACGATGACTTAATGATGCTTTGGAGAAGAGTTACAATGTCCCCTAGATTGTTAATGAAGTGATAAACAAGTGTCAAGAAGGTTCCGGATTGGAGATCAAACGAGTCGACGAAAATGATTTTCGGAAAACTATGAATTGTACGGTCCATTATACGGTCACACATACGGACCGTATAAATTGTACGGACCGTATGTGTGTCCGTATAAATGGGTCGGGACTGATTTTGTGTATTAAAAAGGGGATCCAAGTTCATTTCATTTCATTTCCCTTCACACCCCTTCTCTCTAAAACATCTCTCAACACTTCTCTAACAAGAATTCAAGGGGTATTTGTGATCAATTACATCAAACCAAGGAAATCAAGTGTGAGAAATTCATTAAAGTTCATCCAAGACAAGGAATCCAAGTGAAGGTGGAACTAGGGTTTTGCTCAAGTGAAGTGGTTTCACTCAAAGATCATTCCTCCACCATCTAAGGTAAGTTTTATTGTATTTACATATTTTTTAAGGTATTTGGAAGTTGAAACACTTGGATTGTATAAGGACATAGGAAATGGGTCATAAACATGAGAATAATGAGATTTTGAGTAGTAGTTTGGAATGAGTTATGAATTTTGATATGTTGTGATTATAAGTATGTTGTAAATGATATTGAGGACATGGGATAGGTATTATATGCAAGAAAACGCACTAGTATACTATGACCATGGTTATGGATGAATTGAAGTGGAATTGTGAAACGAGGGTAATGTAGATGAATGAAGATTGTTGGTTATGATATTGTGAACGGTATTCTGGATGTTTGGGAGTTGATATACAATATAGGAAAGGTTGTATAAACAAAGGAAATGTTTCCCAATTTTCTCTAGCTTTAGTAACCACGTTCATGTAATTGATTAGCTAATGTGAATGCGAATTCTCTTGAAGGTAGAAACGTGAGCATTGAAGGAGAACAACTAAGCGATGGAAATTGTTAAATGAAGGAAGTATGTAAGGCTAGTCCTTCCCTTCTAAGGCATAAATCTTATGGTATTAATCCTTCTATCTCTCTATGATTTTCCTACACATTGGGAACTATGAATCTACGAGTATAAAGAACTTCATATGAGATAAAGAAAAGAGACACGTTACGAACATAACAATACCTATGATGAATTTAAGTCTAGTAGTCATAAAGTTCATGGTATAGTATTCCTACGAAGCTAATGATCCCTATATGATTCCTATGATATTATTTCCTTACCTCTCCATGACTTTCCTACCTACCGGAAAAGTAAGAGCCTATGTTTATGAATTGCCATATGGGATAAGATAAGAGGTATGTTACGATAATGATGATAATGAGTCAAAGTCTAAAGATTCTAAGGCCTATAATATTATGGTTCTACAAGGCTAATGATCCATATTACGATCCATTGATGTTGTTCATTGACTACACTCACCTTATATGCTAATTCCTTCAAGGTAAGGCATAATGCTTATGAATGCTCCATGATGGAATCGGGGGCTCTCGACCTTACGTCACCCCGATATTGTTATAGGTTGTCTATAAACTCTAATACGTGTCCTATGACCAATGTTCCGAAACATTACGAGTCTATGTTCATAAGGGGTTCCATATGAGATTAAGGAAAGAGATATGCCATAGATACGATGATAGTAATGGTGAGCCTAAGTTAGAATTATAAAGTTTATTATGCGACACTATTACGAAGTTCATGCTACGAATACGATGCAATTCTCATAGATTATCTTTAAATCCAAATGCATGCTCCATGAAAGGTTATGATAAGTTTATGAGACATATGTAATCATAATGATAACGATGTTGATTGTGATGATGATAATGATGATGATGTTGATAGTGATGATGATAATGATGACGATGATAATAGTGATGACGCTAAAGATATTTATGGGCTTTTATGTATATATATATATATATATATATATATATATATATATATATACGTGCTTATGTATGACTATTATGAAACCCCGAGCTTATAAGGCCGGGTAGAATATGTATATATTTATGTAACGCGCGCACACCTCTGCGGTTGGGTACGGATAACACTAAACCTTGGTAGGGCCAGGTAGTCATCACACTCAGCCTTGGTAGGGCTAGGTAGACATAACACTGAGCCTTAGTAGGGCCAGGTAAACATAACACTGAGCCTTGGTAAGGCCAAGTAGACATAATCCTGAAGCCTTGGTTGGCCAGGTAGTATATGATATAAATACGTATATGCTACGATTATATATATATGTTGTATGTATGAAAAGCCCGAAAAATATGTAGGTGAGATTGTCAAGCCACTACGTGGCCGAATACAGATAACGTTAATGTGCATGAGCGGATGCGGTTTTATGATATATATATATATACATATATATGTGCGTGTGTGTGATACGACGATGTATGAGCTATGATGATACATATACCGTGGTAGTATATAATATAGGCATGAAAGGTATCCTCCCTTAAAGGTTAAGCAGGTTATGTCTTCATCCTAAGTCTTATGATTCTCTATTATGCTTATCTCATTCATGCCTTACATACTCAGTACAATATTCGTACTGACGTCCGTTTTCTTTGGACGTTGTGTTCATGCCCATAGGTAAGCAGAGAGGAGACCCAGATTTGTAGAAGCTGATAAGTAGAGTTTCGAAAGCACTCCATTATTCTGAAGGTGCCATTGATTTAATATTTTATATACATATATGCTTTGGGCACGGCGAGGTCCTGTCCCGTCCATATGTCTAGCACTCTAGTAGAGGCTCGTAGATACGCAGTGTGGGTTATATGATTTCACGAGGTTGCTATTAGGCATATATATATATATGTATATGATTTTGATAGCCGAAAGGCCAATGTAAATAAAAATCAATTATGTTTCAAAATAAAAGAAGATGTTCATATGATTTGAGTATAAATGCGATAAAAGAGCGTTAAATGAGTATGATGAGTAATAGAACGAGCGGTGCTCGATAGTTAGCCCCGGGTACCTGTCGCGGCCCCTAGTCGGGTCGTGAAAAAAGTAATATCAGAGCAGTTCAGTCCTAGGAAGTGTCTACGAGCCGTGTCTAGTAGAGTCTTGTTTATCGTGTGTTGCGTGCCACTTCTATAAACAGGAGGCTACAGGGCATTTATCATGGTTACTCTTCTTTCATCTCTAAGATCGTACAATAGAGCTAAACCATAGGAAATGAGATTTCTTATGCTAACCCCTGATTGCAGCAGAAGAATGGTAATTATAGAAGAAAGTGATAGATGACATTGAAAGCTACGGAGGTAAGCCCCTTCGTTGAGGCTACGTTATCGAAATATGTAATTATATGATGATAAATTGATTGTCGTGAAAGTAAGTCAGTGCTCATATGACAAAGAAATTGATTAAATTTGTCTCTTGATGATAAGTTCAGCTATAAGTTGAGAACTAAGCAAATTGAATAAATCAGAGAAAAGGTTAGCAACGGTACAAAAGATGTGTCGAATAAAGTAAGAATATTGAGATATGATCGAAATGTAAAGCCGAAGAATGAAAGATAAAGTAAATAGGAAGAGGTAACAAGGCAAATCGCTAAAAGATCAGGCACATCTTGAAGCGTGCGATATATGAGGTAAGTTTCAACATCTTTGTGCTTTTACTTGAAAGTGGGAGCCCTGTGTGGCCGAGATATGTCGTATATATATATATATATATATATTGGCCCTGTGAGGCATTGTTGGTAATTGCTGCATGCAGGTTTTGGGATAGTAAGAAATATAGAGGAAACTCTGCCGAAGTTTTCCTAGAATCCAAAGGAGATAAGATATAAGCTTGTAATATGTCCTAACAAGAAAAGATGATGTGCAAAAAAGGTAATGGCAAGGCAAGATTAAGTTAAGAGTATCGTTACCAATTACGAGAGATAAGTTAAATACTATTGAATTGATAGTAACAATAGTTATAAGATCGACATTGATACGGTAAAGAAAAATGTTTGGTAGCACTAAAATATGACATAGAAAGGGAAGGGTAACTCCAATAGAGTGTGATATGGAGGTATTGATTGGATGGATAAGCACGAGTAAGATACGATAAGTTTACTAGGAAATAAAGTAACAGCACCCAGAGATAGAGATACCAATATGAAAGGTTATAATGAATGTGAATACATTGGTGAGATCACTTATGTGGTAAGTAAAGTAGGGATAATCAGAAAGAGTGATTGGTTGAGTATGCCTCCTTCACGAGGTTTATTCTATGTCATAAGCGGAATTGCGAATGAGATCAAGAAGTGTCACCTGAATTGATTATGATCAAGGTATAATGAGAACGTAACAAGAATTGCAATACAAAGTGTAGCGAGGAAACGCCTAGAGATGTGACATGTTCTATATGAATAAAGAGTGAATGCAAGTGTGAAACCAACAAGCGAGCCATGGAGCAGTAGATGAGGAAGCTTATAAGACTTTGTTAGAGGAGAGTCCAGCATAGAGGTTCCTCAATGACAGAAATGATAGCAAGCAATGAAAAACAAAAGGAAGGGGGGGGGGGGGGGGGGGGAAGTCAACTTGGAAAAGAAATTAGAGAAAAGTGATATGGCAAAGTAGTAGTGGTTGTGATTGGTATAGTCAAGGGTATAAGTGATATCTTTAGCTGAATGTGAAAGACCGAGAATATGGAAAGATGAATAACAAAATAGGACGATTATTAGAAAACGGATCAACATAAGGAGGATGAGAGGGGATTAAAAGAATGAACAGAATAAGTTTTGGAAGCGAAGAATAGATTGTACAAGGGTAGTATATTCCAAAGGACAAAATGGTACTAAGTTAAGAATAAAGGATTGATTATAAAACGGGAGGAACGAGATAAATTGGGGAGGAAGGTATGTAAAGAAATAAGAATAGGAATACAGAGAAAAGGAAATATACAAAGTACGCATACTTGAGAAGTAGTCGTGCTATGAGTAAAGGAAGATGCATCTCCTACGAATATCCTATACCAAGTTAGAACGAGTAGAGTATATGAAGTAATAAGTTGAAAAGGAAAAATGATCATGAGTTATGAAGTTTACCGTATGACGATAAAATGAAAGAATAAAGCTATCACCAATGACAAACGCAATATGGTCATGATTGGTTTTGAAACTAATGTTGAGTACAAAACAAGAGTAAAAGAGTATGAGGCATAAGGAGTATTAGTTGCGCATGAGACTTAGGTCCTGGAAAACAAAGATGACGTTACAAGTGAATTTTGAGCACCGAAGAAGAGGGCAAGTGACATTACATGGGGGGTGTGGATAACTATACCGACTACTCTTGTAGGCATCCCTATGGGGCAAAAAGTTGTTAATTGGAGCAGATTTAGACATTGACCAAATGAGCTATGTAAAATACATTCTTGTTCGGATTGCTATGGCGGTTGTATTGCGTGATTACAAAACTGCAAGATGAGTATTTTAAGACCTCCCACATAAATTATCATAGATATAAATGATGGGAAACAATATAATTGAGATGTAGTATAGTAAGTGATATATGAATTCAAGATTTGAAGGTGAGGCAAAGGATTTGAGAATGGTACAAGTAAAACCCTTAAAGGGTGGAAGTAAGTAAAGAGAATACAAGTGTAGAGATTGAAACGATGAACCCTAAAATGTGACAGATATAGACTCTAGAACAAGGAGTGAGAGTTACATAGAAATGAGTCTAATAACGAGTAAATAAACGAACACGAATTGAGCAGGCATCTGAGGCTGTACATATATATATATATATGTGTGTGTGTGTGTGTGTGTGTGTGTGTGTGTGTGTGTGAGTGTGTGTGTGTGATACGACGATGTATGAGCTATGATACATGTACCGTGGTAGTATATGATATAGGCATGAAAGGTATCCTCCCTTAAAGGTTAAGCAGGTTGTGCCTTCATCCTAAGTCTTATGATTCTCTATTATGCTTATTTCATTCATGCCTTACATACTTAGTACAATATTCGTACTGACGTCCGTTTTCATTGGACGCTGTGTTCATGCCCACAGGTAAGCAGGGAGGAGACCCAGATTTGTAGAAGCCGATAAGCAGAGTTTCGAAAGCACTCCATTATTCCGGAGGTGCCATTGATTTACTATTTTATGTACATATATGCTTTGGGCACGATGGGGTCCTGTCCCGTCCATATGTCTAGCACTCTAGTATAGGCTCGTAGATACGCAGTGTGGGTTATATGATTTCAAGAGGTTGCTATTAGGCATATATATATGAATATGATTTTGATAGCCGAAAGGCCAGTGTATATAAAAATCAATTATGTTTCAAAATGAAAGATGATGTTCTTATGATTTGAGTATAAATGCGACAAAAGAGCGTTAAATGAGTATGATGAGTAATAGAACAAGCGATGCTCGGTGGTTAGCCCCGAGTACCTGTCGCACCTAGCTAAGGAGTTAAACTGGAGACTATAATCCAGCACACTTCTGTTCCCTTGCCTAAGAGTCAAGAATCTGTCTACTCTCACCCGACGGGCCTCTGGTGGTAAATAATGTCGAAGAAAGGCATCTACAAACTCCTGCCACATGGTGGAGGTGCATTAGCCCCTCTAGAAGACATACAAGCATTATACCAACACACAACCACATCCTATAATCTGTAGTAAGCTAACTCTACTAACTCGGTGTCTGTAGAATGCATCACTCGCAATGTTCTCAGCATTTTATCTATAAAATTTTGTGGGTCCTCCTCTGGTGTCGACCCAAAAATCTCTGAAGGGGACAAATTAAGAAAGTCTCGGACTCTGGCACTAACGGCTCTGTCCCTGTAACATGTACCCTGGTGCTGGGCCTGAGCGGCTACTATCTGAGTCAACAACTGAGTAGTCTCGTACCTCATGACCCGACGCATCAGGTAGGGGAACTGGGGGTGTTGGAGTTCCTGTATGCCCCACTGGAGCGGTTGAGGTATAGGAGCTCCAGGATGGAACTTCATTCTGGGACTCGCCTTCCTCTATATCTACCGGCGGCTCTCGCTCAATCCTTCTTCCGGCCACTGTCTTGCCCTTCTGGGCCGCTGTTGCTTTTCTCTTCATAGGCATTGCTCAAAATCATAACATATGGTCAGGAAAAAGGGAATCCTCATAGCATGGTTCTATCGCACGATCTAAGATAGGAAAGAAAGAAAATATTCCTAAATGCCCTGCAGCCTCCTGTTTATAAGTGTGGTGTACTGCACGCCATAAACAAGATTGTGCTAGACACGGCTTGGAGACAACCCTAGGACAGACCTGCTCAGATACCACTTTGTCATACCCCCAACCTTGGTACGGCGTGATTGGCACCCGGTGCCCTACTGGGGCCGAGCGAACCAAACTGTAACTTACACTCACTATGTCTCAAATGAAAAAATAACGCCAAGAAGGCTAACTATGAATATAATGTCATGCATACGTATAAGTAAAATAGGTCTACGATGTCAACATATCCACTAACAAAACATAACTAAGTTGTATACAGGAATCTGCTTGCAAAGCCTTTATGAACATGATTGAAGTACATAAGTGGAGCCCCACAATCAAAACTAGTACCTGAAAGCAGCCTACTGCGGAAGATTTTCGTCCCGTCTGTCTACACCTGCGGGCATGAATGCAGCGTCCACAAGAAAAGACGTTAGTACGAATAATGTACTGAGTATGTAAGGAGGAAATGCAATACAATAAATATGTACTGCAAGAAGAAGTATAAGATTCAACTTGGCACTTCTGACTTGCCAATGAGAATCTAGTATGCATGTCTCTCAATACTCTCATCTCTTTAGCTACATCTATGTTTGATACTGTGTCTCTAACTTACTTATCGTCCTGGTGTTAGCTGCCCAACTAGTCAGTGGTAACTGCCCGACCGGCCGTTGCACGGTGGTAACTTCCCGTCCAATTATCGTCGGACGGTAGAGCGCAACTGCCCGACTGATCAGTGGAAACTTCCCAACTAGCTGTAGCTCGGTGGTAATAACTACCCAACCATCCGTAGCGTGGTGGTAAACGCATAGCTACCCAACCATCCATAGCATAGTGGTAAGCACATATCTGCCTAACCGGCCGTAGCCCCATGGTAACATCTGCCTGACTGGTCGTAGACCAGTGGTAATTATAATCGACATCACAACCAAACTTCTACAAGAAATCTCTATGCACTTCCCATGGTCATCACTTAACCCGTAGGGTCTATATAATCACATAAGACTTATAAGCACAGCTCGGGCCATTAGTACTTCTTCTCATTTGACTAAACATTAAGAAAGTCCTAAAATACAGCATAACCCTCTCTTCAAGCATTAAATACCTCATTAGGGATCCTCTACTACCACTCTATTCATGTCCTATAAAACCTTCCGCAAGAACCTGCTCCTAGACTCGTTTGATTATTATTATGAAACCATCATCATGAACATATCTCACCTTGAAGTAACAAAATCATAAGGTGAGATCAACATCAATGAATAACATCAATAACCATGAAACAAGCTTAATGATATTACAGGAACATCGGGAACTGTAAGATTTGTTATTTCAGAAATAGAGTTATGTAGGGTATCATATATAGGTTCACAACAAGGGATCATGCCTTAAGAAAGAAGGGGGTTTAGCTTTAACATAACTAAAAGCTTACTTTCTGACTTTCCAACCTACCTCTTGCCTTGCAACCTTTTTATGATCGCTCGTAGTCTCGTAATCTACATATAAAATCATTCATAATATTATTAGGCACACCATCATACAATTTTCTCAAGCCTTAAATTAAAATCCTTTTAAAATCATTCGAAATTCGGGCAACATCTCCCATGTTTATATGCCAAGCCCGAAATGACAATCCAGCAACTAATAATAACAATAACAATACGAAAATCAAGAACAATAGTACCAATACCAATATATTCCATAAACATCCCACATGATTGTCACGACCCAACCCCGTGGGCCGCGACTGGTGCCCGAGATGGACACCGTACATACCTAATAACTAGATTTTCCTTGCGTTTACATATTAAGGGTTTCGGGCATACAAAACTATATACATATCACTTAGGTCGTCGATTACATTATAATACCTAAATAAATCAAGTTATCGTAGTATATAAGAAAGCCGGACGCAAACCCTAAATACACCACAGAATTAATGCGACCCACGACCCACATACATGTCTACAGGCCTCTACAAACCATAACAGAAACATTTGACGGGACAGGGCCCCGTCGTACCCTTGAATAGTCACATACACATAAATATGTACAACGGAAAGATCTGTACCAAAAGTGTGGGCTCCGGATCAAAGGAGCACTCCAAGTAGCAGAACGGCACCCTAGACTGGCGGATCACCACAATAAGTGTCTGTACCTGCGGGCATGAAACACAGCCCCTGAAGAAAGGGGGTCAGTACGGAATATGTACTGAGTATGTAAAGGATGAAGTATAGAAAACAGAACCATAACCGGAACAACGGTACAAAAATAAGTACATTACCCAGATTACCAAAGCGCTGTTTTACCCAGTCACAAATCATATATGCAGATATCATATGTCAGAAAAGTGCAAACTCAAAATATCAGAATGATTACTTCCACACGCGGATCGTATATGCCGAGGTCTTATGTCAGAAAAAGTACGGATCCGGAGCGTCAGAATATTTGCTTTCCAGACACAGATCATGTATGTTGATATCGTATGTCAAGAGAAGTACAGAGGATACAGAATGCCAAAATACTTACTTTCCGAACACAAACCAAACATATCAGAGTCATATATCGTATATACACATATAACAGATCCCGACCCTCCTGGTAAGGGACGCGGTGGACGGAATCATGTAACAGATCCCGGCCGTCTGGTAAGGGACGCATTGGACAGAATCATCAGATGCCAAAATCGCATACCATATATGCATGTAACAGATCCTGGCCCTTTAGTGAGGGACGCGGTGGACAGAGTAATCAATGCATGTCAGAATCATGTACCGTATATGCAGATAACAGATCCCGACCCTCTATTGCGGAACGCGGTGAACAGAACCATCATGTGCCATCCTGTCCGCCATCCCCATATCATCATATACAGACATACATATAACAGAACCCGGCCGCAGGGGAGAGGAACGCGGTGAACAATGTTGTGGAAGATGCACGATAACATAACAGAACCTGTCCCGGGCGCAGTGAATAACATACTGAGGCTTGCACGAACAGAGAAGTGAGAAACCATATGCACACATATCCAGACTCGACATATACATACATTTACCGACATTTGAAGATCATAAACACGTTCTGAACCAATCGGAGTTAGTATGTGAAAGTTACGGACAATCTTTTTATCATAGAACTTTTACGGACATTCAAAGCAAATCCGAGATTACTTACGGAAGTTAGGGATATCCAGACTTACAGAACTCTTTAGGAACAAAATTCTTTATGCTTATCTTGTTATTCATTCATATAATAAGCTCCATTATGTCGAGCGTACTCATATCGAATATGAACAAAAATCGTGGACAACTCGGAAATATCTCAAATAGAGCTTCAAAAGTCATAGATACGTATTAAAACTATATGCATGTACCGGAATAAATAAATTCCAAGACTCGATGGACAAATATATTCACGACATCCGAAGGCTCAGAAATCAGTTTCGGGTCAATCGGAGTTAGTATGCGAAAGTTACAAACTTTTGAGGTACAGAACTTGCTAAAAGCATTTCAGAAGCTCTTTTTGGAAATTTCAAGTAGCAATCATATTAGGGAACTTTCAACTATCGCTAAGGAGCAAATCAAATGGGGTCTTAGAATCATATGTACATATCAAAATACATGTATCCAAAACTTTAGCCATATCAAATATTTTTCGGACATCATTCGGAAGTATACCAGCTAGAATCTTTCGAACATCATAAATGTGTAGCAAATCATATGGAACAACTCATGGAGATCAAAGACGTCAGCCATCCTAGCAGCGCTAAGAATAGAATTTTTCTTTAGAAGCACACACATATGTCATTCGTTCATTTCATAAAGGTCATGCCAAAAGAAAGAAAGGTAGGCTTTACATACCTCGATCGCTCGCTAAAAAAATCCCGACTCAAGTCTCGGGCTCTCCAATATCTACAATAACGTTATCAATTGCCAAACATTAGCTACAAGTACTTAGAACTTCAATTCTAACTAGTACTTGTCTACAGAAATTTCGGCAGCATCTCCCCTGTTAATTCAACATCCCCGAGAATTTAACTCGGCCAAATTCATCAACAACCACACCAACAATACCAAAAACCATAATAATAGTCATCAAGAATCAATTTAAATGCATTCTAACATTAATAACTTTCCTTTCTACATATTTCATCATTATTCAATTCAACTACGCATTTTCAAGCCAATTCCAAGGCTCACATATTCATTATTAATTCAGGATCAACCAAATACAATTCAAAAGCATTTCATACAATTCCACCAAATATTCTACAATCCCACTATCACCATATTCCATTCGAAATCTCCACAAATGTGACAAAGTCACAACGTCGCATTTTATTCTTCGACTTTCATCAACAACAACAACAATTTGCACCTTACAACTCCATTCCCATAATTACATAAACTATAATAAAATCACATACTTTCCTACAACAACTTAACAACAAATTTTCATGCCAACTTGAACTATTATTCTTCCATTTACATCACAAGGCCACAACACACAAATTTCATACTAAAAATTTAATTCATCCTCCTTCACCAAAAGACACCACACGGCCATAACACACACACACACACGGCTCACACACCACACACAACATCTCCATATTTTCCATTCAATTCTACTCACTATAACATATATAAATCTTCCATAAAAAAAGATAGAATTTTTACCTTTTTCCTTGAAATTCTTCACTTGCCACTAAAGTGATTTTCTTGCCTAAAAATTATACCACGTTGAAAAGGGTCTTGAGCTTAGTAAGAATACTAGAAAATTATAGTTTTTGGATCAAGGATTGATGAGCTAAATTTTTTTTTCCTTGTGTTGGCCGAATGGCCCTTCTGTTTGTGCTCTCAAGTCTTGTTTCTCTTGAAGATTCTAGATGAAGACAAATGGTGGCCCTCTTTATATATTTATTTGATCAATTAAATTTAGCACATGGGCTTGGGCCCTTTTTCCCTTCTATGGCCGGCCACTCACACACCTTGGGCCTCTTTTTTTTTTTTGATTTTTGCTAGCCCAATTACTTTTGGTTCATATTTTGTAATTCACGAAACTAATTTCCGAAATTCCAATTTTTCCCTTAGCCTTCCTCGATATTTCTGCATCAATAGTTTTTATCACAACATCTATATTAAATAAAATCAAAATATTGCCTTATCTCTTACTAGTCACAATTATTTCAATTTATCCAAATGTGCCAAATTACGGGATATAACATCCTCCCCCCTTTTAGATCATTCGTCCTCGAATGTTCAACTGACCTTATGGGGTCTTGTAATACTTTGGGGAGGTCTTTGTCTTTCCTTCAAAAATTTCCAAACGTTACAGCTGTTATCCTCCTTTTCGTACTCGCTTTCTTTCTATTCCCGACCATCGTTGTACTAAGACTTTTCGGCTTTAACTAGTGGTGGAATCAGTATTAGTCTACTTGTAACATTTGTACCATATCTTTCGCTTTGCCTTTTAGATTCCATTCAGTCAATGTCTATCATATATCGCAACACTGACTGCTAGGGCCCACCTGTTGATCGATACAGTCATAAATGGGATGTCATATGCATACACATACATTTACTACCATTTCACTTACAAAACATTCTCCAAACGCTTATTCAAACTTACTCTTATTCTAAAGCTGCGTCGCTCTGTCTCTCTTTTCACCGGCCTATTCTGCCTTAATCTACCCGACCTCTTTAAGGTTTCTAATC
Source organism: Lycium barbarum (assembly GCF_019175385.1). Classification (NCBI taxonomy): domain Eukaryota; kingdom Viridiplantae; phylum Streptophyta; class Magnoliopsida; order Solanales; family Solanaceae; genus Lycium; species Lycium barbarum. The sequence continues at coordinate 94,882,056 of NC_083341.1, forward strand.
GCTCCGCATGTTCTAATTTCCCTTAGGTTACCCCAAATTTCCTATTTCTCCCTTATCTCTATATTTGTGAAAATTTTAATACACTTCCCAGGGGGGTCACCCATCCCAGAATTGCTCTGGCCCTAGCACGCTTAACCTCAAAACTTTAATGCATTTCGATGCGTTAATGCTGGTAAAATTGCACCCACTTCCCCGCACAATCCTTCTCACGTAGTCTAGGGCAAGTCGGGGTCTTAACGATTTTCAGAAATTTCTCGTAGCGGGTCCCACTCCGATCTAAAGAGGGTCTTTTATTTTTCTGATTATGTAATTACCGAGTTAGCCTTTTAAATTCTCAACACTCGCTTTTTATCTATATAAATAGCTACCTCAAACGATTCTATCGATTTGGGTTTCATTCCAATTCCACTAGCAACCAGGGAAAAATATATTTATCAACGCATACACATTTCGGAAAAAGATAAGTAGTATACCTGTAACTACGTCTGGTGACGCCTCCTGGTCCTGTCGGCTGGCCAAAGCATATAAGCGGTTCGAAGGACCGCTAGAACCGGGAGCTCCGCCATGACCTCTACCACGGCCCGCTGGTGTCGGCATACCCCGCCCCGTAGGGCGCATAGCTACAGAAGGGGAAGATGAACCAGCAACTAACCCGGTGGGCTGGGCTGTACCACCTAGACCATTCTTAAACGGACACTCCCTCAAGACATGGTCCTGACGACCACAAAAGAAACAGGCGCCCATAGCACGATAACACCTCCCTGGGTGAGGCTTTCCACAATAAGAACACCAAGGCATGGATGGCTTTGACTGACTGAAACCTCTACTCACTTGCGAACCCGAGGCCCTGGAGCTTTGTCCTGCTTCTGAGTATCCTGTGCTATCAAATCTCTCACCAGTAGACTGTGGGGGTGCGCTTCGCGCTGGCTGAGAAGACTGTCTAGTATGCTGTTGAGGCCGTCCGCCTCGAAACTCCCCAGAATGACCAGCTGATCTAGCCTTCTTGGGCTGGCCCCGGTCATAATCTCCATCAGGCTGACGTCTTTTACGTCTATCCTCCATCCCCTGAGCATAGGCCTGCACCCGTGCGATATCCATCCCTGACTGGGATGCCACCGCCATACAACTATCAATCAGGTAATCATCCAACCCCATCACATATCGGTGCATCCTGTCAGTCATATCGGCTACAATGGTGGGTGCATATCTGGCTAGAGAATCAAACTCTAAGCTGTATTCTCGGACACTCCCGCCCCTCTGTCTCAGCTGTAAAAATTTGTCAACTCTCGCCCGCCGCAACTCTGGGGGCAAAAAGTGGCTGAGAAAGGCGGCTACAAACTCGTCCCACATGGGTGGGGGAGCATCCTCACCCCTAGACAACTCCCAGGATTCATACCAATTTACCGCTACATCGCGCAGTCGATATGAAGCTAACTGAACAGACTCGGTCTCGGAAGCTCTAACCAATCTCAGCGCACGCTGCATCTGGCGAATAAAGTCCTGGGGATCCTCCTCGGTCTTTGACCCATAGAACTCTGGGGGACCACAAGTCAAGAATTCACGAACCCTCAAACTGTCACACCTATCCACATCATCACCCCCTAGCCCGCGTCTGCGAGCCTGTCCTGCTACTAATCTCGTCAATAGCTGCACCGCATCTCGCATCGCCCTGTCCTCCGCCCCTGGCTGAGGAGCTGGGGGCTCGGGTGCTGGGGCCTCTAGAGCTAATGGGGGAGCCTCCTCCTGATCCATAGTGGCAGCGGCTGCTGCTTTAGGCTCCTCTGATAATGGTAGCGTAGCAGAGCCCTCTGACTGGGGCATAACCTCGGGTATAGTCTGGGCACGGGCCCTGGTAACTCTCTAGGCCTGGCTAGTCTCTCCAACTGCCACTGACTTGCCCTTCTGGGCGGCTATCGCTTTTCTCGGAGGCATCGCTGAAAACATAGCAATTTGTTAGAAAGGAGCCACCCTAATAGCACAGCTCTATCGCACGATCTAAGATCCAAAGAAAGGTAACACCCTAAATGTCCTGTAGCCTCCTGTTTATGGATGTGGTGCACAACACACCGATAAACAAGACTCTACTAGACACGGCCTGTAGAAATTCCGAGGACAAACCGCTCTGATACCACTTTTGTCACGACCCAACCCCGTGGGCCGCGACTGGTGCCCGAGATGGACACTCGTACATACCTAATAACCAGATTTTACTTGCGTTTACATATTAAGAGTTTCGTGCATACAAAACCATATACATATCACTTAGGTCGTCTATTACATTATAACACCCAAATAAATCAGTTTATTGTACTATATAAGAAAGCCGGACGGAAACCCTACATACATCACAGAACTAATGCGACCCACGACCCACATACATGTCTACAGGCCTCTAAAAACCATAACAGAAACATATGACGGTACAGGGCTGCGCCGTACCCCTGAATAGTCACATACACAAAAATATGTACAACGGAAAGATCTGTACCAAAAGTGTGGGCTCCGGATCAAAGGAGCACTCCAAGTAGCAGAATGGCACCCTAGACTGACGGATCACCACAATAAGTGTATGTACCTGCGGGCATAAAACGCAGCCCCCGAAGAAAGGGGGTCAGTACGGAATATGTACTGAGTATGTAAAGCATGAAGTACAGCAAACAGTACCATAACCGGAACAACGGTACAAAAATAAGTACATTACCTAGATTACCAAAGTGCTATTTTACCCAGTCACAAATCATATATGCGGATATCATATGTCAGAAAAGTGCAAACTCAGAATATCAGAATGATTGCTTCCACACGCGGATCATATATGCCGAGGTCTTATGTAAGAAAAAGTATGGATCCGGAGCGTCAGAATATTTGCTTTCCAGACACAGATCATGTATGCTGATATCATATGTCAGGAGAAGTACAGAGGATACAATATGCCAAAATGCTTACTTTCCGAACACAAACCAAACATATCAGAGTCATATATCATATAAACACATATAACAGATCCCGGCCCTCCTGGTAAGGGACGCGGTGGACAGAATCATGTAACAGATCCCGGCCCTCTGGTAAGGGACGCGGTGGACAGAATCATCAGATGCCAAAATCGGATACCATATACGCATGTAACAGATCCCGGCCCTTTAGTGAGGGACGCGGTGAATAGAGTAATCAATGCATGTCAGAATCATGTACCGTATATGCAGATAACAGATCCCGGCCGTCTATTGCGGAACGTGGTGAACAGAATCATCATGTGCCATCCTGGCTGCCATCCCCATGTCATCATATACAGACATACATATAACAGAACCCGGCCGCAAGGGAGAGGGACGCGGCGAACAATGCAGAGGAAGATGCACGATAACATAACAGAACCTGGCCCGGGCGCAGTGAATAACATACTGAGGCTTGCACGAATAGAGCAGTGAGAAACCATATGCACACATATCCAGACTCGACAGATACATACATTTACCGACATTTGAAGATCATAAACACGTTCTGAACCTATCGGAGTTAGTATATGAAAGTTACGGACAATCTTTTTATCATAGAACTTTTACGGACATTCAAAGAAAATCCGAGATTACTTACGGAAGTTAGGGATATCCAGACTTACAGAACTCTTTAGGAACAAAATTCTTTGTGCTTATCTTGTTATTCATTCATATAATAAGCTCCATTATGTCGAGCATACTCATATCGAATGTGAACAAAAATCGTGGACAACTCGGAAATATCTCAAATAGAGCTTAAAAAGTCATAGATACGTATTAAAACTATATGCATGTAACTGAATAAATAAATTCCAAGACTCGATGGACAAATATATTTACGACATCCGAAGGCTCAGAAATCAGTTTCGGGTCAATCGGAGTTAGTATGCGAAAGTTACAAACTTTTAAGGTACAGAACTTGCTAAAAGCATTTCAGAAGCTCTTTTTGGAAATTTCAAGTAGCAATCATATTAGGGAACTTTCAACTATCGCTAAGGAGCAAATCAAATGGGGTCTTAGAATCATATGTACATATCAAAATACATGTATCCAAAACTTTAGCCATATCAAATATTTTTCGGACATCATTCGGAAGTATACCAACTAGAATCTTTCGAACATCATATATGTGTAGCAAATCATATGGAACAGCTCATGGAGATCAAAGACGTCGGCCATCCTAGCGGCGCTAAGAATAGAATTTTTCTTAGAAGCACACACATATGTCATTCGTTCATTTCATAAAGGTCATGCCAAAAGAAAGAAAGGTAGGCTTTACATACCTCAATCGCTCTCTAAACAAATCCCGACTCAAGTCTCGGGCTGTCCAATATCTACAATAACGTTATCAATTGCCAAACATTAGCTACAAGTATTTAGAACTTCAATTCTAACTAGTACTTGTCTACAGAAATTTCGGCAGCATCTCCCCTGTAAATTCAACATCCCCGAGAATTTAACTCGGCCAAATTCATCAACAACCACACCAACAATACCAACAACCATAATAATAGTCATCAAGAATCAATTTAAACACATTCTAACATTAATAACTTTCCTTTCTACATATTTCATCATTATTCAATTCAACTACGCATTTTTAAGCCAATTCCAAGGCTCACATATTCATTATTAATTCAGGATCAACCAAATACAATTCAAAAGCATTTCATACAATTCCACCAAATATTCTACAATCCCACTATCACCATATTCCATTCGAAATCTCCACAAATGTGACAAAGTCACAACGTCTCATTTTCTTCTTCCACTTTCATCAACAACAACAACAATTTGCACCTTAACAACTCCATTCCCATAATTACATAAACTATAATAAAATCACATACTTTCTTACAACAACTTAACAACAAATTTTCATGCCAACTTGAACTATTATTCTTCCATTTACATCAGAAGGCCACAACACACAAATTTCATACTAAATAAATTTAATTCATCCTCCTTCACCAAAAGACACCACACGTCCATAACACACACACGCACACACACGGTTCACACACCACACACAACATCTCCATATTTTCCATTCAATTCTACTCACCATAACATATATAAATCTTCCATAAAAAAAGATAGATTTTTTACCTTTTTCCTTCAAATTCTTCACTTGCCACTAAAGTGATTTTCTTGCCTCAAAAAGTTTACCACGTTGAAGAGGATCTTGACCTTAGTAGGAATACTAGAAAATTATAGTTTTTGGATCAAGGATTGATGAGCTAAGAATGTTTTTTTCCTTGTGTTGGCCGAATGGCCCTTCTCTTTGTGCTCTCAAGTCCTGTTTCTCTTGAAGAATCTAGATGAAGACTAATGGTGGCCCTCTTTATGTATTTATTTGATCAATTAAATTTAGCACATGGGCTTGGGCCCTTTTTCGCTTCTATGGCCGGCCACACACACACCTTGGGCCTCTTTTTTTTTTTGATTTTTTCTAGCCCAATTACTTTTGGTTCATATTTTGTAATTCACGAAACTAATTTCCGAAATTTCAATTTTTCCCTTAGCCTTCCTCGATATTTCCGCATCAATATTTTTCATCATAACATCTATATTAAATAAAATCAAAATATTGCCTTATCTCTTACTAGTCACAATTATTTCGATTTATCCAAATGTGAGAAATTACGGGATATAACAATGATATTTTATCCAATTCCTCAACCGATAAAATCATTATACGATCATTTAATAACATTTCCTTCGTAACTAAGATTAATTCAATATTAATAAGGAAAGATTCATACTTTTCACTCGCTAGAACTGCAATATCTTCAATTATCACCTTCAATCCAAGTCATGTTTCGCCGCAATACGATTTTATAATCACAACTATACGCTGTCCGGACATAAATTCGGAGATTTCACTTAATTCGCGGTAAAATTTGATAAATGGAAGTTGGGGGAACTCTCCATAATGATTGGCAACCTTTAGGGAGTATTTGGTCTAAAAATAAGGGGGTAAACCCACTTTTATACTTGGGTAGAGTCGATGAATTGCTCAGCGCGATCCTGCTGCCTTATGGCGTGTCCGCGCTAAGTTGCTGGGCTCTCCTTTGCATTTTTGCGCCACCTTCTGGCACGTTCGCGTAGGGTTAATTCCCTATTCTGACAGCCCATCTTAAAATGCTCATAATTCTTTATTTCGACGTCAGATTCACGCACGGTTTGTTGTGTTGGGAACTACAGTTAATGAAATTCACATTAGGCTTTTGCTTTGCTTCAAAAATTCACATATACTAAAAGATATTCTTCCTCCAATTTGGGCCAAAATTGTCCTTCATATTTTCTCCAAAGTTTCAACAAACTTAATTTCCTTAAATCACTGGTCCTCCAATCCATCCATAGCTTGTTATATGAACTTAAACCCTCACAATCATAAGATAAGCGCACATAATCTCACATACCTCCCTAAAGGTAGCTCCAATCTCAACATACGAAACTACAGGGTGTCTGCCCATGCCCGAAAGGGTCATGGTGTGTCTGTATCGCCGCCCGCCGAAGCGGTGTCTACCCGGCCAACTAGGCCCGATGTAAATGCAATCATGACATGCTCATGTAAAAATACATACAACATTATACTTTTTAAAAAAATGTACTTGTTATTATACATGCATATGAACTTTAGATCAGTTGTATTCCATCGAGGTGACGTAAGGTCGTGTACCCTCGATTCTATTATGGGCATACATGAACATTCTGCCCCACCTTGAAAGGATCAATGTATAAGGTGAGTGTATACAAAAAAATACATCATTTACGTTAGGGACATCATATCTTATCTCTTGACTCATATAGCTATTTTATGAACTTAAGCTCTTGGCTTTCCGGGTATAGGAGAATCATAGAAGGAGAGGAAATCATGTCATGGGATTCATGCCGTAGAAAGAAAGGGTCTAGACTCACATACCTTTGTTGTCGAGCTAGGCTATCGCTCACTTGTCTTCCTTCGAAGTCACGTCGTCACCTTCACGAGAGAATTTGGGCTCATGTTAGTTAACGGATTACGAAAACGCATCATTATTCCTAAGGAAAACTTGGCGGCATTTCCTTTGTTTCTTCTAATTTTCCCTGTTCTATTGCAACTCCCAAATATTCACAACAATACTTATAATATTACAAGCAACAATCATCGTTTACACACCTTAAGCAAAATCCACCATTTCCTTCCAATTTCCCCACATTTAATAGTTTAGGCCGGTATCGCGTTTTCTCATATATAATACTTATTCCATGGTCTAGACACCATTTTAAATGTATTCATAATCATAGCATATCAACATTCATGATTCCATTCAATTACTATTCCATTATGACACTATTCACCCATGCAAGACTCATTTTCTATGTTCTTGTATACTTCAAGTATCTAAGCCTTCTAACACCTTGAATCACATAGTATGGTCATGAAACATACCTTAGATGATGATTGAACAAGCCTTGAATGAGAATACTTCTCTAGCACCAAAACCCTAATTCACCTTTCTTGGAAATTCTTGAAGGGAATGACTTCCAACTAGGTTTCATACACTTTGTTGCTTAGATTTGGTGTTGATGATCTTAGTTTTCCTTTTATTCTCTTGGATCCTTATGGAAGAAATATTTGGAATGTTCTAGAGGTCTCTTGAGGTGTATGGATGAAAAATTAAGTGAAATGAGGCTTAAGTCCCTTTTAATGATCACAAAATCTGATTTTTAATGAACTTTCGTTGGGGTGAACAGTGGTCGTAAACCACAGTTTACGGTCCGTCCTCCATGATCTTTTTTAATCATCCCAGAAACAGAAAGTTTGGCTGAGGATTATGGCAGTTTACGACCGAGGTTTACGGTCCGTAAACCAGTTTACGGGCCGTCCTCCAAGTCGTATTTAGCCATTTCAACACTTGGCAGAAACTTTGAGATATTGGAAGGCTGGAGGACGATTCCACTATACGGTCCGTAAATCACTTTACGGCCCGTATAGTGCCCTTTACGACCACTGAGCTGAAAATTTTCCACAACCTTCTTATCTCCAAAAATTCATAATTAGCCATTCCCGACTTAGTAAAACATCATACACTCAATCCCTTCATTGTTCTACTCATCACACAAGTGCGAGAAAATTTCTGAGGTGTAACATTCTTCCCCCCTTTTGGAACATTCGTCCTCGAATGTTCGACACTCGGTAATTCTAGAAAATTTTTGCAAGAGTCTCCTTTGTAATTTTGACTCTACCAACCTGTCACAGCAACCCACAATATCATGTCCTTATAGGGCTATATCACACTATCAACACATCCATGGCCACACACGACTAAAAGCATAATACTAAAGTGTACATACCTTACATCTTCGACGTTTCATCTTGAATCCCTTCCGGGGGTTGGAATAAATGCGGGTATTTGGCTTTCATCTTTTCTTCCGCTTCCCACGTCATTTCTTCCCGGTTATTGTTTCGCCATCGGTACTTCTATATTTCGGAGTCGTCGCACCTGTCTATCTAAAATGGCAATAGGTACTTCTTCATATGTCAACTTCTCTATCACTTGCACATCCTCTACCGGAACTATCCTTGTTGGGTCTCCAATACATTTGCGGAGCATCGAAACATGAAATACCGGATGAACTACTTCAATCTCCGAAGGCAAGTCCAATTCGTATGCTACGTGACCCACCTTACGGACAATTTTATAGGGTCCGATGTATCTTTGACTTAGCTTTCCTTTCTTGCAAAATCTCATCACCCCTTTCATCGGTGATACTTTCAGAAATACCCAATCATTTACCCGAAATTCCAAATCTCGTCGGCGGTTTTCCGCATAAGACCTTTGGCGACTTTGAGCTGTTAACAGTCGGTCTCGAATCACTTTAACTTTTTCAAATGCTTGTTGGATCAAGTCGGGGCCTATCAATTGTACTTCTCCGGTTTCAAACCATCTAATTGGGGATCTACATTATCTTCCATACAAAGCTTCATATGGGGCTATTTGAATACCGGAATGGTAGCTGTTGTTGTAGGAAAACTCAATTAATGGCAAATGATCATCCCAACTACCGCCGAAGTCTAGTACACGCGCTCGTAACATATCTTCTAAAGTTTGAATGGTAAGCTCGGCTTGCCCGTTAGTCTATGGGTGAAATGCTGTGTTGAATTTGACATGAGTACCTAACCCTTCTTGAAAAGATTTCCAAAGCTTAGCTGTAAACTGGGCCCCTCTATCTGTAATAATGGCTACAGGAATTCCATGAAGTCGCACAATTTCTTTCAAGTACAACCTCGCATAATCTTCCGCCTAATACGTGGTTCTGACTGGGAGGAAATGAGCCGCTTTCGTGAGCCTGTCCACGATCACCCATATAGAGTCATATTTGTCTCGGGAACGGGGTAATCCCACAATAAAATCCATATTAATCTCTTCCCATTTCCAGGTAGGAATTTCCATTGCTTGCAATAAGCCTCCTTGCTTCTGATGTTCTGCTTTCACCTGTTGCCCATTTGGGCACTGCGCCACAAATGCTGCTACGTCTCGTTTCATGCCATCCCACCAATATAGCGATTTAAGATTGTGATACATTTTGGTCGTACCTGGATGAATGGAATACCGAGAATGGTGCGCTTCCTCTAGAATCCGTCGGCGTAATCCTACCACATCCGGTACACACAGTCTGTCTCGGTATCTAAGAACCCCATCTATGGAAACTCTAAATGGTGACTTCTCTTTTCCACCGGATACATCTCTGTGATGACGAATTTGTGGATCTTCATACTGGCAGTCTTTTATCTCCGCATTCAAGGGCGAGACTGTAGGATCATTAACACTAATTCCTGCCTTACCCGATTCAATTACACATACCCCAAGATTTGCTAGTTGATAGAGCTCACGAACCATTTCTTTCTTTTCTGGAGGAATCCCGCATAAACTGCCCATTGATCGACGGCTAAGCGCGTCGGCTACAACGTTTGCTTTTCCAGGATGGTACAGGATATTCACATCATAATTCTTCAACAATTCCAACCACCGCCTCTGCCGTAGGTTTAGCTCCTTCTGTTTAAAAATATGTTGGAGACTCTTGTGATCTGTATAGATATCGACGTGCACACCGTATAAGTAATGCCTCCATATCTTTAAGGCATGAATAACCGCGGCCAATTCGAGATCATGAGTCGGATAATTCTGTTCATGTTTCCGCAATTGTCGTGAGGCATATGGAATGACCTTGCCATGCTGTATTAATACACATCCTAGTCCCACACCAGAAGCGTCACAATATACAATATAACCATCCGACCCTTCTGGATGTGTTAACACTGGAGCTGAGGTCAATCTATTCTTTTAGCTCTTGGAAACTACGCTCACAGGTATCGTTCCACTGAAATTTCGTCGACTTCTGGGTTAGCTTAGTTAATGGGGCTGAAATAGAAGAAAAGCCCTCTACGAATCTTCGGTAATAACCTGCCAAACCTAAAAAACTACGAACTTCTGTAGGCGTCGTAGGCCATGGCCAAGTCTTCACAACTTCTATTTTCTGAGTGTCGACTCGGATGCCATCATCTGAAATAACATGGCCTAGAAATGCCACAGAATTTAGCCAAAACTCGCACTTCGAGAACTTCGCATATAATTCTCGGGCTCGGAGAACGCCAAGAACAATTCTTAGATGATCTGCATGTTCTGATTCTGTGCGAGAATATACTAGAATATCGACGATGAATACTATCACGAAGAGGTCCAAGAATGGCCTAAACACATTATTCATTAAATTCATGAACACCGCCGGGGCATTTGTTAACCCAAACGACATCACTCAGAACTCGTAGTGACCATATCTTGTCCTAAAGGCAGTCTTGGGAATATCTGCTTCCCTAATTCTCACCTGATGATAACCCGATCTCAAATCTATCTTGGAGAACCACTTGGCGCCCTGTAATTGATCAAACAAATCGTCGATTCTGGGAAGAGGGTTTTTATTCTTTATTGTTACCTTGTTCAACTGTCTGTAGTCGATACACATTCGTAGAGATCCGTCCTTCTTCTTTACGAACAGGACTGGTGCTCCCCACGGCGAAGAACTAGGTCTTATAAACCCCTTCTCAAGCAAGTCTTTTAACTGTACCTTTAGCTCTTTCAATTCTGCCGGAGCCATTTGATACGGAGGAATAGAAATAGGCTCGGTGTCTGGTAATACGTCAATAGAAAAATCGATTTCCCTTTCTGGAGGAAGACCCGGAAGCTCATCTGGAAATACATCTGGAAATTCGTTCACCACCGGAACAGATTGGAAAGTTGGCGGCTTTGCCTCTGTATCATGAACCCGAACTAGATGATAAATATAGCCCATGGCTATCATCTTCCTCGCCTTGAGGTAGGAAATAAAACTACCCTTTGGGGATCCAGTATTACCCTTCCATTCCAGTACGGGCTCTCCCGGGAATTGAAATCGAACCATTTTTGTCCTGCAATCGACGTTAGCATAGCACGAGGCCAACCAATCCATTCCCATAATCATGTCAAAGTCTATCATTTCCAGTTCGATTAGATCGGCTTTGGTCCGGCGATCACATATCACAACGACACAATTTTTATATACTTTCCTCTCTATTACGGGATCACCAACCGGAGTGAACACCTCGAAAGGTTTAATTGGCTCAGGCTTCACCCCAATACAATCAGCAATATATGGGGTAACATAAGAGAAAGTAAATCCTGGATCAATCAAAGCATATACGTCGCGGGAAAATATAGTCAGAGTACCTGTGACAACATCTGGGGAGGACTCTAGATCCTGACGCCCTGCTAGAGCATATACGCGGGGCGGAACAGCACCTGAAGTAGATGCTCCCCCTCTGCCTCTGCCCCTACCTGCCGTAGCCTGAGAAGTCTGTGCTGTCGGGCATACTGAGGAAGACCCAGCTGCTGACCCTGTAGGCTGAGTCCTAACTCTACCCCTCGCTGAAGGGCACTCTCTCATTATATGGCCAACTTGCCCGCAAGCATAACAGGCATCTGAACCCTGACGGCACTGCCCGAAATGCAATTTACCGCACTGGCTGCACCGCGGTACTGGAAATCTCCGCTGACTAAAATCTCCCCTAGACTGAGAATCGGATGCCCTCGAACTCTGGCCGTGTCCTGGATGGAAAGAACGATCAACTCTCCTATCCGGGAATCTAGGAGGTGCACTAGTCGCCGACTGACCTGAGTGCCTAGAATGCATCTGTCTCGATCCCCCTCTATATTCACTGCTCGCTCCCATAGACCTAGCTCTCTTACCTTGCCTTCTGTCATTATCAAGGTCACTTCTTTGCTGTTGTTGTCGTTCCTCGAGATTTTGAGCATGTGCTTGTATTAAGGGAATATCCATCCCGTCTTGCAAAGAGGCCGTCAAGCAATCTCTAAATAAGTGTGGGCCTAGACCACTCACAAACCTGTGGACTCGGTCTCCCATGTCGGCCACCATAGTTGGAGCATACTTGGCCAGAGAATTAAACTGCATACTATACTCTTGGGCACTCATACTTCCTTGCTTTAGATTCAGGAACCTGTCCGCTCTAGCTCGGCGGACCTCAGGTGGCAAATAATGACGAATGAAAGCATTGACAAACTCTTGCCAGACAGGAGGAGATGCATTTTCTGGTCTTGATGCTATCCAGTTGGTATACCACAATACCGCCACATCGCGGAGTCTATAAGAGGCCAACTCTACCGATTCGGTCTCAGAAGCATGCATAAGTTTCAGCGTCCTCAACATCTCGTCAACAAAGCCTTGGGGGTCCTCATCTGGCTTCGACCCGAAAAATTCCGGAGGATTTAAAGTCAAGAAATCACGGGCTCTAGTACTGGCGGAACGGTCACTTGGGCCCGCATTTTGCCGCTGTGCCTGGGCGGAAACCAATTGTGTCAATAATTGAATAGCTTCGGTCACTTGTTGACCCGAAGCACCTGGAGGAGGGACCGGAGCTGAGGCTCCTTCTTGCCCTTCTACATTAGGCGAGGCCTCATTCTGTGATTCCCTTTCCTTCACATTTGTCGGGGGCTCTCTTTCCACCCTCCTCTTTGTCGTAGCTTGGCCCTTCTGGGCGGCCGTAGCTTTTCCTTTTGGCGGCATTCTGAAATCACAACGCACTTTTAGGGAAGGATAAAATCCTATGCACGGCTCTATCGCACGATCTAGTGAAAAGAAAGATGGTCATTTTCCTAAATGCTTCGTAGCCTCTTGTTTATTAGCGTGGCGCGCAACACACCATATACAAGACTCTACTAGAAACGGCTCGTAGACACTTCCTAGGACGAACTTCTCTGATACCACTTTTGTCACGACCCAGCTAGGGGCCGCGACGGGTACCCGGGGCTGACCGCTGAGCACCGCTCGCTCTACCACTTTCCTTACTCGATTAATGCCTTGTTATCACGTTTATACTTAAAACATGGAAAAGATCATAATTTATATGAAAACACAAATAGTTTTGTATATAGAAAGGTTTAGCACCTCAAAATGATGCACACACATATACATGAAAGATGTGAAGCCATGCTACCCACACTACGCATCTACGAGCCTCTACTGACATACTATACAATGGAAGGAACAAGACTCCGTCACGCTAAAAAAAAAAAAAATATATATATATATATATATATATATATATACATACATATGTACCAAAAGAGAAATCATAAGCACCTCCGAACAATGGAGTGCTCTCTACAGCTGACAACTCCTAAGTATCTGGATCAAGCTCGCCTCCTTGTCTACCTGTGGGCATGAACACAGCATCCAAGGAAAAGGACGTCAGTACAAATATTGTACTGAGTATGAGAAGCATAAACAATGAAGAAGAGCAACAACAATATAGTGAGAGCATCAATCAGAACATCTGAATCTGGATAATAATCATAAGAGAAGTAATGCATGCTATCTTACTCATACTTATCATAATATCATAAATGCATGACATGCAAGCTGCCCGTCCATGTCGAAACGGTGTGATAATCAATAATCTGAGCCCGCGTCCAAGCCTCCCGAGTCCGGGGTACCATCTCATGCCGCCCACTAGTGGTGTCTGCCCATGCCCAAAAGGGTCATGGTGTGTCCGTATCGCCGCCCGCCGAAGTGGTGTCTGCCCGGCCAACTAGGCCCGGTGTAAATGCAATCATGACATGCTTATGTAAAAATACTTATAACATTATACTTTTCAAAAAAATGTACTTGATATTATACATGCATATGAACTTTAGATCAGCTGTATTCCATCGAGGTGACGTAAGGTCGTGTACCCTCGATTCTATTATGGGCATACATGAACATTCTGCCCCACCTTGAAAGGATCAATGTATAAGGTGAGTGTATACAAGGAACAACATCATTTACGTTAGGGACATCATATCATATCTCTTGACTCATATAGCTATTTTATGAACTTAAGCTCTTGGCTTTCCGGGTATAGGAGAATCATAGAAGGAGAGGAAATCATGTCATGGGATTCATGCCGTAGAAAGAAAGGGTCTAGACTCACATACCTTTGTTGTCGAGCTAGGCTATCGCTCACTTGTCTTCCTTCGAAGTCACGTCGTCACCTTCACGAGAGAATTTGGGCTCATGTTAGTTAACGGATTACGAAAACGCATCATTATTCCTAAGGAAAACTTGGCGGCATTTCCTTTGTTTCTTCTAATTTTCCCCGTTCTATTGCAACTCCCAAACATTCACAACAATACTTATAATATTACAAGCAACAATCATCGTTTACACACCTTAAGCAAAATCCACCATTTCCTTCCAATTTCCCCACATTTAATGGTTTAGGCCGGTATTGCGTTTTCTCATATATAATACTTATTCCATGGTCTAGACACCATTTTAAATGTATTCATAATCATAGCATATCAACATTCATGATTCCATTCAATTACTATTCCATTATGACACTATTCACCCATGCAAGACTCATTTTCTATGTTCTTGAATACTTCAAGTGTTACATCCCGTATTTTTGAACGTCGGATTAATTGTAAGTTGAGGTGGGGCCCACACGTCAAGATTTTTTTTGGGACATGTGAAAAATTATATGAATCACATATGTGAAGTTAAACACAACTCAAGAAGGACCCTTGGGCCAAATCAAAGTGGAAGTCCTCCAAACGAATATTTTTAAGAAAACATTTTCGGGTGACCTGACTTTGGGGGGAAAAAACGGTATTATAAGTTTCGAATTTGGAAAATACCAAGAAATAGAAGTTGTAGATAATTGAATTAGCTTTCCATCCATAGGTCGTGGGTTCCAAGGTGACGTCGATACAAGGAGATATGAACGTTTTAAGGTTGAAAGGTCAGTGGGCTAGGCCCAACTCGGGACCAACCGAGTTGGCCCAAAAAAATGAAAAGAAAAATTTGGGCCCAACTCAAAGGGGTTGCCGGCCAACAATGGCCCAAACCCATGGTCCTAATTAAATTTTCCATGTTCTAATAATATATAGTAGTCATTATCCTATAGAGGGTTCAAGAAAACAACATAAGGAGAAGACAAGAACAACAACTCAAGCCAATTTCGGGTTTGGCCATAAAAAAATCAACCCCCAAAATCTTGCCTCTAAAATTATTTTCTTGTTGAATTCCTACTAATTCAAGGTCCCTCTACAACTTGGTGTAGTTATTTTGGAAGAAGGAGCACTTGGTTCCTCAATTTGATCATATATTCAAGTGAAGAAGTTTAGGAAAAAGGGTAAGAATTCATCCCTTTTATTTGTGTTATGAAGTCTTGTTTGTGTTGTAGTATGTGGGAATGAGTTGATTGTATGGAAAAATGGAAGAATTCAAAGTGGGTATGAAATATAGTGTATGTAGCCGTGTGTGTATATTGTTGTATATATGATATGAGTTGAATTTTATGTTGTATTCTAGTTGTGGTTATGATAGAAATTATATTGGGAATGAAAGTTGAATGAATTTTGGTTGAAGTTGGAATGTAGAAGATTATGTCACCTTAGAATAATTTTGTGATATTATGGAAATGAAGTTGTTAAGATGTAAATTATGATTATGGTTGATGAAATTGGAAGATGGAAATATGTTATGAATATGTAGGTTGAAGATTTGAAGTTTTGGGTGAATTATGTTTTGGTGGAAAGTTTGTATATTTTGTCTATCTTGTGAATATTTCGTAGAAATGATATGAAATATTTCCAAATTATATTGTGATGATCTATATTAATGATGAATGTGTAACCATTGAGATTAGTTTGGAAATTGAAGTTGAAATGAAGGTTATGACATTATGTTGAAAAGATAGCTAGTTAAGTTATATTGTGGTTATAGTGATTGTTGTTGTTGTTGATGTTGTTGTTGGGTTGTTGTTGATTGCTTGGCCGAGTTAAATTCTTGGGGATGCTATGTGTATAGGGGAGATGCTGCCCAAATTTTTGTAGAAAAGTGTTGACTTGAGATTTAAGCCTAAAGCCTTATGGTTAACATTTGGTAAATGTGACCATTTGCAGATTTTGGACGAAACGGGAAGTGAACTTGGAAAGGCGTAAAGTGCGTCAAAGGTATGTAAAGCTATCCCGATTCTTCTCTTGGCATGTCCTAGGTGTACTAGGATTGGATTTGAACTTCGGAAGACATTCTGCCCATTGGAATCCGCAATTGAAAATGCTCCTTTTTCGTTCAATAGAATTGAACCCTCTAAGCAGGCTTACTGAAAAATTATGCAAACTTCTCCAAACTGCCTAGAAAGTTATGGAATACCCCTAAGACCTCTGTAGGTGACCCCATAAGCTTAATATACGTAATTTGAGCCCGCCGCCTTGTTTGTCCCGAGGCGGGCCCACTATTTCCGATTTTACCCTTATGGTCCTTTGTAACTTGATTTCAAGCAATTTTTAAGGAAACGTCTTAACTACTTTTCCGACTACTAATGATACTTATTCTGGATACTTTATCGAGTCTCTGTAAAGGTACGATATTTTGTATTACGTTTAGCTCCACTATTCCCGCTTTGCCCTCTTATTGTACTATTGCCTTATTTTCGAATAATATAAAATAAAATGTTTTAACTATCCTTTCAACTATTAAGGAAAATCGTTTGCTGACTCCCTCGAGTTTGGTAAGCTATTTTGGAATATGAAAAAGATTTCAGGAGGATTATTCTTTCGTAACTCATTATGACATATGACATACACTTGCTATGATTCCGTCCGACTTCATCGATTTGATTTGTTATTCGATATGCCTCATTGAGTCTCTGGAAATCTATGATATTTTTATTGCATTTAGTTTCTCACTACTCCATTCGTGGATGCCTCAATGTTTCCCACACTAAGCCCGGGCCAGGATATGTTGTCAAGCGTATTCCACTGCATTGTTCGCCGTGCCTCGATGTGAGGGGGCAGGTATATATGTACATGGGTTTTAGAGTATGCTGTGCCATGTACACACATTCTGATATGCTATGATCTGATATGGCCATCTGATATGATATGTTATGTTACGGGGTTATCCCCTACTCTGTTCCGTATGTATGGTGGCACCAGCGTCGGGGGGTGGCCACGTTCTGTTTGTCGAGCCCTTGACAGGGGCCGGATATGATATGCTGTATGTTTCTGAACACACTCCTCATGTTTTGAAAATATGCATTTGATACTTCAGATGTCACACTCACTTCTCTGTAAGTCCTGTTTCGATTATGATCTTGTTCCGTATTGGGACCAGGTACGACATATGTTTTCAACAAATACTATTTATGCTTTATGATCAATATTTTGCTAATCTGGATATTCTGTCCATTTTCTGTACCTTCTGTTCTGATTATGACTTTGTTTACTACGTTCTGTGCTTTACATACTCAGTACATATTTCGTACTGACCCCCTTTCTTCGGGGGCTTCGTTTTCATGCCGCGCAGGTACAGAAGACAGATTTGCTGACCGCCTGCCTAGGACATCTATTCTGCTATATTGGGAGCGCTCTTTTGTTCAGAGCCTGTATATTGGTACAGTTTGCCGCTATTATATATATGTATGCTATTCAGGGGTATGACGGGGCCCTGTCTCGTCTTATGATTATGTTATGATCTGTAGAGGTCTGTAGACATACTTGTGTGGGTTCTGTATATGTTCGGGTATGATACGATCTGTGACAGCCTCATCGGCCTCCATGTACTGTGTCGGTTCTTTTATGCTAATTACTAACGTCAAGTGACTTTTATATTTGAAATATTCTCTCATTTTGCTAATTTGGGTTATCGGGTACGTCTGGGTGTCCAGCACGGACACTAGTCGCGGCCTACGGAGTTGGGTCATGACAAAAGTGGTATCAGAGCGGTTTGGTTCTCGGAATGTCTACAGACCGTGTCTAGTAGAGTCTTGTTTATCGGTGTGTTGTGCACCACATCTATAAACAGGAGGCTACAGGGCATTTAGGGTGTTACCTTTCTTTGAATCTTAGATCGTGCGATAGAGCCAGCTGTAGGAAATGAAGTCCTTTTTTTTACTAACCCTTGATTGCAGCTGGAGAACGGTATCGACGTAAGACAGCGATTGATGATATAGGAAGCTACACAGTACACAGGTAAGCAATGGTATGAAAGACGTATGCTGGGTAAGGTATTGAAGCACGATTGAAACATAAAGTTTAAAATCGTAAGGGAAAGTAAACAGGAAAGTGTAACAGGTGCAGTTTGAGTTGGGCATGTGAGGTAAGCCTCGGGATCTTTGTACTTTTATTTGAAATTGTTAGCCCCGTGTGGCTATGATGCGATATGATATGATATGTATATACGTATATGTGTTGGCCCTGTGAGGCATGGTTGGTATTTCCTGTGTACAGGTTTTGGGATAGTAAGAAATACAGAGGAACCTCTGCCCAAATTTTTCCAGAAATATAAACAGGAAAATAAGATATAAATTCTTAATATGTCTTGAAAGTCGATACCGATAGGGTAAATCTCTTATGTTGGGTTAAAAGTTTAAGACATACCCTCCATGTCATTCGTAAGAAGCGTTATCCTCATATGGAAAATTTTATCTCGAGAAAGCATATACGAGTAGCGAATTCACAATTTATTTGGAGGGACCAGAAATATGTTCTAACCCCATTTTGTTTTAGCATAGCCCATGTGAAGGGCAAAATATGCGGAAGGGCAAAAATGTCCGACGATCAAGTTTCCTCTAATTGAAAGAATACAAAGCGTATGACAAGCAGGCGGGAATTGAGTGGTTCGCTCACGACTCAAATATATATATATAAAAATATGGAGGTAGTTATGTGAATTAAGTACTAAAAGATTCCGCGAAATTCGTCGGACTCTAGTTTTCTTTTGTTGGTGGTCGGAAGATGCCTTACAGTAACATTTTATCAGTTTTCCTCGACTGATTGGAGATGGAATTTGTGGAATAAAAACTCCAACTCGGGGGCCGTCTAGAATAATATATATATACATGGAGGTAAATATTGAGGACGTACAAGGGGCGACACGGTAACTATATAGTCAGAAAAGTAAAAGAATTCTCGCTAAGTCGCGGTGGGACCCGCTACGAGAACGTTTTGAAAAGTTGTTAAGACCCCGATTTGCCTTAAATTACGTGACAAAGGCTGTGCAGGGCAATCGATGTAATTATACCGGTCTTAACGTGCCTAAATGCATTAAAGTTGTAAGGTTAAGCGTGCCAGGGCCAGAGTAATTCTGGGATGGGTGACCCCCTGGGAAATGTACAAAATTTTCGCAACATAGATATGAGAGACGAATAGGAAATTCGGGGTAACCTAAATGGAATTAGGATATGTGGAATGGCTAGAAATTTTATAGGGGTCACACGAGCTGAGACGGATTGGATTGTTAAAAAGAAAGAAAAAGCAGCGCAGCCCTGAAATTAGAGTAAATTCGAACAAGTGATTGAAGATGTATTGTAAAATAAATGGCAGTGATATATATGCGTATGTGTAGGCCCCCCCATTTATGATGATGTCGATTGATTGGTGAACCCTAATAGCCAGTGTTGTCATATACGAAAAACATTAACTGGAGAGAATGTACGAGAAAAGGGGAAAGGTGTGGTACCAATGTTACGAAATAGATTGATACTTATTTCGCTACCGGTTGAGATTGGAAGATCCAAATGTCAGGAGAAGTGAACCGTGAGAAACGTAATTAAGCGGAGCCTCTGAAAGAGTCGACGGGCAAAGCACGAAGTTAATTGCGAAAGCAAACTAAAATGGAATAGTACAGGGGAAAGAAAAACTTACGACATGAAATGATGAATTATGTGAATATCAAATAATTCGATTGTCGAGAAAATAGGACGACAGATAAGGAATGGGTATGAAGAAAGTATGTGGTTACTATGAGATAAGCAACTACCCTAATTATATCACTTGAGTGCCAACTATTGAGTAAGATTGTGTACTATATAATTATGATTCTGTTAAGGTTTCGTACGAAGATAATCAAGTTGTAGGTTAGAAGGAAAAGATTCGAATATGGTGTAAGTATAACCCCAAGGAGGGGGAGCGAATGAAAGTAAAATAAATTAAGCATGAACGAAAATAACTGACATACAGAAGATTGAAGCGATAAAGGACTGCTCTAGGCCTTCGACATCGACTGAAATATGTAGTTGTCTGAAATATGTAGTTTCATACACTTTGTTGCTTAGATTTGGTGTTGATGATCTTAGTTTTACTTTGATTCTCTTGGATCCTTATGGAAGAAATACTTGGAATGTTCTATAGTTCTCTTGAGGTGTATGGATGAAAAATGAAGTGAAATGAGGATTAAGTCCCTTTTAATGATCACAAAATCTTATTTTTAATGAACTTTCGTCGGGGTGAACAGTGGTCGTAAACCACAGTTTACGGACCCTATTGTGGTTTACGGTTCGTCCTCCATGATCGTTTTTAATCATCCCAGAAATAGAAAGTTTGGCTGAGGATTATGGCAGTTTATGACCGAGGTTTACGATCCGTAAACCAGTTTACGGGCCGTCCTCCAAGTCGTATTTAGCCATTTCAACACTTGGCAGAAACTTTGAGATTTTGGAAGGCTGGAGGACGATTGCACTATACGGTCCGTAAATCCCTTTACGGGCCGTATAGTGCCCTTTACGACCAATGAGCTGAAAATTTTCCGCAACCTTCTTATCTCCAAAAAATCATAATTAGCCATTCCCGACTTAGTAAAACATCATACACTCAAGCCCTTCATTGTTCTACTCATCACACACGTGCGGGAAAATTTCTGAGGTGTAACAGCTAAACCCTATTTGGTGTGTAGAGTTGTTACAGGATGTGTTCGAGATTCCATTAGCTTTTGAAGGTCTCCCGGTGTCTAATCCGAAGACTTCTGTTAAATTTCATTCTAGAAGACATGTTGTATTTGAGTTGTGATGTAAACGAATCTAAGTTGTAAATCTTAGAAGCTCTTGTACCAGCCTAGACCTAGTTTTGGCATACAGTATTGATTATGTACTCTTATTATTTATTTCTTCTAAAATGTTGTTTGGAAAATAACTATGATATTATTAATATTGTTCTTATTTGGGTTTAATTGAGTTGTGTTTCGAGAAGAGTTTTCCTACCAGGTGAGATTGAGTAGGTGCCCGCATGATCCGTGATTTGGGTCGTGACAAGTTGGTATCAGAGCTTTAAGTTACCAGTCTCACGACTACAAGAGAAATGTCAAGTAGAGTCTTGTGGAATGGTACGTAGACGTATGTACCCATCCATAAGAGGTTATAGAGCATTTAGGAAACTTCCCTTCTTTCACTTTTATTGTGCCACTTCGGTCAAATTGGTATCTAGATGTGTCCAATTGGTATCTAGTTGATTCTAACTGGCATCTAGTGATACTGTGGTTGTGGTGTTTTATGGGTCTGTTTCTTGTACAAAGAGTGATTAAATGAGTTCCAAGTGTCGATAAGATCTTAAGTGCCTCAGAAAATTTCCATTCTGGTACATTCGCCTCGCTGGAGCGAGCAAAACTGTCACGACCCAACTAGAGGGCCATGACGGGCACCCGGAGCTAACCTACTGAGCACCCCTGAACATACATCGCATATCCATTTCTAGGTGGACCATAAAGACAACTCATGGGTATCATAATTTGTATGGGCATATATCGCAAGATAATGACACATCGCTATATAATCATCAACTTTGTGCCCATCATCACAATCCGGGTAGGCTGCCAAAATATTACACAACAAGATGAACTAATAAGGTTGTGGGACATCTAGCTACATACATCTGTCTACGAGCCTTTATATAAAATACAGGAACCCATAAAGACGATGTAGGACTCCGCCATGCCAAAATATATACCCAAAGAGTGATACCAATAAACTGTCACACCCCTCGTTTTCGTAGTGATAGAACTTATGATTTCCTAGTTGGGTATGCCTTGGGAATTGAGACCCGAGCTCGAGTTTTGGAGATAGGAAGTTTCCTAACCCATGTGCAATGGTACCAACAGGTATTCCTAGTGATTTACAGGATTAGAAGTTGAACGAATCAAATCGACGCAACTCGAACTAAAGCAAAAAAATCTGCAGACACCAGTCAAGATCGACGGGTCGTCGAACCTGTCGATGGACCGTTTTATGCCGTGTCGATAGGGTTCCGCAGCTCTACATTCTGCAGGTGCAGGTCGACCAGCACGTTGACGGACCGTCGACACGTCGACGGGTAGTCGACCCGCTCGTCGAACCGGACCACTGGAGCATTTAATTCTCCGAGTATAAATACATGGTCCATAACTTTATTTCATATTTCTCTCATTCCCAGATCAGAAAACCCTAATATTTTGCTCTCCCAACATTTATGGCGTAGTAGTGAAGGTTTGACAAGACCCGAACCCCGTAAACCCGAGTTTCTGAGGAAGAAGGTTGGTTCTAGGGTTTCTCCTAGAATGGGAAGCTTAGGAAGTTGAAGTTAAAGTGATTCTTAGGATTCTTGACCCCTCAAGGTATGTAAATGATTCCTACCATTATATTTAAGTTGACTACCGAGAGTTTTAGTGGTTGTAGGTAATTGTGGGAGTGATAGATTGATGAACGACAAGGTAGTTACATGAGGCTATTTTAAGAAATTATTAAGAATGGATTTACATGTATTTTGATATCTATAGTTGTTGTCATTGTATTTTAGGTATTGTAGTTGATATTGGATCGAATGCGAAGTTGAAGAGTGGTAAGCTTATAAAGGGGATGGTTGTCTACAGTTCGTTAAGCTTTATATGTGCTTGAGGATGATTAGTAAGCAAGGCAAGTATCCTAATTAAGACTTATGTTACCATAATTGTACACTTACAAGTTCAAAAGGTAGGAGTTGGGCGACTTGATATACGTCAAGGTATATTAAGGCTTTTCCTTTCTTTCACTTGGCATGATCCTATGATATGAACCAATAAACGAGTCATAGAGTTTCCATATTACCCTATTCTTTTAAGCACTAAGAGAAATACAGTTTTAATGTTTCCATATCCCGGCTATGGTATATCCCCATGTACAGATCTTGTGATTTTCTGTCCTAGTAGTACGAGTTCAGTAGGGCCCATGAGAGGCCAATTGTCATTATATTGTTTAAAAATACTGTTTTTCAGTTTTATTTGTGCTATGCATTCACTTTCAGTTCTCAGGGGTACATGAGAAAGGCACACTTGACAGGCGGTGAAGGTGTGACCTGCGTTATTATATTTCATATGTGAAAGGCACGGTTGACAAGGGTGAAGGTGTGGCCTATGAGTGGTCCATGAGTGGCCTATGATGTAGGAGTATATACATGAGAAAGGCACACTTGACAGGGGGTGAAGTTGTGGCATGGGATGTGACAATGAGGCGTGTACCTACTAGATATATATATATATATATATATATATATATATATATACATGTCTATACTTTCCGACATACAGATTCAATCAGTTACAGACATGTACTAGTTCATACAGATTCATGCAGATAGTCATTTCAGCTTATGAGTCAGATCTTATTCATGATTTCTAAATATATGTTCATAATTGTTGTCTTTATGCTTTACATATTCAGTACATTATCCGTACTGACTCCCCGCTGCTCAGGGGGCTGCGTTCATGCCCGCAAGTACAGGTAGATAGGGAGGTGGTCCGGTTTAGTAGGACCCTTATCCAGCAGCGATCAGTGCACTCCATTCGATCCGGAGTTGCAGTCTATTTTGGTAGGCCATTCTTTTGAGACGTATATAGATGGGTATGATGGGGCCCTGTCCTGTCCTTTCTACAGCTTTATTCCAGTAGAGGTCTGTAGACAGTTGTAGGCAGTAGTCAGAAGATGTAGCCTTGTCGGCTTACATTCTTTTGTGTACAGTATATGTAGAAGCCTAGTTGGCTTGCACTGTTCTTCCGCATGTTGTGTATGTATATGCAGATTGTATAAGGTCTTGATGTTCCCTCTTTATGAGATCAGTTTATGCCATTGTAGGCCCTTGGTGATTAGTAAGATGCAGTTATGAGAATATGGGCGTTTGGTCGCTAGAGGTCAGACTCCCATCACGGCTCATCGGTTTGGGTCGTGACAGAAGTGGTATCAGAGCAGTTTCGTCCTAGGGTTTTCTACAGATCGTGTCTAGTAGAGTCTTGTTTTTAGCCGTGTTGTGCACTACACTTATAAACAGAAGGCTACAGGACATTTAGGATGATGTTATTCTTTCTCTCCTAGATTGTGCGATAGAGCCATGTGTTAGGCGTTCGCTTTCTGATGAACTATTTTGATTTCAGCAATGCCTCCCAAGAAAGCTACAGCTGCCCGGAAAGGCAAGAAAGCCGCAGGAGAGGCCACTAGCCGGACTCGGTAGGCCATTAGGGCCCAGGCTGAGGTTCAGAGTGAGAGCCCATACGAGACATCGCATACATCGTCTTCAGCACCTGTCCTAGTTCCTCAACTAGATGTACCAGGCCCGGATGTGCGGGATGCTGTTCAATTATTGACCAGATTAGTAGCCACTTAGGCTCTGCCGCAGAGAGCTGGTAGTTCTAGGGTTAAGGCCATCCTTAAGTTAGATCCTCCAGAATTGTCAGTGATAAAGCAGAATATGGATCCCCAAGATTTCGTTGATGGTATGTAGAGGACTTTGAGGGTTATGCATGCAAATGAGGTTGAGTCGGTGGAGTTAGCTTCATATAGACTTCGTGATATTGTAGTACAGTGGTATCAGACATAGGAGTTATCTAGAGGAGAGAATGCTCCTCCAGCTGTTTGGCGAGAGTTCGCAGATGCTTTTATTCGCCATTATTTGCTTCCTGAGGTCAGGTGAGCCCGAGCAGACAAAAAATTTACGTGTTGAGCAGGGCAGCATGAGTGTTCAAGAGTATTGTGTGTATTTCAATTCTATAGTTAGGTATGCCCCAGCTATGGTGGTTGAGATGGCGGACAGAGTTCACCGTTTTTTGGCTGTTTTAGGGCCACATTTGATAGATTCTTGTACGACTGCTGCATTACAGCCATACATGGATATTTCCCGTATACAGGCATATACACAGAATCTGGAAGATCGCAAGCGTCAGAGGGGGGCAGAGCGTGACCGTGACCGAGGCCATGATAAGAGGGCTAGATCTTTCGACGTTGGAAGTGAGTCCAGAGGAGGACAGAGGCAACATCATTCCCAATATTCATATCATTCAGTAGGGAGTGCACCTCTACGGTTTTCAGGCCCGAGGTTTGATCGGTCTTCTTATTCCGGAGCGGCCAGAGTTCTAGAGCATCAGGCTCCCAGTACAGACTAGAGTCAGGAAAGATGAGGCCACCCATGCCACGGTGTGCCCAGTGTGGTAGGTTACATATCGGGCAGTGCCGATTGGGATGGAATGCTTGTTATTCTTATGGACGACCAGGTCATGTGATGAGGAATTGTCCGTCAGGAGGTGGCATGGGCACTACTTAGCCTACAGGGTCCACATCTAGTTCTTCTTCTGCAGTGCGCCCTTTTGGGCAAGCTTTTCAGTCACCGACAGGACGAGGTAGTGGGAGGAGTGGAGTGTCCAGCTCGAGCTATCCTCACTACCGCATATATGTACTAGCTTGTAGGAAGGACTGCGAGATGTCTCCTGATGTTGTTACAGTTATATTTTCGGTTTCCTCCCATGATGTCTATGCACTGATTGATCCAGGTTCCACTTTATCATATGTTACTCCATTTGTTGCTTGTAAGTTTAGCATAGAGCCCAAGTTGATTAGACCTTTTGACGTGTCTACACCAGTTGGTGATCCGGTCATAGCTAGGTGAGTATATCAAGATTGTGTGGTTATAGTTTGTTATCGCCACACTGTAGCAGATTTGATTGATCTAGAGATGATTGATTTCGACGTTATTATGGGTATGGATTGGTTGCCTTCCTATTACGCAAATGTTGATTGCAGAACAAAGATAGTTCGATTTTAGTTCCCCGGTAAGCCAGTCCTATAGTGGAAGGGTAATGCTACTTCGCCGAGGGGTAGGTTTATTTCCTACCTTAAGGCAGAGAAGATGATTAGAAAATGGTATATTTTTCACCTAGTTCGAGTTCAAGATGTGCAAGCAGAGTCGCCGACTCTTCAGTCTGTTCCTGTAGTTAATGAGTTCCCAGAAGTGTTTCCAGATGAGGTTCCAGGCATTCCCCCAGAGAGGGAGATCGATTTTTCCATTGACCTATTGCCAGACACTCAGCCAATATCTATCCCTCCTTATAGGATGGCACCTGCGGAGTTGAAGGAATTGAAGGAGCAGTTGAAAGATTTTCTTGAGAAGGGCTTTATCAGGCCTATTACGTCACCATGGGGAGAACCAATGTTATTTGTGAGAAAGAAGGATAGCTCTTTGCGAATGTGTATTGATTACAGGCAATTGAATAAAGTGACTGTAAAGAATAAGTATCCGCTCTCGAGGATCGATGATTTATTTGATCAGTTGCAAGGCTCCAAGTATTTCTCGAAGATAGACTTGAGGTTAGGATACCACCAGGTTAGAGTGAAGGAAGAAGACATTCCGAAGACAGCATTTCGGACTAGATATGGCCACTATGAGCTCCGTGTTATGGCGTTCGGGCTAACTAATACCCCAGCTGTATTCATGGATTTGATGAATCTTGTATTCAGGCCCTTTCTAGATTTGTTTGTGATTGTGTTCATAGACGATATTTTGGTTTATTCGCCATCAGAGGCCGATCATGCGGAACATCTGCGGACAGTGCTCTTGAATTCTTCGAGGTAAGAAGTGGTATGCCAAGTTTTCAAAGTGTGAGTTCTGGTTGAACTCTGTGGCTTTTCTGGGTCACATTATTTTAGAGGAAGGCATTAGAGTTGATGCCTAGAAGATTGAGGCTATGAAGAATTAGCCAAGGCCCGCGGCACCAACGGAGATACGTAGTTTCTTGGGCTTGGCAGGTTACTATAGAAGGTTTGTAGAAGGTTTTTCCTCTCTTTCAGCCCCATTGACCAAATTGACCCATAAGTCGGTTATGTTCCAGTGGACATACTGTCACGACCCAACCCCGTGGGCCGCGACCAGTGCCCTAGCTGGGCACCTATACGTACCCGATACCCAAATTAGCATATTATCAGAATAATAATATAATAATAACATTAGTGGATGCTACAGAATTTAGCAGAAGAGCAGACTTGGCACACAGAAGCCGATAAGGCTGTCATATAACAAAACATCCCAAACATATGTACAGAACCCACACAGATGTATCCACAGACTTCTACAGAACATATCATAATCATAAGACGGGACAGGGCCCCGTCATACCCTGAACAAAGTACATATCCAGATAGCAGTGACAGCCTGTACCAAACGATGGGCTCTGTAGAAGAGAGCGCCCCAAAATAGCAGAAATGGGATCCTAAACGTGCGGATCAGCAAACCTGTCGTCCGTACCTGCGCGGCATGAAAACGCAGCCCCCGAAGAAAGGGGTTCAGTACGAAATATGTACTGAATATGTAAAGCGGAATCACAGAAGTCAAATCATAATGATTACAGAAAATGGGTACAAAATCTAGAGTGTCAAATGCATATTTCCAAATCAGACAGAATGTGTACAGAAACATATGTCATATCATATCATATCCGGTCCCTGCCACGGGACTCGGCAGACAGAATGTGGCCACCCTCCCGACGCTGGTGCCACTATACAGAGGAATCAGAAAAAGGGGCGTGGCCCCGTATCATATAATGTCATATCAAAATGGCCATAACAGATCAGATCAGAATAGGCGGACATGGCACATCATACTCCACAGACCCATGTACGCGTATACCTGCCCCCTCACATCGGGACGCGGCGAACAATGCAGAGAATTACGCTTGACAACATATCCTGGCCCGGGCTCAGTGTGCGAAACATTAGGACATCCACGAATGGAGTAGTGAGAGACTAATGCAATTTAAAAATATAATAAATGTTTTCAAAGACTCGATGAAGCGTATCAAAGACAAACAAATCCAATGGGGTCGGACGGAATCATAATAAATGTATTTCGGATATCATAATAAATTACAGAAGTATAACTTTCCCGAAGTCATTCCGAGTGTCAAAATAATTTATAATATTTAACAGAATATTTAAAATAATATTCGTTAAGCGATTAGTAGGGTAATTAAAACATTTCTTTCAAAAATCGCTTAAAAAGGAAGCTTTCACACATTAGGGGCAAACACGTAAATAGTGGGCCCGCCTTAGAACAAATAAGGCGGCGGGCTCAAATTGTGCCCTCTAAACATATAATATCATCTACGAAGGTTATACAGACATCCTATGACTTTCTGAGTAATTTAGAGCACAATTGCATAATTTCAGAAAAAACGTATCAAAATGGTTCAATTCTACTGAAGGAAAAACTGAAATTTTGTCTTGCGGATTCCGAGGGCCAAGAGGTCCTTCGAGGCCCGGATCCGACCCTAATACACTAAGGGCATTCCAAGGGAAGAATTGGGTTTGCTTTACATACCTTTCACGCTCCTTAAGCCTTTCCAAACTCACTTCCCGTTTCGTCGAAAAACTGCAATTGGTCAAGTTTACCAATTGTGAGTTATTAATGCCATTATTACAACTTTAATCATATTTGGCTACCGAAATTCCGGCAGCACTTCCCCTATACATATGGCACCCCGAGAATTCAACTCGGCTAGAAATCATCAACAACCCAAACGACGACATTAACATCAACAAAGAACATTAAGAACACAAATATCCTTCAACTAGACATTTTTCTCACAAGTTGACATAACCTTCCTTTCAATCCAAACTTTCACTAATATCAATAATTTCACATTCATCAACAATCAAGATCATCACCATATAGTTCTAGATACATTTCATATCGTTTGCCTTAAGATATACACTTGATATACATAATATACAATTGTCCGCCAAAGTCTTAACTTATGCAAAACATCAAATCTTTGGCATGCAATTCCATAACAAGTTTCCAACTTCCAAATTCATCAATGATTATCACCATTAACAACCAAACAACTTCATTTCCTTAATGTCGGAAAATCATACTAAAACGACATAAGTTTCTACATTCCAATTCAATACAAACTTATATCATTCTAACTTCATTTCTATGCCAAGCATTACAACAACACTCCAATACACTAAACAAACTTAATAAATTCCACTCCATAGCCAACATACCACACGGCCATATGCTTATTTTTCCATATCAACTAAATTCATCCAACTTTCAATTCCCACATGCATTTCATCACAATCATAACTAGAATATAACATAAATTCAATACAATTTGGCTATACAACATGCATATACACACGGCTACAAGACATATACCAAACCCACATTGCAAACTTCCATTTCTTCATACAATCAACACATTTCCATATACTACAACACAATCAAAACTTCACAACACAATAAAAAGGTAGAAATTCATACCTTTTCTTCAAGTTTCCTTCACTTGGAGATGTAGTCACTTTGATGATTCTAGTGCTCCCCACTCCAATCCAACTATACCAAGTTGCAAAGGAACCTTGACTTAGTAGGAAATTAACAAGAAATAAATTTTTGAAGCAAGATTTTTGGTACCTATTTTTTCCTAGCAAACCCGAAACCCTCTTCTTTCTCCTCTTCTATTTTTTTGTTCTTGGTTATCTCCTTTCATACTTATCATAGTCTTCAATTATATAAGTATTGAAGTGCTTGGTCACATGACCAAGCACATGACCCATAAAATGGGCTTGGACCAAGCCAAAGTGGCCGGCCAAGCACCCCATTTTGGGCCTCACTTTGCTTCAATTATTTTTTGAGCCCAATACTTATGGATCACATTTTGTAATTCCCGAAACTAATTTCCAAAATTCCAAAATTACCCTTAACCTTGTCCCACACTTTCATGACTCTATTCTTTCATGCATAACTCCTATGTTCAACAAAATATCAAATTGATCTTATATCTCAAGAATCCAACGTAATTCAAGTCTTTCCAAACGTGTGAAAACACGGGTCATAACACATACGCTCGTTTTGACTCAGCACCAGTTGAATGATAATGTTACATCCGACATTTTTGCTTATTCGAAAAATTCAAGATAAATTGACTTGTGATGAATAAGTCCACAATTGGACCTTACTTGGTATGAATGTGTAGGTCATGAATTCAATGGTGTGGAATTACGAAAGGTGGCCAAGGGCAAAATTGGAATTTTGGAAACTTGCCTTATGAATTACAAGATGTAACCACCAATTTGGGCTCAACAAAATTAATAAAACAAGGCCCAACCAGCCATGCTATGTAAAAAAAAGGGGGCCCAAGTCCATGATTTTAATTAGGTAATATTATATAGGGTTATACATATCCATAGAAGGTTCAAGAAAGAAAGAAAAATCAAGAAAAAGAGAACAAGACCATTTCGGGTTTGAGAGGAGAAAAAGAAAGAAAAGAAAGAAAAAAATTGGAGCCTAATCCTTGAGTTTAAAATTCAATTCTTGTGGGAATACTACTAAGTGCAAAGTCCTCTACAACTTGGTACAATTAGTTTGGCAAGAGGACAAGTTTAGTGCCAAGTGAAGAACTTGAAGAAAGGTAAGGATTTTATACTTTTGATATGTTATGGAAGGTATATGTATGTTGTAGTATGTGTGAATGAATGAAAAACATGGAAATTTTGTGTGTTGAAAAATATGCATGTTGGCCGAATACATGTATATGTATTACATGTCTTGGATGATTTGAATTCATGTTGTAATTTAATTGTAGTGTGGTGGAAATTGTATTAGAAATGGAAGTGGAATGAATTAGTGAAAATTGAAGAATGTAGGAGGTGGTCGTGTGGTATGGTCATGTGTTGATGGAGTATGAATTTGATCTTGTTTGTATATTAAGTATGTTATGGTGAAGTGAATGGAAAGATAACAATTTTTATTGTCTTGGAAAAATGGTTATCAAGTTGTTGTAGGAAAGTATGCAACTTTGTTATGGTTTATGTAAAAATGGAAATGAAAGTATCAAGAGGCAAATTATGATTATTGTTGATGAATTTGGAAGATGGAAATGTATAATTAACTTATATGTTGAAAGTTAGGAAAAATTGGACAAGTAGTGGCTTAATGGAAAGTTGGTATGTTTTGCATATCTTGTGTAAATTGTGTGGAAATGGTATGATATGCCTCCGACGTATGTTGTAATGGTTTTGTTGGATGATGAATATGAAAATGATAAGTTTGGTTTGGAAATGTAAGTTTGAAACGAAAGATGTTTCGTTATGTCGAAAGATGGCTAGTGATGCCATAGTGTATGTTTTAATGTCTATTGTTGTTTTGATGTCATTCTGGGTTGTTGTGTTGATGAATTGAGCCGAGCTAAGTCTCGGGGAGGTCTTATATACAGAGGAAATGCTGCCGAAATTTCGGTAGGCAAGTATGTGTTAAGTTGGATTATTGAAAAGTTTGAAACTAACAAATGGTAAACTTGACCATTTCTAGATTTTGGACGAAATTGAAGTCGACGCCAAGCGAGCGTAAGGCGCTGTCGAGGTATGTGAAGCATTTCCCTATGTTCCTAGGCATGTTCTGGATGTGGTAGGCTCGGCCGCGAGCCTTAAGTACGACTCCGTTCCCCGGAATTCGAGACGGAAAACCGCTCCAATTCCTTCAATTCAATTGAAGCTATTTTCTTACAAATTTCCTTTAAAGTGAATTTTTGTGCAAAACTTCCCTAAACGGAGTCGGAACACTTCCAAACGATTATGGATGACCTCATAAGGTCTATTATCAATAATATACGTATGTAGCCTCGAGTTGGTCTGAGGCGGGCCCACAAGGCCCGATACTTTCTGTATAATTTTAAATACTTCCGTTTTGGTCCGATTTTCTCTAAACATTTCTGGACTATTATTTTGTGTATGATATGGCTATTTTTGTGTAAATTATACAAAATGATTTCTGAACATCTGAGAATCCGATTCTGATAATAATCTGTCGTGCCTTCCCAACTAGGACATAGGCGCGTACTATGCATACTATCTGGATATTCTGATTTTGGCTCGCCGTTTGGCACCCTTCAGTTTGATTGAGTCTGTATGTTGAGGCTGTATGTAAGTATTTTCTCATTTATCGGTTCGTGTCTGTCTCAATGCATTCTTTCACTGCGACCCGGGCCAGGTTCTGTTATCGTGCATATTTCTCTGCATTGTTCACCGCATCCCTCGGCGTGCGGGCCGGGATCTGTATGTCTGTATGATATTATGATCTGTGTATGGGGATGGCGGCCAGGATGGCATATGATCTGATCTGATTCTGTCTGTCCACCGCGTCCCGTACTAAGAGGGCCGGGTTCTGTTACCGCGCCCCCAGACAGGGCCGGGATCTGTATGAATGTATGCGTGTGCCATCTGTATTTATATAAGCACATGCCTCTGTATGATTCTGTATGACTCTGTACTACTCTGCATGCATAATTCTTGTCCGACATACTTCTGTCTGTCCGTCTGAATTACGACTATGTCTGTATGTCCGTATGGATTCTGATTCTGCTCGTCTGTCCGTATTATGACTCCATCTGTCTGTCCGGACCGTAATTCTGTTTATTTGAATGGAACACGATTCTGTATGTCTGTCTGGATCATGACTCTGTCCGTCAGTCTGATTTATGGTTCTGCCCGTTATGTTTCTGTGACTCCGGTTCGGACTACGCTTATATCTGTTATATTTCTGCTTTACATACTCGGTACATTTTTCATACTGACCCCCGTTCTTCGGGGGCTGCGCTACATGCCCGCAGGTACAGACGCGCCAGGTGATACGCCGCCAATATAGGTTTCTGATCCAGCTGTTTTGAAGAGCTCCTTTGATCCGGAGCGTACATTTTTGGTATATATCTTCTGTCTTCCGTATACTCTGTATGTATGGATATTCTGGGTACGGCGGGGCCCTGTCCCGTCATATGATTCTGTATGTCTGTAGAGGCCTGTAGATAGATGTGTGGGTTACGGGTTTCGGCTGTATGTTAGCCTTATCGGCTTATCTGTAAATGTCTGTATGTTCAGGTATATATATATATGTTTGCGCGCGTGCCGTATCTGTATCGGCGTACTTCTGTAACATATGTTTTAAAAAAAAATCCGTATGATTCGAAAGTCAGTCGGGTAGGTATATACGGGTACCCAGTTAGGGTACCAGTCGCGGCCCACGGGGTTGGGTCGTGACAGATAAGCTAACTTCAGCACCAGTTCTGACTCTTCCAGAAGGAGCAGACGGCTATATGGTGTATTGTGATGCTTCAAGTGTTGGATTGGGCTATGTATTGATGCAACACGGTAAGGTTTTAGCCTATGTTTCTAGGCAGTTAAAGAAGCACGAGAAGAATTATCCAACCCACGATCCTGAGTTGGCAGCAGTGATTCATGCCTTGTAGATATGGAGGCACTACTTGTACGGTGTCCATGTTGATAACTATACTGATCTTAAAAGCCTCCAATACATCTTTACGCAGATGGATTTGAACTTGCATCAGAGGCGATGGTTAGAGAGGTTAAAAGGTTATGATGTGGACATTCTATATTGTTAGACCCCGTATTTTATACGTCGAGTTATTCGCGAAGGAATCGACGTGAGATAGAAACCTCGGATTTTTAATTTCTAAACTAGAACTAATCGGTTATAAATTTTACTTAGTATAAAAATGTTATTGGAGATTAGTAACTAATTAATTGTGGTGTTAAGTAAAAATTAGTGGCAACAATGAGCCAAGATGAACATTAATGTGCCAATGCCTAAAGATGACTCAAAGTCATCTAAAATAAGGCTATTATGGAATACATACAAATATGCATTTAATGTTGATTCATCCACTACACTTTCATTATATTATGGACAACCAAATGGAAAGAAAAAGGGAAGTGAAATTCGGCCAAGATGGCTGAAAATAAGAGGAGAAAAAGTTGAGGCATGCATTTGAATATTGAAAGTATCCATTATTTTATGAAGGCATGCATTATTTTATGAAGGTATACAAGTTGGATGAGTCATTGCACATTTAAATATTGACCATTCATCTTTGTATGATTGCAATGGACAAGGTTAGTGTATGAATCATCCACTACACATGCAATTGTCTTGTAAACAATTAAATGGAAAGAAGAAGAAAGGAGACAAAGAAGTGAGGTTGGCCGAAAGTATAGAGAAAAAGAATTGAATTTTAGTGTAAAGTTAATTGAGTGCTCAATGTCATGAGTGGAGCATGTGTTGTGTCCAACTTGTAGTCATCATAGTTTAACCAAATGATGACTAAGAAATCATCCATTACAATTCATTTCAACTTCACAACACAAACATAGAAAACTTAGAACCTAGAGAGAGAGAGTCTCGGCCAAGGGGCTGATTTTTGAGCTCTTTGTGTGTTGATCAAAAAAATAATTTCTTCAAGCATTTCAACCCTTTAGAACGTCCCTAGAAACGTGAAGATAGTCATTGGATCAACGAGAACCATTATCATTTCAATTCACAAACTCTAGCCAAGTTGAGAAGTCAAGTTGTCAAGGTAAAGATCTAACTTTCTTTTTCATGTATTAAGGGTGATGTAGATGAGTAAATATAAGTTGTATGCATGAAATGATGTGCGTTGATGTTGGAACATGATAGTAACCAAGGAGTTATATATGTTGATGTTGAAGTATGGTTGTAACTTGGTGGACATGAATTGCATGCATAAAATCATGAATGTTGGTGTTGGAATGATTGTGTGGCCGTAGGGACTGTTTTGGTGGAATTGATGGACTGATTTTCTTTAGTAATTATGGTTGTTTCCATCATAGATTCCATGGTAAAAAGAAAGAAAAGAATTGGAAGGTTAAAGGTGAAGTTGTGTTAGTATGAAAATAAATTGAGTCTATGATTTTATGTGAGTGATGTTGAAGCATAGTTATGCCATGTAGTGGACTGTTTTTGTAGAAGTTTGTGAACTGATTTTACTTGATATTTTGATTGTTATTGTCATGAATTTTATGATGGGAATGAAGGTGTTTAATGGTTGGAGTTGGAACTAAAGTCGTTTGTGAGTTGTTGTAAGGATTATAGTGATAATAATGTAGCTTAGTTGCGTATGAATTGATGATGTAGTACTCATGTGATTGCTGGTCATAACTTACTGAAATTATATGAAAATAAGACATGAAATAATGTGTAAGAATCATATGTGGTTTGCTTAGTATGTTCGTAAACGTTTGCAAGAATTCCGAACATTGTTATGTTGTCGGTTAGGGACTGTTTTGGACGTGTTGTTGGTTAGGGACTGTTTTGGACGTGTTGTTTTCATTAAGTTGGAAAAAAATAATTTTAGTTAGGAGTATACATCATGTTGTCATAGTGGTTGGGCTGTTATAGAATCGTTTCGACGAAATATTATGACTATAGACTAGCAAGAATAAATTGGATGTGTCATAATCACATGTACACTATTATCTAGTGTTGTAAGGTACGGGCTGTTTTGACACGTTGTTGTTATTCTTATTGAGCTTGGAAGATTAATGATAATTAAGATTATGCATTGTGTTGTATGTTGGATGGGCTGTTATAAAATTGTTACATGCAAACATTAAGGCTACGAACTATTAGGAATAACTTGTAATGTAGTAGCCGTATGTGAATCGTTATTGCATGTTGTGAATGTGGGTTGTTTGGAATGTTGTGTGGGCTGTCCGGATTGGTATTGAACATATAATTATTGATGTTGGATTGGTTGTATGTAGTTGGTTTGGATACAAGAGAAAACACCGTCTAAACATCTAGAAAGGAGTTACTAACGTTAGGATACATTTTGAATCTCCCCATAGCTTAACCGTAGTTGTTGGCGTCTTAATATAGGTTGAAGTATTATTGGGCAGCGTATACATATTGTGTGGTGAATAAGCACTAAAGGTATGTAAGGCTAACCCTTCTTTCTTTTAGCATGTCTTACATGTAAGTGATGAATGATATGAACTTTGGGGTAACTCCATTCATAGGTTCCAAATGTGATTCATGATTCTCGTCCTATTCATTCTATATGTACTCCATATGATTCCATTCTTAGACGAGTAAGATCTAAATGTTTCTTGTGATTGTTTATTGATATAGTACTCCTATTCTGTTCCAAAGGGAACACCCATAAGGTGCCAGTTGGGTTGTGTATATGGTTTTACTAACGATTTCGAGGAAATTAGTTTTATAGTAAAGGAAACATAAAGTTAGACTTTCAAAACCACTCTGAAGGGGGTGCGAGGATTTACTATTTCATTTCGTTTACGACTTATGTTTACATTCCATAGCATCATCTCTTTGCATTGATATTGGTGGATTAAGTTTGTGTTGACATGATTGAGATATTAAGCCGGAAGCGGCTGCCCGAAGGGGCCATCATTATTAAGCCGGAAGCGGCTACCCGTAGGGGACATCATTATTATGCCAGAAGCGGCCATCCGAAGGGACTATTGTGATACTAGCCGGAAGCGGCTGTCCGAAGGGACATTTTGTTAACATGTCGGAAGAGACATGTGTGTGAGATTGCATTATTTACTTAAACAATGTGTGTTGGATTGCATTATTTACTTGAAGATTGTTTTGGAGACTTCGTGTATATATTTATGTTTCTTCCAGTAAAGGCTGCAGGTATTGAGTAGATTGCGATATCTTCTCTCCTATATCAAATTATGATTATGATTTGTTACCACCTTACATACTCAGTACATTGTCCGTACTGGCGTCCTTTTGCCTGGGGACGCTACGTTCATGCCCGCAGCCCCAGATTGTTTGGCAGGTTAAGTGTATAGCTAGGATGCTTGGACGTCAGTTGGGATTGGCAAGTTCCACCTCATTCTGGACCTGTACTGAGTCATGTATAGATAAGTATGATTACGGGTATGTCAGGGCCCTATTCTGACTCATAATGTTCAGTTCATTTCTTAGAGACTTCTGCAGACAGTGTCCTGTGGTATGTTTGTCGAGATGTCGATGAAATGATATCAGTTGAGTCATTTATGGATTTTAAAAGAGTATGTATTTTAGATGATATAGCTGGGTCTAAAGTACTTATTGATTGAAAGTTTTCATAATCGTTATAGAGTTAATGATTTCTATTTGGAAAAGTTTTATATTCTTAAAAGTTTTTGAAATGACAGGTTTTAATAGAGCGGATGTCTAAGGGTTCGCTCAACTCTGATGAGAGTCGGGTGCCTGTCATGCCCTACCATTGCTAGGGTGTGACAAAGTGGTGTCAGAGCAGTTCGTTCTAGGGGTTGTCTGCAAAGTCGTGTCAGGTAGAGTCTTGTTCATGGGTGTGTTGTCGACCACACTTATGAGAAGGAGGCTACAGGGCATTTAGGATGGTTACATTTCATTCATATCTAAGATCGTGCGATAGAGCCAAGCCATAGGAAATAAGATTCCTTATACTAACCCTTGATTTCAGCTGAAGAACGGCATCGCCAGACGAAAGTGACTGATGATATTGGAAGTTACAAAGTACACAGGTAAGCGACGGTGCGAAAGACGCATGTCGAATAAGGTAAAGAATATTGAAGTACGATTGAAATGTAAAGTTGAAGAATGAAAGGGAAGGTAGATAGGAAGGTATAACAGGACAGATCTGTTATAGCTTGTATTTTGTACGTTCGAATATATCAAGGTAGTCGTGGTATGTTGAAGGCAAGCCCATTTTCCAAAATTATTTTAATGTACAAGTTGTTTATGAATATTATTTATATGGAGATATTGAGAAAGGTTAAGGGTAAAAAGGGAAATTCGCAAAGTAGCTCATGCTAACATTATGGAAGGCTAGGGACAAAACGGGAATTTCACAAAAAAAAAATTCAAGAAAGTTCTTGAAAGGCCTCTTGGCCGTGTAAGTGTGTGTGTGTACATGGGTCCCACCCCTTTTTGTTGGACAAATTAATTCAAGCACAGAAGGAGGGACATATGTCTAATTATCATTACGAGGGACTAAGTATATAAAAGGGGAGAGGTGATTAATTCATTCATCTTCCAACATAAGAGAAACTAGGAAACAAAAAAAAAAAAAAGAGAGAGAGAGAGAGAGAGAGAGGGAGGGTATTCGGCCACCATGGCCGAAACCTAGCCCATGGAAATTTGTTAAGAAAAAAAAATATTTTTCTAGTATTCCGACTAATTGAAACGTCCTCTTTAACATGGAGTAATTTTTGGAGAAAGTAGAGTACTTTTTGTGCAAATTGGGAACCTAGCCGAGCAAGAAGGGATAAGTGAAGAAAGGTATATGTTCAATCTTCTTTTCATATATTATGGATGCTTTGTATATGTTGTAGAGTGAGGAATGAATGAAATTCATGAAATATGTAAGTATAGGGGTGTGGCCGAATGGAGTGGTGGTGGTGTAGAAGGGATGAATTAATTTTATTTAGTAGTTTGATTGTTGTGTTGTGGATTCCATGAATTTGAAATTGTTTGTGTATTATTGAAGAAGTTAGTATGACATTAGTATGGTTTCTTATACTTGTAGGAATGATATTCCTAATGTGTAAGTTGTAAATATAATTTATGAATTTGGAAGTGAGACATGTGTTTGGAAGATTGTAAGTTGGTTGTTGTGATTGAATGGAATATAAGAAAACGTTGTCGAATTATGTAAAAGAAGTTACTAACGTTAGAAGGTACTTGGAATTGATTGACAAAGTTGTTAATGTGTAGATTGTGGTGTAGTTCATGAATTTGGAAGAAAACAATGTGTTGTTATTGTCCTTATTAAGTTTTGAAGATTTCGAATTATTGTGGATAATGTGGCCGAGTGGAATTCTCGGATTATTGTTGATAAATTGGCCAAGTTACATTCTCGGATTTGTTGTTGATGATTTGGGCCGAGTTAGATTCTCGGGGATGGTGTATTTATAGTAGAAATACTGCCGAAATTTCGGTAAAATATAAGTGAATTCATTTGAAAGACTAAGACAAGTATATGTTGATGAATCTAATGATTATGTCAATTCTCTTGAATGTAGATTAGCAAGTTTGGACAAATAAGCGTAGCTAGTTGGTCGTGGGACAGGTATGTAAGGCTTACCCTTTCTTTCTTTTGGCATGTCTTAGAGCCAAATAAGGTATGATATGCATTTCGGGGCTACTCTATTCTTGGATTCCGAGTCTGTTTATGATTCTTATGCACTTTTGACATGTTTTCACAAGAATTCTATAAGCTATTCCATATAGTTTTGATGCATATATATGATTTCCGAAGCTCTATTTGATATGTTTCCGAGGTTGTCTACGATTCTGATTCACTTCTGATATAACTAAGTCTGATATGATCGAGCTTATTATATGACTGAATAACGAGATAAGCAGAAAGAATTGTGTTTCTAAAAGAGATCTGTAAGTTTTAATGTCCCTAACTTCCGTAAAAGATCTCGGTTTTGCTTTGAAATGTTCGTAAAAGTTCTGTGGTAAAAATGTCCGTAACTTTCACGTACATATGGTTCCAAGATTTATATTTAATTTGATCCATAACGATATCTGAAAAGTACTTGATATGGTTGTTGCTTTTATTTTCCAAAAACGGCTTCTGAAATGTTCATAGAACGTTCTGTACTTCAAACGCTTATAACTTTCTTATACTAATTCGGATTGACTCGATACTTGTTTCTGAGCCATCAGATGTCGATAAGTGTACGTATCTATTGAGTCTTGATTTATGTACTTATGGTTTCGCACTACACTGTTCATGTAAGTCTCAGTATGTCCATTCACTGCGTCCCGGGCCAGGGTATGTTCTCGTGCGAACTTCTCTGCATTATTCACCGCGTCCCTCTCACTTGCGGGCCGGGGCCTGTTATATATGATATGATGACATTATGATGTGATGACGGGGTAGTGGCCAGGATGGCACATGATTTATTCACCGCGTCCCGCAAAAGAGAGCCGGGGCACGTTACATGCATATATGATACATGACATTGGCATGCATGATATATGATTTACCGCGTCCCTCGCTGGAGGGCCGGGGAACGTTATATGCATACATGATATATGATTTACCGCGTCCCTCGCTGGAGGGCCGGGGTAGATTAGATGTATACAAGATATATGATTACCGCGTCCCTCACGGGAGGGCAGGGGCACGTTATATGCATATGTGATATATGACTCTGACATGCATGATTTTGTCCACCGAGTCCCTCACTGGAGGGCCGGGACACGTTATCTGTATATATGATATATGATATGAATATGCAAGATTTTCATTTAAAAAGGCAAGTACCTTGATGTTCTAAATGGTCATACTTGGTTTTGGTAATTCTCTGTTTCAGTCATGATTCTGTTTCCTATATTTCATGCCTTACATGCTCAGTACATTTTCCGTACTGACCCCCTCTTCTTCGGGGGGTGCGTTTCATGCCACGCAGGTACACCCAGATGAGTGGAAGATATTATAGAAGATGTTCAAGTGGTGTTGGCAATGTCACGACCCAACCCCGTGGGCCGCGACTGGCACCCTAGTTGGGTATCCGTACATACCTACCTGACCGAATTTCGTATCGTACAGATTTTTCTTTTCAAACGGATATTACAGAAGTAGGCCGATACAAATACGGCACACGCGCAAACATATATATATATACCTGAACATGCAGACATTTACAGATAAGCCGATAAGGCTAACATACAGACGAAACCCGTAACCCACACATCTATCTACAAGCCTCTACAGACATACAGAATCATATGACGGGACAGGGCCCCGCCGTACCCAGAACTTCCATATATACAGAACATACGGAAAACAGAAGATATATATACCAAAGTACATGCTCCGAATCAGAAGGAGCTCTTCAAGATAGCAGAACCTGTGCCCTAGACTGGCGGGGTGTCACCGAGTGCGCTTGTACCTGCGGGCATGTAACGCAGCCCCCGAAGAACGGGGGTCAGTACGAAAAATGTACCGAGTATGTAAAGCAGAAACATAACAGATACAATCATAGTTCAAACCGGAGTCACAGAAACATAACGGACAGAACCATACATCAGACAGACGGGCAGAGTCATGATCCAGACAGACATACAGAATCGTGGTCCATACAGATAAACAGAATCATGGTTCGGACAGACCGACGGAATCATAATCCGGACAGACGAGCAGAATCAGAATCCATACGGACATACAGAATCAGAATCCATACGGACATACAGAATCAGAATCCATACGGACATATAGAATCAGAAGCCATACGGACATACAGACATAGTCGTAATTCAGACGGACAGACAGAATTATGCATGCAGAGTAGTGCAGAGTCATACTGAACAATACAGAATCATACAGAGGCATGTGCTTATATAGATACTGATGGCACATGCATACAGACATATAGATTCCGGCCCTGTCTGGGGGCGCGGTAACAGAACCCGGCCCTCTTAGTACGGGACGCAGTGGACAGACAGAATCAGATCAGATCATATGCCATCCTGGCCGCCATCCCCATACACAGATCATAGTATCATATAGACATACAGATCCCGGCCCGTACGCCGAGGGACGCGGTGAACAATGCAGAGAAATATGCACGATAACAGAACCTGGCCCGGGACGCAGTGAAGGAATGTATTGAGACAGCCACGAACAGATCCATGGGAAACCACATACATACAGACTCACATACAGACTCAATCAGACTAAAGGGTGCCAAACGGCGAGCCAAAATCAGAGTATACGGATAGTATGCATAGTACGCGCCTATATCCTACTTGGGAAGGCACGACAGATTATTATCAGAATCGGATTCTCAGATGTTCAGAAGTTATTTTATAAGAATTTCATAAAAATAGTTGTATCATAATCAAAATAATAGTTCAGATGGTTTCTGAGAAAATCGGACAAAACGGAAGTATTTAAAGTATTACAGAAGATATCGGGCCTTGCGGGCCCGCCTCGGACCAACTCGAGGCAACATATGTAAATTATCGCTAATAGACCTTATGAGGTCATCCATAATCGTTTGGAAGTGTTCCGACTCCGTTTAGGGGAGTTTTGTACAAAAATTCACTTTAAAGGCAATTTGTAAGAAAATAGCTTCAATTGAATTGAAGGAATTAGAGCGGTTTTCCGTCTCAAATTCCGGGGAACGGAGTCGTACTTAAGGCTCGCGGCCGAGCCTATCACATCCAGAACATGCCTAGGAACAAAGGAAAATGCTTCACATACCTCGATAGCGCCTTACGCTCGCTTGGCGTCGATCCCAATCTCGTCCAAAATCTAGAAATGGTCAAGTTTACCATTTGTTAGTTTCAAACTTTTCAATAATCCAACTTAACACATGTTTGCCTACCGAAATTTCGGCAGCATTTCCTCTGTATATAAGACATCCCCGAGACTTAGCTCGGCTCAATTCACTACACAACAACCCAGAACAACAGCAAAAACAACAACAGACATTAAAACACACACTATGGCATCACTAGCCATCGTTTCGGCATAATGCACATCTTTCGTTTCAAACTTACATTTCCAAACCAAACTTGTTATTTTGATATTCATCACCCACCAAATTCATTACAACATACATCGGAAGCATCCATACCATTTTCACCCAATATTCATAAGGTATGCGAACATTCAAACTTTCCATTAAGCCACTACTTTTCCAATTTTTCCTAACCTTCAACATACAAGTTCATTATACATTTCCATCTTCCAAATTCATCCACAATAATCATAATTTTCCTCTTGATACTTTCATTTCCATTTTTACATAAACCATAACAAAGTTGTATGTTTTCCTACAACAACTTAATAACCATTAAGTTCCTTCACTCTCCTCACATAATCCATGATTAAAACAACCAAAATATTAATTCAAATCAGTCCATCAATTTCAATTAAAACAGCCCCTCACCCATAAATTTCAACAAAACAACAAACGAGTTTATAATGTTGTTTTCTCCGTTCTAATTCGTTAAAACTCTAAATAAACA
The DNA here is from genome assembly GCF_019175385.1 of Lycium barbarum. Classification (NCBI taxonomy): domain Eukaryota; kingdom Viridiplantae; phylum Streptophyta; class Magnoliopsida; order Solanales; family Solanaceae; genus Lycium; species Lycium barbarum. Next base: position 94,925,482 of record NC_083341.1, read on the forward strand.
CTTTAATAACATAAAAGGAATTTTATAAATACCTTATCAGAAGATCCACCACGAAAATTTCATCCCCCAAGACCAATATTTATCTCAAATTGAAGGCAACGCAACGTACAACGTTTTTCTCTTCATGAGCTTCGGGATTCGGAGCTCGGATTTTGATCAAAATGACCTTCTTAGCCTTGAAGTTTTCTCTCTCTCTCTCTCTAATGGAATTTTCTGGATCTTTTCTGATCTGAAATGTGGAGGAGGAGGCTGAAAACTCCCTTAAATAATAAGGAAATGGGCCTGACCCGGATTGGAATCGGGTTGGGCCCATTTCACTGCCCAGCTTGACCTTTCCGCCTTAAAATGTCCATATCTCCTTGTACCGACGTCGCCTGGGAGCCCACGACCTACCGTTGGAAAGCTATTTCAATTATCTACAACTTTTATATGTGGGAATTTTCCCAAATTCTAAACTTATAATGCCGTTTGTGCCCCTCCAAGTCAGGTCATCCGAAAACGTTTTCTTAAAAATATTCGTTTGGAGGGCTTCCACTTTGATTTGGCCCCAGGGCCCTTCACGGGTTGTGTTTAACTTTACATATACGATTCATATAACTTTTCACATGTCCCAAAAAAAAAATAGATGTGTGGGCCCCACCTCAGCTTACAAATAATTCGACGTTCGAAAATGCAGGATATAACATTCTCCCCCCCCTTTAGAACATTCGTCCTCGAATGTTCGATTGACCTTAGGGGGCCTCGTGACACTTCGGGGAGGTTCCTTCCTTTCTTTCAAAATTCCTTTCAACGTTACGATTGCTATCAACATCTTTCACCTCTTGTCACACTTCTCGGTTCCTTACAACGTTATCATAATTTCACGTTACATCAAACAGGTTCATAACTAGAGCCAGACGCACAAAAGGATATCGGACAGATTCATGGTCGAAGCCAGATGTACGGAAGTATGTTGGACAAACATGAGATTGGAGTCAGACGTACAAAGAGGTATCAGCCAGATTCGAAATCAGAATCAGACGTACAAAAATGTATCAGACAGAGTCGTAATCAGAATCAGACATACGGAGATGTATCAGACAGACGCGTGATCAAAATCAGACGTACAGAGATGTATCAGACAGATTCATATCCAGAATCAGACACACAGAGGCGTGTCAGACAGATTCGTAATCAGAGTCAATCGTATAGGGGTGTGTCAAACGGAAACGTATTCAGAAGCAGATGTACAAAGATTTATCAGACGGGAACATAATCGAGTTCAGAAGTACAGAGGCGTAATAGGCAGAGCCTTATCAGAATCGGGGGTGCAGAAGTATAACAGATAGGATCTGAATTAGAATCAGATCACTCCTATTAAGGCTCCAGTGTTTTATGAAAATTTCCCTTATTTGTAAACTTGTTCGCCAAGTTATCATACAAATCGTCTTACGTGTCGCTTATCGACCTTTTCAAAGATTCCGCTTATTCACACTTCTTATCTTTCATCTTTCCTACTATCCATACTCATTTTCTTTTTCAGACATCGTCATACCAGACCGAGTTATAATGGAATAGGGGTTTTTCTATCCTTTGATGACATTCGAATCCCCGTCTCCGCGTCGTTTCATGTATTCGGTTTAGTAAAACCTTTCGTCTATCACAACATTAGTTGCCGAGACTCGGCTCTTGATCCATATGGGCACCAAACGAAAATTATACACACACACATACACACATACATATATATTTACTAGTATCTTACTGGCGAACGTCTCTGACTGTTATTCAAATCCGCTCAATTTCCCGAGCGGTGTTGCACCTTTTCTTTTTGCCCATTTAGTCCGCCTCGTTCTGCGCGACTCCTGTAAGGGCACTAATTACTCCACACATTCTCTTTTCCTTTAGATTACCCCAAATTTTCATTTATATCTATCATACTTACACTTGTGCAAAATTTTGCATTACTTCCCAGGGGGGTCACCCATCCCAGAATTGCTCTGGCTTGAGCACGCTTAACCCCGAAACTTTCATGCATTTTGACGCGTTAGGGCTGATATAATTTCGTCAATTGCCCTGCAGGACCTTTGTCACATAATTTTAGGGCAAATCGGGGTCTTAGCAAATTTTCGGAAAATTTTTGTAGCGGGTCCCACCCCCGGCTAAGTTGCACAATTACCATATTGCCTTTCTGAATCTCCGATATTCACTTTCATACACATATACATACAATTACAGACAGGCCACAGATTTAAGTCTTCGTCCCACGAATTCCGTCTCCAAATAGTCGGTGAAATCTGATAAAATATCACCATAAGGTGCTCTCCAACCACCGACAGAAGAAAACTAAATTCTGACAAGTATCGCGGAACCTGTTTGTACTTACTTTATATATATTTACTTCCATATCTCTAGAAAAAAATTTGGGCAGAGGTTCCTCTGTATTTCTTACTATCCGAAACCTGTACACAAGAAATACCAACCATGCCTCACAGGGCCAACACATATACGCATATATATATATATACATCATATCATGTCGTCTCGTAGCCACACGGGGCTAACAATTACAGATAAAATTATACAGATGTCGAGGCTTACCTCACATGCCCAACTCGAACAACATCGGAGGCTCCTTCCTGTTCACTTTTCTGTTCAATCTTCAACTTTATATTTCTACCACACATCAAACAACTTCGCCGACACACAGCTTTCATATTATTGCTTACCTGAGTACTGTGCGGCCTCCAATATCATCAGCCATTGCCTTCTGTCGATGCCGTCCTTTGGCTGAAATTAAAAGTTAGTCGAAAGGAATTCATATCCTACAGCTGGCTCTATCGCATGATCTAAGATTCAAAGAAGGGTAACATCCTAGATGCCCTGTAGCTTCCTATTTATAGATGTGGTGCACAACACATCGATAAACAAGACTCTACTAGACACGGCCTGTAGACATTCCGAGGACTAACCGCTCTGATACCACTTCTGTCACGACCCAACCCCGTGGGCCGCGACTGGCACCCTAGTTGGGTACCCGTACATACCTACCTGACCGAATTTCGTATCGTACAGATTTTTCTTTTCAAATGGATATTACAGAAGTAGGCCGATACAAATACGGCACGCGCGCAAACATATATATATACCTGAACATGCAGACATTTACAGATAAGCCGATAAGGCTAACATACAGACGAAACCCGTAACCCACACATCTATCTACAGGCCTCTACAGACATACAGAATCATATGACGGGACAGGGCCCCGCCGTACCCAGAACTTCCATATATACAGAACATACGGAAAACAGAAGATATATATACCAAAGTACATGCTCCGAATCAGAAGGAGCTCTTCAAGATAGCAGAACCTGTGCCCTAGACTGGCGGCGTGTCACCGAGTGCGCCTGTACCTGCGGGCATGTAACGCAGCCCCCGAAGAACGGGGGTCAGTACGAAAAATGTACCGAGTATGTAAAGCAGAAACATTACAGATACAATCATAGTCCGAACCGGAGTCACAGAAACATAACGGACAGAACCATACATCAGACAAACGGGCAGAGTCATGATCCAGACAGACATACAGAATCGTGGTCCATACAGATAAACAGAATCATGGTTCGGACAGACCGACGGAATCATAATCCGGACAGACGAGCAGAATCAGAATCCATACGGACATACAGAATCAGAATCCATACGGACATACAGAATCAGAATCCATACGGACATATAGAATCAGAAGCCATACGGACATACAGACATAGTCGTAATTCAGACGGACAGACAGAGTTATGCATGCAGAGTAGTGCAGAGTCATACTGAACCATACAGAATCATACAGAGGCATGTGCTTATATAGATACTGATGGCACATGCATATAGACATACAGATTCCGGCCCTGTCTGGGGGCGCGGTAACAGAACCCGGCCCTCTTAGTACGGGACGCGGTGGACAGACAGAATCAGATCAGATCATATGCCATCCTGGCCGCCATCCCCATACACAGATCATAGTATCATACAGACATACAGATCCCGGCCCGTACGCCGAGGGACGCGGTGAACAATGCAGAGAAATATGCACGATAATAGAACCTGGCCCGGGACGCAGTGAAGGAATGCATTGAGACAGCCACGAACAGATCCATGGGAAACCACATACATACAGACTCACATACAGACTCAATCAGACTAAAGGGTGCCAAACGGCGAGCCAAAATCAGAGTATACGGATAGTATGCATAGTACGCGCCTATATCCTACTTGGGAAGGCAAGACAGATTATTATCAGAATCGGATTCTCAGATGTTCAGAAGTTATTTTATAAGAATTTCATAAAAATAGTTGTATCATAATCAAAATAATAGTTCAGATGGTTTCTGAGAAAATCGGACAAAACGGAAGTATTTAAAGTATTACAGAAGATATCGGGCCTTGCGGGCCCGCCTCGGACCAACTCGAGGCAACATATGTAAATTATCGCTAATAGACCTTATGAGGTCATCCATAATCGTTTGGAAGTGTTCCGACTCCGTTTAGGGGAGTTTTGTACAAAAATTCACTTTAAAGGCAATTTGTAAGAAAATAGCTTCAATTGAATTGAAGGAATTAGAGCGGTTTTCTGTCTCAAATTCCGGGGAACGGAGTCGTACATAAGGCTCGCGGCCGAGCCTATCACATCCAGAACATGCCTAGGAACAAAGGAAAATGCTTCACATACCTCGATAGCGCCTTACGCTCGCTTGGCGTCGATCCCAATCTCGTCCAAAATCTAGAAATGGTCAAGTTTACCATTTGTTAGTTTCAAACTTTTCAATAATCCAACTTAACACATGTTTGCCTACCGAAATTTTGGCAGCATTTCCTCTGTATATAAGACATCCCCGAGACTTAGCTCGGCTCAATTCACTACACAACAACCCAGAACAACAGCAAAAACAACAACAGACATTAAAACACACACTATGGCATCACTAGCCATCGTTTCGGCATAACGACACATCTTTCGTTTCAAACTTACATTTCCAAACCAAACTTGTTATTTTGATATTCATCAACCACCAAATTCATTACAACATACATCGGAAGCATCCATACCATTTTCACCCAATATTCATAAGGTATGCGAACATTCAAACTTTCCATTAAGCCACTACTTTTCCAATATTTCCTAACCTTCAGCATACAAGTTCATTATACATTTCCATCTTCCAAATTCATCCACAATAATCATAATTTTCCTCTTGATACTTTCATTTCCATTTTTACATAAACCATAACAAAGTTGTATGTTTTCCTACAACAACTTAATAACCATTAAGTTCCTTCACTCTCCTCACATAATCCATGATTAAAACAACCAAAATATTAATTCAAATCAGTCCATCAATTTCAATTAAAACAGCCCCTCACCCATAAATTTCAACAAAACAACAAACGAGTTTATAATGCTGTTTTCTCCGTTCTAATTCGTTAAAACTCTAAATAAACACTTTAATAACATAAAAGGAATTTTATAAATACCTTATCAGAAGATCCACCACGAAAATTTCATCCCCCAAGACCAATATTTATCTCAAATTGAAGGCAACGCAACGTACAACGTTTTTCTCTTCATGAGCTTCGGGATTCGGAGCTCGGATTTTGATCAAAATGACCTTCTTAGCCTTGAATTTTTCACTCTCTCTCTCTAATGGAATTTTCTGGATCTTTTCTGATCTGAAATGTGGAGGAGGAGGCTGAAAACTCCCTTAAATAATAAGGAAATGGGCCTGACCCGGATTGGAATCGGGTTGGGCCCATTTCACTGCCCAGCTTGACCTTTCCGCCTTAAAATGTCCATATCTCCTTGTACCGACGTCGCCTGGGAGCCCACGACCTACCGTTGGAAAGATATTGCAATTATCTACAACTTTTATATCTGGGCATTTTCCCAAATTCCAAACTTCTAATGCCGTTTTTGCCCCTCCAAGTCAGGTCATCCGAAAACGTTTTCTTAAAAATATTCGTTTGGAGGGCTTCCACTTTGATTTGGCCCCAGGGCCCTTCACGGGTTGTGTTTAACTTTACATATACGATTCATATAACTTTTCACATGTGCCAAAAAAAAATAGATGTGTGGGCCCCACCTCAGCTTACAAATAATTCGACGTTCGAAAATGCAGGATATAACAGCAAGCTCCACTTGCTCCTGTAGTCATGCCGAGTCAGAGTATACGTGCTATGATGTCTGATTAATGTTAGAGACTTTGCAGACAGAGTCGTGGGTGTTGGGAGTCAGTCTGTAAGCGGCTCCATCAGCCGATGGGTCATTTTGTGTTGTAATATAAGTTCTACATAATTACAGATCTTGTTTGATTTGAGGACAAAGTTATTCTTAAAGCTTTATTATGTATTTCATGTTTATTTGATTTAAAGGTCCGAAAAGATTATGTGTGTATCAAGGGTCAGAGGGTTCGCTCGGCCCTAAGTAAGGGTCGGGTGCCCATCACACCCTAGTAAGGTTAGGGTGTGACAAAGTGGTATCAGAGCAGGTTTGTCCTAGGGGTTGTCTGCAAAGTCGTGTCCGGTAGAGTCCTGTTTATGGTGTGAAGCGCGCCATATTTATAAACAGGAGGCTACGGGGCATCTAGGGATTGTTGACCTTCTTTCTGTCGTAGATCGTGCGATAGATCCAAGTCATAGGAAAATGAAATTCCATATATAAGTCTTACATACGACGGAAGGAGGTAAGTGATATGGAAAGTCACAGGGGTAAGTACAGATATATTTGATCTGTTACCTGAAATTGACATTTCCGGATGGCTAGAATGTGATATATAGTCGTATGCTTTGTGAGGCGTTGTTGATACTTGCTGTGTACAGATTTGAATAGAAAGAATAGTATAAGAGGAGCAAGGTCTGCTGAAGGATTTAGAGAAAGTCGACAATCAGCTTTGCTATAGATTAGTACACACGGATGGTGAGTGGAAATCTGAACATACTGATACCTGAGTACTTATAAGTAACGACGACGAAGGCGTGTTCCCCACCATCGGGAATCTGGAAATCTGGGATAAAAGATAACCATACTTACAGGTGAAAGGTGAATATTGAAGATCGAAAATGGTAAAATAGTCATTGTAAAAGAAAGGACGTGTTACGAACATGTCTCGGAATCTGTAAGACTTCGATTTGCTCTAGATCATGTGATAAAGGTCATGTGAGGAAGCGGATGCGATTATATCAGCATTAAGGCACTGGATCCCACCAAAGTTTCGAGGTTAAGCATGCTAAGGTGGGAGCAATTTTAGGATGGGTGACCCCCTGGGAAGTGAACTAAAAGTTCTATAAATTGAAACATAAGCGGCAAATGAGAAGCTAGAGTAGCCTAAGGGAAACTAGAGTATATGGGACGGTTAGAGACCATAAAAGGCCACATAGGATGAGATAGGCTAGACTGAAGAAGAGACAGAAAGTGCGTCATAGCTCTGGAATTTGGATAGGCTTGAATAGCGCTTGAAAGTATTTTGTGGGACAGTTGATAGTAATTACGTATATATATGAATGCATACGATATCCCATATGTGATTGTATCGACGGGCATGTGGTGTATGTCCCAGCAGCCGGTGCCACGGTAAAGAAGGCATTAATCAAGTAAGGGTGCCGAAGTTCGAGTGACAGCAAAAATAAATGGTGCAAGTGTTATAAAAATAAGTTGATGTTATTTTCGCTATAGGTTAAGAATGGAAAAATCTTAACACAACGATATTTGGAAAAAAGAAGGAAAGAGTATAGATGGAAAGAGTATAGTACGAGCAATGTACTGAGTATGTAAGACATGAATAGTAACATAGTAAGGAATATAAATATGAACAGTAACAGGATGGAAACATAGATAATATCATGAGGTGAAAGAGTAACCTGTACATCTGAGTGCCTCTTGGGGTGGATGACATGCATGCTTAGCTTTCTTTGAAAAACATTTCTTGTTCATATATATAGAAAATAGAACATGTCATATTGTCGAGGCGTCGGCTCCGATCCATTTAACCCCATATATATATATATATAAAAATCATACTTTACTTTCTTTGAAAACATTTCTTTTCATATATATAGAAAATAGAACGTATCATATTGCCGAGGCGTCGGCAGCCGATCCATTTAACCACATATCCCGCGTCTGGGACGGTATCATATTATATCAGCTGATCAGGTGGCTACGCGTATATAATGCTCTGACCTTTCCCCTTACCCCATATACATATACATGTACATATATCAGCGTCTATAGCGCTCTGGCCCTTTTTCCCATCTTCCCCATATACATATACGTATACATATATCATATAGCAACATGCAGGAGAGCCCAAAGAAAGTCATGTAACTATCGGAGTGACGTAAGGTCGGTAACCTCCGATTACATTATGAAATAATAAGGATCGTCATGTCTCACCTTGAAGGGACTGGTATTATAAGGCGAGACTATCAATAAAGAATGGCGTTAGGAGAAAACATAGAATAAGATTATAAGCCTCATAAAACGTCAATTCATACACTTTGGAGTCTTTAGAAATTAGAGTCATAACAAAGGACTAGAATTGAAATCAAGAACTAGCTCATTGTTCTTATATTCTTATTCAATCCTTAACTTAAGACTTTTAGACATGAAACCATTCTTGTCATGATCATCCTAGACATATTCTCTTCTTGGCATCACCGTTATCATTTCAAAAATAACATGGCCATCGTTATAGTCATAAAAGCTTATAAAATTATAAACCTTTGTTTTGGAAAAGTGTAGACATTTTGGAAAAACATTTACTGTTTATCAGGAAGAGAATCGTACCTTAGAGTCATAAACATCTAACTTTTTAAAAACAAGGAAAATATGTAAACACTTATGAACTCATAACATCGGGATCATGCCTTTGAAAGAAAGGGACGAGCCTTAACATACCTGTTCCGCGTCCTATTAGCTACGCTTAATTGTCCAAGCTCGCTACCGCTATTCTACATTCAAGAAGGTTAACGCAATCATTAGATTCATCATCATATACTTGTCTTAATTCTTCAAATAAATTCACTTATGATCTGCAGAAATTTCGGCAGCACCTCTTCTGTAAATACACCATCCCCGAGAATCTAACTCGGCCAATTCAACAACAAACCCGAGAATGGAACTCGACCACACTATCAACAACAATACCAACAATTATTCTAACAATACTACAATATTCATAATGATCCAATGCTACCCGAATCCTCCAACTTCAACAAAAGTATTAACCACACATTTTCCTCATTCTAGATTCATAAACCATATCAACAACCATGCATTAACAACATCATTCATACAATGTACGAATCCAAGCTAGTGTTGCATTAACTTTCTTCAACAATTCTGTAACGATTACAACTTCATTTCCAAGTCATTATACCTTCATTTTCTTATGGATTCCACAACAACAACGACTAGAATATCAAATGAAATCAATTCGTCATAGCTTACCAAAACATCACCATTCTCGGCCACAACACTACATGCATATTTCCACGAATTTCCATCTTTTTCTATTCATTACGACAACAAGCAACACACTTCCTTCTTTCAATTTCAATTACAACAATCAAATTACAATCTTCCAATTCAATAAAATCAATGCATTTCTCACCTCCAAATTTATGCATTATATCCACGACCACATATTAATAACATTATCTTCACATCACAAGAAACCATGCTAATATTATATTAACTTCTTCACAATCTCGTAATAATTACAAATTCATCACTTCTACACAACATGACCTTATTCGGCCACATCCCCTACATGCACATTTCATGACTTTCATCGATTTCTACATGCTACAACACTCACAAATCATTCATAACACATGAGAAAGAAGGTTGAATCTTACGTTTACTCTTCCACTTCCCAAGTTGGATAGGGTGAATAAATTGCACCAATGAAGACTTTTCTTGTTCCAACAACTCTTTCATGTTAAAGAGGACCTTCCAATTGCTTAGAAAACTAGGAAGAAATAATTTCTCTTCATCAATTTCCATGGAGCCAATTTCTTGGCTTGGGGCCGAATGCCCCCTTATTTCTCTCTTCCTTCTCCTTTTTTTCAAGTCTCTAGAATTATATGGAGAAATATGACTAGTATGTCATATATATATATAGCTCCTACAAGCATGTGAGGGGCACATGCCCTCTTTCTTCATTTTTCTTGAATTTTCCTCCTTTTTCTTGGAATTTTCTTAAATTAAAAGATGACTAATGTCTTACCTTATAAGCCTTGGTTCATATATATAATCACATGGCCATAAAATAATGGGACCCACAGACACACCCTTACACGGCCAACTTGGCCCTTTCAAGAATTTTCTTGAACACTTTGGTCATTTAAGAACATTCTCGAACACTTTGTGAAATTGCCGTTTTGCCCCTAGCCTTCCACAATATTACCACGGGCCATTTTGTAAATTTCCCTTTTTACCCTTAACCTTTCTCAACATTTCTATACTACCAATGTTCATAAATAATATTCATAACCAACTTGTACATTAGAATAATTTTGGAAGATGGTCATTCCCTTAACTTTACCACGACTACCTCGAAATATCCGAACGTTTAAAATATGGGATATAACATCCTCCCCCCTTTAGAACATTCGTCCTCGAATGTTCAACTGATCTTATGGGGTGTCATAATACTTCGGGAGGGTCCCTTCTATAGTTGTCCTTTTCTCTGTGCCCATTCCTTATCTTTTATCCTATTTTCCTCATAATCAAAGTCCTGGACCCTTACACGAGTCCTTATTCCATGTCATGGGTTTCCTTTTCTGGTACTTGAAAATATTGTTACCCCCTTTTTTGGCCTAATATAATATGGTCTCCCCCCCTTTAAGGGGTTCCTTATATGCCAACAGTCCTTTATGAAGTCTTCGTTTATACCTTATTCCTCATCTTAACATCACCACAAGGCCTAAGCATTCTTTCTCTTACTTCACATTCCCCTATCCTGCTCACTATTCCTTTAGCCCCACTTATCGAAATCGGTTTTCGAAACTCATACACTCCTCTCACTGTTTCCTTTTACCACACTCTCTCTTTTCACACGTCTAACTCGAGGTCTTACTCAAATACTCTCTCGGGAGCTTCCCTTACTGAGGTTTCTTACCTTTCACCTCTTTCTGACACTTTGATCTCTTCGTTTTCCATCTACTCACTCCCTTTCTTTTCCAAATATCATTATACTAGAATTTCCAATTTCAACCTATAGTAAAATAATAAAGCTCACTTTGCAACACTTGTACCATTTATTCTCGCTGTCGCTCGAACTTCGGTACCCTTATTCGATTGATGCCTTCCATATCGTAGCTTGGGTTGTTGGGACTCACATGTCCACCGATACAATCATATATGGGATATCCTACACCTTCATATATATATATATGTATTTACTATCAACTAGTCCACAAAATATCTCCAAACGCTATTCAAGCCTATCCTAATTCCAAAGCTGTGATGCACTTTCTATCTCTCCACCAGCCTAGTCTACCTCGTCGTACGCGACCTCTTAGGGTTTTCAGCCATTCCATAAACTCTAGTTTACCTTAGGTTACTCTAACCTCTCATTTGTTCCTTCTGTCTGGATATATGGAATTTCTTGCATACTTCCCAGGGGGTCACCCATCCTAAAATTGCTCCCACCTGAGCACGCTTAACCTAGAAACTTCGACAGAATCTGGTACCTTAATGCTGATATATTCGCGCCCACTTCCTCGTATGACCTTTATTACATGTTCTGGAGCAAGTCGAGGTTTCACAGACTCCGAGGCATTTTAGTAACACGTCCTTTCTTTTACAATTACCGTTTTGCCTTTCTTGATTTCCAATGTTCACCTTCCGCTTGTGTGTATGACTAATGTCCGTCCTGGGCTTCCAGATTCTCGATGGTAGTGATCGCACCTTCGTCGCCTTACCAAATCCATAACCTTTCTGAAACAACGTATCTCACTTATTTCCTATTTACAGTATTTCCTTTCCACGCTTCTTCCTGTTAGGTGTATTTCACTAAATGGCCTGACTTCTGAACTGTTTTGGCAGAATTTCCTTTGCAACCTTTACTACTCAAATTCTGTACGCAGCATATATGCACAACGCCTCACAGAGTATACGGCCATATAACACATTCCAGCCATCCACGGCTTCCAGTTTCAGATAACAGAACAAATATATCAATACTTGCCCCTGTGACTTTCCATATCGCTTCTCACTTTCATCCGTCGTATATAGGGCTTATGTAAGGAATTTCATTATCCTATGACTTGGCTCTATCGCACGATCCAAGATTGAAAGAAGGTCGACAATCCCTAGATGCCCCGCAGCCTCCTGTTTATAGATGTGGCCGGCTTCACACCCATAAACAGGACTCTACTAGACACGACTTTGCAGACAACCCCTTAGACCGACCTGCTCTGATACCACTTTGTCACACCCCGACTTTACTAGGGTGTGATGGGCACCCGACCCCATACTCGGAGCCGAGCGAACCCGCTGACTCTTATTACCTACTTAATTTCCTTAGACTCTTACATTAATAAGAAATGAAAACGTAGTAAAACCTTCAGAAATTTTTTTATACTCAATTCAACAAAATCTGTAATTATATGAAACTTATATCATAACACGTATGACACATCGGCCGGTGGAGCCGCTTACTGAACTGACAACCAATAACCATAACTCTGTCTGTAAAGTCTCTGACTTCGAACAAGACATCATAGCATAGTACGCTGACTCGGCTACACTTCAGGGCCAAATGGGCATCCCGCGTCCGGGACGGTATCATATTATACCAGCTGATCAGGTGGCTACGCGTATATAATGCTCTGACCTTTCCCCTTACCCCATATACATATACATGTACATATATCAGCGTCTATAGCGCTCTGGCCCTTTTTCCCATCTTCCCCATATACATATACGTATACATATATCATATAGCAACATGCAGGAGAGCCCAAAGAAAGTCATTCAACTATCGGAGTGACGTAAGGTCGGTAACCTCCGATTACATTATGGAATAATCAGGATCTTCATGTCTCACCTTGAAGGGATTGGTATTATAAGGCGAGACTATCAATAAAGAATGGCGTTAGGAGAAAACATAGAATAAGATTATAAGCCTCATAAAACGTCAATTCATACACTTTGGAGTCTTTAGAAATTAGAGTCATAACAAAGGATTAGAATTGAAATCAAGAACTAGCTCATTGTTCTTATATTCTTATTGAATCCTTAACTTAAGACTTTTAGACATGAAACCATTCTTGTCATAATCATCCTAGAAATATTCTCTTCTTGGCATCACCGTTATCATTTCAAAAAAAACATGGCCATCGTTATAGTCATAAAATCTTATAAAATTATAAACCTTTGTTTTGGAAAAGTGTAGACATTTTGGAAAAACATTTACGGTTTATCAGGAAGAGAATCGTACCTTAGAGTCATAAACATCTAACTTTTTAAAAATAAGGAAAATATGTAAACACTTATGAACTCATAACATCGGGATCATGCCTTTGAAAGAAAGGGACGAGCCTTAACATACCTGTTCCGCGTCCTATTAGCTACGCTTAATTGTCCAAGCTCGCTACCGCTATTCTACATTCAAGAAGGTTAACGCAATCATTAGATTCATCATCATATACTTGTCTTAATTCTTCAAATAAATTCACTTATGATCTGCCGAAATTTCGGCAGCACCTCTTCTGTAAATACACCATCCCCGAGAATCTAACTCGGCCAATTCAACAACAAACCCGAGAATGGAACTCGACCACACTATCAACAACAATACCAACAATTATTCTAACAATACTACAATATTCATAATGATCCAATGCTACCCGAATCCTCCAACTTCAACAAAAGTATTAACCACACATTTTCCTCATTCTATATTCATAAACCATATCAACAACCATGCATTAACAACATCATTCATACAATGTAAGAATCCAAGCTAGTGTTGCATTAACTTTCTTCAACAATTCTGTAACGATTACAACTTCATTTCCAAGTCATTAAACCTTCATTTTCTTATGGATTCCACAACAACAACGACTAGAATATCAAATGAAATCAATTCGTCATAGCTTACCAAAACATCACCATTCTCGGCCACAACACTACATGCATATTTCCACGAATTTCCATCTTTTTCTATTCATTACGACAACAAGCAACACACTTCCTTCTTTCAATTTCAATTACAAAAATCAAATTACAATCTTCCAATTCAATAAAATCAATGCATTTCTCACCTGCAAATTTATGCATTATATCCACGACCACATATTAACAACATTATCTTCACATCACAAGAAACCATGCTAATATTATATTAACTTCTTCACAATCTCGTAATAATTACAAATTCATCACTTCTACACAACATCACCCTATTCGGCCACATCCCCCATATGCACATTTCATGACTTTCATCGATTTCTACATGCTACAACACTCACAAATCATTCATAACACATGAGAAAGAAGGTTGAATCTTACCTTTACTCTTCCACTTCCCAAGTTGGCTAGGGTGAATAAATTGCACCAATAAAGAGTTTTCTTGTTCCAACAACTCTTTCATGTTAAAGAGGACCTTCCAATTGCTTAGAAAACTAGGAAGAAATAATTTCTCTTCATCAATTTCCATGGAGCCAATTTCTTGGCTTGGGGCCGAATGCCCCCTTATTTCTCTCTTCCTTCTCCCTTTTTTCATGTCTCTAGAATTATATGGAGAAATATGACTGGTATGTCATATATATATAGCTCCTACAAGCATGTGAGGGGTACATGCCATCTTTCTTCATTTTTCTAGAATTTTCCTCCTTTTTCTTGGAATTTTCTTAAATTAAAAGATGACTAATGTCTTACCTTATAAGCCTTGGTCCATATATATAATCACATGGCCATAAAATAATGGGACCCACACTCACACCCTTACACGGCCAACTTGGCCCTTTCAAGAATTTTCTTGAACACTTTGGTCCTTTAAGAACATTCTCGAACACTTTGTGACACTCCCGGTTTACCCCTAGCCTTCCACAATATTACCACAGGCCATTTTGTAAATTTCCCTTTTTACCCTTAACCTTTATCAACATTTCCATACTACCAATGTTCATAAATAATATTCATAACCAACTTGTACATTAGAATAATTTTGGAAGATGGTCATTCCCTTAACTTTGCCACGACTACCTCGAAATATCCGAACGTTTAAAATACGGGATAACATGCCCGAGAGAAATTACCGGTAATGCATGAGACTACTTGGATAAAAACTCAAAGATAGACACGTGAAAAGAATAAAGTGTGATAATATAGAACAAAGGTGGAATGTGCGAGGTTCGAGAACCGATTTAAATGAGTGGGGCTAAAGGAATAGTGACTATGACGAGGGATGTGAAGCAAGAAAAGAATGATTAGGCCTTGCGACGATGCTAGGAGATTTAGGTCCTTGAAAGGTATACAAAGGAACAAAATGTGCAGCTATGTTAATGTGGTTGCCTCGGACATGGAAATGCTTTCCTAAAAAGGATGACTTGAGAATAAGACGGGTTGGCCCATTTAAGGTAAAATTTCACGAACTCCAGAGCCGATGCCACAAATGGCAAAAGAAGAAAAGGGTTCAAGGGGGAAGAAAACTAAGGAAGGTTAGGGATAAAAGTAGAAAAAATATACTAACGGATTAGTCGAAGGAAGAGGAGGACCTTTGGGAGCGAAACAATTGGAAATCTTTAATCATAGGAGTAAGTGAGCTGAATGAGTGACAGGACTAATAATGGATGGAAAGATATGGGAATGTTGACCAGAATGATGATATAGATAGAAAGTGAAAGGAAACTTATGGTAAGAAGTTTTGATATGTTATGCACGGAGTTGTAAAGGAAGACGAGAAATAAGATAATTATCATGGACGAGGATACTCGGAGACTGTTGGCGTATAAGGAGCCCCTTATAAAGGGGGGGGGGGAGACCATATTATATTAGGCTTAAAAGGAAATTTATTAGCTCAGGACCGGAGTTCGAATCATGTCGGTACATCAAAAGGATACATGGAGGAAGTAGAAATGAATTGACAATGAGTGTACCGTGAGGCCGACATAATGGGAAAGAATGAAAGATACCTTAAGAGAATGCTTCTTGCCAACATGAATTATGATATGTTTATGTCATGATTGGAATTTCTCATATCGGGCAAATTTGTGCCGTACCTAAGTACGCAACAACCTATTTTTGAAGAGTAATAAAAAGAGCAAGAAAATGGTTGCAAGCTAAGTCCACGAAGGACAATGGAGAAAAACGATAAGACTCAAAGGATATTTTTGACAACAACGACTATTGTAATAAAAGTATCAACAATTGGTAGTCTGGGGAATTTTTGAAAGAAAGAAAGAACGCAGTGTCTATGAATGAAATGAAAGAGTTTATCGTACACTAGAAAATAGTTCATGGACCATTAATGATACGGAACTTGAGAATGTACGCTATGAGATTATATGAATCGTCGACTTGACGCGATGCTCGATCATGTTCGTAAGGAATTCACACCAGAGAGTCAGCAAAGAAATAACGATGGACGAAATGAGCGCCAATACAAAGAAATCGAAGACAAGTATACTTGTGTCAAGAAATGACCTGGGAATGGCAAGGATAATAAGTTGGCGCAATGGATTAGACAAACCCATGACACGGAATGAGGATTCATGTAAGGGCCGAGGAGTTCGACTATAAAGAAGATAGGGTGAAAGATAAAGAATGGGCATGAAGGAAAGGACAACTATAAACGGGACCCTCCCGAAGTATTATGACACCCCATGAGGTCAGTTGAACATTCGAGGACGAATGTTCTAAAGAGGGGGAGGATGTTATAGCCCGTATTTTGTACGTTCGAATATATCGAGGTAGTCGTGGTACGTTGAAGGCAAGCCCATTTTCCAAAATTATTTTAATGTACAAGTTGTTTATGAATATTATTTATATGGAGATATTGAGAAAGGTTAAGGGTAAAAAGGGAAATTCGCAAAGTAGCTCATGGTAACATTATGGAAGGCTAGGGGCAAAACGGGAATTTCACAAAAAAAATTCAAGAAAGTTCTTGAAAGGCCTCTTGGCCGTGTAAGTGTGTGTGTGTACATGGGTCCCACCCCATTTTGTTGGACAAATTAATTCAAGCCAAGAAGGAGGGACATATGTCTAATTATCATTAGGAGGGACTAAGTATATAAAGGGGGAGAGGTGATTAATTCATTCATCTTCCAACATAAGAGAAACTAGGAAGCAAAAAAAAAAAAAAGAGAGAGAGAGAGAGAGGGAGGGTATTCGGACACCATGGCCGAAACCTAGCCCATGGAAATTTGTTAAGCAAAAAATTTTTTTTTCTAGTATTCCGACTAATTGAAACATCCTCTTTAACATGGAGTGATTGTTGGAGAAAGTACAGCACTTGTTGTGCAAATTGGGAACCTAGTCGAGCAAGAAGGGATAAGTGAAGAAAGGTATGTGTTCAATCTTCTTTTCATATATTATGGATGCTTTGTATATGTTGTAGAGTGAGGAATGAATGAAATTCATGAAATATGTAAGTATAGGGTGTGGCCGAATGGAGTGGTGGTGGTGTAAAAAGGATGAATTAATTTTATTTAGTAGTTTGATTGTTATGTTGTGGATTCTATGATGTAAAATGAAGGTTTGGTGGCTTGAAATGAATTTGAAATTGTTTATGTATTATTGAAGGAGTTAGTATGACATTAGTATGGGACTCATCTTCCTCTACTACCGGTGGCGGTGCTCTTTCAGCCCGCTTTTCTGCCACCGTCTTGCCCTTTTGGGCTGCTGTAGCCTTTTTCTTTTTAGGCATCTCTGAAATACACAACACACGATTTAGGAACAAGAATTTCTTACAACATAGCTCTATCGCACGATTCTTATGAAGAAAGAAGGTCATATATTCCTAAAATGTCCGCAGCTTCTCGTTTTTAAGTGTGGCGCGCAACACACCCATAACCAAGACTTTACTAGACACGACTCGTAGACACATCCTAGGACTGAACTGCTCTGATACCACTTTTGTCACGACCCGGCTTGGGGGCCGCGACGAGCACCCGGTGCTACCCCACACGAGCACCCCCTTATCGTACATAACATAACATCTAGGTGAACCATAAGTCAATTCGTGCTTTTCTTATCGTTAATCATATTGATCCCATTAGATGACCATCATCATTTAACATATCATAGGCATCTATGCCACATCATAAGTACAAGGCCGACGAGGCTAACAAAAGATATACAAAACATGGGCCGACATGGCCGAACATCTCTACCCACATACACATGACTACGAGCCTCTAAGAGTATGACATATCGTATGAGCGGGATAGGACCCCGCTATGCCCATAATTATAAACACAAAATAATAAGTACCGAAAAGCTACGGCTCCGAAAGAAATGGAGCTCTGCTATGCAATCTCTGAATAAGCAGCTATGGATCAAGTTTGTCTCCCTGTGCACCTGCGGGCATGACGCAGCGTCCACAAACAAAAGGACGTCAGTACGAAGAATGTACTGAGTATGTAAAGCATGATCAACATCAATATAGAAGAATAATAGATATCATATGAAAATAGTATAGGAGGGGAGACAGTAATATCATCATCATCATGTCGCTAACTTGCATACATCGTCGTTCGTATCCCATAATAATACTCGTACCATACTTGTGCTCATATTCGTATACATGTCTTTATTCATATTCTTATACATAGTCTTATCACATTCATATTCATATTATATACATAGTCATTTCATATACATAGCATTTACATAGCATACCCGACTTCGTAGGATCGGTGTCTTATACATGCTTGGCCAACCAAGGCTCAAGCTCATACATACCTGGCCCTACCAAGGCATTAGGGTTATCCGTACCATCTGCAGAGGTGTGCGCGCGTTTCGTAATCGTATACATACTTTATACATAGTCATATACATATAGTCTTACCCGACATCATAAGCTCGGGGTCTTATCATAGCCCTTCATAGTCATACATATACATATATCATAGCTCGTAAGCATCTCTAGTCTCATTTTACTCTCATCATCATTACTATCCTCATCATTATCGTAACATTTACATTATAGACTTACTCGTCATACGTGAAACATAGTATAATCATAGTACATATCAAGGGTCGTGAGCTTATGAGCTCGGAATGTCAACCATGTGAAGACAACTTACTCATATAGAGGAATTAGGAATTTGGCCAGGAACCATGCCTTATGAAAGAAGGGTTATGTTATGTCCCGTGTTTCCGCATAATTGGAAATCGAGAAATAATTAAGACTTGTATGTTATAAGGAAATATTTTGATTCTAGTTAACATGACTATGTTGGTTATGAAACTATTGGTGTTAAGACATTGGGGAAGGCCGAGGGTAAATTTGGAATTTCGGAAATTAGTTTCGCGAATTACAAAACGGGATTTTTAACGAATTGGGCCAAGAAAATTGGAACAAAAATTGAGGCCCAAAGATGTGGGGTGGCCGGCCACAAGGCTTGGCCCAAGCCCATTTTTAAAAGTCATGTGATATCCATGTGACTCTTAAATGTGGATATATATCAATGATCCCTTAGAGTTATCAAGAAAAATCATTCAACACACCCTTGAGCTTATAATACTCCCTCTCGGCCGAACCTCACTTTCCATCAACCAAATATTCTCTAGCCTTTGTTATTGATCCAAAAACCGTGCCCTTTCCATATTTGTAGTGTAATCAAGACGCTCTTCAACGGGATACAATTAGTTTGGCGAAAGGTGCACGTTTGCGACAAGTCAGAATTTCAAGTAAAGGTAAGAATTTTGCCCTTTTAATGTTATGGAATTGGTATGAATATGTTAAGGATTGAGAATAGACGAGAATTACGTAGTATTGATGTGTAAATGAAACCGTGGGTATATGTGTGTGTGGTGTATTGGCCGTGACTTATGTGGTTTGAAAGGGGAGGTGAATTGAATCCTATTTAGTCCGCTAGTTGCGTCGTTATGGCATTTATGACGTAAATAAATGTTTAACGAATTGAATTGGCATTGGAAATGGTTGTGGATTTATTATGGGAAAGTACATGATTTCGGTATATTTGTGTATATCCTTGTATAATTTTGATATTAAGACTTTAAATGTGACTTATGGTTGTTGTTAATGAACTTGGAATGAAACAATGAGCGTTAGTATGTTCGTCGTAATTGTTGACGATTCGGATGAAATATGAAAAGTGACGAACTTCTTGAATTTGCGTATATTGTTTGGAGCATAATTGGGATGTGTTTGGATAATCTTGAATGAGTGAATGAATACAATAAAGTGGACATTAGTTTGATATTGTGAAGTTTGAATGAAAGTTGTCAACTTATATGATAAGGAAGAATGTTGGAGTTAGAATGATTTAGTTGTGGTTTATGTTGTTTGTGATGTTTGGATTGTTGTTGTTGATGTTTATTGAGCCGAGCTAAGTCTCGGGGGTGTTAGATATATAGGGGAAATGGTGCCGAAATTTCGGTAGGCAAAAATGAAGGGAATTCTTAAGCCTTAGAATCTCTAATTGGTAACTTTGACCATTTGCAGATTCTGGACGAAACGGGATTTGAGTTTGGGGTGAGCATAAGACGTCTATAAGGTATGTAAAGCTTCCCACTTCTTCTTTTGGCATGTCTTAGTATATTAGGTTGATATCAGAACCCCGGGAGCATTTCCGCTCCTCGAAATCCGATCTATAGAATTGCTACTATTCATTCAATTCGATTGAAGCCTAATGACTCTATTTTGGCTAGAAAGTAATCAAACGTCCGAAACCTATGTAAATGAGATCGGGTTACTTTGAAATCTTTATGTATGATCTTATAGACCCGAAATGTTCATAAATTATGTTCGCCACCTCGACTTGACCCGAGGTGGGCCCGCTAACCCCGAGATGCCTTATTCGTTCTACTAGGCTCTCTCTTAGGATAAGCTTCGATAAAGAATTTTCGATTTTGAAATTGTCCTCTATGAAATAATGTTTGATCACTATGATATACTAAGTTATGTTTTGAGAGATACGTACCACTTTGGAAATAGTTTTGTGAAATAAACTTCCGTACTAACTAATTATTCGACTACTTTGTTTAATGAAATGACTTATGAAGCTTTCAAGTTTTGAAAGGCTATTTTGATATACAATTGCATTGTTGGCTCACGACTCCGCTCGTGCCTTATTATGACTTCGTGCACCGGTTCCCGGGCCGGTTATGATTCGTGCTCATTATGATAAATTCGGCTGTATGCTGTGTTACGGTTCCCGAGACCTCGCCATAGGGCCGGGTTCCGTTCGGTGTTATGCTGTGATATGGCTGGTGATATGATATGTTGATGTGTGTGTACTCAGGGATGTACGGAGATTTGAACATTCTGGTGTTATGATGTGTGTGGCACCAGCGTCGGAGTGGTGACCACGTTCCTGAGCTTTGCATGATTTCGTTTGCATTATGTATATATGATTTTGATATACATTTTGATAAACTGTTCGGCATTTCTCTCTTTTGTATTCTGTTCGCTTTCAGTTGTGGCCTATAATTTTGTACTCCATGCTTTACATACTCAGTACATCTTTCGTACTGACCCCCTTTCTTCGGGGGCTGCGTTTCATGCCCACAGGTACAGACGCCGGTGATCCACCACTGTAGGCTCCACTTCTGCTATTTCGGATTACTCCCTTGATTCGGAGTCCACTTTTGGTACATACATCTTTTGCTATGTATATATATTTCTGTATATCTGACTATTTGGGTACGGCGGGGGCCCTATCCCGTCATATGATTATGTCGGTCTGTTTAGAGGTCTGTGGACATGTTTGTGGGTTAGGGTCTTTCTGTATGGGTATGTGTATATGTTGTTTGGGCGATCCCATACGCCGAGGCGGCCGGTCCGCATATGTTTATACGTTTCTTTGTTAGCCCTGTGTGGCCTTTGTTGGTGTTTGTTGTGTACAGGGTTATTTTGGATAGTCTGTAAAACAAAGGAAACTCTGCCGAAATTTTTCTGGAAATTATCTAAATTTGGAATATAGCCTTGTCGGCTTCTGCTATTTAATTGAATGCATTGGATAGATGGGTTCGGGTGTCCAGGTAGGGCGCCAGTCGCGGCCCACGGGGTTGGGTCGTGACAAAAGTGTTATCAGAGCGGTTTGTCCTCGGAATGTCCACAGGCCGTGTCTCGTAGAGTCTTGTTTATCGGTGTGTTGTGCACCACATCTATAAGCAGGAGGCTACAGGGCATTTAGGGTGTCACTTTTCTTTGGAATCTTAGATCGTGCGTTAGAGCTGTGCTATTAGGATGATTTTGATCTGATTCGTTATTGTGTTTGCAGTGATGCCTCCGAAGAAGGCAACGGCGGCCCAGAAGGGCAAGGCAGGGATGGCAGGCACTAGTCAGGCACAGCGAGTTACCCGGGCTCGTGTTTATGATTTGCCTGAGGTTGTGCCCCATTCAGAGGGATCCGCTACACCACCACAGGGGGAGCCTGGAGCAGGTCCATCAGCAGCTCCAGGGGCCCGAGTACCTGCACCCGAGCCTCCAGCTCCTCAGCCCGGGGCGGAGGACAGGACCCTGAGGGAGGCTGTGCAGTTACTGACCACATTGGTAGCGGGGCAGGCTCGCAGACGCGGGCGAAGGGACGATGATGATGATGACAGGCGGGACAGCCTGAGAGTTCGGGAGTTCTTATTATGTGGCCCTCCAGAGTTTTTTGGGTCTAAGCCCGATGAGGACCCCCATGACTTTATTCGGGGGATGCGGCGCTCGCTAGACTTGGTCAGGGCTTCAGAGACCGAGTCGGTCGAGTTGGCCTCGCATAAACTTCGGGATGTTGCTACTCACTGGTATGAGACCTGGGAGCTATCCAGGGGTGAGGGTGCTCCTCCAGCTACTTGGGACGAGTTTGTGACTGCTTTCACCCGCCACTTTCTGCCCCCAGAGTTACGGCGGGCCCGGGCTGACCGATTCTTACATCTACAGCAGAGGGGTCGGAGCGTTCGTGAGTATAATCTGGAGTTAGATTCCCTGGCCTGGTATGCACCTGCCGTAGTAGCAAATATGTCCGATCGGATGCACAAATATGTTATGGGGTTGGATCGTTATTTGATCGACGGCTGTATGGCGGTGTCATTGCAGACAGACATGGATATTGCCCGACTTCAGGCTTATGCGCTGGCTATGAAGGACCGTCACAGGTCTGATCATTCTGGTAGAGATCGGGACAGGAGGCAGCCTAAGAGGGCCAGATCTGCAGGATATTCGGGAGATTCTCGAGGCGGACAGCCTCAGCAGCAGCAGTCAGGCAGACAGCTTCCTCCGTCCGGCCGGAGTACTCAGTCAGGTGGCAGGAGGTTTGATAGTGCAGGACCGTCTGGGGCCGGTCAGAGCTCCAGGGCGGCAGGTTCACAGGTGTCTAGAGGCCCCAGCCAGGCCAGACCACCCAGACCCCGTTGTTCTCATTGCGGGAAGTCTCATCCTGGGGAGTGCTATCGAGCTATTGGAGCTTGTTTTTCGTGCGGTGGTCAGGGCCATTTTATGCGAGATTGTCCGTTGGCTTGCGGTTCGGGTAGTGTGGCTCAGCCGACAGGATCAGTCGCCGGTTCTTCATCTGCTCCATCTGTTGCACGCCCTGCAGGGCGAGGTATGCCGGCACCGGCGGGACGCGATCGAGGTCGCGGCAGTGTTTCAGGTTCTAGCGGTCCCTCAAACCGCATATATGCATTGGCCAGCCGACAGGATTAGGAGACTTCGCCGAATGTCGTCACAGGTACATTACTGGTTTTCTCCAGATCTGTGTATGCATTGACTGACCCTGGTTCTACTTTATCATATATTTCCCCGCTCGTTGCTAGTAAAATTGGGATAGTGTCTGAGCCTATAGAGCCATTTGAGGTAGCTACGCCGGTTGGGGATTATGTTATAGCGAGGCAGATCTATAGGGATTGTTCTGTGACTATTTATGATCGTTGCACTAATGCTGATTTGATAGAGTTAGACATGCTTGAGTTTGATGTCATTATGGGTATGGACTGGTTGTCTTCCTGTTATGCTAATGTTGACTGCCAGAAAAAGGTAGTCCGTTTTCAGTTTCCAGGGGAACCAGTTATAGAGTGGTTCGGGTCTACAGCATCACCGAGGGGTAAGTTTATTTCATACCTCAAGGCTAAGAAGATGATCCAGAAAGGTTATATCTATCATTTGGTTCGTGTGCACGATAGTGCAGCTGAGACACCTACCCTCCATTCTGTTCCGGTCGTTAATGAATTCCCAGATGTATTTCCTGACGAGCTCCCTGGCCTTCCGCCTGAGCGGGAGATAGAGTTTACTATAGAGTTGATGCCGGATACGCAGCCTATATCTATTCCGCCGTACAGGATGGCACCGGCCGAGTTGAAGGAGCTGAAAGAGCAGCTGAAGGATTCGTTGGATAAGGGCTTTATCAGACCCAGCACATCACCCTGGGGAGCGCCGGTATTATTTGTAAGAAAGAAAGACGGGTCACTGCGCATGTGTATCGATTATCGGCAATTAAATAAGGTGACTATAAAGAATAAATATCCCCTCCCCCGGATTGATGATTTGTTTGATCAGTTGCGGGGTGCTAAATATTTTTCGAAGGTAGATCTGCGCTCAGGTTATCATCAGGTTTGAGTGCGAGAATCAGATATCCCGAAGACTGCTTTCAGGACCCGGTACGGGCATTATGAATTCAGAGTTATGTCTTTCGGGCTGACTAATGCTCCAGCAGTATTTATGGACCTGATGAATCGGGTATTTCGGCCTTTCCTGGACATGTTCGTGATTGTGTTTATCGATGATATTTTGATTTATTCACGATCAGCAGAGGAGCAGTCGGATCATTTGAGGACAGTACTTGGCACTCTCCGTCAACAGAAATTATATGCTAAATTTTCCAAATGTGAATTCTGGTTAACTTCTGTGGCTTTCTTGGGGCATATGGTCGGAGCAGACGGTATTCGGGTCGATACGCAGAAAATTGAAGCTGTACAGAATTGGCCCAGGCCTACTACACCGACAGAGGTGCGCAGTTTTCTGGGGTTAGCCGGATATTATCGCAGGTTCGTGGAAAATTTTTCTTCTATTGCAGCACCACTGACGAAGCTTACTCAGAAAGCAGCGAAATTTCAGTGGACAGATGCCTGCGAGCGCAGTTTCCAGCTGTTGAAAGAAAAATTAATTACAGCCCCAGTGTTAGCTTTTCCAGAAGGATCAGACGGGTATGTTGTCTTCTGTGATGCCTCTGGTATTGGGATAGGTTGCGTGTTGATGCAGCACGGTCGAGTCATAGCCTATGCTTCCCGGCAGCTCAGACCGCATGAGAAGAATTATCCCACTCATGATCTTGAGTTAGCCGCGGTGATTCATGCTTTGAAGATTTGGCGGCATTATTTATATGGGGTCCACGTTGATATTTATACGGACCATAAAAGTCTCCAGTATATTTTTAAGCAGAAAGAATTGAATTTGCGGCAGAGACGATGGCTTGAATTATTGAAGGATTATGACGTTGATATTCTGTATCATCCTGGAAAAGCCAATGTGGTAGCGGATGCACTTAGCCGCAAGTCCATGGGCAGTTTAGCGGATGTACCATCTGATAAGAAAGACTTGGTTCGTGAAATTCATCAGTTGGCCAGCCTTGGAGTTCGTTTGGCGGATTCTGGAGATTCTGGGATTTCTATTCGTGCAGTTGCTGATTCATCTTTTATAGCAGAGGTAAAGCAGCGTCAGTTTGAAGATCCTATCCTGGTTCAGTACAGAGATGTGGCCCTTAATAAAGACAAGACTCCGTTTGAAATTTCACCTGAAGGGGTATTATTGTATGAAGGCAGATTCTGTGTTCCGGATGTTGCAGGCTTACGACGACAAATCATGGGCGAGGCGCATAATGCGCAGTGTTCTGTTCATCCTGGTTCCACTAAAATGTATCATGATCTCAGAAGTTTGTATTGGTGGGACGGTATGAAGAAAGATATTGCTGAATTCGTTGGTTAGTGCCCAAATTGCCAGCAAGTTAAGATTGAACATTAGAAGCCCGGTGGGTTATTACAGGAGATGGAAATTCCAGCCTGGAAATGGGAGATGATTAATATGGACTTCGTCGTTGGGTTACCGCGCACTCCACGTAGGTATGATTCTATTTGGGTTATTGTTGACAGATTGACGAAATTAGCCCATTTTCTTCCAGTCCGGACTACTTATTCGGCTGAGGACTATGCTAGACTGTATATCAGAGAGATAATTAGACTTCACGAAGTCCCTGTATCTATTATTACTGACCGAGGTGCCCAGTTCACGGCAAATTTCTGGAGGTCATTTCAGGAGGGATTAGGGACTCAGGTGAGCCTCAACACAGCTTTTCACCCTCAGTCCGATGGGCAGGCCGAGCGCACTATTCAGACACTGGAAGATATGTTGCGGGCCTGCGTTATTGATTTCAGAGGCAGCTGGGATGATCATTTGCCGCTTATTGAATTTTGTTATAACAACAGTTATCACTCCAGCATTCAGATGGCACCGTATGAAGCCCTTTATGGTAGAAAGTGCAGATCTCCTATTGGTTGGTTTGACGTGGGAGAGACTAAGTTAATTGGGCTAGATGTGATCCAGGAAGCGGTGGATAAAGTAAAACCTATTCGGGAGTGATTATTGGCTGCTCAGAGTCGACAGAAAGCTTATGCAGATAGACGACGTCGACCGTTAGAGTTCCAGATTGGCGACTGGGTATTTCTGAAGGTGTCGCCCATGAAGGGTGTCATGAGATTCGGTAGAAAGGGTAAGTTGAGCCCGCGGTATATTGGGCCGTATCAGATTGTTCGGAAGATAGGCGAGGTCCCCTATGAGCTAGACTTACCATCCGACTTGGAGGCCGTACACCCGGTATTTCATGTGTCTATGCTGCGAAAATGTATTGGTGACCCTTCCAGGATATTCCCAGCGGATGACATTCAGGTAACGGAGCAGTTGTCTTATGACGAGCAGCCTGTAACTATTCTGGATCGACAGGTGAGGAGATTGCGCACTAAGGAAGTGCCTTCTGTCAAAGTCCTGTGGCGCAACAACAATCGGGAGGAGATGACTTGGGAGGCGGAGGACGTGATGAAGAAGAAATACCCCCACTTGTTCCCGACGTCCACAGGTAATCTAAACTTTTTAGTTTGTTGTGTTGATTGACAAATGAATTGCGTATGTCATTAGTAAGAGGGACTCCCCCTCCATGACCATAAGACTTTATAAGATTAATTTAACATTCGGGGACGAATGTTCTTAAGGGGGGGAGAATGTTATTTCCCGTGTTTCCGCATAATTGGAAATCGAGAAATAATTAAGACTTGTATGTTATAAAGAAATATTTTGATTCTAGTTAACATGACTATGTTGGTTATGAAACTATTGGTGTTAAGACATTGGGGAAGGCCGAGGGTAAATTTGGAATTTCGAAAATTAGTTTCGGGAATTACAAAACGGGATTTTTAACGAATTGGGCCAAGAAAATTGGAACAAAAATTGAGGCCCAAAGATGTGGGGTGGCCGGCCACAAGGCTTGGCCCAAGCCCATTTTTAAAAGTCATGTGATATCCATGTGACTCTTAAATGTGGATATATATCAATGATCCCTTAGAGTTATCAAGAAAAATCATTCAACACACCCTTGAGCTTATAATACTCCCTCTCGGCCGAACCTCACTTTCCATCAACCAAAAATTCTCTAGCCTTTGTTATTGATCCAAAAACCGTGCCCATTCCATATTTGTAGTGTACTCAAGACGCTCTTCAACGGGATACAATTAGTTTGGCGAAAGGTGCACGTTTGCGACAAGTCAGAATTTCAAGTAAAGGTAAGAATTTTGCCCTTTTAATGTTATGGAATTGGTATGAATATGTTAAGGATTGAGAATAGACGAGAATTACGTAGTATTGATGTGTAAATGAAACCGTGGGTATATGTGTGTGTGGTGTATTGGCCGTGACTTATGTGGTTTGAAAGGGGAGGTGAATTGAATCCTATTTAGTCCGTTAGTTGCGTCGTTATGGCATTTATGACGTAAATAAATGTTTAACGAATTGAATTGGCATTGGAAATGGTTGTGGATTTATTATGGGAAAGTATATGATTTCGGTATATTTGTGTATATCCTTTTATAATTATGATATTAAGACTTTAAATGTGACTTATGGTTGTTGTTAATGAACTTGGAATGAAACAATGCGCGGTAGTATGTTCGACGTAATTGTTGACGATTCGGATGAAATATGAAAAGTGACGAACTTCTTGAATTTGCGTATATTGTTTGGAGCATAATTGGGATGTGTTTGGATAATCTTGAATGAGTGAATGAATACAATAAAGTGGACATTAGTTTGATATTGTGAAGTTTGAATGAAAGTTGTCAACTTATATGATAAGGAAGAATGTTGGAGTTAGAATGATTTAGTTGTGGTTTATGTTGTTTGTGATGTTTGGATTGTTGTTGTTGATGTTAATTGAGCCGAGCTAAGTCTCGGGGGTGTTAGATATATAGGGGAAATGCTGCCGAAATTTCGGTAGGCAAAAATGAAGTTAAGGGAATTCTTAAGCCTTAGATTCTCTAATTGGTAACTTTGACCATTTGCAGATTCTGGACGAAACGGGATTTGAGTTTGGGGTGAGCATAAGACGTCTATAAGGTATGTAAAGCTTCCCACTACTTCTTTTGGCATGTCTTAGTATATTAGGTTGATATCAGAACCCCGGGAGCATTTCCGCTCCTCGAAATCCGATCTATAGAATTGCTACTATTCATTCAATTCGATTGAAGCCTAATGACTCTATTTTGGCTAGAAAGCAATCAAACGTCCGAAACCTATGTAAATGAGATCGGGTTACTTTGAAATCTTTATGTATGATCTTATAGACCCGAAATGTTCATAAATTATGTTCGCCACCTCGACTTGACCCGAGGTGGGCCCGCTAACCCCGAGATGCCTTATTCGTTCTACTAGGCTCTCTCTTTGGATAAGCTTCGATAAAGAATTTTCGATTTTGAAATTGTCCTCTATGAAATAATGTTTGATCACTATGATATACTAAGTTATGTTTTGAGAGATACGTACCACTTTGGAAACATTTTTGTGAAATAAACTTCCGTACTAACTAATTATTCGACTACTTTGTTTAATGAAATGACTTATGAAGCTTTCAAGATTTGAAAGTCTATTTTGATATACAATTGCATTGTTGGCTCACGACTCCGCTCGTGCCTTATTATGACTTCGTTCACCGGTTCCCGGGCCGGTTATGATTCGTGCGCATTATGATAAATTCGGCCGTATGCTGTGTTACGGTTCCCGAGACCTCGCCATAGGGCCGGGTTCCGTTCGGTGTTATGCTGTGATATGGCTGGTGATATGATATGTTGATGTGTGTGTACTCGGGGATGTACGGAGATTTGAACATTCTGGTGTTATGCTGTGTGTGGCACCAGCGTCGGAGTGGTGACCACGTTCCTGAGCTTTGCATGATTTCGTTTGCATTATGTATATATGATTTTGATAAACATTTTGATAAACTGTTCGGCATTTCTCTCTTTTGTATTCTGTTCGCTTTCAGTTGTGGCCTATAATTTTGTACTCCATGCTTTACATACTCAGTACATCTTTCGTACTGACCCCCTTTCTTCGGGGGCTGCGTTTCATGCCCGCAGGTACAGACGCCGGTGATCCACCACTGTAGGCTCCACTTCTGCTATTTCGGAGTACTCCCTTGATTCGGAGTCCACTTTTGGTACATACATCTATTGCTATGTATATATATTTCTGTATATCTGACTATTTGGGTACGGCGGGGGCCCTGTCCCGTCATATGATTATGTCGGTCTGTTTAGAGGTCTGTGGACATGTTTGTGGGTTAGGGTCTTTCTGAATGGATATGTGTATATGTTGTTTGGGCGATCCCATACGCCGAGGCAGCCGGTCCGCATATGTTTATACGTTTCTTTGTTAGCCCTGTGTGGCCTTTGTTGGTGTTTGTTGTGTACAGGGTTATTTTGGATAGTCTGTAAAACAAAGGAAACTCTGCCGAAATTTTTCTGGAAATTATCTAAATTTGGAATATAGCCTTGTCGGCTTCTGCTATTTACTTGAATGCATTGGATAGATGGGTTCGGGTGTCCAGGTAGGGCGCCAGTCGCAGCCCACGGGGTTGGGTCGTGACAGGTTAGCCTTACATACCTTTCCGTCGAACTATTCTACACTTGCACGTTCCCTTCCAATGCTTGCGTTTATACCTTCATTAATATCATAACAATGGCCATTAGTCATTCACATTATCCACATTATCTAGATTCCTCAATTTGCCTCTAATTCACCCACATTCATGGTCTGAACACCCATCTTCGTCCATTCGTCTAAAGTGTTTAGTTCATGATCTTAATACCTTTATAACACATTCATATCACAACACAACAACATTTATAACTCAATTCAAACTATTTCTCAAAAAGTCACTATTCATCATTCATGACCTAGTTGACCACATTTTCTACAATCCATGTAATTTAATTCTCCAATACCTTAAACATCTTGTAAAAATCATGAATCTTACCTTAGAAGTTGTAGGAACAAGCTTTGGTTGATAATACTCTTATTTGAGCAAAACCCTAGTTTTTCTCCATTTGGATTTCTTGACTTGGATGATCCTTGATGATTCCCTTATCCTTGATTCCCTTGTCTTAATGTTATTGATGGCTTATAATCCTTGAAAACTCATATAATAAATGTAGAGAGAAGTTTTAGAGAGAAGTGGTGTAATGTTGTAATGAAATAAAATAAGTCTTGATCCTCATATTTAATGAATTGGAAAATCTGTGCTGGGTGAACAGTGGTCGTCCATGGAGGTTTACGGTCCGTATTTCAGTTTACGGACCGTCCCTCGTGGTCGTCTTTAAGCTTAAGCAGGACCAGAAACTTTGGCCTGCATGCATGGTGATTTACGACCATGGTTTACGGGCCGTAAATCACTTTACGGTCCGTCCACCAGGTCGTGTTTATCCATTTCCTCAGCTGGCAGAAAGTTGAAGTTGGGCATGCCAGTTTACGACGACCGTATTGCACTTTACGGTCCATATTTTGCACTATACGACCACTGGCCAGTTTTGCCAACTTTCAATTTTTCTCATTTCTCGACTTTTCATTCAAATCATTCTCGTCCATTTACGCACCTTGATCATGAAACATTATACACTAACACTCCTCGCACACATCATTGGTTCGTTCACTTGCGTACCAACGGGAAATTTCCGAGGTGTAACAAGAAGAGTTTGAGTCAAAAATAGAGAAACGACATGAGGTAATATGCCTAAAGTATTGCCAGTTAGGGTAAGGAAATTACGAAATGATTTAACCGAGACAATCAGAACAAGTGGGTTACTGGTTACTGGATGACAGTGATGTTATAATATGAGGTAACCCTAGCATTATTTGATAGCCAACCCTAAAGATCGAGATCAAGAAGTAAAAGCAAGTGATAGTTCAAGACCTTTAAAAGAAAGTCAGAACGTGACACATGATGCTGAGGATTTCAGAATACGGACTGTAACAGCGGAGTAAAACAAAGATATTGGAGTGCAAAAGTGTTACCCTCTGGGAAATTTCATTCTACTCATAGAACCTGCAAAGGGTCTATAGGTTACCAGAGGCATGCAATACTACAGGGATATTAAAGTCTAATGGACCGACGAGGAATGTCGGCGCGTTACAAAATCTTATTTAAAAATTAGGAGGTAAGATGAAGGGCATGATATCTTAAGGGAGTAACTATAGAAAAAGAAGGAGTCGAGTTAGGACTAAGCGCACAAGCAAGAGAGTATGATTTCAGCGGAAGAGCCCGCAATACAACAGACAAACGAATGCGAAGTAAAGAGGAGAGTAAAGGCAATGACGTGGAATAATTACCTTGAGAAGCAACAGAGGGAGGAAATATTACAGGGATGGTTACGTAGAGACCTGGAATGCGTTATAATGAACTATAACAAATCGACCAATGGAAGAGGTATGCGAAGGGCATAATTAAATAAGAGAACACTTGAGAAAGTATTGGGAATTCAGGATCAGTTTAACATTCGAGGACGAATGTTCTAAAGGGGGGAAGGATGTTATACCCCGTATATTTATACGTCGAATCATTCGCAAGCAAATCGACTCAAGTTAAAGGCGAAATTATTTTCGGACATGAAATAGGAACCTTTAATTTTCAATTTTAAATTAGTACATAAATTGTTTATAAATTCTATTTAGAGTAGAAATATTATTGGAGATTATGAACTAATTAATTATGATTAAATTATTAAGTAGAGATTATTGTCTAATTAAAATTAATTAACTTAATTATTATTGTCGGCCCCACCTGTTTTAAATAAAAAAAAAAGAGATGAGTCACAAGGGGTGAGGGCACGTGTCCAATAGGTAGGAACCAGGTTAATCAAGACATCACTTTCATTTTTTCAAATTAGAAAGCTTAGAAAATGAAAGAAAAATTATTGCCATGGCTGCCAACCTCTCGGCCAGCCATGGTTGAGGAGAATTTTTTTTTTTTGCTTGATTTGATTTAAGTTTGAAGTGCATTACAAGTCCAAGGGGTTGATAGCAACATTGGATATTAAGTTGGAGAAGAAGAAATTGTAAAATTGGAGCAATTGAGCATAGAAATTCCTCTAAGAAAAATTTGGTAAGATTTTCTTATTTTATGGTGTAATTGTGTTAATAGCGTTGTAATGGAATTATTAAAATTGGATTGGACAAAATTGGAAGTAAGAAAATGCATGAAATCGTTGTTATATAAAATTATGGGTTGAAATGGATTCAGAAAGGTTGTTGGGTTGTTAGAATTGTTATGGGCTGAATTGTAAGAATTATGTACGTATATCTCTATTGTTGGTATTTCTGTGTTAACAGGGAAATAATTGGAAATTCGGGATAGGCGAATATATAAGGGAAATGCTGCCCGATATTCGTTAAGTCCCTAACTAATGAAAAATCCTAAACGAGAATGTATAAGTTAAAGAATAATTCTATGAGAGATGGGATACGGATTTACGAACTGGAAAGTATAGTTACTGACGATAACGTTACTTTTATATTAACTAGGCTAGAGGGGCGACGAAGCGAACGGGTTTGCGATTAATCGTTAACAGGTATGTAAAGCTGTCCCTTCTTTCTTTTGGCATGTCTTAGATTTAAGTGATGAATGATATGAGCTTTGGGTAATCCTATTCATAAGTCTTGAGTGTGATTCATGATTATCATTCACTTCTTGATGTTACAACTCTTAAGTGATTGAGCATCCCTCTTCAGTTTCCTATACGTTGGACAATAGTTGATATATATATATATATAAGTTCCTATTCCTAGAAACTCTACGATAACTGACGTCCTTGACTTCTATAAGCTATTTCACTCTATATTGACATATGTCTATGGTTCCTAAGGCTCTTTTGATATTGTTTATGATGACGTTCGAGGAATATTTGATATGATTGTCGCTATTGATACTCGGGTGTAAATCCCTTCTTCTTATTCTATTTGAGTCTTGATAATGTCTTAAATTGCATATGGTTGCTCACTACTCTGCTCGTGCATGCCTCAATATGTCTTTCACCAAGTCCCGGGCCGGGTATGTTATCGTGCACAGTTTCACTGCGTTGATCACCGAGTCCCTCACTAGAGGGCCGGGTATGGTATATATATATATATATATATATATATATATATATATATATGATGATGATGATGATGATATGATGATATGATGTTATGTTATGGCGGCTAGGAGGGCATGTTATGACTTTATTCACTGATTCCCATAATGGGCCGGGTATGACATGCATGATTTATGTTTCAAAAGGCAAGTGTTTTGGTATTCTGGATGTTATACTTGTCTCCTGCACTCCCTATTTCAGTTATGATCCTTTTTACTGTATTTCATGCTTTACATACTCAGTAAATATCTCGTACTGACCCCCTTTCTTTGGGGGGCTGCGTTTCATGCCCGCAGGTATAGACGCTCGATTCGGTGATCCCCCAGCTTAGGATTTCCATTCAGCTGTCTTGGAGAGCTCCGTTGTTCCGGAGCCTAGATTTTGGTACAGACCTTCTGATGTTTATATATATGTTTGTCCAGGGGTACGACGGTGCCCTGTCCCATCATATTTCACCGTTGATACTCTTAGAGGTCTGTAGACATATATGTGGGTTGTATACAGATTTGATCAGCTGTGTCTATATAGTTTTATTGTGGATGTTCTGTCGTTGTAGCAGCCTTGCCGGCTAGCATATACTATCGTTTCGTAGTGGCAGCCTTGTCGGTTTGCGTAATATACTGATATGTAGTGGCAGCCTTGTCGGCTTCGTGGTATAATGATATATATAGTGGCAGCCTCGTCGGCTTGCGTATGTTTTTATGATGGGATTGATTGAGGAAATATGGTACCAGTCCGATTATGTTTGACAGGTACATATGGGTGCCCAGCTCGGGCACTAGTCATGGCCCACGGGGCTGGGTCGTGATAGGATCTCTAATGTACTTACGAAGCATTGAGACATGAAACACTGGATGAACTGACTCAAGCTCTAAAGGCAAGTCCAATTCATAAGCTACATGACCCACCTTGCAGATGATTTTGTAAGGTTTGATGTATCGAGGACTTAACTTCCCTTTCTTGCCAAATCTGATCACCCCTTTCATTGGCGACACCTTCAAAAATACCCAATCATCAACCTGAAATTCCAAGTCTCGCCGGCGGTTGTCCGCATAAGACATTTGGCGACCTTGGGCTGTCAAAAATCGATCTCGGATCACTGTGACTTTTTCTACCGCTTGCTGAATCAATTCAGGGCCTATCAATTGCACTTCTCCTGTTTTGAACCTTCCAATTGGAGATCTGCACTTTCTTCCATACAAAGCTTCATACGGAGCTATTTGAATACTAGAATGGTAGTTATTATTGTATGCAAACTCAATAAGGGGTAAGTGATCATCCCAGCTGCCACCAAAATCTAATACACACGCCCGCAACATATTCTCCAAAGTCTGAATAGTATGTTCGGCTTGTCCATCAGTCTGTGGATGAAATGTCGTGCTAAGCTTCAATTAGGTACCTAGACCTTCTTGAAAGGACTTCCAGAACTTGGCTGTAAATTGTGCTCCTCTATCTGTAATAATGGATAGTGGAATACCATGGAGTCGCACAATTTCTTTAAAATACAACCTTGCATAGCCTTCTGCCGAGTATGTGGTTCTAACTTGAAGAAAATGGGTTGCTTTTGTTAACCTGTCCACAATCACCCATATGGAATCATACTTGCCTCGAGAACGAGGTAATCCCACAATAAAATCCTTGTTGATTGCTTCCCATTTCCAAGTAGGGATTTCCATTGCTTGCAATAACCCTCCTGGCTTTTGATGTTCGATCTTTATCTGTTGGCAGTTTGGACATTGGGCTACAAATTCTGCTATATCTCTCTCCATGCCGTCCCACCAATATATCAATTTAAGATCATGATACATCTTGTTTGCACCAGGGTGAACAGAATACCGAGAGTAATGGGCTTCTTCTAGAATTTGTTGGCGCCATTCTACCACATTTGGCACACATAGCCTGCCTCGGTACCTAAGAATCCCATCCGTGCAAGCATCAAATGGCAACTTCTCTTTTTCATGAGATATGACTCTGTAATGGCTCAACTGAGGATCTTCATATTGCTGCTCTTTCACTGCCATATCCAAGGACGAAACTGTCACGACCCAACCCCGTGGGCCGCAACTAGTGCCCGAGCTGGACACCCAGATACACTCACTTACCAGAATCGGCATACAAATGGCAAATCCAGATTCGGCGTACACTGACTTATACAGATACAAAGATAAGATGTCGTATTAAGCGGTCACATATAACAAACATATCATACAGAAGCCACCAAGGCTGATGTAGAACATTTTGTCCAAAACATATACATACGTATACATACATACAAGCCGTTAAGGCTGTCATAGCAAATGGAACCGCTTAAGGCGCATATCACACAGACATAACCGAACAATAACGACCCATGACCCACATACATGCCTACAGGCCTCTAACAAAGACAACAGAATCATATGACGGGACAGGGCCCCGCCGTACCCCTGAATATATACATACATATGTACAACGGAAGAGTCTGTACCAAAATGTACGCTCCAGAACAAATGAGCACTCCAAAGCAGCAGAACGGATGGCCTAAGTTGTCGGGTCACTCACATGAACGTCTGTACCTGCGGGCATGAAACGCAGCCCCCGAAGAAAGGGGGTCAGTACGAAATATGTACTGAGCATGTAAGACATAAGAACATGAAGTACAGATGAATCATGAAAACCAGCCTCAATAATAGAATGCATCTTTGGCTAACATCTGAGAATATCTGTATAACTCTATATGACAGAAACTGACTCTACGGCGTATGATAGGCATAGATTATACTATAGCTGATAGTGCTGTGGAACGTACAGTCCGATCCATATATAACATAACGTTTTAGTGCCGAGGAACGTACGACCCGATCCATAAATATAACATATTAGTGTCGAGGAACGTACGGCCCGATCCATAAATATAACATAACATATTAGTGCCGAGGATATTAGTGCCGAGGAACGTACGACCCAATCCATATATAACATAACTTATTAGTGTCGAGGAACATACGACCCGATCCATAAATATAATATATTAGTGCCGAGGAACGTACGGCCCGATCCATAAATATAACATAAGATATTAGTGCCGAGGAACGTACGGCCCGATCCATAAATATAATATATTAGTGCCGAGGAACGTACGGCCCGATCCATATGTAACATAACATGTTAGTGCCGAGTATAACATAGTGCGCACAATGACATTACCGGCCTGGGACTCGGCGAACGATATAACAATAGTATGCATGAGCAGAGTAGTGAGAAACCATATGCATATAAACCAATTCTAAGACTCGATGGACAAGTATACTTACCGACACCTGAAGGCTCAGAAACAAGTTTCGGGTCAATCCGATTTAGTATAATAAAGTTATGAGCGTTTGACGTACAAAACCTTCTACGAACGTTTCAGTAGCCATTTTTGGAAATCAAAGCAACAATCATGTTAGGTACCTTTCGAATATCGTTATGGATCAAATCAGATATAGCTTTTGGAACCATATGTACGTATCAAAATGTATCAAAGACTCGATGGAATAATCAAACGTGCTATCATTTGAAAACCAAGACATTAGTCATATCAATTATCTCTCGAATGCCATTCGGAAACATATCAACCGAACTTCGGACATCATAGATACGCATCAAAACCATATGAAACAGCTTATGGAAATCAAGAACGTTAGCCATCCTAGTGGCACTAAGAATAGGAATCTCTTTGAAGTCATACATATACGTCATCTACTTGTTTCACAAGGATCATGCCAAAACAAAAAAAAGGGTAAGCCTTACATACCTTGCCCGCTCCCTAAGCTAATCCGAACTTAAGTCTTTGGCTTCACAAGATCTACAACAATACTGGTATATACCAAACATTAGCCATAAACACTTAAGAGTCCAATTCTAAACCAACACTTTATTTACAGAAATTTCGGCAACATTTCCCCTGTAAATACTACTATCCCCGAGAATCCAACTCGGCTAAATCATCAACAACAAATCCAAGAATTTAACTCGGCCAAATTATCAACAACAATACCAACAGTTATTCTAACAATATCCACAATCAATTCAATAAGTATACTAACGTTAGCAACTTCTTTCTACAAACTTCGACGACGCTTCATTTACGCTCAATTCATAATTGCTCACATATACAAGTACAAATCCGAATCCATTCAAACAATATTCAAGAACACTTCAAATCATCCGCACAAATATTCAAAACAATCCAACCAATATGCCATTCCACCCGAAACCTTCCAAATGGAATAAGAACAATAACAACACATTTCCTTCCTTCAAATTCATGAACTACACCAATAATTAACACATTAACACCATTATTTCCCATAAATACAAGAAGCTACATTCAAATCACATTGGCTTCTAAAACAGCCCACAACAATTTTTACTTCAACTTGAATCATTTGAATCTCATTTCTATCATAGAATTCATGACAACAACAACCAAAATACTAAGTAAAATTTGTCCCTTATTTCTACACAACACACACGGCTAAGCACCACATACACACGGCCACAACATACATCCATATTTTCATGAATTTCATCCATTTCTACATACCACAACATACACAACCATCCATAACATATAAAAAGAAGATTAATTCTTACCTTTTTCCTTAACTCCTCACTTGGCTAGGATTATAAACTTGCAACAAAGAGTCGTCTACTTGCTCCAACAGTTATCCCACGTTAAAGAGGACCTTCAAATTAGTAGGAATGCTAGAAGGAAATATTTTATTTTGTGATCAAGATTGAGGCTCAATTTTTTTCTTGCTATGCCTGAATGGCGTCCTTCTCTTTTCTCTCCAATTTTCTTGAAATTTCCAAGTATAAAAGATGATAAATGTGATCCATAAGTCATCTTTTGACTTATTTATTTTACCTCCATGTGGGCCTTGGCCCACTTCATTTTGGACGGCCAAATGGCCCATTAATTCAAGCCCACTTTTTATTTTTTGTTTTGTAATTCATGAAAATTTATTTTCCTAATTCCAAATTTTCCCTTAGCCTTCCTCCATATTTTCTATGAGCCATCTTGCGAATTTTCCTTTTTGCCCCTAGCCTTTCTTAATATTTCCACTTCAAAAAATTTCATAAACAACTTGTGTGCTCAACAAGATAAAAAATATAGCCTTGCTCTTAACTTCCCGCAATTATCTTGAATTATCCGAATGTACAAAATGCGGGATATAACATCCTCCCCCCCTTTAAAACATTCGTCCTCGGATGTTGAACTGGCCTCATGGGGTATTGTAATACTTTAGGGAAGTCTCTTTTTATAACTACCACATACGGTCATTCAACATATTCGTTTTGGAAGTTTAGATTGCCTGTAGGCATAGAAAATAAATAGGGGTACTCCTTTTTCATTTCTTCTTCGACTCTCCGGTGTGGACTCTTTCAATTATAATTGGCCATGGCTTCACATTAGCGGTTCATGTAATTCCCTAGCGTAATTCCTCATGTTCAACATAGTTAGCGGTCCATGAACTATTTCCTACCATCCGGTGGGCTCTTTTATTTTCCATTCATAAGAGCAGCGTTCTTCCTTTTTTCGAGAAATTATCAACTACCGACCGTTGTTACTTTGTCATAACAGTCGTCATCCGAAATGTCCTTTGGATTTATTATCTTCTTCATTATCCTTTGTGAATTTAGCTTGTATACCTTTCTTGCTCTCTTTATCGCCTTCTTCTGGAACTCAGATCATCATTGTTCATTTCAAATCTAGTATGTTCTCCCCCCCCCCCCCTTTATTAAGGGGGTCTATATACGCCTACGCCCTTTAAGTAACCATCGCTTTCCGCGATCTTCTTACAATTGAAATTCCTTCATCGCGGAGTCTGTCCTGTCTATCTCTTTGCTAACTACGTTCTCGTATTTAATCGGAATATTTATACGGGCATCCATTTCTGACGCTTATTTCTTTCCATTTTGACACACCCCGGTCCTTTATGTCTCACAGTGTCATTATCCTTTTGATGCATAATCGTTTCCAGTTACTTTCTTCCTAACCACTCTCTCTTTTTCCTTCGATCAAGCCATCAGTATCCTCAATCTTTATTAGGGAGTAGCTTTCGTCTCTTGTTGTTTTTAGCATCGGCTCTGAAGTTCGTAAGATATTCTTTTTATATGCGCGAATCGGTTCCATTCTTAAGTCACCCTCCAGAAGGCTTCTCTCTATATTCGAAGTAACCATATCGATATGGCTACGCATTTATCCTTTTATAATTACCTCCTTCTATAATAGAGAATTCGACCAAGTTTTCCTTTCCTTCATGCCTATTCCTTATCTTTCACTCTCTTTTCTCAATAATCGAATTCCTCAGTCTTCATATGAATCCTCATTCCATGTCATAGGTTTTCTTATCAATTGCACCAACTCACTATCCTTGTCCTTCCCTTGGAAAGTAATCGGTTTGCAATCGCCAACTTATTAAAGTATCCTTCGTACTCCCATATGCTCGTCTTATGTTCACTGGTAACCTTTCTCAGATCTACTCCCCTTTTTGTTCCTTACTATCACACTCTAATTCTTTTACAGACCTGTTCTTTGAATTTCTACTCAGATAGTTTCATGCTTTTCCTGTCGTTTCCTTTAGAGGTTTTACTCACTCATATTCCTTTCCTTTGACATTACCAACACTTCAGATCTCCTTACCCTCTACATTCTCACTTTCGTTCTGCTCCCGGATATCGTTGTATTAGGACTTTCCAACTTTAACAAGTGATGGAACCAGTATGAGTTTACCTTATAATATCTATACTATATCTCCCGCTTTGTCTCTTAAATTCCGTTCAGTTAATATCATTCGTACGTCGCAACACTGGTTGCTAGGTTTCACCTATCGATCGATACAGTCATAAATGAGATATCATATGCATACACATAGATTTATTACCATCTCGCTTACTAAAATTTCCAAATGCTATTCAAATTCACCCTAATTTCAGAGCTATGACGCGCTTTCTTTCTCTGTACCTGTCTAGTCCGCCTTAGCCTACCCGACTTCTTTAAGATTTCTAACCACTCCGCATATTCTAATTTCCTTTAGGTTCCCCAACTTTCACATTTGTCTCTTATATCTACATTTATGGAACCTTTGGTGCACTTCCCAGGGGGTCATCCATCCTAAAATTGCTCTGGCCCTAGCACGCTTTATCTCAAAACTTTGATGAATTTCAGTGCGTTAATGCTGATATAATTATATCCACTTCCCCGTACGACCTTTATCACGTAATCTAGGGCAAGTCGGGGTCTTAACAACTTCCAAAATGTTCTCGTAACGTGCCTCGCTCCGATCTTGAGAGGATCCTTTTACTTTTCTGACCATACAATTACCGTGTTGCCCTTTTAAATTCTCAATATTCACTTTCATCTATATGTATGACTACCCTTCATCCAGGGTTTCTAGATTCCCACTGGTGGCAGAGACATCTCATTCGTCGTTACATATAACCACTGGGTCATTGGCCCTTTTAGATTTTCATTTGCCGTCATCAAATGATACTCTACAGATGTTACACATACATAGAAAGTTCCAAAGAGAACTCATATACCTGTAGCTGATAGGTCTCGGGTCTGATCTGGGGAGCTGCCATGTGAAGTGTGCTCTTCATCATCGTCTGTCTGCCATCCGCTCGTCTGACTTCCGTCATTGCCCGCATCTGAATCGGAGGAGTATAGATAATCGGGCAATTCCTTGTTTATTGACGGCCAGGATAAGGGACTGGAGTAGTCCGTAACACTCACCGGGGAGGCCTGTCTTGTTATATCCTGTATTTTGCGTATTCGGAAAAATTTGAAATAATTGTGACTAGTAAGAGGTAAGGCCATATTTGATCCAATTTAATATATATTTTGTTCATGAAAAATATTGATGCGAAAATATCGAGGAAGGCTAAGGGAAAAATTGGAATTTTGGAAAATGGTTTCATGAATTACAAGAGTTAGTCACAAAGTAATTGGGCTTGAAAAATTAAAAAAACTAAAAAAAACCCACAAAGTGGCCGGCCATGGTATATGTCCCAAGGCCCATATGGGATTTAATCCATGTGAATAAAATGGAAGACTACTCTTATTAATCATCATATTTCAAGAACCTTCAAGAAAGAGAAAATTGAGAGCACAAAACATAGGCCATTCGGCCATGTCCATGGAAAATTGAAGTTCTTCAATCTTGATCCAAAAAATTATTTCTCCTAGTATTCCTACTAATTCAAGGGTCCTCTTCAACGTGGCATAATTGTTAAACCAAGAATAGACCTCCATTCTTGCAAGGAGCAACCTAGGTCAAGAAGGAAGATAAGTGGAAAAGGTAAGAATCAACTTTCTTTCTATATGTTATGAAGGGTTGTTTATGTTGTAGTATGTAGAAATGGAGAGAATTCATGAAAATATGGAAGTTTGCATGGTATAGCCGTGTGTATGCATGTGTTGTGTAGGTAAGATTAATTGATTTCTACATAGCATTCTAGTGGTCGTTGTTGCGAATTCTAAATTGAAAATGGAAGTTTGATGATTTTGGTTGAAGATGTGAATGTTGGAGATGGGCCGTGTGAGTTATGGTATGGTATGGAAAGAATGAAACAATTTTTCTTGAGTATTTTGATTATTGTTGCAATGGCATCTATGATGTAAGTGAAAGTTTAATAATTTTAATTGAAGTTGTAAGTGTTAGAGAATTGTTTTAGAAGCTAATGTGATTTTAATGCCACTTTTTGTTTTTATGGAAGATACTATTGTTAGTGTGTAATTGTTGGGGTATCTATGAACTTGAATGAAGGAAATGTGTTGTTATGGTTTTTGTTACATTTGGAAGGTTTCGGATGAAGAAGAGTGTTGGTTGAATTGTTTAAATGTTGTACGGATTGTTTGTAATATTCTTGGATGTTGTGTGTGAATGGTTGCGGGCTAGTATTTGAATATGTAAACAATTATGAATTGAACATAAATGTTAAATCGTCAAAGTTGTAGAGAGAAGTTATGAGCATTGGAATGTGTTTGGAATTGATTGTCGACATTGTTGGCATTGTTGTTGCTAAGTTGGCCGAGTTAAATTCTCGGATTTGTTGTTGTGTGTTTAACCAAGTTGAATTTTTGGGGATGTTGTATTTGCAGGGGAGATGCTGCCGAAATTTCTGTAGGCAAGTGTTAACTTAAGGTTGGATTCCTAAATACCTATAGTTAATGTTTGGTATTTGTGACCAATTGTAGATTTTGTGAAGCGCGGAACTTGAGTTTGGATTAGCTTAAGGATCGAATAAGGTATGTAAAGCTTTACCTCTCCTTCTTTTGGCATGTCCTAGACATAATAGGTTATGATACGAGCCTCGGGGGAAACTCTATTCCTAGAAATTCGAGCCTAATTTTGACCCTTATTCATTCAATGTAATTGAATTAGGTACTTTATGCTTTGATAGAAAAATAGTTTAAACATCCGTAACTCCCACAAACAGAACCGGATTGCCCTAAAACTTTTGTGGATGACTCCATAAAGTCTAATGTTCGTAATTTATATACACCACCTCGACTTGACCCGAGGTGGGCCCACAATTTCCGAGACCTTTTTGTATTATTCTATTTGACTTATTTCCGTATGGTAATCAAAGGAAACTTTTGGCTATTGTTCCGGCTACTAAACGATAGTTGTTTTAACTATTCCATTGAGTCCCGTGATGAATTTTGATATGTACAAACGATCTCAGAAGTTTTGTTTTAACATAATCCATTGTAACATCCGAAAGGTACGTACTGTGACTATCGTCTGATTCTTTTTCTAAATGACCTATCGTTCGGATTACTTTGTCGAGTCTTTTTTTAAAACTTTTTTTATGATGCGTATAGTTTCTCACTACTCCACTCGTGGATGCCTCAATGTTTCCTTCACTGAGCCCGGGCCAGGATATGTTATCACGCGTATTCCACTGCATTGTTCGCCGTGCCTCGGTGTGAGGGGGCAGGTATGACATGTACATGGGTTCTGGAGTATGTTGTGCCATGTACATATATTCTGATATTTGATGATATGATATGATATGGCCATCTGATATGTTATGGTATATTACAGAGCTATTCCCTACTCTGGAGTATGCTGTGTTGTGGCGCCAGTGACGGGGTGGCGACCACGTTCTGTTCACCGAGTCCCCTAATGGGGCCGGATATGGCATATGTTTGACATGCATTATCTATGTTTTGTACGTAAGCATCTTTGATATTCTGGTTATTGCATTCATTTTCTGTACTTCCTGTTCCGGTTATGATTCTGTTTATTATACTTCCTGCTTTACATACTCAGTACATATTTCGTACTGACCCCCTTTCTTCGGGGGGCTGCGTTTCATGCCGCGCAGGTACAGATACAAGCTTTGGAGATCCGCCCGCTTAGGACAGCTACCTTGCGGTCTTGGAGTGCTCCTTTGTCCGGAGCCCACATTTGGTATAGACTTTTCTGTTATATATGTACATGTTATTCAGGGGTACGATGGGGCCCTGTGCCGTCTTATGATTCTGTATTGTTCGTAGAGGTCTGTAGACATACATGTGGGTTGTGTATATGTTTTGGGTTGATACTCTGTGATAGCTTTATCGGCTTCCACGCGCT
This sequence comes from Lycium barbarum, assembly GCF_019175385.1. Lineage (NCBI taxonomy): Eukaryota > Viridiplantae > Streptophyta > Magnoliopsida > Solanales > Solanaceae > Lycium > Lycium barbarum. The sequence continues at coordinate 94,969,975 of NC_083341.1, forward strand.
ATATTTGTTTATCTGCGATAGTTAATAACGCCGTTCGACTTCTACATCTATATACTTTGTTTATATGATGGTTTGGGTTATTGGGTACGTACGGGTGTCCAGCGCGGACACTAGTCGCGGCCTACGGGATTGGGTCGTGACATGTCGAACGTAGTGCTCCACCACAGGAGCAGCTGGCATGGCCCCAGAAATCTCCTTCTCCGGTGTCCCAGAAGAATACTCTGATGGATCAGTATCATAACTATCCTCCTCCCCAGGGGTAAGAAACTATGGAGGAATCGTCGCCGGATCCTCCGAGGGATCTGTATCGTAACTGCCCTCCGCAGGGTCCCCTTCCCTGGGGGTCAGAAACTCTGGAGGGATTGTTGCCGGGTCCTCTGAAGGATCAGTCTCAATAGAATAGCTGAGGCTCCTCTTATTCGGTCCTGAAGATACCCTAGGGGCCTTCTTAGCACCCCCACTATATGAAGTTGTCCTCTTCATCTTTCGTCAATCTACAATCACCTGCAGAAAGAGAATCAGAAGCGATTTACCAAAATACTGACACTATCGCTCTTTTTGGAGCCTCCTATAGACACAGCAATTCGTTAGAAGGGAACCATCCTAATAATACAGCTCTATCGCCCGATCTAATATCGAAGGAAAGGTAACATCCTAAATGTCCTGTAACCTCCTGTTTATAGATGTGGTGCACAACACACCGATAAACAAGACTCTACTAGACACGGCCTGTAGACATTCCGAGGACAAACCGCTCTGATACCACTTTTGTCACGACCGAACCCCGTGGGCCCCTGTTACATCTGGTATTTTTGTATATTCAAAAAATTCGAGATAACTTGACTTGTAATGAATAAGGCCATGTTTGGACCTTACTTGGTATGAATGTGTCGGTCGAGAATACAATGGTGTGGGTCCTCTACAATCTTGAACCCAAAAATTGTAATTTTGGTGTAATACTACTAAGTGTAAGGTCCTCTACAAGGTGGTATAAGTATCTTGGCAAGAAAGTGATTTTTGTAGCAAGTGAAGAACTTGAAGGAAAGGTAAGAATTTTATGCTTTTGTTATGTTATGGGAGATGTATGTATGATGTAGTGTGTGTCAATGAATGAAAAGCATAAAAATTTTGTGTGTTGGGGTTGTATGCATGTTGGCCGTATATATGCTTGCATTTCATGTTAATGGTGACTTGAATTTATGTTGAAATCTAGTTGTTGTTAATGTGGGAATTGTATTAGAAATGAAAGTTGAATGAATTAATGGAAGTTGGAGAATATAGTATGTGGCCGTGTGGTGTGTGTTGATGTTGGAAGGTGAACTAAATTTTGTTAGCATGTTAATTGTGTTAATTGTGAAGTGAATGAAAGAATAATCGTTTTTGTTGTTATGGAAGAATGGTTATTAAGTTGTTGAAGGAAATTATTTAACTTTATTATGGTTTATGTAAATGTGGAAATGAAAGTAGTAAGAGGCAAATTATGATTGTCATTGATGAAGTTGGAAGGTATGAACGTGTCATGAACATGTTTGCAAAAAAATTAGAAGTTGTAGGTGAATTATGGTTTTGGTAGGAAACTTGTATATCGTGTATACCTTATGTATATTTGGTGAAAACGATATGATATGCCTCCGAATCATGTTGTAGTGGTCTTGATAAGTGATGAATATGAAAATAATAAGATTGGTTTGGAAGTGTAAAGTCGGAATGAAAGATATTGTGTTATGTCGGAAAGATGGCTAGTTATGCCATATTATGTGTTTTAATGCTTGTTGTTGTCATTGATGTTGTTTCTGGGTTGCTGTGTTGATAAACTAAGCCGAGCTAAGTCTCTGGGATGATATATATATATAGGGGAAATGCTGCCGAAAGTTCGGTAGGCAAGGATGTAATAAGTTTGGATTATTGAGAAGCTTAAATTTGACAATTGGTAAACTTGACCATTTCTAGATTCTGGACGAAATTGGAATCGAAGCCAAGCGAGCGTAAGGCGCAATCGAGGTATGTAAAGCCTTCCCCTTTATTCTTAGGCATGTTCTGAACATGATAGGCTCGACCGCGAGCCTTAAATACGACTCCGTTCCTCGGAATTCGAGATGGAAATCCGCTCCAATTCCTTCAGTAAGATAGAAACCATTTCCTTATAAAATGTCTTTAAAGTGAACTTTTGTATGAAACTTTCCTTAAACGGAGTCGGAATACTTATAAATGATTATGGATGACCTCATAAGGTCTTTTATCAGTCATTTACGTATGTCGCCTCGAGTTGGTCCGAGGTGGGCCCACGGAGCCCCGATACCTCTTGTATGGCCAAAATTGCCTTCTTTCTGTCCGTTTTTCATAGGCAACATCTGAACTATCATTTTGACCATGATATGACTGTTTTTATATAAATCTTGCAAAATGGTTTTGACATCTGAAAATATGATTCTGGTGATAATCTGTCGTGCCTTCCCAAGTAGGATATAGGCGCGTATTATGAATACCATCCGAATACTCTGTTTGACTCGCCGCTTGGCATACTTCAGTTTGATTGAGTCTGTATGTGTGTGGTTTCTCATTAATCTATTCGTGGATGTCTCAATGCTTCCTTCACTGCGTCCCGGGCCAGGTTCTGTTATTGGGCATATTCCTCTGCATTGTTCACCGCGTCCCTCGGTGTGCGGGCCGGGATCTGTTTATATCGGTATGATATTATGATCTGTGTATTGGGATGGCGGCCAGGATGGCACATTATCTGATTCTGTCTGTCCACCGCGTCCCGTACTAAGAGGGCCGGGTTCTGTTTACCGCGCCCCCATGACAGGGCCGGGATCTGTATGTATGTATGTAAGTGCTATCAGCATGTATATAAACACATGACTCAGTATGATTCTGTATGATTCTGTATGACTCTGCATGCATAATTCTGTCCGGCACACGTCTGTCTGTCCGTATGTATTGTGATTCTGTCTGTCCATATGTATTATGATTCTGTCTGTCAGTCTGGACCATGATTCTGTCTGTCCGTCTGGATTATGACTCTGTCCGGTATACTTCCGTCTGTCTGTTTGGCTTATGATTCTGTCTATTATATTTCTGTGTTTCTGGTCCAGATTATTATTATGTTTGATACATTCCCGCTTTACATACTCGGTACATTTTTCGTACTGACCCCCGGTTCTTCGGGGGCTGCGTTACATGCCCGCAGGTACAGACGCACCTGGAGATACACCGCCGGTTTAGGGCATCGATTCTGCTGTTTTGGAAGAGCTCCTTTGATCCGGAGCAAATACTTTTGGTATATATCTTCTGTCATCTGTAGACTCTGTATGTATGGTATTTTGGGGTACGGCGGGGCCCTATCCCGTCATCTGATTCTGTATGTCTATAGAGGCCTGTAGATAGATATGTGGGTTACGGGTTTCATCTGTTTAGGTAAGTACGAACGATTTTGTGACTCCATCTGTATGTTAGCCTCATCGGCTTGTCTGTAAAGTTTTCTATGTTCAGGTATGTATATGTTCGCGCGCGCCGCATCTGTATCGGCCTGATTCTGTACACATCTGTTTTAAAAAAAAAAATCTGTATGGTACGAAATTCTATTAAGTAGGTACGTATGGGTATCCAATTAGGATACCAGTCGCGGCCCACGGGGTTGGGTCGTGAAAGCCACAACTAGTGCCCGAGCTGGACACCCAGACGTACTCACTTACCAGAATCGGCATACAAATGGCAAATCCAGATTTGGCGAACACTGACTTTTACAGATACAAAGATCAGATGTCGTCTTAAGCTGTCACATATAACAAACATATCATACAAAAGACACCAAGGTTGTCGTAGAACATTTCGTCCAAAACATATACATATGTATACATACATACAAGTTGTTAAGGCTGTCATAGCAAATGGAACCGCTTAAGACGCATATCACACAGACATAACCGAACAATAACGACCCATGACCCACATACATGTCTACAGGCCTCTAACAAAGACAACAGAATCATATGACGGGATAGGGCACCGCCATACCCCTGAATATATACATACATATGTACAACGGAAGAGTTTGTACCAAAATGTAGGCTCCAGAACAAGGGAGCACTCCAAAGCTGCAGAACGGATGGCCTAAGTTGTCGGGTCACTCACGTGAACGTCTGTACCTACGGGCATGAAACGCAGCCCCCAAAGAAAGGGGGTCAGTACAAAATATGTACTGAGCATGTAAGGCATAAGAACATCAGGTACAAATGAATCATGAAAACCAGCCTCAATAATAGAATGCATCTTTGGCTAACATCTGAGAATATCTTCATAACTCTATGTGACAGAAACTGACTCTACAGCGTATGATATGCATAGATTATAATATAGCTGATAGTGCTGTGGAACGTACAGCCCAATCCATATATAACATAACATTTTAGTGCCGAGGAACGTACGACCCGATCCATAAATATAACATATTAGTGCCGAGGAACGTACGACCCGGTCCATATATAACATAACATGTTAGTGCCGAGGAACGTACGACCCGATCCATAAATATAATATATTAGTGCCGAGGAACGTACGGCTCGATCCATAAATATAATATATTAGTGCCGAGGAACGTATGACCCGATCCATAAATATAACATAACATATTAGTGCCGAGGAACGTACGGCCCGATCCATAAATATAATATATTAGTGCCGAGGAACGTACGACCCGATCCATAAATATAACATAACATATTAGTGCCGAGGAACGTACAGCCCGATCCATAAATATAATATATTAGTGCCGAGGAACGTACGACCCGATCCATATGTAACATAACATGTTAGTGCCGAGTATAACATAGTGCGCACAATGACATAACCGGCCCGGGACTCGGCGAACGATATAACAATAGTATGTACGAGCAGAGTAGTCAGAAACCATATGCATATAAACCAATTCTAAGACTCGGTAGACAAGTATACTTACCGACACCTGAAGGCTCAGAAACAAGTTTCGGGTCAATCCGATTTAGTATAAGAAAGTTATGAGCGTTTGACGTACAGAGCCTTCTACGAACGTTTCAGAAGCCATTTTTGGAAAATCAAAGCAACAATCATGTTAGGTACCTTTCGAATATCGTTATGGATCAAATCAGATAGAGCTTTTGGAACCATATGTACGTATCAAAATGTATCAAAGACTCGATGGAATAATCAAACGTGCTATCATTTGAAAACCAAGACATTAGTCATATCAATTATCTCTCGAATGCCATTCGGAAACATATCAACCGAACTTCGGACATCATAGATACGCATCAAAACCATATGAAACAGCTTATGAAAATCAAGAACGTTAGCCATCCTAGTGGCTCTAAGAATAGGAATCTCTTTGAAGTCATACATATACGTCATCTACTTGTTTCACAAGGATCATGCCAAAAGAAAGAAAGGGTAAGCCTTACATACCTTGCCCGCTCCCTAAGCTAATCTGAACTTAATTCTTTGGCATCACAAGATCTACAACAATATTGGTATATACCAAATATTAGCCATAAACACTTAAGAGTCCAATTCTAAACCAACACTTTATTTACAGAAATTTCGGCAGCATTTCCCCTGTAAATACTACTATCCCTGAGAATCCAACTCGGCTAAATCATCAACAACAAATCCGAGAATTTAACTTGGCCAAATTATCAACAACAATACCAATAATTATTCTAACAATATCCACAATCAATTCAACAAGTATACTAACGTTAGCAACTTCTTTCTACAAACTTCGACGACGCCTCATTTACGTTCCATTCATAATTGCTCACATATTCAAGTACTAATCTGAAACCATTCAAACAATATTCAAGAACACTTCAAATCATCCGCACAAATATTCAAAACAATCCAACCAATATGCCATTCCACCCGAAACCTTCCAAATGGAACAAGAACAATAACAACACATTTCCTTCCTTCAAATTCATGAACTACACCAATAATTCACACATTAACAACATTATTTTCCATAAATACAAGAAGCTACATTCAAATCACATTGGCTTCTAAAACAGCCCACAACAATTTTTACTTCAACTTGAACCATTTGACTCTCATTTCTATCATAGAATTCATGACAACAACAACCAAAATACTAAGTAAAATTTGTCCCTTATTTCTACACAACACACACGGCCAAGCACCACATACACACGGCCACAACATACATCCATATTTTCATGAATTTCATCCATTTCTACATACCACAACATACACAACCATCCATAACATATAAAAAGAAGATTAATTCTTACCTTTTTTCCTTAACTCCTCACTTGGCTAGGATTATAAACTTGCAACAAAGAGTGGTCTACTTGCTCCAACAGTTATCCCACGTTAAAGAGGACCTTCAAATTAGTAGGAATGCTAGAAGGAAATATTTTTTTTTGTGATCAACATTAAGGCTCAATTTTTGTCTTGCTATGCCTGAATGGCCTCCTTCTGTTTTCTCTCCAAGTTTCTTGAAATTTACAAGTATAAAAGATGATAAATGTGATCCATAAGTCATCGTTTGACTTATTTATTTTACCTCCATGTGGGCCTTGGCCCACTTCATTTTGGACGGCCAAATGGCCCATTAATTCAAGCCCACTTTTTATTTTTTGTTTTGTAATTCATGAAAATTTATTTTCCTAATTCCAAATTTGCCCTTAGCCTTCCTCCATATTTTCTATGAGCCATCTTGCGAATTTCCCTTTTTGCCCCTAGCCTTTCTTAATATTTCCACTTCAAAAAATTTCATAAAAAACTTGTGTGCTAAACAAGATCAAAAATATAGCCTTGCTCTTAACTTCCCGCAATTATCTTGAATTATCTGAATGTACAAAATTCGAGATATAACAGAAACCGTGGGATCACTAATACTAATCCCTGCATTACCCGAATCAATTACACATACTCCAAGATTAGCTAGCTGGCGAAGCTCATGAATCATTTCTTTCTTTTTCGAAGGAACTTCACATAAACTATCCATTGATCGGCGACAAAGCGCATCAGCTACTACATTTGCTTTCCCGGGGTGGTATAAGATATTTACATCATAATCTTTCAATAATTCTATCCATCGCCTTTGCCGCAAATTTAACTCCTTCTGTTTGAAGATGTATTGGAGACTCTTGTGATCTGTATAGATATCAACATGCACTCCATACAAGTAATGTCTCCACATCTTTAATACGTGAATAACTGCAGCCAATTCAAGATCATGAGTTGGGTAGTTCTTTTCATATTTCCGCAGCTGTCTCGAAGAATAAACAATAACTCTACGATGTTGCATTAGTACACACCATAGGGTAAACACCAGAAGCATCACAGTACATAACATAGCCGTCTGGCCCTTCTGGAATTGTTAAAACCGGAGCTGAGGTCAATCTGTCATTCAACTCTTGGAAGCTGCGCTCACAAGCATCATTCCACTGAAATTTGGCTGACTTCTTGGTTAGCTTCATCAATGGGTCTGAAATAGATGAAAAGCCCTCTACGAATCTTCTATAATAACCTGCCAATCCCAGAAAACTAAGGACTTCTGTAGGCGTTGTAGGCCTTGGCCAAGTCCTCACAGCTTCAATTTTCTGAGTGTCGACTCGAATGCCATCATCTGAAATAACATGGCCCAGAAACGATACAGAATTCAGCCAAAACTCGCACATTGAAAATTTTGCATATAATTCTCGGGCTCGAAGAATTCCCAGAACGATACGTAAATGATCTACATGTTCTGATTATGTGCGAGAATACACCAGAATATCATCGATGAATACTATCACAAATAAGTCCAAGAGTTGCCTGAATACATTATTCATCAAATTCATAAACACGGCCGGAGCAATAGTCAACCAAAACGACATCACCCGAAACTCATAGTGGCCATATCTTGTTCTGAAGGCTATTTTAGGAATATCTTCTTCTTTAACCCTCACTTGATGATAGCCCGACCTCAGGTCTATTTTAGAAAGCCACTAGGCACCCTGCAGCTGATCGAATAAATCATCAATCCTCGGGAGAGGATATTTGTTCTTTATCGTCACCTTATTCAGCTGCCTGTAATCGATGCACATCTGTAGGGAACCATCCTTTTTTCTCATGAACAAGACTGGTGCTCTCCACGGTGATGAACTGGGTCAAATAAACTCCTTCTCAAGCAAATCTTTCAACTGTACTTTTAGCTCTTTCAATTCTGGCAGAGCCATTCGATACGGAGGAATAGAAATTGGCTTGGTGTCCGGCAACACATCAATAGCGAAGTCAATTTCTCTTTCTGGAGGAAGACCTGGAAGTTTATCTGGAAATACATCCGAAAATTCATCACTACCGAAACGGATTGGAAAGTTGGCGACTTTGCCTCGGTGTCATGAACCCGAACTAGATGAAAAATATAGCCCTTGGCTATCATCTTTCTTACCTTAAGGTAGGAAATAAACCTATCTCTCGGAGATGTTGTATTACCCTTCCATTCAAGCACGGGCTCTCCCGGAAATTGGAATCGAACCACTTTCAATCGGCAATCAACATTTACATAGCACCAGGCCAACCAATCCATACCCATAATTACATCGAAATCTAACATTTCTAGTTCGATCAAATCCGCTTTGGTCTGGCGATCACATATCACAGGTACACAATTTATATACACTTGTCTCGCTATCACGGGATCACCAACCGGAATAGATACCTCAAAAGGTTTAATTGGCTCAAGTTTCACCCCAATAAAACCAGCAACATACAGAGTAATATAAGGGAAAGTAGAGCCTGGATCTATCAATGCATATACATCACGGGAGAATATAGACAATGTACCTGTAACCACATCCGGCGAGGACTCAAGATCCTGCCGTCCAGCTAAAGCATATACACGGGGTTGAGTTGCACCTGAAGTAAATGCTGCCCCTCTACTTCTTCCTCGACCTGCTGACATCAGAGGAGGCTGCCCTACCGGGCGCACAGACGATGAACTAGCTGCTGAACCTGTGGGCTGAGTCGCAACTCTACCTCTCATCGACGGGAAATCTCTCATCATGTGCCCAATCTGGCCACAGGCATAACAAGCATCCGAACCATGACGACATCGTCCGGAATGCAATCTACCGCACTGGCTGCACTGCGGTACCGGGGGTCTCCTCTTACTATCATCTTCCCTGAACTGGGAATCTGAGGCCCTCGAACTCTGACCCTGTCCTGAACGAAAGGAGCGATCAAATCTCCTACCTGCGAATCGAGGAGGTGCACTAGTCACCGACTGGTCTGAGTACTTAGAATGTGTCTGCCTTGATCCCTCTCTATAATCACTGCCTTCTCCCATAGATCTAGCCCTCTTACTTTGCCTTCTATCAATATCACGATCACTTCTTTGTTGTTGTTGTCCTCCCTCCAGATTCTGAGCATGGGCTTGTATTCGGGAAATATCCATCCCGTCTTGCAATGAAGTCGTTAAGGAATCTTTAAACAGGTGTGGCCCTAGGCCACTCATAAATCTATGTACCCGATCTCCCATGTCGGCCACCATAGTCGGGGCGTATCTAGCCAATGAATTGAATTGAAGGCTATATTCTCGGGCACTCATGCTTCCTTGCCTCAAATTTAGAAATCTATCCGTTCTAGCTCGGCGGACCTCGGGTGGCAAGTAATGGTGAATGAAAGCATCTACGAATTCTTTCCAAACCGGAGGAGGTGCATTCCCTCCTCCTGATAATACCCGGTTATTATACCATAAAGCTGCCACATCTCGGAGTCTATAAGATGCCAACTCTACGGATTCAGTTTCGGAGGCATAGAAAATCCTCAACGTTCTCAATATCTCATCAATAAGACCTTATGTGTCTTCATCCGACTTTGACCCGAAAAACTCCGGAGGATTTAGACTCATAAAATCACGAGCTCTGGTACTTGTTGCCCGATCACCTGAACTCACATTTTGCCGTTGTGCCTGTGCGGCAACCAATTGTATCAATAGATGTATGGCCTCGGTCACTTGTTGACCGAAGCAACTGATGGAGGAATTGGAGCTGAAGTTCCACCTCATTCTTCCACATTAGGCGGGGTGGAGGAAGTACTAGATGGAGCCTCATTTTGTGACTTGCCCTCTTCTACATTCATCGGAGGCTCTCTTTCCAGCCGCCTCTTTGTCGTAGTCTTGCCCTTCTAGGCGGCTGTAGCTTTTCCCTTTGGCGGCATTCTGAAATCACAACACACTATTAGGGAGGATAAAATCTGATCCACGACTCAATCGCACGATCTCATAAGAAGAAAGATGGTCATTTTTTCTAAATGCCCTGTAGCCTCTTGTTTATTAGCGTGGCGTGCAACACACCAGAAATAAGACTCTACTAGACACGGCTCGTAGACACTTCCGAGGATTGAACCGCTCTGATACCACTTTTGTCACGACCCATCTAGGGGCCGCGACGGGTACCCGGGGCTATCCACCGAGCACCGCTCATTCTATTACTCGTCTTACTCATTTAATGATCTTCTATCAATTTCATATTTAAATCATAAGAAAATCATCTTCCATTTGAAAACGTAAATACTTTCATATACATATGCCTCTCGGCCATCAAAATAATATATATATATATAATAGCATCTTGTGAGACCATCTAACCCACACTATGTATCTACGAGCCTCTACTAGAGTACTAGACATAAGGACGGGACAAGACCCCGTCATGCCCAAAATATATACGAATGTACACAAAAGAATAATCATAAGCACCTCCGGAACAAAGGAGTGTTCTCTAATCAGCTATTGGCTCCTATGAGTCTGGAGAAAAATATCCTCCCTGTCTACCTGTAGGCATGAACACAGCGTCCAAAGAAAACGAACGTCAGTACGAATATTGTACTGAGTATGAGAGGCATAAACAATAATGAACATCAATAAAATGGGGAGGTATCAATTGAGGAGCAATCTGTAACTGACTGTGAATCATACAAGAAATAAATCATGTTGTCTTACTCATACTCGTCCTCATATCATATATGCATAACTGTGTAACTATAAGCATAAGCTGGCCGTCCATATAGGTACGGTGTGATAATGTATAAGCTGCCCGTCCATATACGTACGGTATGATAACAATTAACCTGTGTCCAGGCCTCCCGCGTCTGGGGTATAAGCTGCCCACTATAGTGGTGTGTATATCTGCCCGACCATATAGGTACGGTGTAATATCATCATCATAATATTCTCATCATCATCTACCCCACATCATATGCTCATCACAGTATTTCTTATTATAATACATGCATAAAGACTCATGGACAATTATACTTGGGTAGGGTGACGTAAGGTCGTGATTCTATGCCACAATCGACGATTTTCTACTACCAGTTTTACTTGTTTTTAAGCAAGTCTATGTGATTTTATGCGGCTTTATGTGTTTTTCAGTAAACGGAACAGATTTGAAATGAACAGTAGTTGAAAGTGCAACAATGGTCGTAAACTCAGTTTACGATCCGTATTCTAAAAAACGGGCCGTATTCCATGGGGGTATTAAAGGATGACAGAACCAGAAAGTCAGCCTGAAGACATGGTAATTTCCGAACTCAGTTTACGGTCCGTCTTTCAGTTTACGGTTCGTATTTCAAGGCGTATTTAACCATTCGAGCATTTGGCAGAAAGTCAAAGTTTTGGAATTTGAAATACAACATGGCAGTTTACGGCCCGTAAACCACTTTACGGTCCGTATTTCATTTTACGATCGACTGGGCCAAAGTGCAAATCTACAACTTTCACGTTTTCAGAACTTATAATTAGTCATTGTACAGCATTCACGAGTATTCTGCCTCACCTTGAAGGAAGTAGTATATAAGGTGAGTATGTACAATACATAATATCATCGATCTTTATAGGAACATCATATCATAGACTCTTGGCTTTCCGGGATATAGGGAATTCATGAAGAGGAAAGAAGGATCATACCATCGGATTCAAGCCATAAAAAGAAAGGACTGGCCTCACATACCTTTTACGTTTAACTAATCTATCGTTCGCTTGTTCTCCTTCAATGCCACGCTCTACCTTCATGAGAATTGGTATTGATATTAGCTAAACAATTACAAGAACGTGCTTACTATTTCTAGGAGAAAATTGGGCAGCATTTCCTTTGTTTATACTACTTTCCCCACATCATATATCAACTCCCAAACAACCACACCAACATTCACAATATAGCACAACAATCATCATTTATCTACATTTACCACAATTCACCATTTCCTTCCAATTTCTCCACAATTATGGTCATAGTTCATTATCGCGTTTTCTCATATACAATACTTATTCCATGTTATAAATGTCATTTATAACATATTTACAATCTCAACATATCCCTTTTCAAGATTTCATCCAACCACTATTCAATCATGATACTATTCATACATTTATGACCCATTTTCCACACTCTTCTACAATCCAAGTGTTTCAACCTATCAATACTTCAAACATCATGAAAATACCATAAACATTACCTTAAATGTTGTAGGAACAAGCCTTGAGTAGCAATACTCTTCTCGCACCAAAAACCCTAACTCATTTCCTTTGAATTTTCTTGGCTTAGATGACTTTAATGAGTTTCTTACTCTTGATTCTTGTTGGTTTGATGAAGTTGATCATCAATTTCCTTTGAATTCTTGTGGATGAAATACATGGAGCCTTCTTGAGGTCTTGAGAGATGAAGAAGTGTGAAAAGAAATGAAATGAAATGAAGTGAAATGAGAAGGGTCCCTTATATTAAATCATAAAAGCTATCCCTACCAACTTATATGGACCAATCTAAGGGACGTCATTACTCGTCTCTAAGACGTCATTAGAACGTCATTAACTTAAAGCTCATAATTCTTGTCCGACACACAACATATGATTTTCTTTCCTTAACAACTTTCTTTCCTTGCCTTATATGCCTTTGAAATCTCGTTTAGGGTCATCAAATACTATTTCCCACTCATCAAAACATCGTATAGGCTATGCCTTTCGTTAGCCTATCCACTGTACGTTCACAGGAAATTTTTTTCCCGAGGTGTAACAAGGGGTTACTGTTCAAGACACAGCGGTATCATCCTTGGTAGTTGAGATAAAGGAGCGTCAGTATGAGGATCCGATTCTAGTTCATTACCGAGATACAGCACCTCAGAAAGAAAAGACACCCTTTGTGATCACAGGTGATAGGGTACTCAGATATCGAGGTAGATTGTGTGTCCCTAGTGTTGCAGGACTCCGTCAGCAGATTATGGGAGAGGCACATTACTCCCGCTATTCTATTCATCCAGGCTCAACAAAGATGTACCATGATCTCAAGGAAGTTTATTGGTAGGATTGTATGAAAAGTGTTATGTCCCGTATTTTCATACGTCGGGACGTTTTAAAATAAGCGCGACGAGTTAAAGGCAAGACTATCTTAAGATATGAAGTAGAGATTTTAACTTCCGGTTTCGTGTCGAGTCACAATTTATTCACAATTCACGTGTGGCATTAAACTAGTAATGGAAAATTGGGATTAAACTAACCATAATTGGATTAATAAATGGGATTGGAAAGACCAAAAATCAGTCCATTTAAATGGACATAGCTAGCCGTGCACTATAGTGCCTTGGTCAAAGAATATTGACCCAAGTTAGTGTGATACACATGTCCAAAGCATTGAGGGAGTGTATATACAAAATAATCTGATTCATATCTCACTACATTACACCATTTCAACACTACAAAGTGAGAGAACACTTAGAGAGAGAGAGGGAAACTCTCGGCCAAGAGCTAGCCGAGAGTGAGGTCCAAAAATCTGCACAAAATTCCAGTTTTTCTCCATCAAATTTACCCCTCATCTAGTGTGTAAGAAGGTGTATTAGTTTTTGAAGAGAAACAAGAAAGTGAAGCACTTAATAGAGTTGAAGTTTCGGCCAAGTGAAGCACAAGATTGAAAGGTAAGAATGTTTGTTGTTTCTTGTGTTGCATGATGATTTGAATGTATAGTTCATGCATGTTGTTGTTGGATTGTGGTTGTAGTTGAAGTAGAGAGTGAGCCATGTATGAGGTGGGTTCATGACTGATTTCATTGTGCATGTATTGTTGGTGAATTGAATATGTATCAACATATGTAAATGAACAAAGATTGTAGGAGTTTGGTTGTGATGTTGCATGTTGGATATTGGACTGTTTTTGCTCGAATTTAAAATGAATCGTGTGTTGAAGATTCTAATGAAGTAATGCTTAATCTTGTTGAACATGTATTGGAAATGAATTGAATGCATTGTAGTTGGATAAACGAATGAAAATCATGAAGTTGGAGTAGTTGTGATGAAACCGGGTAGGGGGCTGTTTTGGACGAATTCATGGACTGTTTTGGGCTATAATTTGATTGTTGTTGTTGGGAACATTGTAGTGTATTGTATGCATGTTGAATATGTAAATTAAGGTGTTCAATAAACGAATTATGTTGAGGGGTAAGGGCAGTCCAAAAACCGTGGACAGTTTTAGGGATTAGAAGTGAAATTGTGTGTGTTGAATGTTTGTTTTTGTTGCAAACGTGTAGTGAATGTAAAATGCCATGATTCAAGTTAAAACTGAACTGATTGTGGGCTGTTGTAAGAGTGAAGATGATGCTAAAACAGTTCCAAGATTTCATGAAAGTAAAGTCATGAAAAGTGTTGTGTTGTTGCAAGTTAAAACTGGAAAATTGCTAAGTAAGAATGGAAATGATGTGTGTGTTGGGTTGCCGTGTGTATGAGACTGTTTTGGGTGGTGTAGGGACTGCCCAAGTTCCCTAAGTCATGCTTAAACAAGTTTTGATCAATATATGAAAGAACGACTAGCCATGTTAGCTTGTAACGCTAGTTGGGTTAAATGCGAACGAAACGTCGTTTAATTGTTAGAAAGGAGTTGTGAATGTCACAATACGTGTTGAATGCCCTTGTAGACTAATTGTAGTTCTTCACATCTTGATATAGGATAAGTATTGTTGGGCAGCAAGTACAAGTTAGAATACAACTAAACGCAAAAGGTATGTAAAGCCTATTCCTTCTTTCTTTTGGCATGTCCTAGACGTAAGAGTGAAACGATATGAATTTTGGGGTAAATTCTATTCTCTAGTTTCATGTATGGCTTATTAATCTATATTTCACTAATGTTATTGTCATGTACCTACAGTATGAGTGACTAATGAACGATGCATGAAAGTTCCTATACTTAAAGAATTGCACAACTAAAGACATACTTGACTTCCAAAAGCTATACCATATTAAAGTGACATATGTACATGAAGTCTAAAACATTTCTTGTAATAGTCTGTTATGAGACTTGAAATGAACTGAAGGTGAACATTATTTTGACACTTAGAGCGGGTTAGTTGCTTATCCCTTGAGTCTAAAAAGATGATTTGCATATATGTGGTTGCTTATTATTCTGCTCGTGCTTACCGCTATATCCTTCACTGAGTCCCGGGCCAGGGTACGTTTTCGTGCGCACATTTATTATATTAATCACCGAGCCCCTCACTAGAGGGCGGGGACACGTTATGTATATATATATGATGATGATATGATGATGTGATGATATGATGATATGATGATATGATGATATGGAGATGATGGTGGCTAGGAGGGCATATTCCTTATTACCGAGTCCCTCAGGAAAGGGCCGGGACACGTCTATGTTTATGTTATGATGCTATGATTTTAAATTACCGAGTCCCTCATAAAAAGGGCCGGGACACGTCATGTATGTTTTATACAGAATGATTATGCAGCTTTGACTACAAAACTATATAATAGCAATGATATGAGAATGATACAGATGAAATATGTTCAAAGGCAAGTTTTATGAAATTCTGTTGTTGCAATGCATCCTATGTACCGTGTCTCAATATAAGTCTATACTATGTTTCAAGCTTTACATATTCAGTACATATTCCGTACTGACCCCCTTCCTTCGGGGGGCTGCGTTCATGCCCGCAGGTACAGACGCTCGCTTTGGAGATCCGCCAGCTTAGATTATCTTTCAGCTATTTTGGACTGCTCCTTTGTTCCGGAGCTAGCTTGTGGTATAACCTCCTTATGTTGTGTCCGTATGTGTTTATTTGGGTACGGCGGGGCCCTATCCCGCCACATAATACGGTCGTTACTCTTAGAAGTCTGTGGACATTGGTGTGGGTCTGTTTACAGTTGTTGATGCGTTTTATGTTTTGACTTAAGTTTGGGGCGTACCCAGTCGTAATGGCAGCCTTGTCGGCTTGCATATGGGTGTATGTTTGGTATTTTGTATATCGTGGCAGCCTTGTCGGCTTGCTTAGGAATATATATAAATGTTGTTGTTTGATAAGTGCAACTCCTCGGGAGATGGATGACTAAGGCATACAGAACTTGACAAATCTAAATAACTCACCATCTTCTTACATACAAATGAGATCATGACATGCTAATTATAAATTATTAGAGTTAACAGATAAATATGAGTGTCCAATTCGGGCACAAGTCACGGCCTACGGGGTTGGGTCGTGACAAAAGTGGTATCAGAGCCAGGTTAAATCCTCGGAGTGTCCACAGACTGTGTCTAGTAGAGTCTTGTTTATCGATGTGTTGTGCACCACGTTTATAAACAGGAAGCTACAGGACATTTAGGATGTCATCTTTTCTTCTCATTCTAGATCGTGCGATAGAGCTGTATTATCAGGATAAAGTTTTCCCTAACAGATTGCTATGTTTTCAGCGATGCCTCCAAAGAAGGCGACAGCCGCCCAGAAGGGCAAAGCGGTAGTTGGGGAGACCAGTGGGACCCGGAGAGTCACTAGAGCTTATTCCCAATATGTGCCTGGGATTAGAATTCAGTCAGCGAGCTCCGCTACACCATCACTATCAGAGGAGCCTAGGGCAGCAGTAGCTGCAAGTCAGGAGACAGACTTACCACCAGCTTCTGCGGCTCCAGCAACCGAGCCTCCAGCTCCCCAGCCAGGGGCAGAGGATAGGGCTATACGTGAAGCAGTACAGTTATTGACTAGGTTGGTATCGGGACAGGCTCGCAGACGTGGGTTAGGAGGTGATGATGCGGATAGACGCGACAGTTTGAGGGTTCGCGATTTTCTGACTTGTAAACCCCCAGAGTTCTATGGGTCAAAGCCCGCAGAGGATCCACAGGAGTTTATTCGACAGATGCTGCGTACGTTGCGGGTGACTAATTCTTCCGAGACTGAGTCGGTCGAATTGGCTTCCTATCAGTTGCGGGATGTGGCAGTTAATTGGTATGAGTCCTGGGAGTTGTCCAGGGGTGAGGATGCTCCACCAGCAGTATGGGACGAGTTCGTAGAGGCTTTTCTGGGTCATTTTCTGCCTCCAGAGATGAGGCGAGCCAGAGTTGACAGATTTATACAACTGAGGCAGAATGGTAGAAGTGTTCAGGACTATAGCATCGAGTTTGATTCGCTGGCTAGGTACGCGCCCGCTATGGTAGCAGACATGGCAGATAGGGTGCATCGTTATGTAATGGGCTTGGATAATTATTTGATTGATAGCTGCATGGCAATGGCATCTCAGCCCGGTATAAATATCGCTCGAGTGCAGGCATATGCCCAGGGAGTTGAGGGTCGACAGAGAGGGCGTCGATTTGATAGGGAGCAGGACAGGGGTCAACATAAGAGAGCTAGATCAGCTGGGTATCATTCTGGTGACTTTCGGGGCGGGCAGCCCCAACAGCAGTATAGTCGATATCCTTCCCAGCCGGCACGGAGTGCACCTTCACGATTTACTGGTAGAAGGTTTGATAGCACGGGGTATTCGGGAGCTGGTCAAAGCTCCATGACTTCAGGGTTCCAGACGCACAGGAATTCGGGCCAGATGAGACCACCTGTACCCCCATGTCCTCGATGTGGCAGACGCCATCCAGGGGAATGCCGTCTTATTACTGGTGCTTGCTTTTCTTGCGGCCGTCAGGGCCATACTATGAGGGAATGTCGATTTGGGGGTGGGGCAGGTGGGCCAGCTCAGCCTACGGGATCAGTTGCGGGTTCTTCTTCTTCTTCAGTTGCTATGCGCCCTATGGGGCAAGGTATTCCGACACCAGCAGGCCGTGGCAGAGGCCGTGGAGGGGCTTCTAGTTCTGGCGGTCCTTCCAACCGCTTATATGCTTTAGCCAGCAGACAGGATCAGGAAGCGTCGCCAAATGTGGTCACAGGTACATTATCGATTTTCTCCCGAGATGTATATGCATTGATAGACCCCGGTTCCACATTATCCTATATTTCCCCTTTTGTTGCTAGTAAAATTGGGATAAAATCTGAACCTATAGAACCATTTGAGGTAGCTACACCAGTAGGGGATTTTGTCTTGGCAGAGCTAGTATATAAAGATTGTTTGGTAGTCATATGTAATCGTTGTACCAGGGCAGATTTGATAGAGTTAGCTATGACTGAGTTCGATGTTATTATGGGGATGGATTGGTTAGCTTCCTGCTATGCTAACGTTGATTGCCGAGGCAAATTAGTTCGGTTTCAGTTTCCAGGGGAACCAATTATAGAGTGGAGGGGGAACACAGCATCGCCGAGGGGTAAGCTTATTTCATACCTCAAGGCAAGGAAGATGGTTAGAAACGGCTATATTTATCACCTGGTTCGTGTGCATGACTTGAAAGCAGAATCACCGACTCTACAATCTGTCCCGGTGGTTAATGAATTTCCAGGTGTATTTCCAGATGAACTTCCAGGCCTTCCTCCTGAACGTGAGATAGAGTTCACTATAGATGTATTGCTAGACACTCAACCTATATCTATTCCTCCTTACAGAATGGCACCTGCAGAGTTGAAAGAATTGAAGGAGCAACTGAGAGATTTGCTGGAAAAGGGTTTCATCAGGCCCAGTACATCACCTTGGGGAGCACCAGTATTATTTGTACGGAAGAAAGATGGGTCGCTGCGAATGTGCATTGATTATAGGCAGCTGAACAAAATCACGATAAAGAACAGATATCCCCTCCCCAGGATTGATGATTTATTTGATCAGTTGCAGGGTGCTAAATGCTTCTCAAAGATAGACTTGCGGTCAGGTTATCACCAGGTGCGGGTAAGGGAGACAGATATTCCGAAGACTGCATTCAGGACTCGATATGGACATTACGAGTTTAGAGTGATGTCTTTTGGGCTGACCAATGCTCCAGCAGTGTTCATGGACTTGATGAACAGAGTGTTTAAGCCATTCCTTGACTTGTTCGTGATTGTATTCATTGATGATATTCTGATCTATTCACGATCGGAAGAAGAGCATGCAGAGCATTTGAGGACAGTACTCAGGGTACTCCAGCTCCAGAAGTTATATGCTAAGTTCTCTAAATGTGAATTCTGGTTGACTTCTGTAGCATTTCTGGGGCATATTGTTGGAGTAGATGGTATTCGGGTAGATTCGCAGAAAATTGAGGCCGTCAAAACTTGGCCTAGACCTACGACGCCTACTGAGGTACGTAGTTTTCTGGGGCTGGCAGGGTATTACAGGAGATTTGTAGAAAAGTTTGCCTCTATTTCAGCGCCTTTAACAAGGCTAACACAGAAGGCAGCCAAATTCCAGTGGACCGATGCTTGTGAACGGAGTTTTCAATTATTGAAAGATAAGTTGACTACAGCTCCTGTTCTAACTCTTCCTGAGGGGCCAGATGGCTATGTTGTTTATTGTGATGCTTCCGGTGTTGGGTTGGGTTGCGTGTTGATGCAGCACGGCAGAGTTATAGCCTATGCCTCCCGACAACTCAGGAAACATGAGAGAAGTTATCCTACACATGACCTGGAGTTGGCAGCAGTGATACATGCTTTGAAGATATGGAGACATTATCTGTATGGCGTGCATGTTGATATTTATATAGATCATAAGAGTCTCCAGTATATTTTTAAGCAGAAGGAACTGAATTTGCGACAGAGGAGATGGTTAGAGTTGCTGAAGGATTATGATGTTCATATTCTATATCACCCAGGAAAGGCTAATGTGGTAGCAGATGCACTCAGCCGTAAATCTATGGCTTGTTTGGCCGGCGTACAACCAGAAAAGAAGGAGATAGTTCGTGAGATCCATCAGCTAGCTAGTCTTGGAGTTCGTTTGGCTGATGCTGATAATGGTAGCATTATTGTACGAGGTGTTGCTGAGTCCTCTATTGTAGAAGAGGTAAAGAGACGGCAATATGAGGATCCTGTTCTGGTACATTATAGAGATACAGCACTTCAGAAGGATGAGACCCCATTTAAGATGTCAGCCGATGGAGTACTACGATACAGAGACAGATTATGTGTACCTGAGGTTGCAGGGTTGCGGCAGCAGGTAATGGGGGAAGCACACTATGCTCGTTATTCTATTCACCCGGGATCGACAAAAATGTATCATGATCTTAGGTGTTTGTACTGGTGGAACGGCATGAAAAAGGACATAGCAGAATTTGTGGCCCAGTGTCCAAATTGTCTGCAGGTCAAGATAGAGCACCAGAAGCCCGGAGGGCTATTGCAGGAGATGGAAATTCCAACCTGGAAATGGGAAGTAATTAATATGGACTTCGTCACAGGTTTCCCTCGCACTCCACGGAAGAATGACTCTGTCTGTGTTATTGTTGATAGACTGACAAAATCAGCCCACTTCCTTCCAGTCAGGACTACGTACTCAGCTGAGGATTATGCCCGATTGTATCTTAAGGAGATAGTGAGACTTCATGGAGTTCCCACAGCTATTATCTCAGATAGAGGGGCCCAGTTTACAGCTAACTTCTGGAGATCCTTCCAGGAGGGATTGGGGACACAGGTGAGTCTCAGCACCGCATTTCATCCTCAGACTGACGGGTAGGCTGAGCGTACCATCCAGACGCTACAAGATATGTTGAGAGCTTGTGTTATTGATTTCAAAGGCAGCTGGGAGGATCACTTGCCGCTTATCGAGTTTACTTACAATAACAGTTACCACTCTAGCATTCAGATGGCGCCGTACGAAGCCCTGTATGGCAGGAAATGCAGATCCCCTATAGGCTGGTTTGATGTTGGTGAGGCTAAGCTGATAGGCCCAGATATGGTTCAGCAGGCTGTCGATAAGGTGAAACTTATTCAGGAAAGATTACTGGCAGCTCAGAGTCGGCAGAAGGCGTATGCGGATAATCGACGTCGACACTTGGAATTTCAGGTTGGCGATTGGGTGTTCTTGAAAGTGTCACCCATGAAGGGTATTATGAGGTTCGGCAAGAAAGGGAAGTTGAGCCCAAGGTACATTGGACCTTATCAGGTCATTCGTAAGGTAGGCCAAGTTGCTTACGAGTTAGACCTGCCAGCGGATTTGGCAGCAGTACATCCGGTCTTCCATGTGTCCATGCTTCGGAAGTATATAGGCGATCCTTCCAGGGTGTTCCCTACAGACGATATTCAGGTAACAGAGGAGCTATCATACGAAGAGCAACCTATTGCCATACTTGATCGACAAATCAGGAGGTTACGAACAAAAGATGTGGCGTCGGTTAAAGTGTTGTGGCGGAACAATAATAGGGAGGAGGTGACTTGGGAGGCTGAAGAGGAGATGAAAAAGAAATATCCTCACTTGTTTTCCACATTTGCAGGTAATTTAAACTCCTTTACTTGATTGTGTTAAATTATCTGCTCAATTTATATGATAGCAATAGAGGAAACCCTTCCCAAAACCCTTATAGAACCTAACGGGATAAAAATCAACATTCGAGGACGAATGTTCTAAAGGGGGGGAGGATGTTATGTCCCGTATTTTCATACGTCGGGACGTTTTAAAATAAGCGCGACGAGTTAAAGGCAAGACTATCTTAAGATATGAAGTAGAGATTTTAACTTCCGGTTTCGTGTCGAGTCACAATTTATTCACAATTCACGTGTGGCATTAAACTAGTAATGGAAAATTGGGATTAAACTAACCATAATTGGATTAATAAATGGGATTCGAAAGACCAAAAATCAGTCCATTTAAATGGACATAGCTAGCCGTGCACTATAGTGCCTTGGTCAAAGAATATTGACCCAAGTTAGTGTGATACACATGTCCAAAGCATTGAGGGAGTGTATATACAAAATAATCTGATTCATATCTCACTACATTACACCATTTCAACACTACAAAGTGAGAGAACACTTAGAGAGAGAGAGGGAAACTCTCGGCCAAGAGCTAGCCGAGAGTGAGGTCCAAAAATCTGCTCAAAATTCCAGTTTTTCTCCATCAAATTTACCCCTCATCTAGTGTGTAAGAAGGTGTATTAGTTGTTGAAGAGAAACAAGAAAGTGAAGCACTTAATAGAGTTGAAGTTTCGGCCAAGCGAAGCACAAGATTGAAAGGTAAGAATGTTTGTTTTTTCTTGTGTTGCATGATGATTTGAATGTATAGTTCATGCATGTTGTTGTTGGATTGTGGTTGTAGTTGAAGTAGAGAGTGAGCCATGTGTGAGGTGGGTTCATGACTGATTTCATTGTGCATGTCTTGTTGGTGAATTGAATATGTATCAACATATGTAAATGAACAAAGATTGTAGGAGTTTGGTTGTGATGTTGCATGTTGGATATTGGACTGTTTTTGCTCGAATTTAAAATTAATCATGTGTTGAAGATTCTAATGAAGTAATGCTTAATCTTGTTGAACATGTATTGGAAATGAATTGAATGCATTGTAGTTGGATAAACGAATGAAAATCATGAAGTTGGAGTAGTTGTGATGAAACCGGGTAGGGGGCTGTTTTGGACGAATTCATGGACTGTTTTGGGCTATAATTTGATTGTTGTTGTTGGGAACATTGTAGTGTATTGTATGCATGTTGAATATGTAAATTAAGGTGTTCAAGAAACGAATTATGTTGAGGGGTAAGGGCAGTCCAAAAACCGTGGACAGTTTTAGGGATTAGAAGTGAAATTGTGTGTGTTGAATGTTGGTTTTTGTTGCAAACGTGTAGTGAATGTAAAATGCCATGATTCAAGTTAAAACTGAACTGATTGTGGGCTGTTGTAAGAGTGAAGATGATGCTAAAACAGTTCCAATATTTCATGAAAGTAAAGTCATGAAAAGTGTTGTGTTGTTGCAAGTTAAAACTGGAAAATTGCTAAGTAAGAATGGAAATGATGTGTGTGTTGGGTTGCCGTGTGTATGAGACTGTTTTGGGTGGTGTAGGGACTGCCCAAGTTCCCTAAGTCATGCTTAAACAAGTTTTGATCAATATATGAAAGAACGACTAGCCATGTTAGCTTGTAACGCTAGTTGGGTTAAATGCGAACGAAACGTCGTTTAATTGTTAGAAAGGAGTTGTGAATGTCACAATACGTGTTGAATGCCCATGTAGACTAATTGTAGTTCTTCACATCTTGATACAGGATAAGTATTGTTGGGCAGAAAGTACAAGTTAGAATACAACTAAACGCAAAAGGTATGTAAAGCCTATTCCTTCTTTCTTTTGGCATGTCCTAGACGTAGGAATGAAACGATATGAATTTTGGGGTAAATTCTATTCTCTAGTTTCATGTATGGCTTATGAATCTATATTTCACTAATGTTATTGTCATGTACCTACAGTATGAGTGACTAATGAACGATTCATGAAAGTTCCTATACTTAAAGAATTGCACAACTAAAGACATACTTGACTTCCAAAAGCTATACCATATTAAAGTGACATATGTACATGAAGTCTAAAACGTTTCTTGTAATAGTTTGTTATGAGACTTGAAATGAACTGAAGGTGAACATTATTTTGACACTTAGAGCGGGTTAGTTGCTTATCCCTTGAGTCTAAAAAGATGATTTGCATATATGTGGTTGCTTGTTATTCTGCTCTTGCTTACCGCTATATCCTTCACTAAGTCCCGGGCCAGGGTACGTTTTCGTGCGCACATTTATTATATTAATCACCGAGCCCCTCACTAGAGGGCCGGGACACGTTATGTATATATATATGATGATGATATGATGATGTGATGATATGATGATATGATGATATGATGATATGGAGATGATGGTGGCCAGGAGGGCATATTCCTTATTACCGAGTCCCTCAGGAAAGGGCCGGGACACGTCTATGTTTATGTTATGATGCTATGATTTTAAATTACCGAGTCCCTCATAAAAAGGGCCGGGACACGTCATGTATGTTTTATACAAAATGATTATGCAGCTTTGACTACAAAACTCTATAATAGCAATGATATGAGAATGATACAGATGAAATATGTTCAAAGGCAAGTTTTATGAAATTTTGTTGTTGCAATGCATCCTATGTACCGTGTCTCAATATAAGTCTATACTATGTTTCAAGCTTTACATATTCAGTACATATTTCGTACTGACCCCCTTCCTTCTGGGGGCTGCGTTCATGCCCGTAGGTACAGACGCTCGCTTTGGAGATCCGCCAGCTTAGATTATCTTTCAGCTATTTTGGACTGCTCCTTTGTTCCGGAGCTAGCTTGTGGTATAACCTCCTTATGTTGTGTCCGTATGTGTTTATTTGGGTATGGCGGGGCCCTGTCCCGCCACATAATACGGTCGTTACTCTTAGAAGTCTGTGGACATCGGTGTGGGTCTGTTTACAGTTGTTGATGCGTTTTATGTTTTGACTTAAGTTTGGGGCGTACCCAGTCGTAATGGCAGCCTTGTCGGCTTGCATATGGGTGTATGTTTGGTATTTTGTATATCGTGGCAGCCTTGTCGGCTTGCTTAGGAATATATATAAATGTTGTTGTTTGATAAGTGCAACTCCTCGGGAGATGGATGACTAAGGCATACAGAACTTGACAAATCTAAATAACTCACTATCTTCTTACATACAAATGAGATCATGACATGCTAATTATAAATTATTAGAGTTAACAGATAAATATGAGTGTCCAATTCGGGCACAAGTCACGGCCTACGGGGTTGGGTCGTGACAAAAAGAGATATAGCAGAATTTGTCGCTTAGTGTCCAAATTGTCAGCAAGTCAAAATAGAGCACCAGAAGCCTGGCGGTCTATTGCAGGCTATGGAGATTCCGAATGGAAGTGGGAGGTAATTAATATGGACTTTATTACAGGGTTGCCCCGTACTCAGCGAAAGTATGATTCGATATGGGTCATAGTTGATAGGCTCACAAAGTCAGCTCACTTTCTGCCTGTCGGAACTACTTATGTAGCCAAGGATTATTCGAGGCTTTATCTTAAGGAGATTGTACAACTCCATGGTGTTCCTTCAGCCATTATTTCACATAGGGGAGCACAGTTTACAGCCATATTCTGGAAGTCTTTCCAGCAAGGATTGGGAACTTAGGTGAGTCTTAGCACCGCATTTCACCCGCAGATAGATGGACAAGCAGAGCGTACTATACAGACCCTTGAAGATAGGCTTAGAGCTTGTGTGCTTGACTTTCAGGGAAATTGGGAGGATCATTTGCCTCTTATCGAGTTCGCATATAACAATAGTTAGCATTCCAGTATTCAGATGGCTCCCTATGAGGCCTTATATGGGCGGAGGTGTAAGTCGCCCATAGGATGGTTCGATATTAGGGAGAATCAGTTACTAGGCCCAGACTTAATTCGGAAAGCAGTTGATAAGGTGAAAGTTATTAGAGAGAGATTGCTAACACCTCAGAGCCGACATAAATCCTACCCAGATAATCAGCGACGTAAGCTAGAGTTCGAGTTGGGCGACTGGGTGTTCCTGAAAGTTTCGCCTATGAAGGCAGTGATGAGGTTTGTCAAGAAGGGTAAGTTGAGCCCTCGATATATTGGGTCATATAAGATCATTTGTATAGTGGGTACAGTGGTATATGAGCTAGAATTGCCTTCTGAGTTAGAATCGGTACATCCAGTATTTCACGTATCAATGCTTCGTAAGTGTATCGAAGCTCCTTCAAGCGTTGTACCAGCGAATGATATCCAGGTGACCGAACAGTTATCATACGAAGAGACTTCAGTGGCTATATTAGACAAACAGGTCCGTCGGATGCGAACAAAGGATGTAGCCTTCGTTAAAGTCTTGTGGAGGAATAAGAATGTTGAAGAAATGACTTGGGAAACGGAAGAAGTGATGAAGATTAAGTACCCGCATTTGTTCCCAGCAGTACAGAAGGTGCAGTCAAAGGCATCACTTTTCTCAGGTACTATTTCATTTCAGTTATCGTGATTGGTCGTGTGGGGCCATAGTATTGCATGTTATAGTATGTATCCTTGTGAGGCATTATTTTGGGTTGTTGCGTACAGGACGGATTAATATAAGTACAGGGAAACTATGCCGAAATTTTTATAACCCAAGATTGGAAAGGATGTTACACCCCTCATTTTCATAGTGGTAGAACTTATGATTTCCTAGTTGGGTATGCCTTGGGAATTGAGACCTGAGCCCAAGTTTGGAGATAGGAAGTGTCCTACCCCATGTGCAATTGTACAAGCAGGTATTCCTGGTGATATATAGGATTAGAAGTTGAACGAATCAAATCGACGCAACCCTAACTGAAGCGAAAAAGTCAGCAGACACCAGTCAAGATCGACGGGTCGTCGAACCTGTCAATGGACCGTCGTTGTGCGGCATCGACAGGGTTCCGTAGCCCTACATTCTATAGGCGCAGGTCGACGAGCACGTCGACGGACCGTCGACACGTCCACGGGTCGTCGACCCGCTCATCGAACCGGATCACTGAAGCATTTAATTCTCCGAGTATAAATACATGGTCCACTACTTTATTTCATATTTCTCTCTTTCCCAGATCAGAAAACCCTAATATTTTGCTCTCCCAACATTTATGGCCTAGTAGTGAAGATTTGACAAGACCCGGACTCCGTAAACCCGAGCTTGTGAAGAAGAAGGTTGGTTCTATGGTTTCTCCAAGAATGGGAAGCTTAGGAAGTTGAAGTTAAAGTGATTCTTGGGATTCTTGACCCCTCAAGGTATGTAAATGATTCCTACCTTTATATTTATGTTGACTACCGAGAGTTTTAGTGGTTGTAGGTAAAGATAAGGTATTTGTGAGAGTGATAGATTGATGAAGGGCAAGCAAGTGACATGATGTTATTTTATGAAATTATTACGAATGGATTTACATGTATTTTGATATGTATAGTTGTTATTATTGTATTGTGGGTATTGTAGTTGATGTTGGATCGAATGTGAAGTTGAAGAGTGGTAAGCTTATAGAGGGGTGGTTGTCTATAGTTCGTTAAGCTTTATATGTGCTTGAGGATGATTAGTAAGTAAGGCAAGTAGCCTAATTAAGACTTATGTTACCTTAATTGTAGACTTACAAGTTCAAAAGGTAGGAGTTGGGCGACTTGATATATGTCAAGGTATGTTAAGGCTTTTCCTTTCTTTCACTTGGCATGATCCTATGATATGAACCAATAAACGAGTCAGAGAGTTTCCATATTACCCTATTCTTGTAAGCACTAAGAGAAATATAGTTTTAATGTTTCCATATCCCGACTATGGTATTTCCCCATGTATAGATATTGTGATTTTTTGTCCTAGTAGTACGAGTTCAATAAGGCCCATGAGAAGCCAATTGTCATTATATTGTTTGAAAATCCTGTTGTTAAGTTTTATTTGTGCTATGCATTCACTTTCAGTTCTCAGGGGTACATGAGAAAGGCACACTTGACAGGGGGTGAAGGTGTGACCTGCGATATTATATTTCATATGTGAAAGGCACGCTTGACAGGGGGTGAAGGTGTGACCTGCGATATTATATTTCATATGTGAAAGGCACGCTTGACAGGGGGTGAAGGTGTGGCCTATGAGTAGTCCATGAGTGGCCTATGATGTAAGAGTATATACATGAGAAAGGCACACTTAACAGGTGGTGAAGGTGTGGCCTGTGATGTGACAATGAGGCGGGTACCTACTAGATATATATATATGCATGTCTATACTTTCCGACATACAGATTCAGTCAGTTGCAGACAGATACTAGTTCATACAGATTCATGCAGATAGTCATTTCATCTTATGAGTCAGATCTTATTCATGATTTCTATATATATGTTCATACTTGTTGTCTTTATGCCTTACATATTCAGTACATTATCCATACTAACTCCTTGTTGCTCGGGGGGCTGCATTTATGCCCGCAGGTACAGGTATACAGGGAGGTGGTCTGGCTTAGTAGGACCCTTATCCAGTAGCGATCAGTGCACTCCATTCGATCCGGAGTTGCGGTCTATTTTGGTAGGCCATTCTTTTGAGATGTATATAGATGGGTATGACGGGGCCCTGTCCCGTCCTTTCTACAAATTTATTCTAGTAGAAGTCTATAGACAGTTGTATGCAGTAGTCAGACGATGTAGCCTTGTCGGCTTACATTCTTTTGTGTACAGTATATGTAGCAGCCTAGCTGGCTTGCACTGTTCTTCCGCATGTTGTGTATCTATATGCAAATTGCATAGGGTCTTGATGTTCCCTTTTTATGATAACATTTTATTCCATTGTGGGCCTTTGATGATTAGTAAGATGCAGTTATGAGAATAGGGGCGTTTGGTCGCTAGAGGTCAGACTCCCGTCACGGCTCATCGGTTTGGGTTGTGACATAAACTTCAGCTCCGAAGCAAATGGAGCGCTTCGGAAATTCCACTGATGAAGCTCCTAAGGATCTGATTTGTTCCCCTGCTTTTCTACGGGCATGAACGCAGCGTCCACAAGATAGGACATTAGTATGAACAATGTACTGAGTATGTAAGGCATGAATAATAACATGATAAAAGCATGAAGAATAGTGTAAGATAAAAGAACCATTTATACCTCATGATACCATTTAAGACATTCATCATGCTTACTTTGCCTTTTTCTAGAAGAAACATTACATATATCCATATCCATATCTATGCAATATTGGTATCCGGTCATAGTAAGGCTCGGTAATATCGGTACCCGACCATAATAGGACTCGGTAATATTGTTACCCGGCCATAATAGGACTCGGTAATATAGGTACCTGGCCATAATAGGACTCGATAACATCGGTACCCTGCCATAATAGGACTCGATAACATCGGTACCCTGCCATAATCGGACTCGGTATCATAAAATAGCTATATACATATATAATATAAATAGCATACATGATAGCCTAAATAAGAGCTACGACTTTATTGGAGTGATGTAAGGTCGGTAACCTCCGATGTGTCATTATGGAATCATCGTCATCACTATATCTCACATCGAAGGAACAAGTTACATAAGGTGAGATAAACAACAATGAATAAAATCAAGAAAATCATGAAATAAGATCAATAATCTTATAATAGCATCAAATCCATAAGCTTTGGATTCTCTAAAATGGGATTATCATCATCATTATCATCATAGAAAACATCTATCTTTGGCATCCTAAGAACTTTGAGAATCATAAACGTCTTGCTTTTTGGGGATATGGATGTTATGGAAAACATGTATAGGTTCATAAGAAAAGAATCATGCCTTTAGAAAGAAAGGGTTTAGCCTTAACATACCTTTTGGGGCTCCTTAACTACTTAACGCTTATCCTCCCTAGCTCATAAATCAACATTCAAGAGAATTCATATTGTTGTTAGGCTTATCGTCATATGCTTATCTTAAGCCTTCAAATTAAACCCCTTTTTAGAATCTGTCGAAATTCGGGAAGCATCTCCCCTATTTATATTCCTAGCCCGAAATCACAATACCAATAACCAACAACAATAAAAACAACACTAACATCAACAACATCATCATCAACACCAATATACTCAATAAAACATCCTACACGATGTTTTCCCAATGTCTCAATCAATCACTAGCCTTTGCGAAGCCTTAACAATCAAATCTCCATAATACCATTCATAATATCAAAAATAGAGAGTAGTATCCTTACCTCATTCAAAGTTTGAAGAGCTTGGAATCTGATTTATCTTCAACAGATTCCTTCTTCCCATCAAGATTTGATGTTTAGAAAAAGAGTTACAAAATCCTATACACTTCCCGAGCTTAAATCCCAAGATTACACTTGATTTGGGCTAAAATTTATGGGTGGAAGTTCGGAGAAAGTTCTAGAGGTTTTAGGATATTTTTGAGGGGTGGTTTGGATGAAAATAAGGGATAAACCCCCTTTTATATTGCTCTAGAGTCAGTTTCCACCGACCTAGAATGTTCGCGCACTGTAGCTGGGCGCGCCTCTGCTCCGCCGGCCTAACTTGTAACGTCCATAACTCTCTACTCCGATATCATATCGACTAGCAATTTGTTGCGTTGGAAAATAGACTCAATGAACTTAAATTTATGCTTTTGTTCCACCTCAAAACTCCTGATATACTAAGTGATACACTTCTATAAATTTGACCCAAATTGTTTGTCAAAAATTCTGCCCAAATTTTCCCATATTTTCGACAAACTTATTTATCTTCGATTTACTTGATCCAAGAACCTTTAGACACTTTCTTAATACTTGTTAAGAGTATTCCTTAACCTTACAAGGGTTCCATGACCTCTCCGAGCTTACGTTAGTTTACGCACGATGCAAACGACACGAAAATCTTTTAGGTGTAACATTCTCCACCTTTCCCCTTTAAAAACATTCCTCCTCGAATGTTAAACACTCAGAGAAATTATGGACGTTTTAGTAGAGCTTACTCTGTAGCTGTAGTACTACCGACCTGAAGGTTATAATGCCTCAATCTAGATCTCCTTTTGATAATGGAGACAAATGCGGATACTTGGATCTCATATCTTTCTTAACTTCTCAAGTCATCTCTTCTACCTTCACATTCTTTCATAGTACTGTTACCAAGCTACATCTCTTGTTTTTAATCCACAATCCTATAGCTTTTGTGAACTGAGAGGGTAGTAGGGACTTCCTCATACGATAATTTTTCTGTACTCCAAAGATCACCAATTGGTACAACTATGGGGGGATTTCTCAATACGCTTACGAAGCATAGACACGTAAAAGACTAAATATACAGATTTCAATATTGAGGTTAAATCTAATAGGTACTTCGACTATCATCTTGCGAAGTCCAAGATATGCAAGGGTCATACTTACCTTCGTTATTACTTTTCGTAAATTTCTTCAGGATGCGATTCCAAATTTCAAACAATCGGACATTCTCCCTTTCTTATAGAGCTTCATATGATCCATATGGATATTGGAATGATGACTAATACCATATGCAAATTCAATCCGTACAAACTGATCATCATAATTGTTTTTCAAGGTTCTAATATACATGCTCATGACATATCCTTGGACGTCGGAAAAGTGTGATCTTCTTACACACTTATCTCAAGGTGGAAAAGAATACTTGAGTAATCTATATTCTTTAGGTTTCTCTGTATATACTGATGCTCATGTGGTAGTAGAGAAATAAACATCTTAATCGGGCAACCCAAAGCTACCAGGTAATCGAATAATTCCATGTTGATCATTTCCTGAATATTCTATGCCTGGAATTCTCATATAATCATCATACACATTTGTATCATCAAATAATCGCGTTCCTCCGAATATTTCATTTTCATTTTTGTCCTTATCAATTGGTAACTCCACTTCTTTCCATCGACAAGATGTTACTAGATTCTGGCTCGAATAATTTTGCCTTTATGTCTTCCCTGTGCACTGCTTTCCTCACTATTCTGTGATGCTAGAACTTTGTATCCACACAACAAGCACGCGGTGTCTATTTCACTTAACTTTTATCTTAGTCTACTATCTACTTTGAATACCATCTTACTCAATCCTTCTCTGCTTCTTCATTTCTGAACTTCCTATTACACTCTTATATTGAAATTCTGAGTAATTTCCTCCTTAGTGTACTACCTTTCAGTATTTACTTAGTCATGCACATGACTGACTGGTTATTCTTATCATCAAATGGTCCTTAAATCTTATCGGCCCGCTAGTGTAATATCCCTTTGAGGTAGTTTCTAATTCATTTATTATCATATTTCCATCTTTTAACAAGGCCTATTTCTGATCCAATACTTGTTTGCCTCATCTTCCCCGCCTTAGGGTGTTAGCCCATCATTCTGAATTTAACATCCTATTAGTTCTCCTTTTTCTAGCAAGTACATACTTTCAACGAATACGTAACTAATCTTAGTTATGACTATTCATCATCTGAATTTATCTAGTTAATTGCATCTATTTGTAACGAGTAACATTTTTCCCGTAGACGTACTGACCCTGCAAGGGACCAATCTTTCATCAAAAGGATTTCCATAGTTTCTTTACTGTTCTTCTAAGATCACCTTCTTCCTATTACTCGCTTTCCCATTTCATCACCACGATGGTATCTAGCGCAAATTTTATCCTCAAAATCAGCCCTAATTGTTAATATTCCTCCTTTTCTTTGCTACATAAACACTCGGTCTTTATACAAGCCTTCTTTAAACTGCAAATTCATCTACTTAATGAAGGGCTCATCTTATATCAACTCGCGACTTCAAACTCATTCGTCTACCATCAAATAACTAATTCCTTCAAATCATCATCTACATCTTCCATTAGCTATTCAGCTTTGTATTACTAACTCAATAATCTTATGACAAGAGAACTTCTGAAAGAGAATTTTTCTGTACTTTAGTCCCACCTTTTTCATGACCCGACTAGGGGCCGCGACGGATACCCGGGGCTAACCACCGAGCACCGCTCGTTCTATTACTCATCATACTCATTTAACGCTCTTTTATCGCATTTATACTCAAATCATAAGAACATCATTTTTCATCTGGAAACATAAATACTTTCATATACATTGGACTTTCGGCTATCTAAATCACACACACATATATATATATATATATATATATATATATATGCCTAATAGCAACTTCGTGAAACCATATAACCCACACTGCGTATCTACGAGCCTCTACTAGAGTACTAGACATATGGACAGGACAGGACCCCGTCGTGCCCAAAGCATATATGTACATAAAATAGTAAATCAGTGGCACCTCCGGAATAATGGAGTTCTTTTGAAACTCTGCTTATCGGCTTCTACAAATCTGGGTCTCCTCCCTGCTTACCTGTGGGCATGAACACAACGTCCAAAGAAAACGGACGTCAGTACGAATATTGTACTGAGTATGCAAGGCATGAATGAAATAAGCATAATAGAGGATCATAAGATTTAAGATGAAGACATAACCTGCTTAACCTTTAAGGGAGGATACCTTTCATGCCTATATCATATACTACCACGATACATGTATCATCATAGTTCATACATCGTCGTATCACACACACAGATATATATATATATATATATATATCATAACACCGCATCTGCTCATACACATTAACGTTATCTGCATTCGGCCACGTAGTGGCTCGACAATCTCACCTACATATTTCCCGGGCTTTTCGTACATACATCATATATATATAAACATATCATATACGTATTTATATCATATACTACCTGGCCAACCAAGGCTTCAGGGTTATGTCTACCTGGCCCTACCAAGGCTCAGTGTTATGTCTACCTGGCCCTACCAAGGCTCAGTGTTATGTCTACCTGGCCCTACAAAGGCTCAGTGTTATCCGTACCCAACTGCAGAGGAGTGCGCGCATGACATAAATATATACATATTCTACCCGGCTTTTATAAGCTCGGGGTTTCATAATAGTCAGACATAAGCACATATATATATACATAACAACCCATAAATATCATTAGTGTCATCACTATTATCATCGTCATCATATTCATCATCACTATCAACATCGTCATCATTATCATCATCACTATCAACATCGTCATCATTATCATCATCACTATCATCATCGTCATCATTATCATCCCATATGTCTCATAAACTTAACATAACCTTTCATGGAGCATACATTTGGTTTTAAAGACAATCTATGAGAATCGCATCGTATTCGTAGTATGAACTTCGTAATAATGTCGCGTAATAAACTTTATAATCTATAACTTAGGCTCATCATTACTAGCATCGTACCTATGGCATATCTCTTTCCTTAATCTCATATGGAACCCCTTATGAACATAGACTCGTAACTTTTAAGAACATTGGTCATAGGACACGTATTAGAGCTTATAGACAACCTATAACAATATCGGGGTGACATAAGGTCGAGAGCCCCCGATTCCATCATGGAGCATTCATAAGCATTATGCCTCACCTTGAAGGAATTAGCATATAAGGTGAGTGTAGTCAATAAACAATATCAATGAATCATAATATGGATCATTAGCCTTGTAGAACCATAATATTATAGGTCTTAGAATCTTTAGACTTAGGCTCATCATCATCATTATCGTATTCGTAACATACCTCTTATATTATCCCATATGGCTATTCACAAACATAGGCTCTTAGTTTTCCGGAAGGTAAGAAAGTCACGGAGAGGTAAGTAAAATACTATCATAGGAATCATATAAGGATCATCAGCTTCTTAGGAATATCATATCACGAGCTTTATGACTTCTAGACTTAGATTCATCATCGGTATCGTCATGTTCGTAATGTATCTCTTTTCTTTATCTCATATGGAGTTCTTTATACTCGTAGATTCATAGTTCCCAATGTGTAGGAAAATCATATAGAGATAGGAGGATTCATACCATAATATTCATACCTTAGAAATAAAGGACTAGCTTTACATACCTCTTTCGTTTAACAATTTCCATCACTAGGTTGTTCTCCTTCAATGCTCACGTTTCTACCTTCAAGAGAATTTGCATTCACATTAGCTAACCAATTACATGAACGTGCTTACTAAAGCTAGAGAAAATTGGGCAGCATTTCCTTTGTTTATACAACCTTTCCCATATTGTATATCAACTCCCAAACATCCATAATAACGTTCACAATATCATAACCAACAATCTTCATTCATCTACAGTACCCTCGTTTCATAATTCCACTTCAATTCATCCATAATCATGGTCATGGTATACTAGTGCATTTTCTTGCATATAATACCTATCCCGTGTCCTCAATATCATTTATAACATACTTATAATCACAACATATCAAAATTCATAACTCATTCCAAACTACTACTCAAAATCTCATTATTCTCATGTTTATGAACCATTTCCTATGTCCTTCTACAATCCAAGTGTTTCAACTTCTAAATACCTTAAACAACGTGTAAATAACATAAAAATTACCTTAGATGGTGTAGGAATAAACCTTGAGTGCAACCACTTCACTTGAGCAAAACTCTAGTTTCACCTTAACTGTGATTCCTTGTCTTGGATGAACTTTAATGAATTTCTCACACTTGATTTCCTTGGTTTGATGTAATTGACACAAATACCCCTTGAATTCTTGTTAGAGAAGTGTAGAGAGATGTTTTAAAGAGAAGGGGTGTGAAGGGAAATGAAATGAAGTTGGATCCCCTTTTTAATACACAAAATCAATCCCGACCCATTTATACGGACAAACATAGGCTCCGTAAAATTTATACGGTCCGTATGTGTGACCGTGTAATGGTTCCAGTGGAGTCTCTTATCTGGACAAGTTATACGGCCAGACCTACGATCTATATCTTTTGTACGGTCCGTATAATGGACCGTACAATTCACAGTTTTCCGAAAATCATTTTCGTCGACTTGTTTGATCACCATTTCTTATGGACCTTCTTGACACTTTTTTATCAATTCATTAACATTCTAGGGGTCGTTATAACTCTTCTCCAAAGCATCATTAAGTCATGGTTAATTCGTTATTCGTAAATCCTTTCCGATACATCTTTTACACCCTAGAAAATTTCGCGTTACTAAGTCTGCAAACGGCTTAATGTGAGCTCAAGGAGGAGCAAATATTACAAGTATAAAGGATGAACTTCTACTGTATTAGCATGAGGATAGCATGAGTATGATATTTGGAATTCGTACAATATGATTGGAATGATACGTTGAAAGATATATAGCCCTCGTACCCGTAAGCTGAAGTGGGGCCCACATAATGGGTTTTTTATAAAGGTCATATGAAAAGTTATATGAATGGTATATGTGAAGTTAAACACAGCTCAAGAAGGACTCTTGAGCCAAATCCAAGTGTAAGCCCTCCAAAAAGATATTTTAAGTTACGCTTTCGGGTGATCTGACTTCGGGAAGCCATAACCCCATCATTGTTTGGGAATTGGGGAAAACTCCACATATGAAAGTTGTAGATAATTGAATTATATTTCCAACCATATGTCGTGGGCCTTCATGAGACATAGGGATAAAAGGTTATGGAGGTTTTAAGGCAGAAAAGTCAAGCTGGGTAGTGGGCTCGGCCCAACCCGAATCCAAGTCGGGTCAGGCCCACTTCCCTAGCTATTTAAGGAATATTTTCACCCTTATGTGCCTCATTTTCATAAAAAAAGATCCATAATATTCTAGAGAGAAGGAACAGAGCCCTTAGAGAGAGAAACCATGTTTTGATCAAGTTCGAGGTTCCGAATTCCGAGGCTCGTGAACTTGGGGGATGTTGGTTTCGTGGTGGCTTCTCATAGAAGGTATTTTTACATTGTTAATGATGTTCTTGTCATGATCATTGATATATTTGACGGGTTACAATAGAGAAAATGACGTTGAAAGTTCGGTTATCATTTTTGGATATCAAATAAGTTGGGATCTGTTTTGTATGATTAAATGGATAGAATTAGTTGGATATTGATATAAAATTATTTTTTATATTGTTGTTGATGTTGTTGATAAGTTGGTGCTCTTGAATTTGAAAGAATAAAGTGAATGTGGATATCGTATACAAAGCGTATAATGGGCTGTTTTGGTGTATATCTTTGGGAGTTGATGTTTTGAGTTTAAAGAGGCTTATATGAGATGGTTGTTGTTGGTTGCTAATTGCGTTGTTAGATTGAATTGGAATTATAGGGAAACAAAGATTTCAGGGAAAATGCTGCCCGAATTTACGGAATTTAATTACGAGCTTAAAGAAGTATATGAACCTCTTTCAAGTTGTCTATGGTTTCCTTTACCTTGATTGTATATTGGCCAGTGTATGGAAGCATATGTTAAGCTAATCACGTAAGCGACAAGGTATGTAAGGCAAACCTTTCTTCCTTTGGTATGATTCTTGTTGCTATTCATTCTATATGTACTCCATATGATTCCATTCTTAGAGGAGTATGGTCTAAATGTTTCTTGTGATGGTTTATTGATATTGTACTCCTATTTTGTTCCATAGGGAACACCCATAAGGTGCCAAGTTGAGTTGTGTATATGGTTTTACTAATGATTTCATGGAAATTAGTTTTATACTAAAGGAAACATAAAGTTTGATTTTCAAAACCACTCCGAAGGGGGTGCGAGATTTTACTACTTCATTTCATTTACGATTTATGTTTACATTCCATAGTATCATCCCTTTGTATTGATATGATCATTTATTCTTTGAATAGGGCAATAAGATGAAATTTGAGTAGAATATAAGTAGTAAGAATTTCATAACAATTCTACCCTCAAACCTGGAAGTATGTCCTCCTAAGTCTGGTGAGATACAAACTTGATAACTTCTTATAAAGACTAAGGCTAATAACTGGATTGTGATGAATTGATTAGTGACTTATGATATGAATTGAAATTGATATTTGTGGATTGAGTTTGTGTTGATATGATGGAGATATTAAGTCGGAAGCGGCT
This sequence comes from Lycium barbarum, assembly GCF_019175385.1. Classification (NCBI taxonomy): domain Eukaryota; kingdom Viridiplantae; phylum Streptophyta; class Magnoliopsida; order Solanales; family Solanaceae; genus Lycium; species Lycium barbarum. Next base: position 95,007,534 of record NC_083341.1, read on the forward strand.
GCCCAAAGGGGCCATCGTTATTAAGTCAGAAGCGGCTGCCCAAAAGGGCCATCATTATTATGCCGGAAGCGGCCGTCTGAAGGGACAATTGTGATACTAGCCGATAGTAGCTGTCCGAAGGGACCATTCGATTAACATGTCGGAAGCGGCATATGTGTTGGATTGCATTATTTACTTAAAGATTGTTTTGATACTTGGTGTGCACATTTATGTTTCTTCCAGCGAAGGCTACAAGTATTGAGTTAGATTGTGATTTCTTCTCTCCTAAATCAAATTATGATTATGATTTGTTACCACCGTACATACTCAGTACATTGTCCGTACTAACGTCCTTTTGCCTGGGGACGCTGCGTTCATGCCCGCAGCCCCAGATTGTTTGGCAGGTTAAGTGTATAGCTAGAATATTTGGACGTCAGCTGTGATTGGTAAGTTCCACCTCATTCTGGAGCTGTGCTGAGTCATGTATAGATATGCATGATTATGGGTATGTCAGGGCCCTGTCCTGATTCATAATGTTCAGTTCACTTCTTGGAGACTTCTGCAGACAGTGTCCTGTGGTATATTTGTTGAGATGTCGACAAAGTGATGTTAGTTGAGTCATTTGTGGACTTTAAAAGAGTATGTATTTTAGATGATTTCAATTGGTTTAAAGTACTAATTTGATTGAAAGTTTTCATAATCGTTATAAAGATAATGATTTCTATTTGGAAAAGTTTCATGTTTTTAAAAGTTTTTGAAATGAAAGGTTTTGATAGAGCGAATGTCTAAGGGTTCGCTCGACTCTGATGAGAGTCGGGTGCCCGTCATGCCCTACCATTGTTAGGGTGTGACAATGTGGTATCAGAGCAGTTCATTCTAGGGGCTGTCTGCAAAGTCGTGTCAGGTAGAGTCTTGTTCATGAGTGTGTTGTCGACCACACTTATGAACAAGAGGATACAGGGAATCTAGGATGGTTTCCCTTCATTTAGATCATAGATTGTGCTATAGAGCTGTGTTATAGACCTTCAATCCTTGCCACTAACCTTAAGATTTGAATTTTTATTAAGTGATTGCAAGGTGCTGCTATGATTGCGAAATTGGAATTGTTCGTAAGAAAGGTAAGTTCTCTGATGATTAATGATTGCTATGTGAGGTAAGTGCTGCGGGTTAAGGATTGCAGTAAGAAAGGTATGCTTCTTATCGAATTGAGAATGCCATTTATGAAGAGCATTTGTACAGGTATGTATAGGGTGTTGTAATATGATTGTGGCCCTGTGAGGCATGTTGATATATTTTGATTGGTGCCCTGTGAGGCTTGTTGGTTAGCTGTGTACAGGTGGGTAGTACAAATTACAGAGGAGGTTCTGCCAAAATTTTGTTAAAAATTGATTGTGATCAGTATATATATGTGTGCTATGATTAGTAAGATACACAAGTGTAAATTGAAGAATCAAAGGTTAATAATAGTTGCAAATCGGCTGAAAGGAGGGTTATGACATTGGTTCAGAATGAATTTGAGAGTTAGGTTGAAATTACTCGATAATATAGAAGTGAGTAGAGGGTTAAGATTAGTTCTCTCGGGGATTAGAAGTAAGGTTGATGAACTAAGATTAATATGATTCGAATAATGTGATCAGATTATGAGAAGAGACTTAAGAGCGGAAGCAATGATAAACAGGGAGTCATTCGAGAGGTGAGTTAGTATAAAAAAAAAAGTTAGCTTAAACGAGTAAAGAATGAAACAAGGAAGAGAAAGAAACATGATTATATGTGTTTGAGGAAAGGGAGTAATATGTCCCTTATAAAAATCAATATAACTGAAAGCATCAATGAGGTTAAGGGAGGTTGAAGCTTATAGAGGAAAGATAAGTATAGAAAAGGACTTTAGGAATTGTGAAGGGTTGAGTGATATTAGTAAGCATTGGAATTGGATATGAGTATTAGTCTTCAATTAACATTCGAGGACGAATGTTTCTAAGAGGGGAAGGATGTTACACCCTAGAAAATTTCGCATTACTAAGTCTGCAGACGACTTAATGTGAGCTCAAGGAGGAGCAAATATTACAAGTATAAAGGATGAAATTCTACTGTATTAGCATGAGGATAGCATGAGTATGATATTTGGAATTCGTACAATATCATTGGAATGATACGTTAAAAGATATATAGCCCTCATAACCGTAAGATGAGGTGGGGCCCACATGATGGGTTTTTTATAATGTTCATATGAAAAGTTATATGAATGGTATATGTGAAGTTAAACACAACTCAAGAAGGACCCTTGAGCCAAATCCAAGTGTAAGCCCTCCAAAAGATGTTTTTAAGTTATGTTTTCGGGTGATCTGACTTCGGGAGGTCATAACCTCATCATTGTTTGGGAATTGGGGAAAACTCCAAATATGAAAGTTGTATATAATTGAATTAGCTTCCCTACCATATATCATGGGCCTTCATGATACATAGGGATAAAACGTTATGGACATTTTAAGGCAGAAAAGGTCAAGCTGGGCAATGGGCTCGGCCCAACCCGACTCCAAGACGGGTCAGGCCCAATTCCCTTGCTATTAGAGAGAGAAACCAAGTTTTGATCAAGTTCGAGGTTCCGAATTCCGAGGCTCGTGAAGAGTAAAGTGTAGTACAAGTTGTTGCCGTATTTTTAAGCTTAAAGTTGAACTTGGGGGATGTTGGTTTCGTGGTGGCTGCTCATATAAGGTATTTTTAAAATGTTAATGATGTTCTTGTCATGATCATTGATAGATTTGACGGGTTACAATAGAGAAAATGACGTTGAAAGTTCGGTTATCATTTTTGGATATCAAAAAAGTTGGGATCTGTTTTGTATGATTAAATGGATAGAATTATTTGGATATTGATATAAAATTATTGTTTATATTGTTGTTGATGTTGTTGATAAGTTGGTGTTCTTGAATTTGGGAGAATAAAGTGAATGTGGATATCGTATACAAAGCGTATAATGGGCTGTTTTGGTGTATATCTTTGGGAGTTGATGCTTTGAGTTTAAAGAGGCTTATATGAGATGGTTGTTGTTGTTGGCTGCTAATTGCGGTGTTAGATTGAATTGTAATTAGAGGGAAACGAAGATTTCAGGGAAAATGTTGCCCGAATTTACGGAAGTTAATTACGAGCTTAAAGAAGTATATGAACCTCTTTCAAGTTGTCTACGGTTTCCTTTACCTTGATTGTATATTGGCCAGTGTTTGGAAGCATAAGTTAAGCTAATCACGTAAGCTACAAGGTATGTAAGGCAAACCATTCTTCCTTTGGCATGATTCTTGTTGCTATTCATTCTATATGTACTCCATATGATTCCATTCTTAGACGAGTAAGGTCTAAATGTTTCTTGTGATGGCTTATTGATATTGTACTCCAATTCTGTTCCAAAGGGAACACCCATAAGGTGCCAAGTTGAGTTGTGTATATGGTTTTACTAATGATTTTGAGGAAATTAGTTTTATACTAAAGGAAACATAAAGTTTTATTTTAAAAACCACTCCGAAGGGGTGCGAGATTTTACTACGTTATTTCATTTACGATTTATGTTTACATTCCATAGTATCATCCCTTTGTATTGAAATAATCATTCATTCTTTGAGTAGGGCAATAAGATGAAATTGAGTATAATATAAGTAGTAAGAATTTCATAACAATTCTACCCTCAAACCTGGAAGTATTTTCTTCCTAAGTCTGGTGAGATACAAACTTGATAACTTCTTATAAAGACTAAGGCTAATAACTGGAGTGTGATGAATTTATTAGTGACTTATGATATGAATTGAAATTGATATTTGTGGATTGTGTTTGTGTTGTTATGATGGAGATATTAAGCTGGAAGAGGCTGCCCGAAGGGGCCATCGTTATTAAGCCGAAAGTGGTTGCCCGAAGGGGCCATCATTATTATGCCAGAAGCGGCTGTCCGAAAGGACTATTGTGATACTAGCCAAAAGTGGTTGTCCGAAGGGACCATTCGATTAACATGTCGGAAGCGGCACATGTGTTGGATTGAATTATTTACTTAAAGATTGTTTTGAGACTTCGTGTGCACATTTATATTTCTTCCAGCGAAGGCTGCAAGTATTGAGTTAGACTGTGATTTCTTCTCTCCTAAATCAAATTATTATTATGATTTGTTACCACCTTACATACTCAGTACATTGTCCGTACTGACGTCCTTTTGCCTGGGGACGCTGCGTTCATGCCCGCAGCCCCAGATTGTTTGGCAGGTTAAGTGTATAGCTAGAATGCTTGGACGTCAGCTGGGATTAGCAAGTTCCACCTCATTCTGGATCTGTGCTAAGTCATGTATAGATATGCATGATTATGGGTATGTCAGGGCCCTGCCCTGACTCATAATGTTCCAGTTCACTTCGTGGAGACTTCTGCAGACAGTGTCCTGTAGTATATTTGTCGAGATGTCGACAAAGTGATGTCAGTTGAGTCATTTGTGGATTTTAAAAGAGTATGTATTTTAGATGATTTCAATTGGTTTAAAGTACTTATTTGATTGAAAGTTTTCATAATCGTTATAAAGATAATGATTTCTATTTGGAAAAGTTTCATGTTTTTAAAAGTTTTGGAAATGACAGGTTTTGATAGAGCGAATGTCTAAGGGTTCGCTCGACTCTGATGAGAGTCGGGTGCCCGTCATGCCCTTCCGTTGTTAGGGTGTGGCAACATCTCGTATGTCTTGCGTCCTCTTGGCAACTTTCTTCTCTTACTTCGAATGTCTTTGAAATCTCATTTAGAATCATCGAATGTTATTTCTTACCCTTCAAAACATCGCATACGTCGTACCCTTCGTCAGTCTATTCACTGTGCATGAACGGAAAATTTTCCGAGGTGTAACATTCTTCCCCCCCTTGGGAATATTTGTCCTCGAATGTTAAACAATTCGGTATTCTACGAAAATTTCGCCATATATTTTCCTTCGACTGACCCGGAGTATCATGATCACATTATTCTTGCTCACCTCTTACTCCGCTCTTTAAGTACCCACTTGGTTTCATTGGTGACACATAAATACTTGCAAGTTACGTAATCGTTCTTGCGTGATTCGTGTACATACATATCTATACATATACGAGTGTCCACATCCGTATCCATATTCATAATCGTATACATATCTTTTACATAGCATGCCCGACCACGAAGGTTCGGTGTTTCGCGTACCCGACCATGACTAGGCTCGGTGATCATTCATGCCAAAAATCTTTTGTCTATATGTAGTAACTTATCTCGTCATGCCCTGTTCCTTTCTTTATTTTTCCCTTGATTATCGTAGCTTGTGTTCTACTATAGAAAACCGTGGGTCTCTTTCTTCATTGTCACTTATAATTAGCAATATCATTAACAACGACTCTACCGTTAGTGCCTTTGCCTCCATTCTAGTATCACATCGCCATCTTTTACCATACCACTTGAGTTATTTGTTCTCAATGTCACGAGGTTCAAGGTCTTCGCGGATGATTTCCAGTACAGCCTCAGATGCCTGCTCAATTCGTGTTCGTTTATTTACACGTTATTAGACTAATTTCTATGTAACTCTCACTCCTTGTTCTAGAGTCTATATCTATCACATTTTAGGGTTCATCGTTTCAATCTCTACACTTGTATTCTCTTTACTTAATTCCACCCTTTAAAGGTTTTACTTGTACCATTCTCAAATCCGTTGCCTGACCTTCAAATCTTGAATTCATATATCTCTTACTATACTACATCTCAATTATGTTGTTTCCCATCATTTATAACTACGGTAATTCATGTGGGAGGTCTTAACATACTCATCTTGCAGTTTTGTAATCAAGTAATACAACCAACATAACAATCCGAACAAGAATGTATTTTACTTAGTTCATTTGGTCAATGTCTAAATCCGCTCCAATTAACAACTTTTTGCCCCATAGGGATGCCCACAAGAGTAGTCTGTATAGTTATCCACACCCCCCATATAATGTCACTTGCCCTCTTCTTCGGTGCTCAAAATTCACTTGTAACGTTATCTTTGTTTTCCAGGACCTAAGTCTCATGCGCAACTAATACTCCTTATGCCTCATACTCGTTTACTCTTGTTTTGTACTCAACATTATTTTCAAAACCAATCATGATCATATTGCGTTTCTCATTGGTGATAACTTTATTCTATCGTTTTATTGTCGTACGGTAAACTTCATAACTCATGATCATCTTTCCTTTTCAACTTATTACTTCATATACTCTACTCGTTCTAACTTCGTATAGGATATTCGTAGAAGATGAATCTTCCTTTACTCATAGCACGACTACTTCTTAAGTATGCGTACTTCGTATATTTCCTTTTCTCTCTATTTCCATTCTCATTCCTTTACATACCTGTTATATCCCGTAATTTCGCACATTCGGAAATTTTGAAATAATTTTGACTTGTGAGAAATAAGGCCATATTTTGATTTTATTAATATATATATATGTGTTGTTCGTGAAAAATATTGATGCGAAAATATGGAGGAAGGCTAAGGGTAAAATTGGGATTTCGAAAATTAGTTTCGTGAATTACAAAATAAGATTTATAATGAATTGGGCTAAAAAATGAATGAAAACAAAGGCCCAAGAGTTTAGGGGTGGCCGGTTATGGCCCAAAGGAAAATAATAACCCAAGCCCATGATTTTATAATTAAAGCCTAGCAAATAAATAAAGGGATTAGTTGTTCATTTCTAGAGTTTTCAAGAACAAACAAGAAAAATAAGGAAAGAGAGAGCAAGAAGGAGAGGCCTACGACCAAAGAAGAGAAAAAGGAAAAAAAAAAAAATTGGAGGTCAAATTCTTAGTTCAAAAAAATTCATCTTTTGTGGAATTACTACTAAGCTCAAGGTTCTCTTTATTGTGATACAAATTTGGGAGCAAGAGAGTATCTTTTTTTATCAAGTGAAGAGTTTGGAAAAAGGTAGGAATTCTACTTCTTTTATCTTGGGAGAATTCTATATATATGTTGTAGTATGTGTAAATGAATGAAAAGTATGAAAATTTGTGTGTTGTGGGTGTTGTGTGTGGTGGCCGTGTGGGTCACATTAGTGAAGGAGCAAGAATTAAATTATTTAGTATGCTAATTGTGTTGTTGTGACCTTGTGATGTAAATGGAAGGCTTATGATTTTAGTTGGTGCGGAAATTTGTAGTAAGGTTGTTGTAGGAAAGTAATGTGATTTTAATATGATTTTATCTAATTGCGGGAGTGAAGTTGTTACGTGTAAAGTATTGTTTTAGTTGTGAAATTGAAAGAAGGAAATGTATCGTCGTTGTTTTATCGCACTGGTGGGAAATTTGGGTGAAGTATCTGTTGGTGGAATAGTTTGAATATTTTGTGGATTGAATGAAATGCTTATGAATGGTGTTTGGTTGATCTTGGATTAGTAATAAATATGTGAGCGTTGGAATTGGCTTGAAAATGTGTAGTGAATTGAATGTTAATGGATTATGTAGCAATGAAGACTACTAATGTTAGAATATGTCTTAAATTGATTGTTGGTATTATTGGTATAATCGTTGGTATTGTTGTTGATATTGTGGCCGAGTTAAATTCTCGGATTTGTTGTTGTATTTCTGGCCGAGTTGAATTCTCGGGGATGGCGCATTTACAAGGGAAATGCTGCCGAAATTTCCGTAGAAATAAGGTGTTGGATTGGAATTGAGTTCTTAAGAGTTTGTAACTAATGTTTGGTGCGCCTTAATGTGGTTGTAGATTTTGTGGAGCCAAGGGCTTGAATTCGGATTTGCGTAGAGAGCGGGCAAGGTATGTAAGGCTTACCTTTCTTCCCTTTGGCATGATCTTCGAAATGAACAAATAACGTATATGTATGTCACTAAAGAGAAACTCTATTCTTAGAGCCACTAGGATGCCCATCGTCCTTGACTTCCATAAGTATTCCATATGGTTTGATATGCATATGTATATATGATGACGTTCGAAGAATTCAGTTGGTATATTTCCGAACGTGGGTCGAAAGCAAATCGATATGACTTGAGTCCTTGGTAAATAATTCGATATGTATACATGGTTCTAGAGTCTCTATTCGGTTTGGTCCATAATGATATTGGAAAGTTACTTAATATGTTTGTTACTTGAATCTCCAAATACGGCTTATGAAATGTCGTTAGGAGGCCCCGTAGTTCAAAGGCTCTAATTAATAAGTTCCGAGTTTGTCTACGATCCCTATTGGTCTATCGATACGAGTAAACGTAGAATGGTTAAGATTATTGCATAATTGGGTATTGAGCTAAGTATAAGAATTCATGACCTTAAAATAATTCTATAAGTATTAATGTTCTTAACTTTTGTATACAATCTCGGATCGGGCCGAACGTTCTTCGGCACTAATACGTTATATCCGTGGATCGGGCAGTACGTTCCGCAGCAACACACTGTATGATATTCTATGAGTATGCGTGTATGAATCTGTTACATATGTATATGATATATGATGTCGGTACCTTGATATGACTAAAGTTTGATTATTAAATGCCAGCACGTCGATTATTTTACCGAGTCCTTGACAGTCCTTGATATGTGTGAATGATTCCAAGAGTTCTATTTGATTTCATCCATAACCATGTCTAAAAGGTAGTTAACCTGATTACAACTTTGACTTTCCAGAAAGAGCTTTTGAAACGATGCTAGAGCGTTCTGTACTTCAAACGCTCGTAACTTTTGTATACTAATTCCGATTGACCCGAAACTTGTTCTGAACCCTTATATGTCGATCAGCATGTTGTATATAAGTATGTTGTATCTCGGGTCTTGATTTATGAGTATTTGGTTTCGTACTATTCTGTTCGTGCAAGCTTGATATGTCTATTCACTGAGCCCGGGCCAGGACATGTTATCGTGCGTACTTCTTTGCATTATTCACCGAGTCCCTCTCACTTGCGGGCCGGGACACGTTATATGTATATGCATGTGATGATATGATGATACAGGGGTGGTGGCCAGGATGGCACGTGATGACTTTATCCACCGAGACCCGCAATAGAGGGTCGGGACACGTTATGTACATATATATGACATATGACTCTACCATGCATGATTCTATCTACCGAGTCCCTTAGAAAAGGGTCGGGACACGTTATGTATACATATGATATATGACTCTGCCATACATGATCCTATGCACCGAGTCCCTCACAAAAGGGCCGGGACACGTTATACGAATGTATGGTATGTGATGTTGATATGTCTGACCTTATTCACCGAGTCCCTTACTAAAGGGTCGGAACACGTCGTATATATGCAGGTATGTATATGTATATGTATATGATTCATGACTTGAGAGATATTACTCCGTTACCTAAGAGAAAACGTAATGATGCTTTTATACAGTTTTACCGGTTCTGTAAAGTTTCCATTTCTGACTATGTTTCTTCGTTCTATACTTTATGCCTTACATACTCGGTACATTTTCCGTACTGACCCCCTTTCTTCGGGGGCTGCGTTTCATGCCCGCAGGTACAGGCACAGGTGATCCACCACTGTAGGCTCCACTTCCTGCTATTTTCGGAGTACTCCCTTTTGATCCGGAGTCTACTTTTGGTACATACATCTTTTGTTATGTATATATTTCTGTATATCTGACTATTTGGGTACGGCAGGGCCCTGTCCCGTCATATGATTCTGTCGGTCTGTTTAGAGGTCTGTGGACATGTTTGTGGGTTTGGGTCTTTCTGTTCGGATGTGTGTATATGATGTGTTTGGGCGATCCCATTCGCCGCGGCGGCCGGTCCGCATATGTTTACATGTTGCCTTATTGGCCGGCGTGGCCTTTGTTGGTGTTTTCTGTGCGCAGGGTTATTTTGGATAGCCTGTAAAACAAAGGAAACTCTGCCGAAATTTTTCTGGAAATTATCTAAATTTAGAATATAGCCTTGTCGGCTTCTGTTATATACTTGAATGCATTTGATAGATGGGTTTGGGTGCCCAGATCGGGCACCAGTCACGGCCTACAGGGCTGGGTCGTGACAAAAGTGGTATCAGAGCGGTTTGTCCTCGGAATGTCTACAGGCCGTGTCTATGTCACGATCCAACCCCGTAGGCCATGACTAGTGCCCGATCTGGGCACTCAAACGCATTCTAGTATATGGCAGAAGCCGACAAGGCTTTATTTCAAATTTAGCTAATTTTTAGAAAAATTTCGGCATAGTTTCCTTTGTTTTACGGACTATCCCAAATACCCTGCACGCAGAAAATACCAACAAAGGCCTCACAGGGCCAACAAAGCAACATCTAAATATATGCGGACCGGCCGCGGCGGCGAAGGGGATCGCCCAAACACAACATATACACATATCTGTACAGAAAGATCCCAACCCACAAACATGTCCACAGACCTCTAAACAGACCGACAGAATCATATGACGGGACAGGGCCCCGCCGTACCCATGAACGAGAATATACATATATAGAAGTGACAGACTATACCAAAAGATGGCTCTGGATAAAAGAGCGCTCCAAAAATAGCAGAATGAGATCCTAAGCAGACGGGTCAGCAAACCTGTCGTCGGTACCTGCGCGGCATGAAAACGCAGCCCCCGAAGAAAGGGGGGTTAGTACGAAATATGTACTGAATACGTAAAGCCTGAGCTGCAGAAACAAAATCATAACTGGTGCAGAACATATAGAAAGTAACCGGAAAATCCAAAGTATCCGATACATATTTCCAAAACATGCAGAGTGTGTACAGAACATATGTCATATCAAATCCGGCCCCTGCCAAGGGACTCGGCAGACAGAACGTGGCCACCCTCCCGACGCTGGTGCCACAACACAGAAGAATCAGAATAGGGGCATAACCCCATAACATAATATGTCATATCAGATGGCCATAGTAAATCATATCAGAACAAGCGTACATGGCACAGCATACTCCACAAACCCATGTACGTATATACCTGCCCCCTCACATCGAGGCACGGCGAACAATGCAGGGGATTTCGCTTGACAACATATCTTGGCCCGGGCTCAGTGTGGGAAACATTGGGGCATCCACGAATGGAGTAGTGAGAGACTAATGCAAGTAAAATATCATGAATGTTTCCATAGACTCGATGAGGCATATCAAAGACAAACCGATCCAATGAAGTCGGAAGGAATCATAGTAAATGAGTTTCGAGTATCAAAACAATTTATCAGACTTAATGGAATATTTAAAACAACGTTTGTTAGGTAACTAGAATGGTAGTCAAAACGTTTATTTTAAGAACTATTCGAAAAGAAGACTTAAGTACATTAAGGGCAAAACCGGGAATAGTGGGCCCACCTCGGGACAAGCAGGGCGATGGGTCCAAATTACGCCCTTTAAGCTTATGGGATCACCTACAAAGGTTCTACGGACATTCTGTAGCCTTCCAAGGAGTTTAGAGAAGGTTTGCATAATTTCCAAGAAAACATACCAAAAGAGTTCAATCTTACTGAAAGAAAAAGTGATATTTTCACTTGCGGATTCCGAGGGGCAGAAAGTCTTTCGAGGCCCGAATTCGATCCTAATACACTTAGGCATGCCAAAAGAAGGATCGGGGTAGCTTTACATACCTTTCAAGCTCCTTACGCCTTTCTAAACTCACTTCCCGTTTCGTCAAAAATCTGCAAATGGTCAAGTTTGCCAATTGTAAGTTATAGATGCTACAAATTCAATTCAACTCTTATTTGTCCACCGAAATTTCGGCAGCACTTCCCCTATACATATAGCACCCCCGAGCACTTAACTCGGCTCACAATCATCAACAACAACCCAAGAAACAACATCAACATCAACAACAACATTAGAAACACAATATGGCAACACTAGTTCTACTTGCCGACATAATGTCATAACCTTTACTTTAACCTTAACTTTCAAACTATTCTCAACAATTTCACATTCATTATCAATCTAGATTATCACAACATAGTTTAAAAGCATTTCATATCGTTTTCCGCAAGATATTCATACGATGTACATAATATACAAACTTTCCGCCAAAGTCATAACGCATTCGAAACTTCTAATCTTTGACTTACGTATTCATAACATGATTCCATCTTCCAAATTCATCAATACCCGTCATAATTTGCAACCTAATAACTTCATTTTCATAATGTCGCAAAATCATACCTAAACGACATAAGTTTTCTACATTCCATTTCAAAGCAAACTCATATCGTTTTACTTTCATTTACATTGCAAGAATCACAATAACACAATTAACACACTAGACGAACTTAATACATTTCCATTCCACACACCCCATACCACACGGCCAAACACCCCCACTACCAACTACTATCCAATTCATTCAATTTTCATTTCCAAGATGTATTTCATCCCATCCACAACTAGAATATGATATAAATTCAACACCTTACAAATATACACATACATATATATACACGGCCACATGCCTATATACATATCCACTCGGTAAACTTCTATTTTTCCGTACAAACAACTCATTCTCACATACTACAACACAAACAAAACTTCATAACACAATAAAAAGGAATGAATCCTTACCTTTTTCTCTAGTCTTCTTTACTTGAACTAGTGATCAAATTGAGGAACCAAATGCTTCTTCCTCCAAGACAACTACACCAAGTTGAAGAGGCTACCCAAATTAGTAGGAAAACCACAAAATATGAATTTTTGAAGAAAGATTTTTTGAGGCTTATTTTTGCACTCCAAAGCCGAAACCCTCTTCTCTTTCTCCTCTCTTGTTTTGTTTTTCTTGTCTTCTAAATTTTTCTTGAACTTTCAATGTATCTTATAGCCCCTTAATTAAATTGTCACATGGTTGCCATGTGACTTGGGTTTGGGCCAAGTATGTTGGCCGGCCACCCCTTATGAGTTGGGCCCAAATTTTTCTTTCAATTATTTGGGCCCAATGGATTATAATTCCCGTTTTGTAATTCCCGAAACTAATTTTCGAAATCCCAAATTTTCCCTTAGCGTTCCTCGACACTTCCATATTAATATTCTTTTCATAACAACCCAAGGGTTACATAAATTCAATTATGACCTTATTTCATACAAGTCCAAATTATTTCCAATTTTCCAAAGGTGTGAAAACACGGGATATAACATCCTCCCCTCCTTTAGAACATTCGTCCTCGAATGTAAAATTAATCTTATAGGGTTTGAAAACACTTTGGGGGAGTTCATGGTTACAAACAACACATATGACATACGATTGGCATTGAAATGAAATTGAGTAGGGATTCAAGGTTACCTGTGGGCATAGGGAACAGATGAGGATATTTCTTCTTCATTTCTTCCTCGGACTCCTAGGTCATTTCCTCCCTATTCTCGTTCCGCCACAGTACCTTAACAGAGGCTACATCCTTATTACGGAGCCTCCGTACCTGACGGTCCAAAATAGCTACGGGCTGCTCCTCATAAGATAACTGCTCCGTCACCTGAATATCATCCGCAGGAAATATTCTGGAGGGATCAGCAATGCATTTGGGGAGCATAGACACATGGAATACCGGATGTACCGCTTCCAAATCAGATGGCAGATCTAACTCATATGCGACATTTCCAATTTTCCGCACAATCAGATAAGGCCCAATATAACGCGGACTAAGCTTTCCCTTTCTGCCGAACCGCATTACGCCTTTCATAGGCGATACCTTCAGAAATACCCAATCACCAACCTGGAATTCCAAAGGATGACGCCGTTTATCAGCGTATGATTTCTGTCGACTCTGGGCTGCCAATAGTCGCTCTCGGATAAGTTTCACCTTATCAACTGCCTGCTGGACCATATCTGGGCCGATTAATTCTGTCTCGCCAATAGGTGACCTGCATTTCCTACCATATAAAGCCTCGTACGGAGCCATCTGGATGCTGGAATAGTAGCTGTTATTATAAGAAAATTCAATCAATAGCAAGTGATCCTCCCAGCTACCTCTGAAATCAATAACACAGGCTCGCAACATATCTTCAAGCGTCTGGATAGTGCGCTCATCCTGTCCGTCACTCTGAGGATGGAAAATTGGGCTCAGGCTCAGCTGAGTCCCTAATCCTTCCTGAAAAGATCTCCAGAAGTTCGCCGTGAACTGAGCACCTCTGTCAGTGATAATAGATATAGGAACTCCATGAAGCTTCACTATTTCTTTAATATAAAGCCTGGCATAATCCTCGGCGGAATAAGTAGTCCTGACGGGGAGAAAATGGGCTGATTTTGTCAGCCTATCAACAATAACCCAGATGGAATCATACTTCCGTGGAGTGCGAGGCAACCCTGTAATGAAGTCCATATTAATGATCTCCCACTTCCACGTCGGAATTTCCATTTCCTGCAACAGTCCACCCGGCTTCTGGTGTTCAATCTTGACCTGCTGACAATTGGGACACTGGTCGACAAACTCTGCGATGTCCCCTTTCATGCCATCCCACCAGTATAAGCATCGGAGATCATGGTACATCTTCGTAGACCCAGGATGGACCGAATAGCGAGCATAGTGTGCCTCGCTCATAACCTACTGCCGAAGACCTGCAATGTCAGGTACACACAACCTGCCCCTGAATAATAAAGTCCCGTCCGGAGTGAACTCGAACGGAGTCTTCTCCTTATCATAGGCTGTGTCTCTGTATTGTGCCAAAACAGGATCTTCATATTGATGCCGTTTGATATCTTCCTTAATAGATGATTCAGAAACCCCTCGGACAGAAATTCGTGTACCTCCAGAATCGGCCAGACGAACCCCAAGATTAGCCAACTAATGAATGTCACGTACTATCTCTCTCCTGTCTGGCTGTAAATCTACCAGGCTGCCCATAGATTTCCGGCTAAGCGCATCTGTAACAACATTAGCCTTGCCCGGATGATACAGAATATCCACATCATAGTCTTTCAGGAGCTCCAGCCACCTCCACTGCCGCAAATTAAGCTCTTTCTGCCTGAAAATATATTGGAGACTCTTATGATCTGTATAGATATCAACATGAACGCCATATAAATAATGTCTCCATATCTTCAGGGCATGGATCACTGCCGCAAGCTCCAGATCGTGAGTAGGGTAATTCTTTTCATGCTTTTTCAATTGTCGAGAAGCATAAGCTATAACTCTGCCGTGCTGCATCAATACACAGCCCAATCCCACGCCAGAAGCGTCGCAATAAATAACATATCCATCGGGGCCCTCTGGAAGAGTCAGAACTGGGGCTGTGGTCAGCTTCTCTTTTAGCAACTGGAAGCTTCGTTCACAAGCATCAGTCCACTGGAACTTGGCTCCCTTCTGAGTTAGCCTTGTCAAAGGCGCTGAAATCGAAGCAAATTTTTCCACAAACCTTCTGTAATAGCCTGCTAACCCCAGGAAACTACGTACCGCTGTGGGCGTCGTGGGTCTGGGCCAATTTTTCACGGCATCAATCTTCTGTGTATCCACCCAGACACCATCAGCTGCAATAATATGGCCCAGAAATGCCACTGAAGCCAGCCACAATTCACATTTAGAAAATTTTGCATATAATTCCTGAAGCCGAAGTACCCCCAATACCGCTATCAGATGATCTGCGTGCTCTGCCTCGGACCGAGAATAGACCAGAATGTCATCGATAAATACAATTACGAACATATCCAAGAATGGCCTGAATACCCGGTTCATTAGATCCATGAATACCGCAGGAGCATTAGTCAGCGCAAAAGACATAACTCTGAATTCATAATGCCCATATCTGGTCCGGAATGCTATCTTAGGAATATCGGCCTCCCGTACCCGTACCTGATGATAGCCAGACCGAAGATCTATCTTCGAAAAATACTTGGCGCCCTGCAACTGATCAAACAAATCGTCAATTCTGGGGAGGGGGTATTTATTCTTTATGGTTACCTTATTCAGCTGTCGATAATCGATACACATACGCAACGACCCGTCTTTCTTACGCACAAATAATACCGGGGCTCCCCAAGGCGAAGTGCTGGGTCTAATGAAGCCTTTTTCTAACAGATCCTTCAACTGCTCTTTCAGTTCTTTCAATTCTGCCGGTGCCATTCTGTACGGGGGAATAGATATCGGCTGAGTATCTGGAAGCAAATCAATAGTAAAATCTATCTCCCGCTCTGGAGGAAGGCCTGGAAGTTCTTCTGGGAACACATCTGGAAATTCATTAACCACGGGAACTGACTGAAGAGTCGGCGTTTCTACTGTCAAGTCTTGTACCCGAACCAGATGATAAAAATAACCCTTTCTGATAATTTTCTTTGCCTTAAGGTATGAAATAAACTTACCTTTCGGCGATGCTGTATTACCGGCCCATTCTATAACTGGCTCCCCAGGAAACTGGAAACGAACTACCTTATTTTTGCAATCAACATTAGCATAACAGGAGGCTAGCCAGTCCATTCCCATAATGACATCGAACTCGATCATATCTAACTCCACCAGATCTGCCTTAGTGTCTCGGCCGCATATAATTACAGAACAGTCTTTATACACCTGTTTCGCTACAATAAATTCCCCAATCGGTGTGGCTACCTCAAACGGCTCTATAGGTTCAGACGTTATACCAATTTTATTAGCAACCAGAGGCGAAATATATGACAAGGTCGAACCTGGATCAATCAATGCATACACAGACCGAGAGAAAACCAATAATGTACCTGTAACGACATTAGGCGACGCCTCCTGATCCTGGCGGCTGGACAGAGCATAAATGTGGTTCGAAGGACCGCTAGTACTAGAAGCTCCACCACGGCCTCTGCCGCGACCCGCTGGTGCTGAAGTACCAGGCCCCGTAGGGCGCATAGCCACTGATGAAGATGAAGACCCGGCGGCTGATCCGGTAGGCTGCGCTGCACCACCCGAACTACCCTTATACGGGCAATCTCTCACAGAATGGCCCTGACGGCCACAAGAAAAACATGCACCGGTGGCTCTGTAGCACTCCCCAGGATGGTATCTGCCACAATAAGAACACTGAGGCCTAGGTGGCCTCGTCTGACCAGAACCCCTGTCTGTCCGCGAACCTGAAGCCCTGGAGCTCTAACCTGCTCCTGAATAACCTGGGCTATCAAATCTGCGACCTGTAGGCTGTGGAGGTGCGCTCTGTGCCGGCTGGGATAGATGTTTGCTAGGCTGCTGCGGCTGCTGAGGCTGCCTGCCCCGAGAATCTCCAGAATACCCAGATGATCTAGCCCTCTTGGGCTGTCTCCGATCCTGGCTCCTATCAGGCTGACGCTCCCTATGCCGGTCCTCCATGCCCTGGGCGTGGGCCTGAATCCGGGCGATATCCATGCCGGGCTGAGCAGCCAATACCAAACAACTGTCGACAAAATAACGGTCCAGCCCCATAATGTACCTGTGCATCCTGTCAGCCATAGTAGCTACCACAGCAGGTGTGTATCGGGCCAATGAGTCGAACTCCATACTATACTCTCGAACACTGCGACCCCTCTGTCTCAGCAATAAGAATGTGTCAGCCTTGGCCCGCCGTAACTCCGGAGGCAGAAAGTGGCTAAGAAAAGCCTGAGAAAAATCATCCCAAACTGCTGGGGGAGCGCCGTCACCTCTGGATAACTCCCATGACTCGTACCAATTTGCCGCTACATCATATAACCGGTACGAAGCCAATGCAACTGACTCTGTCTCGGAAGCATTAATAAACTTTAAGGTGCGCCGCATCTTCCTGATGAACTCCTCGGGATCCTCCTCGGGCTTTGTCCCGAAGAACTCTGGAGGGCCACAAGTCAAGAACTCACGGGCTCTCGAACTGTCACGCCTGTAAGCCCGGTCACCTCCCAGTCCGTGCCCCTGAACCTGTCCTGCCCCACGTCTAGTCAATAGCTGGACTGCCTCTCTCATAGTCTGATCCTCAGTCCCTGGCCGTGGAGCTGGAGGCTCAGGTACTGGAATCTCGGGAGCTGGCGGTGGAGCCGCCCCTCGACCTGCAGCTGCTGCTGCTCCAATCTCCTCTACGTGTGGCGGTGTGGAAGAGCCCTCTGCCGGGGGCAAAATATCAGGAGCAATATGAGCATGGGCCCTGGTAACCCTCTGGGCCCGACTAGTCTCTCCCACAGCTGCTGCCTTGGCCTTTTGGGCCGCTGTCGCCTTCTTTGGAGGCATAACTGCAAATGTAACAATTCGTTAGGGAGGAATCATCCTGATAACACAGCTCTATCGCACGATCTAAGACAGAAAGAAGGGTAGTATCCTAAATGCCCTGTAGCCTCCTGTTTATAGGTGTGGTGCACAACACACCGATAAACAAGACTCTACTAGACACGGTCTGTAGACATTCCGAGGACGAACCGCTCTGATATCACTTTTGTCACGACCCAACCCCGTAGGCCATGACTAGTGCCCGATCTGGGCACTCAAACGTATTCTAGTATATGGCAGAAGCCGACAAGGCTTTATTTCAAATTTAGCTAATTTTTAGAAAAATTTCGGCAGAGTTTCCTTTGTTTTACGGACTATCCCAAATACCCTGCAGGCAGAAAATACCAACAAAGGCCTCACAGGGCCAACAAAGCAACATCTAAATATATGCGGACCAGCCGCCGCGGCGAAGGCGATCGCCCAAACACAACACATACACATATCTGTACAGAAAGATCCCAACCCACAAACATGTCCACAGACCTCTAAACAGACCGACAGAATCATATGACGGGACAGGGCCCCGCCGTACCCATGAACGAGAATATACATATATAGAAGTGACAGACTATACAAAAAGATGGCTCTGGATAAAAGAGCGCTCCAAAAATAGCAGAATGAGATCCTAAGCAGACGGGTCAGCAAACCTGTCGTCGGTACCTGTGCGGCATGAAAACGCAGCCCCCGAAGAAAGGGGGGTCAGTACGAAATATGTACTTAATACGTAAAGCCTGAGCTGCAGAAACAAAATCATAACTGGTGCAGAACATACAGAAAGTAACCGGAAAATCCAAAGTATCCGATACATATTTCCAAAACATGCAAAGTGTGTACAGAACATATGTCATATCAAATCCGGCCCCTGCCAAGGGACTCGGCAGACAGAACGTGGCCACCCTCCCGACGCTGGTGCCACAACACAGAAGAATCAGAATAGGGGCATAACCCCATAACATAATATGTCATATCAGATGGCCATAGTAAATCATATCAGAACAATCGTACATGGCACAGCATACTCCACAAACCCATATACGTATATACCTGCCCCCTCACATCGAGGCACGGCGAACAGTGCAGGGGATTTCGCTTGACAACATATCTTGGCCCGGGCTCAGTGTGGGAAACATTGGGGCATCCACGAATGGAGTAGTGAGAGACTAATGCAAGTAAAATATCATGAATGTTTCCATAGACTCGATGAGGCATATCAAAGACAAACCGATCCAATGAAGTCGGAAGGAATCATAGTAAATGAGTTTCGAGTATCAAAACAATTTATCAGACTTAATGGAATAGTTAAAACAACGTTTGTTAGGTAACTAGAATGGTAGTCAAAACATTTATTTTAAGAACTATTCGAAAAGAATACTTAAGTACATTAAGGGCAAAACCGGGAATAGTGGGCCCACCTCGGGACAAGCACGGCGATGGGTCCAAATTACGCCCTTTAAGCTTATGGGATCACCTATAAAGGTTCTACGGACATTCTGTAGCCTTCCAAGGAGTTTAGAGAAGGTTTGCATAATTTCCAAGAAAACATACCAAAAGAGTTCAATCTTACTGAAAGAAAAACTGATATTTTCACTTGCGGATTCCGAGGGGCAGAAAGTCTTTCGAGGCCCGAATTCGATCCTAATACACTTAGGCATGCCAAAAGAAGGATCGGGGTAGCTTTACATACCTTTCAAGCTCCTTACGCCTTTCTAAACTCACTTCCCGTTTCGTCAAAAATCTGCAAATGGTCAAGTTTGCCAATTGTAAGTTATAGATGCTACAAATTCAATTCAACTCTTATTTGTCCACCGAAATTTCGGCAGCACTTCCCCTATACATATAGCACCCCCGAGCACTTAACTCGGCTCACAATCATCAACAACAACCCAAGCAACAACATCAACATCAACAACAACATTAGAAACACAATATGGCAACACTAGTTCTACTTGCCGACATAATGTCATAACCTTTACTTTAACCTTAACTTTCAAACTATTCTCAACAATTTCACATTCATTATCAATCTAGATTATCACAACATTGTTTAAAAGCATTTCATATCGTTTTCCGCAAGATATTCATACGATGTACATAATATACAAACTTTCCGCCAAAGTCATAACGCATTCGAAACTTCTAATCTTTGACTTACGTATTCATAACATGATTCCATCTTCCAAATTCATCAATACCCGTCATAATTTGCAACCTAATAACTTCATTTTCATAATGTCGCAAAATCATACTTAAACGACTTAAGTTTTCTACATTCCATTTCAAAGCAAACTCATATCGTTTTACTTTCATTTACATTGCAAGAATCACAATAACACAATTAACACACTAGACGAACTTAATCCATTTCCATTCCACACACCCCATACCACACGGCCAAACACCCCCACTACCAACTACTATCCAATTCATTCAATTTTCATTTCCAAGATGTATTTCATCCCATCCACAACTAGAATATGATATAAATTCAACACCTTACAATTATACACATACATATATATACACGGCCACATGCCTATATACATATCCACTCGGTAAACTTCTATTTTTCCGTACAAACAACTCATTCTCACATACTACAACACAAACAAAACTTCATAACACAATAAAAAGGAATGAATCCTTACCTTTTTCTCTAGTCTTCTTTACTTGAACTAGTGATCAAATTGAGGAACCAAGTGCTTCTTCCTCCAAGACAACTACACCAAGTTGAAGAGGCTACCCAAATTAGTAGGAAAACCACAAAATATGAATTTTTGAAGCATGATTTTTTTAGGCTTATTTTTGCACTCCAAAGCCGAAACCCTCTTCTCTTTCTCCTCTCTTGTTTTGTTTTTCTTGTCTTCTAAATTTTTCTTGAACTTTCAATGTATCTTATAGCCCCTTAATTAAATTGTCACATGGTTGCCATGTGACTTGGGTTTGGGCCAAGTATGTTGGCCGACCACCCCTTATGAGTTGGGCCCAAATTTGTCTTTCAATTATTTGGGCCCAATGGATTATAATTCCCGTTTTGTAATTCCCGAAACTAATTTTCAAAATCCCAAATTTGCCCTTAGCGTTCCTCGACACTTCCATATTAATATTCTTTTCATAACAACCCAAGGGTTACATAAATTCAATTATGACCTTATTTCATACAAGTCCAAATTATTTCCAATTTTCCAAAGGTGTGAAAACACGGGATATAACAGTCTAGTAGAGTCTTGTTTAGCGGTGTGTTGTGCACCACATCTATAAACAGGAGGCTACAGGACATTTAGGATGTTGCCCTTTCTTTGGATCTTAGATTGTGCGATAGAGCTGTGCTATTAGGGTGGCTCCTTTTTAACAGATTGCTATGTTTACAGTGATGCCTCCGAAGAAGGCGACGGCTGCCCAGAAGGGCAAAGCAGAAGAGACCAGTCAGGCGCAGCGAGTTACCTGGGCTCGTGTTCAAGATTTGCCCGAGGTTTTATCCCACTCAGAGGGATCTGCCACACCACCGGCGGAGCCTGGAGCAGGTCCATCAGCAGCTCCAGGGGCCCGAGTATCCGCACCCGAGCCTCCAGCTCCTCAGCCAGGGGCGGAGGACAGGACGCTGAGGGAGGCTGTACAGTTATTGACGACACTGGTAGCGGGGCAAGCTCGCAGACGCGGGCGGAGAGATGAGGATGATGATGGCAGGCGTGACAGCCTGAGGGTTCGAGAGTTCCTATTATGTGGCCCCACAGAGTTTTTCGGGTCTAAGCCCGACGAGGACCCCCATGACTTCATTCGGGGGATGCGGCGCTCACTAGATTTGGTCAGGGCTTCAGCGACTGAGTCTGTTGAGTTGGCTTCGCATAGGCTACGGGATGTTGCCGCTTACTGGTATGAGTCCTGGGAGTTATCCAGGGGTGAGGGTGCTCCCCCAGCTACTTGGGACGAGTTCGTGGCTGCTTTTACTCATCACGTTTTGCCCCCAGAGTTACGGCGAGCGCGGGTTGACCGATTTTTGCATCTGCAGCAGAGAGGTCGGAGCGTTCGGGAGTATAATATGGAGTTTAATTCTTTGGCCCGGTATGCTCCTGCCGTAGTAGCAGATATGGCCGATCGGATGCACAGATATGTGATGGGGTTAGACCGCTACCTGATTGATGGCTGTATGGCGGTGGCATTGCAGACAGACATGGATATCGCCCGGCTACAGGCCTATGCTCAGGGTATGGAGGATCGACACAGGGCTGATTATCCTAGTAGGGTTCGAGACAGGAGGCCGCCCAAGAGGGCCAGGTCCCTGGGATACTCTGGGGAGTTTCGAGGCAGACAGCCTCAACAGTATGTTAGACAGTCTTGCCAGCCAGCGCAAAGTGCACCCCCACGGCCTACCGGTGAGAGATTTGATAGTGTGGGATATTCAGGAGCGGGCCAGAGCTCCAGGGCCCCGGATTCACAGCAGAGTAGAGAGTTTGGTCAGACGAGGTTGTCTATGCCGCAGTGTCCTCGGTGCGGCAAGCGTCACCCGGGGGAGTGTCGTCTCGTCACTGGTGCCTGTTTTTCGTGTGGCTGCCAGGGCCATATTATGAGGGAGTGCCCATTTAGAGGTGGTCCAAGTGGTTCAGCCCAGCTCACCGGATCAGTTGCTGGATCATCTTCTCCTTCTGTAGCTATGCGGCCGGCACCGGCAGGTCACGGTAGAGGTCGAGGTGGAGCTCCCAGTTCCAGCGGTCCTTCGAACCGCTTGTATGCGTTGGCCAACCGACAGGATCAGGAGACGCCACCAGATGCAGTTACAGGTATATTACTTGCTTTCTTATGAAATGTACATGCACGAATGGATATAATTTTCCTCTGGTTGCTAATAGAATTGGAATAAGACCCAAATTGATAAGACTGTCTGAGGTAGTCGTGTATGCAGGTAAAAAGTGAATGTTGAGAATTTTGAAAAGACTAACTCGGTAATTACATGATTAGAGAAATAAAAGGGCCCCCTCTCTAGATCGTGGTGGGACCCGCTACGAGAACTTTCCGGAAATTGTTAAGACCCCGACTTGTCCTGAATTATGTGGAAAAGGTCGTGCGGGGTAGTGGATGCAATTATATTAGCATTAACGTACCAAAACTCACCAGGGTTCCAAGGTTAAGCGTGCTAGGGCTAGAGAAAATTTGGGATGGATGACCCCCTGGGAAGTACACCAAAATTTTTATAAATGTAAATATAAAGGACAGATGGGGAAAACAGGGGTAACCTAAAGGAAATCAGAATGTACCGAA
The DNA here is from genome assembly GCF_019175385.1 of Lycium barbarum. Lineage (NCBI taxonomy): Eukaryota > Viridiplantae > Streptophyta > Magnoliopsida > Solanales > Solanaceae > Lycium > Lycium barbarum. The sequence continues at coordinate 95,030,886 of NC_083341.1, forward strand.
CGGTTAGAAACAATGAATAGGTCGGGTAGGCTAAGGCAGACTCGGCCGGTGAAGGAGAAGGGAGCGCAATACAGTTTTGGAATCAGAGTAAGTTTGAATAAGTGGTTGGAAATATTTTATGAGCAAAATGGTAGTAAATGTATGTTTATGCGTATGACATCCCATTTATGACTGTACCGATTGACGGTGGGCCTCAGCAGCCAGTGTTGCGACATATGAAAGACGTTAGCTAAACGAAATTCAGGAGACAAGTAAGAGGTGTGAAATAGAGAGGTTATGAAATAAACGAGCACTGATCACACTACAATAAGGGAAGAAGCTTCTGGTATAACAATAGTTGGAAAGAAAAGAAAAGTAAGTGAATGGAAGACAAAGAGGTAGCAATTGTAACGTTTGAAATTTTTTGAAGGAAAGACAGAGACCTCCCCGGAGTATCATGAGACCCCCTAAGGTCAGTTGAACATTCGAGGACGAATGTTCTAAAGGGGGGGGGGGGGAGGATGTTATATCCCGTAATTTCGCACATTCGGAAATTTTGAAATAATTTTGACTTGTGAGAAATAAGGCCATATTTTGATTTTATTAATATATATATATGTGTGTGTTGTCCGTGAAAAATATTGATGCGAAAATATGGAGGAAGGCTAAGGGTAAAATTGGGATTTCGGAAATTAGTTTCGTGAATTACAAAATAAGATTTATAATGAATTGGGCTAAAAAAATGAATGAAAACAAAGGCCCAAGAGTTTAGGGGTGGCCGGTTATGGCCCAAAGGAAAATAATAACCCAAGCCCACGATTTTATAATTAAAGCCTAGCAAATAAATAAAGGGATTATTTGTTCATTTCTAGAGTTTTCAAGAACAAACAAGAAAAATAAGGAAAGAGAGAGCAAGAAGGAGAGGCCTACGACCAAAGAAGAGAAAAAGGAAAAAAAAAAATTGGAGCTCAAATTCTTAGTTCAAAAAAATTCATCTTTTGTGGAATTACTACTAAGCTCAAGGTTCTCTTCATTGTGATACAAATTTGGGAGCAAGAGAGTATCTTTTTTTTATCAAGTGAAGAGTTTGGAAAAAGGTAGGAATTCTACTTCTTTTATCTTGGGAGAATTCTATATATATGTTGTAGTATGTGTAAATGAATGAAAAGTATGAAAATTTGTGTGTTGTGGGTGTTGTGTGTGGTGGCCGTGTGGGTCACATTAGTGAAGGAGCAAGAATTAAATTATTTAGTATGCTAATTGTGTTGTTGTGACCTTGTGATGTAAATGGAAGGCTTATGATTTTAGTTGGTGCGGAAATTTGTAGTAAGGTTGTTGTAGGAAAGTAATGTGATTTTAATATGATTTTATCTAATTGCGGGAGTGAAGTTGTTACGTGTAAAGTATTGTTTTAGTTGTGAAATTGAAAGAAGGAAATGTATCGTCGTTGTTTTATCGCACTGGTGGGAAATTTGGGTGAAATATGTGTTGGTGGAATAGTTTGAATATTTTGTGGATTGAATGAAATGCTTATGAATTGTGTTTGGTTGATCATGGATTAGTAATAAATATGTGAGCGTTGGAATTGGCTTGAAAATGTGTAGTGAATTGAATGTTAATGGATTATGTAGCAATGAAGACTACTAATGTTAGAATATGTCTTAAATTGATTGTTGGTATAATCGTTGGTATTGTTGTTGATATTGTGGCCGAGTTAAATTCTTGGATTTGTTGTTGTATTTCTGGCCGAGTTGAATTCTCGGGGATGGCGCATTTACAAGGGAAATGCTGCCGAAATTTCTGTAGAAATAAGGTGTTGGATTGGAATTGAGTTCTTAAGTGTTTGTAACTAATGTTTGGTGCGCCTTAATGTGGTTGTAGATTTTGTGGAGCCAAGGGCTTGAATTCGGATTTGAGTAGAGAGCGGGCAAGGTATGTAAGGCTTACCTTTCTTCCCTTTGGCATGATCTTCGAAATGAACAAATAACGTATATGTATGTCACTAAAGAGAAACTCTATTCTTAGAGCCACTAGGATGGCCATCGTCCTTGACTTCCATAAGTATTCCATATGGTTTGATATGCATATGTATATATGATGACGTTCGAATAATTCAGTTGGTATATTTCCGAACGTGGGTCGAAAGCAAATCGATATGACTTGAGTCCTTGGTAAATAATTCGATATGTATACATGGTTCTAGAGACTCTATTCGGTTTGGTCCATAATGATATTGGAAAGTTACTTAATATGTTTGTTACTTGAATCTCCAAATACGGCTTACGAAACGTCGTTAGGAGGCCCCGTACTTCAAAGGCTCTAATTAATAAGTTCCGAGTTTGTCTACGATCCCTATTGGTCTATCGATACGAGTAAACGTAGAATGGTTAAGATTATTGCATAATTGGGTATTGAGCTAAGTATAAGAATTCATGACCTTAAAATAATTCTATAAGTATTAATGTTCTTAACTTTTGTATACAATCTCGGATCGGGCCGAACGTTCTTCGGCACTAATACGTTATATCCGTGGATCGGGCAGTACGTTCCGCAGCAACACACTGTATGATATTCTATGAGTATGCGTGTATGAATCTGTTACATATGTATATGATATATGATGTCGGTACCTTGATATGACTAAAGTTTGATTATTAAATGCCAGCACGTCGATTATTTTACCGAGTCCTTGACAGTCCTTGATACGTGTGAATGATTCCAAGAGTTCTATTTGGTTTGATCCATAACCATGTCTAAAAGGTAGTTAACCTGATTACAGCTTTGACTTTCCAGAAAGAGCTTTTGAAACGATGATAGAGCGTTCTGTACTTCAAACGCTCGTAACTTTTGTATACTAATTCCGATTGACCCGAAACTTGTTCTGAACCCTCATATGTCGATCAACATGTTGTATATAAGTATGTTGTATCTCGGGTCTTGATTTACGAGTATTTGGTTTCGTACTATTCTGTTCGTGCAAGCTTGATATGTCTATTCACTGAGCCCGGGCCAGGACATATTATCGTGCGTACTTCTTTGCATTATTCACCGAGTCCCTCTCACTTGCGGGCCGGGACACATTATATGTATATGCATGTGATGATATGATGATAAAGGGGTGGTGGCCAGGATGGCACGTGATGACTTTATCCACCGAGACCCGCAATAGAGGGCCGGGACACGTTATGTACATATATATGACATATGACTCTACCATGCATGATTCTATCTACCGAGTCCCTTAGAAAAGGCCCGGGACACGTTATGTATACATATGATATATGACTCTGCTATACATGATCCTATGCACCGAGTCTCTCACAAAAGGGCCGGGACACGTTATACGAATGTATGGTATGTGATGTTGATATGTCTGACCTAATTCACCGAGTCCCTTACTAAAGGGCCAGAACACGTCGTATATATGCAGGTATGTATATGTATATGTATATGATTCATGACTTGAGAGATATTACTCCGTTACCTAAGAGAAAACGTAATGATGCTTTTATACAGTTTTACCGGTTCTGTAAAGTTTCCATTTCTGACTATGTTTCTTCGTTCTATACTTTATGCCTTACATACTCGGTACATTTTCCATACTGACCCCCTTTCTTCGGGGGCTGCGTTTCATGCCTGCAGGTACAGGCACAGGTGATCCACCACTGTAGGCTCCACTTCCTGCTATTTTCGGAGTACTCCCTTTTGATCCGGAGTCTACCTTTGGTACATACATCTTTTGTTATGTATATATTTCCGTATATCTGACTATTTGGGTACGGCGGGGCCCTGTCCCGTCATATGATTCTGTCGGTCTGTTTAGAGGTCTGTGGACATGTTTGTGGGTTTGGGTCTTTCTGTTCGGATGTGTGTATATGATGTGTTTGGGCGATCCCATTCGCCGCCGCGGCCGGTCCGCATATGTTTACATGTTGCCTTGTTGGCCGGCGTGGCCTTTGTTGGTGTTTTTTGTGCGCAGGGTTATTTTGGATAGCCTGTAAAACAAAGGAAACTCTGCCGAAATTTTTCTGGAAATTATCTAAATTTAGAATATAGCCTTGTCGGCTTCTGTTATATACTTGAATGCATTTGATAGATGGGTTTGGGTGCCCAGATCGGGCACCAGTCACGGCCTACGGGGTTGGGTCGTGACAATACCTGCCTCCTCAATTTATCTCGTTCCTCCCGTTTTATAATCAATCCTTTATTGTTAAGTTAGTACCATTTTGTCCTTTGGAGTATACTACCCTTGTACAATCCATTCTTCGCTTCCAAAACTTATTCTGTTCATTCTGTTCATCCCCTCTCATCCTCCTTATGTTGATCCGTTTTCTAATAATCGTCCTATTTCGTTATTCATCTTTCCATAGTCTCGGTCTTTCACATCCAGCTAAAGATATCACTCATACCCTGGACTATACCAATCACAACCACTACTACTTTGCCATATCACTTTTCTCTTATTTCTTTTTCAAGTAGACTTCCCTTTTTGTCATTGCTTGCTATCATTTCTTGTCATTGAAGAACCTCTATGCTGGACTTTCCTTTAACAGGGTCTTATAAGCTTTCTCATCTACTGCTCCATGGCTCGCTTGTTGGTTTCATATTTGCATTAACTGTTTATTCATATAGAATATGTCACAGCTTTAGTAGTTTCCTCGCTATACTTTGTATTACCATTCCTGTTACGTTCTCATTATACCCTGATCATAATCAACTCTATAGAGTGACACTCCTTGATCTCATTCGCAATCCCTCTTATACAATAGAATAAACCTCATGAAGTAAGCATACTCAACCTTTTACTCTTTCTAGTCATCCCTATTACACTTACCATATAAATGATTCTACCAACGTATTCTCATTCATTATAACCCTTCGTATTCGTACCTCTGTCTCCGGGTACTGTTACTTTATTTGCTAGCAAACTTATCGTATCTTACTCGCACTTATCCATCCAATCAATACTCAAGTGTCACACTCTATTGAAGTTATCCTTTCTCTTCCATGACATGTTTTAGTACTACCAAGAATTTCACTTTATCGTATCAATGTCGCTCTTATAACTACTATTACTATCAATTCAATAGTATTTAACTCATCTCGTAATTGGTAACGATACTCTTAACTTAATCTCGTCTTGCCATTACTTTTTTTTTTTGCACATCATCTTTTCTTGCTAGGACATATTACAAGCTTATATCTTATCTCCTTTAGATTCTAGGAAAATTTCGGTAGAGTTTCCTCTATATTTCTTACTATCTCAAAACCTGCACGCAACAAATACCAACAATGCCTCACAGGGCCAATATATATATATATATATACACGACATATCTCAGCCACACAGGGCTCCCACTTTCAAGTAAAAGCACAAAGATGTCCAAACTTACCTCATATAGCATGTTTCAAGATGTGCCTGATCCTTTAGCGATCTGCCCTGTTACCTCTTCCTATTTACTTTCTCTTTCATTCTTCGGCTTTACATTTCGATCATATCTCAATATTCTTACTTTATTCGACACACATCTTTTGTACCGTTGCTTACCTTTGTTCTGATTCATTCAATTTGCTTAGTTCTCAACTTATAGCTAAACTTAACATCAAGAGACACATTTAATCAATTTCTCTGTCATACGAGCTTACGTTCACGACAATCAATTTATCATCATATAATTACATATTTCGATAACGTAGCCTCAACGAAGGGGCTTACCTTCGTAGCTTTCAATGTCATCTATCACTTTCTTCTATCATTACCATTCTTCTGCTGCAATCAGGGGTTAGTATAAGGAATCTCATTTCCTATGGCTTAGCTGTATCACACGATCTTAGAGATGAAAGAAGAGTAACCCTCCTAAATGCCCTATAGCCTCCTGTTTATAGATATGGCGCGCAACACACCATAAACAAGACTCTACTAGACACGGCTCGTAGACACTTCCTAGGACGGAACTGCTCTGATACCACTTTTGTCACGACCCGACTAGGGGCCGCGACGGGTACCCGGGGCTATCCACTGAGCACCGCTCGTTCTATTACTCATCATACTCATTCAACGCTCTTTTATCGCATTTATACTCAAATCATAAGAACATCATTTTTCATATGGAAACATAAAACTTTCATATTCATTGGCCTTTCGGCTATCAAAATCATATACATATATATATGCCTAATAGCAACCTCGTGAAACCATATAACCCACACTGTGCATCTACGAGCCTCTACTAGAGTGCTAGACATATAGACGGGACAGGATCCCGTCGTGCCCAAAGCATATATGTACATAAAATGGTAAATCAATGGCACCTCCGGAATAATGGAGTGCTTTCGAAACTCTGCTTATCGGCTTCTACAAATCTGGGTCTCCTCCCTGCTTACTTGTGGGCCTGAACACAGTGTCCAAAGAAAACGGATGTCAGTACGAATATTGTACTGAGTATGTAAGGAAAGAATGAAATAAGCATAATAGAGGATCATAAGACTTAAGATGAAGACATAACCTGCTTAACCTTTAAGGGAGGATACCTTTCATGCCTATATCATATACTACCACGGTACATGTATCATCACAGCTCATAAATCGTCGTATCACACACACACACACACACACACACACATACACACAGATATATATATATATATATATATATATATATATAGATATATAGATATGTATATCATAACACCGCATCAGCTCATACACATTAATGTTATCTGCAATCGGCCACGTAGTGGCTCGACAATCTCACCTACATATTTCCCGGGCTTTTCGTACATACATCATATATATTTAATCATAGCATATACGTATTTATATCATATACTACCTTGCCAACCAAGGCTTAAGGGTTATGTCTAGCTGGCCCTACCAAGGCTCAGTGTTATGTTTACCTGGCCCTACCAAGGCTCAGTATTATGTCTACCTGGCCCTACCAAGGCTCAGTGTTATGTCTACCTGGCCCTACCAAGTCTCAGTGTTATGTCTACCTGGCCCTACCAAGGCTCAGTGTTATCCGTACCCAACTGCAGAGGTGTGCGCGCGTTACATAAATATATACATATTCTACCCGGCCTTATAAGCTCGGGGTTTCATAATAGTCAGACATAAGCACACACACACACATATATATAGATACATAAAAGCCCATAAATATCTTTAGCGTCATCACTATTATCATTGTCGTCGTTATCATCATCACTATCAACATCATCATCATTATCATTATCACTATCAATATCGTCATCATTATCATCATCACTATCAACATCGTCATCATTATCATCCCATATGTCTCATAAACGTATCATAACCTTTCATGGAGCATACATTTGGATTTAAAGACAATCTATGAGAATCGCATCGTATTCGTAGTATGAACTTCGTAATAATGTTGCATAATAAACTTTATAATCTCTAACTTAGGCTCATCATTAATATCGTCGTATCTATGGCATATCTCTTTCCTTAATCTCATATGGAACCCCTTATGAGCATAGACTCGTAACTTTTCGGAACATTGGTCATAGGACACGTATTAGAGCTTATAGACAACCTATAACAATATCGGGGTGACATAAGGTCGAGAGCCCCCGATTCCATCATGGAGCATTCATAAGCATTATGCCTCACCTTGAAGGAATTAGAATATAAGGTGAGTGTAGTCAATGAACAACATCAATGAATCGTAATATGGATCATTAGCCTTGTAGAACCATAATATTATAGGCCTTAGAATCTTTAGACTTAGGCTCATCATCATCATTATCGTATTCGTAACATACTTCTTATCTTATCCCATATGGCTATTCATAAACATAGGCTCTTAGTTTTCCGGAAGGTAGGAAAGTCATGGAGAGGTAAGGAAAATACTATCATAGGAATCATATAAGGATCATCAGCTTCTTAGGAATATCATATCACGAGCTGTATGACTTCTAGACTTAGATTCATCATCGGTATCGTCATGTTCGTAATGTATCTCTTTTCTTTATCTCATATGAAGTTCTTTATACTCGTAGATTCATAGTTCCCAATGCGTAGGAAAATCATAGAGAGATAGGAGGATTCATACCATAAGATTCATGCCTTATAAAGAAAGGACTAGACTTACATACCTCTTTCGTTTAACAATTTCCATCGCTTGGTTGTTCTCCTTCAATGCTCACGTTTCTACCTTCAAGAGAATTCACATTCACATTAGCTAATCGATTACATGAACGTGCTTACTAAAGCTAGAGAAAATTGGGCAGCATTTCCTTTGTTTATACAACCTTTCCCATATTGTATATCAACTCCCAAACATCCATAATAACGTTCACAGTATCATAGCCAACAATTTTCATTCATCTACATTACCCTCGTTTCACAATTCCACTTCAATTCATCCATAATCATGGTCATGGTATACTAGTGAGTTTTCTTGCATATAATACCTATCCCGTGTCCTCAATATCATTTATAACATACTTATAATCACAACATATCAAAATTCATAACTCATTCCAAACTACTACTCAAAATCTCATTATTCTCATGTTTATGACCCATTTCCTATGTCCTTCTACAATCCAAGTGTTTCAACTTCGAAATACCTTAAACAACATGTAAATACCATAAATCTTACCTTAGATGGTGTAGGAATGAACCTTGAGTGCAACCACTTCACTTGAGCAAAACCCTAGTTCCACCTTCACTTGGATTCCTTGTCTTGGATGAACTTTAATGAATTTCTCACACTTGATTTCCTTGGTTTGATGTAATTGATCACAAATACCCCTTGAATTCTTGTTAGAGAAGTGTATAGAGATGTTTTAGGGAGAAGGGGTGTGAAGGGAAATGAAATGAAATGACCTTGGATCGCCTTTTTAATACACAAAATCAGTCCCGTCCCATTTATACGGACACCCATACGGTTCGTACAATTTATAGGGTCCGTATGTGTGACCATATAATGGTTCCAGTGGAGTCTCTTCTCTGGACAAGTTATACGGCCAGATTTGCGGTTCGTATCTTTTTTACGGTCCGTATAATGGACCGTACAATTCACAGTTTTCCAAAAATCATTTTCATCGACTCGTTTGATCTCCAATCCTTATGGACCTTCTTGAAACTTGTTTATCTCTTCATTAATAATCTAGGGGTCGTTATAACTCTTCTCCAAAGCATCATTAAGTCAGCGTTAATTCGTTATTCGTAAATCCTTTCCGATACATCTCGTATGTCTTGCCTCCTCTTGGCAACTTTCTTCTCTTACTTCGAATGTCTTTGAAATCTCATTTAGAATCATCGAATGTTATTTCTTACTCATCAAAACATCGCATACGTCGTACCCTTCGTCAGTCTATTCACTGTGCATGAACGAAAATTTTTTCGAGGTGTAACAACCTTTGTCTTACATTCATATATCCTTATACTCGTACCTCTATACAACATCCCTGCTAATGTATTTAATATGATAAAAAGGCCCTTGTCGATATCTTGTTGGTAATGTACATCGTTCCCTTATCTCTTTACCCCTTTGTACTCTTAAATCATTGGCATATTTATACTCAAGGGTCATATTTAAACATATAATTATCCCTTCTACTTCTTACTTTGAAAAGAATTTACAACTCTCATCTAGTCATACTGACGTTTCTTTAATGAAACACTTTGAAAGGTTTAATCGACTCAAGTTTCTCCCCAATCCGACCAGCAATATAAGGAGCAACCTATAAAAATTTCAAACCCGGATTAATAAATACATACACTCCATAGTAGATTTGGAAGGAAATTTAATTAAATCTCGAAGCTCCACGTTCAGTTGCTTCACCCCAGCATGTGGTGGACCGCGCCTGCGAGTCTGCACTAGTGAAATCTCTTTCGCCGCAGTGGAAGAATCATAATTAATTCTATCTACCCCCACGGATGAATCTTCTCCAGAACGTGATCGCCCTAGCGGGCCCAAAACCACCCTAGCAATAATCGATGGACAGACCTAGTATTCAATGCCCCATTTTGAAATTTGACCTCATTTGTCCACCAAACAATTATTCCAAGCCGATTTGAAGAGCATTTTCGGGGGAAATTCCTCGTGACCTTGGGAAGGGTGAGTTCTAAACCTTATGTACTCCATTTCTCTTTAATTCCCTCTTCTACTTATTAAAGAATTGATGTTAGGGTTAAATAAACCGGGAGGTTTCTTGACCTATAAAACCCTAGGTGGGAAAAATTTCTTTCTTAATTAAAAATCACAGATCAGTTGAAAGAATTTATTAACTTCTAGTTTGAGCTACTTACCCAACTCTAAACTTCTATTCTCTTCAATAAAATTCCAAATGGGTAAATTCTTGAGTTATCTTGAAATTGGGGGATTTAAGGACGAAAGAAATTGGTGCCTTGCTTGGGTCTAGATGACTATGAAGTTTAGGATTATTAATCAATGGAGATTTAGAAAACTTAGTTTGAGAAAAAGTTTCAATTGTGGGCCCGGAGTCATACCTTAGATACTCTAGATTTCTAATTTGGTGTGCCTATCTTACTTCAAAACATTTTACTTTCTCGGATTACTTAACTTTCCTAGACCTTCGATTTGGACTTTCATTTTCGGGAAAGGATGATGAATTTCGAGTGGACTTTCGCGATACCTGCTCGGCCTTGAGGTAGGTTACGACTTACTTGAGTTTGACTCTGATTAGGATTTCATATGTGAATAGTATATATTGACGGAGAAAGCATGCTTAGGTCTACGAACATGGTGTTGGAATGGATACTTCTAGGTTGGTACTGTTATGTGTGGCTTGTCGCCGTTGTGTTGTTGAACTTGATTCCATCAATTGACTTTTTGGACTAGTAGTTTGTTAATATGATTGGGCTAATGACTTGTGACGTATATTGTGCTTGTTGTCCTATTTCATTTTTGGTGAGAATCCAATTAACCAAGCATATGTAGAATTAGTTATTCACGAATAAAGCATGTTATCCCTTCGGGTATGAAGTTGGGATGGATTACTTAGGTTGGTATTGTTGTTGATTCTATGGGCTTGTCGATGCCATGTGTGTGGTATTGGACTTGGTACTTAGTTTCCATATTTTAGTTGTGATACAGGTGTCTCTCACTTAGCTTGACATTATCATAGTTAAAGGCAAGAGCTTGATTCAGTATTGATTTGTGATATATGTCCATATAGATGCACGATTGAGATTTGGTATGATTACACTTGAGAGTGTTATTATCCATTCCGTTCATACTCATTTTCATGATACTGTGATATGAATTGTGATTAGTACTGATGATGATAAGTGAGAAGGAAACATCCGAGAATTGGACAAAATTGATATAGTAGCCATCTTTGGTTTGTGTACGGAATGGCTACTGATATGGAAGCAACCTCTGGGAGGTGGGCGAAGTGGTTGGTGTTATGGAAGTCATCTCTAGGCTTTGTGCAGAGTGACTATTACATGGACTTCTCGGGTCCCCCATGGGTCATAACTATCGAGGCGTGGAGGATATCCGTCCGTAGCATGTGTTTACAATTGGTGGTATTGGCCATTGTATTGCATACATTTTCAAGTATGAGCATTGCGTTATATCTTGGTAATTTTCTTATTTTCTATTCCTTAGTTGTGGTTTGGTCATTTAAAGATTGTCTAGTAACGTAGCAGAGTTTTCTTTTGTAAGAAAGTCAAAAGGTAGGGATTAGATGTGTAACTTTGAACGTAAACCAAATATGGTAAGACTATTTCTAATTGATGAGTTAAAACAAGTTTTACGTGTATGAGTATGTATTTATAGAGCTAATGGAATGAGGATTAGGAATTTAGATCTAGGCTGAGATCTGTAATAATTTGTTTCTAGATATATCTATTTTTGTAGACCTTACCTGGTCTTGCTTAGATACTGAGTTGGTTGCTATCAATCTTACTTTTTCGATCTCTATTGTTTATTATGTTTTCCTAATCGTTGTCGGACTATGATGCTTACAGTACGAATGTTGTACCGATTCTACTCTTGCTACACCCTATTTGGGGTGAGAGTTGTTATAAGATATGTTCGAGATTCCATTAGGTTCCGAAGATCTCTCGGTGTCCATTCCGAAGACTTCTGTTAAATTTCATTCTAGAACATAGGTTGTATTTGATTTGTGTAGTAATCCAATCTAAGTTGTAAATCTTAGAAGCTCTTGTACTAGTGTAGACACGATTTTTGAATATGGTATTGATTATGTACTCTTATTATTTATTTCTTCTGAAATGTTTTTTGGAAAATAGCTATGATATTTTTAATATTGTTCTTAATTGGGTTTAATTGAGTTGTGTTTTGGAAAGGGTTCTCCTACCATATGGAATTGGGTCGGTGCCAGCATGATCCGTGATTTGGGTCGTGACAGTTTTCCATTATGCAAACTAATGTATTCGGATTCGACCACATCAAGGAACTTTATGAGGCTGATCCAGACTTCGTAGTCATTTGGGAGTGGTGCTTGGAAGGTCCATAAAGAATGTTCTTGTCACGAACCAACTAGGGGCCGCGACGGGTACCCGATACTACTATACCGAGCACCTCTTACCTCACATCTTACTCTTACTACTGAGTGGGCCGTATGGAAGATACCGTCATTACTTTACCCCGCACCATCATTAATAGCATGCTCGTAAACAAGTGTTAATAAACTTTGCTAACATATTATACAGCAACAAGGACGAACAAGAGTGTAAACATCTGACTGTACATATCTGTCTACGAGCCTCTAAACAAGATACATATAATCACAAGGAGAGCCGGGTTCTGCCGTGCCCAAATATGTACACAAAAGTAGTACTAATAAACTGAAGCTCCGGGACAACTGGAGCGTTCTCGATGTACCGCAGGTGGAGCTTCTAGGAATCGAACCCGTCTACCTGCTTACCTGCGTGGCATGAAACACAGCGTCCAAAAGAAGGGACGTCAGTACAAATAATGTACCGACTATGTAAGGCATGAATAATATTATATGAGAGATACATAGCATGAATAATGACATAAAGGAAATATAGAGCATATCATGAAATAGGAAAGCAACCTTTACATTCGAGTGCCTCATAGGTCGGGTGCCATGCATGCTTACCTTTCTTTTGAAAACATTTGTTTTTCATATACATAGAAAATGGAACATGTTATGTTGCCGAGCAATATCGACTCCCATTCATGTAACCAATTATATCCCGCATCCGGGACGACATTAACCGATGTGGGATTTGCCTGAACCAAGGTGGGATTTTCCTAAACCAATGTGGGATGCGCCTAAGGCAAGCCTTACACTCACCCCCCCCCCCCCCCCTTGGGACTCAGCGTTTTTTCTGAGGTTTGCCCCACCACTGGGTTCGCCCCACCATTGGGTTTGCCCCACCACCGGCTCTGATACCAACTGATCAGGTAGCTATGTGTCTATAGCGCCTCACCTTTTTCCCTTACCCCATATACATATACATATATCATGTCCATGTGTCATTTATATATATCATATACATATATCACAAACATATGTCATATACATATATTATGCAAGCAGCATACAGGAGAGCTCAAAGAATGTTATATTCTTATCGGAGTGACGTAAGGTCGGTAACCTCCGAATATATTATGGAAGACTCGATGGACAAGTATACTTACCGACAACTGAGGTCAATCCGACTTAGTATAAGAAAGTTATGAGCGTTTGAAGTACAGAACTTGCTACAAGCATTTCAGAAGCTGTTTTTGGAAAATCAAAGCAGCAATCAAATCAAGTACCTTTCGGATATCATATAGATCAAATCAAATAGAGCTTTTGGAACCATATGTACGTATCGAAATACATCAAAGACTCAATGGAATAATCGAACGTGCTAACGTTTGAAAATTAAAACTATAGTCATATCAATTATCTTTCAAATGCCATTCTGGAACATATCAAATAGGACTTCGGACATCATAGATACGCATCAAAACCATATGAAATAGCTTATGGAAGTCAGGAACATTAGCCATCCTAGTGGCTCTAAGAATAGGAATTTCTTTGAAATTATACATACACTTTGTCATGTTGGTTTCACAAGGATCATGCCAAAAGAAAGAAAGGGTAAGCCTTACATACCTGCTCCACGTCCTATTAGCTACGTTTATTTATCCAAGCTTGCTAGTCTCCATTCAAAAGAATTCACATAATTATTAGATTCGTCGTCATACACTTGCCTTAGTTTCTTAAATAAATTTACTTATGATCTGCCGAAATTTCGATAGCATTTCCCCTGTAAATACACCATCCCCGAGAATCTAACTCGGCCAATTTTATCAACAACAATCTGAGAATTCAACTCGGCCAAATTATCAAACACAATACCAACCACCATACTAACAACTTTAACAATTTATCCAAAGTACATTCTAGCATTAACAATCCTTACCACACAATTCATCGGCACTTCATTTGTATTCAATTCAATCACATATAATCAAGTCAATACCAATGATCCCATATTCAAATATCAATCTGAAATCATTCTAACATGATTCAAGAATACTTCAAACAATTCACATAACATTCCAAACAACCCAATCAACATACTACTTCACCCGAGACCTTCCAAATTCAATAAGAACAATAACAACCTAATTCCTTCTTTCAAATTCCTAAACCATACCAACAATTCACACACCAACAACATTATCTTCCATAAATATAAGAAGACTATTTTAAAATAACATTAATTTCTAAAACAACTCTCCAACCATTATAACTTCACTAGAATCATTAAACTTTCATTTTCATCATAGAATTCATGACAACAACAACCAAAACACTAGATAAAATAATTGGTTCCTCATTTCTACATGGCACCCATATACACGGCCACAACCTTTATTCATCTTTTCATGAATTTCATCCACCTTTACATACTACAACATACATAATCATCCATAACATATAAGAAAAGGATTAAACCTTAACTTTTACCCTTAACTTCTCACTTGGCTAGAATTGTAGCTTGCAAGAATAGATATTTTATTTGCTCAAATAACCACTTCACTTTGCTAGGGACCTTTCAATTGGGTTGTTCACCTAGGAGAAAATAATTTTTGATGAATTTTTCTCCAAGGTTCTTGTTTGGTTGCATAGGGCCGAATGATCCCTTATTTTTCTTGCCTTCTCTTTTGTTTCCAAGCTTCTTGAAATTTCTAGGGAGAAAGATTAAAAATATGATGACTTAGTCATCTTTGGACTTATTTATTTTGCTCCCATATGGGCCTTGGCCCATTTATTTGGACGGCCAAATGGCCCCTTTAACTCAAGCCCATCTTTTTTTTTGTTTTGTAATTCATGAAAATTTATTTTCCAATTTCCAAATTTTCCCTTAGCCTTCCTCCATATTTCTATGAGCCATCTTACGAATTTCCCTTTTTGCCCCTAGCCTCTCTTAACATTTCCACATCAAAATTTTCATAAGCAACTTGTGTATTAAACAAGATCAAAATACGGCCTTGTCCTTGACTTCTTGCAATTATCTCGAATTATCCAAATGTACAAAATGCGGGTTATAACATCCTCCCCCCCCCCCCTTTAGAACACTCGTCCTCGAATGTTGAACTGGCCTCATATGGTGCCGTTTCAATTGTCGTTTTTATATTTATTTCCCTCTTCAGGTATCTTCCGTATTATCTCCCTCTATCTGCCTCATATTACACTCGTTGTCAATTTATTTCTACGTCCTTTCTCTCATGCCCGTCCTTTGTCTTTCATCCTGTTTTCTTTATAGTCGAACCTCTCGATCTTCACATGAATCTGTCATTCCACATCATGGGTTTTTTGGTCAACTGCTCATTATCCTCGTCCTTTCTTTGATATTTCTGATACTTCGAAGCTCCTTACTCTCTACGTACTCACTTTCTTTCTGTTCCCGAATATGACTGTATTAGGACTTTCGAGCCTTAAAAAGTGGTGGATCCAATCAGTTTTACCCTGTAACATCTGTACTTTTTTCTTTCACTCTGTCTCCTGAATTCCATTCGATTAGTGTCTTCTATATATATCGCAACACTGGTTGCTGGGATTCACCTATCGATCAATACAGTCACAAATGAGATGTCATATGCATATATATATATATATATTCTAGCATTTCACTCACAAACATTTCCAAACGCTATTCAACTTACTCTGATTCCAGAGCTGTATTGCACTTTCTTCCTTTTCACCAGTCTAATCCGTCTCAGCCTACGCGACCTCTATAAGGTTTCTAACCGCTCCACATACTCTAACATCCTTTAGGTTGCCCTAGGTTCACATTCGTCTCCTATATCTATATTTATGAAACTTTCAATACACTTCCCAGGGGGTCACCCATCCTAAAATTGCTCTACCCAAGCACGCTTAACCTCGAAACTCTAATGCATTCCAGTGCCTTAATGCTGGTATAGCTGCATCCACTTCCCCGCACGACCTTTATCATGTAATCTGGAGTAAGTTAGAGTTTTGACAACTTCTGAAACACTTTCATAACACATCGCTTATTTAACAGTTACTATTTTAGCCTTCGCAATCCCTAACATTCACCTCTCACCTACGCGTACGACTACCTTTCGTCCTGGATTTCCAGATTCCCAGTAGTGGCGAAAGCACCTTGGTCGCCAATAGGCATAGACATCCCAAACTGTTTGATTTGGCTCGGGTTTCACCCAATACATTCAGCAATAGAAGGAGCGATATATGATAGAGTAGAATCTAGATCAATCAATACATACATATCATAAGAGAATACCAATAGCATACCTGTAACGTCGTCGGGACAAGATTCAGGATCTGGCCATCCTACTAGTGCATAGATACGGTTCCGAGGGCCACTTGAACTAACTGCCCCTCCTTTGCCTCTACCGCGGCCCGCTGGGGCTTGTGAGCTTTGCCCTAATGGGCGCACAGATGAAGAAGAACCCGCCATCGACCCTGCGGGCTGGCTCCTACCGCTAGCACCTACTGATGGACACTTACGCATCATGTGCCCAATTTGTCCGCAAGCATAACAAGCATCCGAGTCGTGGCGACACGGACCAGGGTGAAAGTTTCCACACTGGCTGCATTGTGGAATTGATGGCCTCCTCTGACTAGGAGCTCCTCCTAACGGAGAACCCAAAACTCCAGAGCTTTGGCCCTGTCTTGAATACATAGAACGATCAAATCCTTTGTCCGCAAATAGAGGAGGTGCGCTGGCCACTGATTGGCCTGAATACCTAGAATATTGTTGCCTCTGCCCTCCTTTATACTCACTGCCAGCACCAAAAGACCTAGCCTTTTTACTACGCCCTCTATCAGAATAACGTTCACTTCTCTGTGGCTGCTGCTGCTCCTCCAGGTTCTGGGCATGGGCCTGGATACGAGCGATAGTCATTCCATCCTGGTGTGAAGCCGTCAAGCAATCCTTAACTAAATGTGGTTCCAACCCACTCACGAACCGATGTGCACGATCTCCCATATCGGCCACCATGGCCGGGGCATACCTGGCTAAAGAGTTAAAACGGAGACTATATTCCCGGGTACTCATATTTCCCTGTTTAAGATTCAAAAACATATCGGCTCGAGACCGTCGAACCTCTGGTGGTAAGTAATGTCGCAAGAATGCTTCGGTGAACTCTTGCCAAACTGGGGGAGGTGCATTGGCTCCCCTTGAAGATATCCAAGAATTATACCACTGGAGCGCTACATCTCGCAATCTATATGAAGTCAACTCTACTCACTCTGTATCCGAAGCATGTATTATCCTTAGTGTCCTCAGCATCTCGTCTATGAAACCTTGCGGGTCTTCCTCGGGTTTCGATCCAAAAAACTCCGGAGGATTCAGAGTGATAAAATCACAAGCTCTTGCACTCACCACCCTGTCTCCCTGGCCCGTACCTTGCCGCTGAACTTGTGCTGCAACTAACTGGGTCAGCAACTAAATAGCCTCTGTTATCTGCTGACCCGAAGCTGCTGGCGGTGGAACTGGAGGTACTGGAGCTGGAGCTGGAGCTCCTTCCTGCTCTGCCGACACGGGGAGAGCATGAGAAGTCTGGGGAGGAGCTTCGTTGTGAGACTCACCTTCTTCTACTTCCGCCGGTGGCACCCGTTCAACTCTTCTTCCAGCCACCGTCTTGCCCTTTTGGGCCGCCGTAGCTTTCCTCTTCACCGGCATTACTGAAACCATAACACAGGATTAAGAAAAGAACATGGAAACCTGGTAACATAGCTCTATCGCACGATCTAGAGTACAAAGAATGTCAGACTTCCTAAATGCCCTACAACCCCTGTTTATAAGTGTGGCGCGCTACACATCCATAAACAGGACTCTACTGGACACGGTTCGTAGACAACCCCTAGGACGAACTGCTCTGATACCACTTTTGTCACGACCCAACTAGGGGCCGCAACGGGTACCCGATACTACTATACCGAGCACCTCTTACCTCACATCTTACTCTTACTACTGAGTGGGCCGTATGGATGATACCGTCATTACTTTCCCCCGCACCATCATTAATAGCATGCTCGTAAACAAGTGTTAATAAACTTTGCTAACATACTATACACCAACAAGGACGAACAAGAGTGTAAAAAATCTGACTGTACATATCTGTCTACGAGCCTCTAAACAAGATAAATATAATCACAAGGAGAGCCAGTTTCTGCCGTGCCCAAATATATACACTAAAGTAGTACCAATAAACTGAAGCTCCGGGACAATTGGAGCGTTCTTGATGTACCGCTGGTGGAGCTTCTAGGAATCGAACCCGTCTACCTGCTTACCTGCGTGGCATGAAACGCAGTGTCCATAAGAAGGAACGTTAGTCGGAGTAATGTACCGAGTACGTAAGGCATGAATAATATTATACGAGAGATACATAGCATGAATAATCACATAAAGGAAATATAGAGCATATCATGAAATAAGAAAGCAACCTTTACATTCGAGTGCCTCATAGGTCGGGTGCCCTGCATGCTTATCTTTCTTTTGAAAACATTTGTTTTTCATATACATAGAAAATGGAACATATTATGTTGTCGAGCAATATCGACTCCCATTCATGTAACCAATTATATCCCGCGTCCGGGACGACATTAACCGATGTGGAATTTGCCTGAACCAATGTGGGATTTGCCTAAACCAATGTGGGATTCACCTAAACCAATGTGGGATTCGCCTAAGACAAGCCTTACACTAACCCCCCCCCCCCCCAGCAACATACAAGAGAGCTCAAAGAATGTTATATTCTTATCGGAGTGACGTAAGGTCGGTAACCTCCGAATATATTATGCAAGGCTCGATGGACAAATATACTTACCGAAACCTGAGGGCTCAGAAACAAGTTTCGGGTCAATCCGATATAGTATAAGAAAGTTATGAGCGTTTGAAGTACAGAACTTTCTACAAGCGTTTCTGAAGCTATTTTTGGAAAATCAAAGCAGCAATCATATCAAGTGCCTTTCGGATATCATATAGATCAAATCAAATAGATCTTGTAGAACCATATGTACGTATCAAAATACATCAAAGACTCAATGGAATAATCGAACGTGCTAACATATGAAAATTAAAACTTTAGTCATATCAATTATCTTTCAAATGCCATTCTGGAACATATCAAATAGGACTTCGGACATCATGGATACGCATCAAAACCATATGAAATAGCTTATGGAAGTCAGGAACATTAGCCATCCTAGTGGCTGTAAGAATAGGAATTTCTTTGAAATTATACATACACTTTGTCATGTTGGTTTCACAAGGATCATGCCAAAAGAAAGAAAGGGTAAGCCTTACATACCTGCTCCACGTCCTATTAGCTACGTTTATTTATCAAATCTTGCTAGTCTACATTCAAAAGAATTCACACAATTATTAGATTCGTCGTCATACACTTGCCTTAGTTTCTTAAATAAATTTACTTATGATCTGCTGAAATTTCAGCAGCATTTTCCCTGTAAATACACCATCCCCGAGAATCTAACTCGGCCAATTTTATCAACAACAATCCGAGAATTCAACTCGGCCAAATTATCAACAACAATACCAACCACCATACTAACAACTTTAACAATTTATCCAAAGTACATTCTAGCATTAACAATCCTTACCACACAATTCATCGGCACTTCATTTGTATTCAATTCAATCACATTTAATCAAGTCAATACCAATGATCCCACATTCAAGTATCAATCCGAAATCATTCTAACATGATTGAAGAATACTTCAAACAATTCACATAACATTCCAAACAACCCAATCAACATACTACTTCACCCGAGACCTTCCAAATTCAATAAGAACAATAACAACCTAATTCCTTCTTTCAAATTCCTAAACCATACCAACAATTCACACACCAACAACATTATCTTCCATAAATACAAGAAGACTATTTTCAAATCACATTAATTTCTAAAACAACTCTCCAACCATTACAACTTCACTAGAATCATTAAACTTTCATTTTCATCGTAGAACTCATGACAACAACAACCAAAACACTAGATAAAATAATTGGTTCATCATTTCTACATAGCACCCATATACACGGCCACAACCTTTATTCATTTTTTCATGAATTTCATCCACCTTTACATACTACAACATACATAATCATCCATAACATATAAGAAAAGAATTAAACCTTACCTTTTACCCTTAACTCTCACTTGGCTAGAATTGTAGCTTGCAAGAATAGATATTTTATTTGCTCAAATAACCACTTCACTTTGCTAGTGACCTTTCAATTGGGTTGTTTACCTAGAAGAAAATAATTTTTGATGAATTTTTCTCCAAGGTTCTTGTTTGGTTGCATAGGGCCGAATGGTCCCTTATTTTTCTTGCCTTCTCTTTTGTTTCCAAGCTTCTTGAAATTTCTAGGGACAAAGATAAAAAATATGATGACTTAGTCATCTTTGGACTTATTTATTTTGCTCCCATATGGGCCTTGGCCCATTTATTTGGACGGCCAAATGTCTCCTTTAACTCAAGCCCATCTTTTTTTTTTGGTTTTTTGTTTTGTAATTCATGAAACTTCTTGCAATTATCTCGAATTATCCAAATGTACAAAATGCAGGTTATAACAGTTCTTGATAAGAGATGGATTTCTTTACTATGGCAAACAACTTTGCATACCACAAGCCCTTTAAGGGAGTCCATTATTAGAGAAGCACATGAGGGTGGATTAACTGGTGACTTAAGACATCGAATATGATTTAGGAAAACTTCTATTGGTCCAAGTTGAGTCAAGATGCATTGAGGTTGATTGAACGTTGTGAAACTTGTAAAAAGGCAAAGATGCATGGTAGCAATGAGGGATTATATTAGCCTTTACCAATCCTATAGCACCTTGCGAACATATCAGCATGGACTTTGTGCTCAGTTGACCAAGAACTCAAGGAGGTAAGGATGCTCTCTTCGTCATGGTAGATAGGTTATCTAAGATGGCACACTTTATCTCATGCAAAAAGACAAGTGATGCAACATATATGGTTGTTTTGTTGTTTAACAATATTGCCAAGTTTCATGGTATTCCTAGAAGCATTGTTTCAGATCATGACACTAAGTTTCTATGTCACTTTTGGCGTACTTTATGGGATAAGCTTGGTAAATAGTTGAAGTATAGTTCGTCTTATAACCTTCAAACGGATGGGCAAACAGAGGTAGTCAATCGAAGTTTGGGTTCTCTATTAAGAAGTTTGACTAAAAATAACATAAACGAGTGGGAGTCGTTGTTACCACATGATGAATTTTCTTTCTACAAGTCCGTGAATCGAACAACCGAGAAAAGTCCTTTTGAAGTGGTATATGGTAAGAATCATATTGGTCCCTTAGAATTATCTCCTCTTCTTCAAAACCATTTTTTTAGTGGAGATGGTCATGATAGAGTTAATGAGTTAAAGATGATTGATGAGAAAGTTTTACAAGAGATTGAGAGGTAAACAAAAACATACAAAAAACAAGCTGATAAGAATAGAATGAAACAACTCTTTGAAGAGGGAGACTTAGTTTCGGTATACTTGAGGAAGGAATTATTTCCTAACCAAAAGTATCCAAAGTTGCAAGCAAGAGCTGATGGTCCCTTTCGTGTTGTTCAAAAGTTAGGTGATAATGCTTACAGATTGGAGATACCAGAGGTGTATGGGGTTTCCCCAATATTTAATGTAGCTTCTCTTGCACCGTTTATAGAGCCTTTAGATTCGAGGACGAGTACTTTTCAACAAGGGGAGAATGATGAAAATCGAGAAGTTATATTCGTCTTTTATTATTTAGGCCGTGAAGAACAAGCTCTTGTGAACCCAAGAATTGGTGTGTGGGATTTTCTGCAAATTCAAGAAGCCCAAAGATGATTTCAAGCCCAAGAAGCCAAGTTAAAACTATTTACTTCTAAAATTAGTATTAGTTGTATTCCTTTTCTAGTAGTTTACTTTCTTCTTTTCCTTATAGAATATGGATTTTACTTTCCTTGTTTTTAGCTATTTCCTTTCTAAAGTAGAATAGGGATTAGTAGTCATCAAAGAAGGGACCTTAGGCCTATATAAAGGGTTATTATGCTTTGTTAGATACAATCCACGTTTTTGAGAATAAGCATAATTTGCATTTTTGGGGTTATTATGCTTTGTTATATAAAATTCACATTTTTGAGAATAAGCATAACTTGCAATAGAGTTATTTTCTTTATTTCTTCTTCTTCATCATTATATTTGGTTCCAAGCAAGGTTGTGGTAGTATTTATCTTGTTTTCAATTGTGTGTGGTGTTTCTTTATCACTTTTATTGATTTCAAGTGGTGACTTAGGAACTTTATAGGTTATTGATCATTCAAGAACACGTTTCGTGATTTAAAATTCATTCTAGTTCATACCCAGAACTTTAAATTTCTTTCCATCGTCCACCCTCAATAGTTACTAGCTTCAAACGATTCAATAGTTATTTTCAAAGTTCAAATCATCATCTTTCACATAGTTTTTGAATCACTTAAATCTGAGGCTCTGTTTCTGTAAATCAGCCAATCAAATCGCTTCAAGAATAAGATTGTTACACTTCGACTTTCGCATACGTTAAAGTTTAGTCATAAGTTGGTTGTCGTAGGCTTGTATTGGGAGTCAATTACGGAATTATGTATGAGGGCTATGGGTTATCTCGGAGTTATATAAGTCCATAAACATGTTTGGAAAAGAGTACGAAGTTTAGAAGGTAAACGAATCGAAAAGAATACGATTTGTTAGAAAATCAAAAGAGGGCAGTTCCACGGTTGGTTTCATGGTCCGTGGAATATTCCATGGCCGTGAAAAGAGGACAGCAACCACCGTGAATTAGTAGTAGTGGGGAGGAGGCACTGGAACAGTTTCACGGCTCGTGAAATTGAGGCGGTGGAAAACTTTCCCTTTTGTTATAAATAAGGGGGCACAACTTGGATCTCAAATTTTCACCAAAAAACAGATCCATATTGACCCTCTAACCTCTCTCAATCATCCCAAATCATTCCAAACCATTACAAGAGAAGATCAAGCTCTAAATCTGCAACTAGTTCATAGAAGGTGGTTGTCCGTGCTTCTACTTGGAGTTGTAGTGAATTTGGTATTGAAGAAAGTTATGTGAGTTGAATGTTTTCATGTATAACGTATGTTTTTCATCCTATTTGTTATGTGGAGTTTATTTGGAGGTTTAACAAGCCTTAAAAGTGAAGAGAATCATGGTAGAGAAGTCATAAGGTATTAAGTTGAAGTATTGGTTATGGATGGAATTTGAAAGAAAGTTTTGGAACCATTTGAATCTAATTGGAATGTAATCTTTTGGCTATGGTATTGTTGATATCGTTATTGATGTTTGGGAGTTGTTTTGAAGTTTTCTGGATGCAGGTAATATAAGGGAAATGTTGCCCAAATTTCGTTACCTCACCTTATAATTTAGTTTGACCTTATAAGTGTTTCAACGACTTAACCTTATTGTGAATCATCTTGAACGTAGATTTGCAAGCTTGGGGAGATAGACATTGAGTGGTTAAGTAAGCGATGAGGTATGTTAAGGTTGTCCTTTTCTTTCTTATGGCATGATCATATTGATAGAAACTTACACAAATGATATCCATAGTGACCCTGTTCTTAGAAATACTAGAAGCTTATGTTTCTTGATGTTCTTATGATATTATTGATCTTTGTCTCATGATTATTGATCTTGTCTTATGGTTATTGATCTTGTTTATTGTTGTTGATCTCATCTTATGGTCATTGATTCCTTCAAGGTGAGAAATGTCGACGATGATAGTTCTATAATGGTAATCGGAGGTTTACTGACCTTAAGTCACTCCGATAAAGTTCTAATGTTTCTTTGAGCTCTCATGCATGCTTTATATATATGTATCTATTTTACGACACTGAGTCGCGCTATAGTCAGTCAGGAACTGCACCTATTGTGTACACCACTGCAGTGGGGTACGGATAACACCGAGCCTATTATCGTCGGGTACAGATAACACCGAGCCACATTATGGCCAGGTACGGTATTATGATTTATAAAGATGTGTGAAAATAGTTTTCTTAAAAAGAAAGCATGCATGTCATCCACCTTAAGAGGCATCAAGATGTACAGGCTGTTCTCTCTTATCTCATGTTACCTTCATATTTTTATTATGTTGTCCTTCATCCCTTACATACTCGGTACATTATTTATACTGACGTCCTTTTATTTTTGGATGTTGCGTTCATGCCCACAGGTAAACAGGGAGATGAACCAGAGCCCAAGGCAGCTTTATCAACAATTATATAGGAGCGCTCCTGTTGTTCCGGAGTTATAGTTCAGCTTGGTATGATTCTTCTATATACTTTTAGGCATGGCAGAGTCCTGTCCCGTCCTTATTATGTTATGCACTCCAGTTGAGGCTCGTAGATAGATATGCATAGTTAGATGCTCTATGGCCATCTCGGACTACACTCTATTGTATCATTATTTCGATAGCCTTGTCGGCTTGTATACATGGGTTCAGCTTGATGACGAATATATATATATATATATATATATATATATATATATATATATATATATATATATATATATATATATATATATATATATATCTTTTAGTCTTGTGTGCCTTACATCTTATGATATCTATTAGTTAGTTTTATGGCCCACTCAAGCAGGAAAATGTGATGTATGTATATCTCGTGGTGCTCGGTAGGTTAGATCCAGGTGCCCGTCATGGCCCTCCGGTTGGGTTGTGAGAAAAGTGGTATCAGAGAAGTTCGTCCTAGGACTTTTTACGAGCCGTGTCTAGTAGATTCTTGTTTATGGATATACAGTGCACCAAACTTATAAATAGGAGGCCGCAATACTTTTAAGAAGGTTACCTTTTTTTCTCATCTAAGATCAGCCGTGTTATGAGGATTTTCTTTTCCTGACCTTGTGTTGTGATTTCAGTAATGCTCGTGATGAGGAAAGCATCAACGGTCCAGTAGGACAAGTTAGTGGCCGGCAGGAGAACTGGTCAGGTACCGGTACTGCCAGTAGAGGTTGAGAAGGGCGAGTCCCAGAATGAGGTTCCATCCAAGACCTTTCATACTCCGCCGGCTTCAAAGGAGCATAGAAGAGCTCATGCCCTGCTCCAGCTCCAGCACCCCTAGTTCATCCACCTAATGCCTCAGGCTAGGAGATGCAGGAGGCTATTTGGTTTTTGACTCAGTTGGTAGCAGCTCAGGACCAACGTGAGGGTACGAGTTATGGAGACAAGGTTGTTAATACCAGTGTTCGAGATTTTATTAATTTAGACCCTCCAGAAGTCTTTGGATCGAAACCAGATGAGGACCCGCAGAATTTTATAGATGGGATGTTGAGGACGTTGCGGGTGATGCATGTTTCGGACACTGAGTCGGTAGAGTTGGCGTCCTATAGGTTATAGGATGTTGTCGTTCACTGGTATGAGACCTGGGTGTCATCTAGAGGGATTAATGCACCCCCACGCGTGTGGGAGGAGTTCACATATGCTTTTCTTCGGCATTTTTTGCTGCCAAAGATTCGACAGGCCTGAGCTGATAGGTTCCTGAACCTTAGACAAGGGATCATGAGTGTACGGGAATACAATCTTCATTTTAATTCATTGGCTAGATACGCTCCAGCTGTTGTAGCTAAGATGGGGGATCGTATTTATTGTTTCGTGAGTAGATTGGGACCATACTTGATTGATGACTGCATGACAGGCTCACTTCAGATAGGTATGCCTATTTCTAGCATTCAGGCCCACGCTCAGAACTTACAGAAGCATAAGCAGCATTGGAGGGCTGAGCATGAGCATGATTGGGGTCATAGTAAGAGACAAAGATCTTCAGGTGTTGTTAATGAGTTTAGATGTGGTCAAAGGCAGTTGTATCCTAGGCATTCATACTATTAAGCGGCTAGTGCGCCTCCGCAATTCCCATGTCAGAGATTTGATCGATCTACTTATTCAGGACCATGTCAGGATTCCAAAGGCTCAGGTTCTCAGTATAGTGAGGAGTCAGGACAGATGAGGCCAACTTTACCATGATGGACTTAGAATAGTAAGTTACATACTGACAGTGCCACCTGGATTTAGATGCTTGTTATGCTTGTGGGCAGCCAGGTCATATTATGCGTGAGTGTCCATCAAAAGGTTATAGAGGTATAGTTCAGCCCACAAGATCGGCAGCTGGTTTGTCATCATCTATACGTCTTTCGGGGCGAGGCTCTCAGATATCAGTAGGTTGCGGTAGAGGTAGAGAGGGGGGGGCGTCCAACACGAGCGGTCCTCAAAACCGCATTTATGCATTAGCTAGTCGACAGGATCTTGAGTCTTTGCCTGATGTGGTTACAGGTATACTATCAGTATCTTCTCATGATGTATATGCGTTGATAGATCATAGTTCTACATTGTAGTATGTTACTCTGTTTATTGTTGGTCAATTTGGGGTAAAACCCAAGTTGATTAAACCTTTTGAGGTGTCTACACCCATTGGTTATCCAGTGATAGCTAGACGGGTATATAGAGATTGTGTAATTATATTTTGTAATCATCATACTATGGCAGACTTGGTTTAGTTAGATATGATAGATTTTTATGTCATTTTGGGGATGGATTGTGTTACACCTCGAAAAATTCCATGTCATTGCATAGTAGATAGACTAACGTAGGGTAAGAAGTATGCGATGTTTCTATGGGTAAGAAAGGTTATTTAACAATTCTAATTAAGATTCCAAAGACGTTGGAAGTAAAAGGAGAAAGTTCCTTAAGAAAGGCAAAGCCTATGTCTTGTTTTGGAAGAGTTAAGTAAAGTACCGAGCTAATGTTGACTTAATGATGTCTTAGAGGAGTTGTAACGCCCCTTAGATTGCTAATGAAGTGTTAAACAAGTGTTAAGAAGGTTCCATAAGGATTGGAGATCAAACGAACGATGGAAACAATTTCAGAGAGGTGGGGTTATACGACCGCTTATACGGTCTGTATAACTTTATACGGTCCGTATAGCTTTATACGGTCCGTATAACTCCCAACAGAAATGTTGTTTCTCTGACGGTGAAATGGAAGTCCCGACGGGCTGAGTTAAGTTCAAGTATAAAATGATGTTCCCACTTTTATTTTCTAATTCTTTCCACTTCTCCATCTCTCTCAAGACTTCTAGAGGGTTTCATACATTTCAGCATCAATAATACAAAGGAAATCAAAGGTTCTTATCATAAATCCAAAAGAATCAAGTGCAAGAAACTCATTAGGGTTCATCCAAGATAAGAAATCTCATTGTAAGTGGAACTAGAGTTTTGTTCAAATGAAGTGTTTCCCCTCAAATCTCATTCCCACACTATCAAAGGTAAGTTTTATGATCATTTCATGTTGTTTAGGGTATTGAGGGGTTGAAAGACTTAGATTATGAAAGGGGGTGGAAGATGGGTCATAAATATGAGGATAGTGACACCTTTGAGTAGTAGCTTAGAATGAATCATGATTATTGACATGTTGTGATTATAAATATGTTATAAATGACATTGAGAACATGGGAGAAACACTATATAGGGGTGAACGTAATATTGTACTATGACCATGCTTATGGATGATTTGAAGTGAAATTGGGAGATTTGGATAATGTAGGTGAATGAAGATTGTTGCTTATGATATTATGAATGTTATTATTGACATTTGGGAGTTGATATATTATATGGAGGAAGTTGTATAAGCAAAGGAAGTGATGCCCAATTTTCTCTAGCTTTAGTCAAGTATGCTTAAGTTATCGATTATCTAATGTTACTACAAAAACTCTCTTGAAGGTAAAAACGTGAACATTGGAGGAGAACGTTAAAGCGATAGAATAGCTAAACGAAAGGTATGTAAGGCTTGTCCTTTCCTTCTAAGGCATGATTCTTATGATATGACTATCCTTATTCTCCATGACTTTCTTACGTTCCATGAACTACGAGTCAATGTTGATAAAGAGCTTTTTATGATATAAAAATGAGAAATACGCCATGAATATGATAATAATGATGAAGATGAGTTTAAAGCCTAGAGATCCTAAAGCTTATGATACGATACTCCTATGAAGCAAATGATCCTTATACTACCCCTTTTATGTTATTCACTTATTGCTAGACCCACCTTATGATGCTAGTTCCTTCAAGGTGAGGTATGATGATTATGATTTTCCCATAATGGAATCGGGCGTTCTCAACCATATGTCACCCCGACATAGTTATACAAGATCCATAAGTTCTAATGTATGTTTCATGATGAATGTATGATGGTGATAAGGTTTTGATAGGCCTATGAGATCTATATAACGATGAGATTCCGCCGTGACTAGAAGGCCGGACATGTCACCGCGAAGGCGGGCTGCATACGATTCCACCGTGCCTAGAAGGCCGGACATGTTACCGCAAAGGCGGGCTGCTTATGATTACACCGTGCCTAGAGGGCCAGACATGACGCCACTAGTGGGCGGCGTATGATGGTTACCCGGACGCGGGTTAACGACGATGGAACATGTGATATGTTGATATATGTGATATGTATGAAATGCATTTTGTTACATCCGACATTTTCGCTTATTCAAAAAAATTCAAGATAAATTGACTTGTAATGAATGAGGCCACAATTGGACACTACTTGGTATGAATGTGTAGGTTATGAATTCAATGGTATGGAATTACGAAAGGAGGCCAAGGGCAAAATTGGAATTTTGGAAACTTGTCCCATAAATCACAAAATTAGCCAAGTGGGCTCGAAAAAAAAATATAATAAAACTAAGGCCCAAGTGGGAGCCCAACCGGCCATGTAAGGCCTTGGCCCATGGGATTTATTAAATTACCATGTGATAATTATCACATGGATTTTATTATATAAGAAAATGCATCATTATCCAAAGAAGCTTCAAGAAAAAGAGTTGAAAGGAAAAGAAAGAAGAGCATTTCGGGTTTGAGAGAGAAAAACAAAGAAAAGAAAGAAAAAAATTTTGGAGCCAATTCCTTGGTTTAAAAGTTCATCTCTTGTGAAATTATTACCAAGTGCAAAGTCCTCTACAAGTTGATATAAGTATTGTGGCAAGAAAACAATTTTATCCTCCAAGTGAAGAACTTGAAGAAAGGTGAGGATTTCATGCTCTTGTTGTGTTATAAATGGTATATGTATGATGTAGTATGTGTGAATGAATGAAAAACATGGAAATTTTGTGTGTTGGAACTAAGTGTGTGTTGGCCGAATATATATATATGTATATTGCATGATTTGGATGATTTGAATTCATGTTGTAATTTAGTTGTAGTATGATGGAAATTGTAATAGAAATGAAAGTGGAATGAATTAGTGAAAATTGGAAAATATTGTAGGTGGCCGTGTGGTTATGTGATGTTGGAAGGAGAACCAAATCTTGTTATCATGTTAATTGTGTTGTTAAGGATTTGTGAAGTAGATGGGAGGATAATGGTTAAGCTAACACGAAGTATGTTGTTTTAGCATGGTTTCTTGAAATTATGATTAAGGATAATGAACTTGGAATATGGAAATGTGTTTATGAACTTGTATGTTGAAGGTTGGGAAGATTGGATAAGTAGTAGCTTAATGGAAAGTTTGAATGTTTGCATATCTTATGTATATCGTGTGAAAATGGTATGGATGCCTCCGATGTATGTCATAATGATTTTGATGGATAATGAATATGAAAATAATAAGTTTGGTTTGGAAATGTAAGTTTGAAACGAAAGATGTTTCGTTATGACGAAAGATGGCTAATGATGCCATAGTGCATGTTTTAATGTCTATTGATGTTTTTATGTCATTCCTGGGTTGTTGTGTTGATGAATTGAGTCGAGCTAAGTCTCGGGGATGTCGTATATACAGAGGAAATGCTGCCGAAATTTCGGTAGGCAAGTATGTGTTAAGTTGGAATATTGAAAGTTTGAAACTAACAAATGGTAAACTTGACCATTTCCAGATTTTGGACGAAATTTGGATTGACGCCAAGCGAGCATAAGGCGCCATCGAGGTATGTGAAGCATTTCCCTTTGTTCCTAGGCATGTTCCGGATGTGATAGGCTCGGCCGTGAGCCTTAAGTACGACTCCGTCCCCCGGAATTCGAGACGGAAAACCGCTCCAATTCCTTCAATCCAATTGAAGCTATTTTCTTACAAATTGCCTTTAAAGTGAATTTTTGTACAAAACTTCCCTAAACGGAGTCAGAACACTTCCAGATGATTTTGGATGACCTTATAAGGTCTACTATCGGTAATTTACCTATGTCGCCTCGAGTTGATCCGAGGCGGGCCCACGAGGCCCGATACCTTCTGTATGACCTTAATTACTTTAGTTTTGCCCGATTTTCTCAGAAAACACCAGGACTACTATTCTGATCACGATACGACTGTTTTTATACAAATCTTACAAAATAGTTTTTGACATTTGGAAATCTGGTTCTGGTTATAATCTGTCGTGCCTCCCCAAGTGACGTGTAGGCACGTACCTTGAAAACTATCCGAGTACTTGGTTCGATCAGCCAGTTGGCCTACTTCTGTTCTGTTGAGTCTGTATGACGATCTGTATGTATGTGGTTCCTCATTAATCAGTTCGTGCACATGCTATGATTTCTTTCACCGGATCCCGGGCCGGTACGTATATCGTGCGGTGGGCCGCCGTGCCCCATATGTGAATTCTGAAGTATGATGTGTCCGGTTTCGGGGTACTGTGTTATATGTCCGTCCCCGGTTACCGAGGATATATTACGAAGTATGATGAGTCCGGGCTCGGGGTGCTGTGTTATCTGTCCGCCCCCGGGTGCCGTGGTTATGTTATGATGTGTGACGGAGATCGGAGAAGATTTTCTGATATCTGACGTGTTGTGGTGCCAATGGCAGGAGTGGCGACCACGTTCCTGCACCCTACGTGTGATTCTTTCTGTCTGTATGACTTATGCTTCTGTATGTCCGTCCGGATTATCTGTCCAACCGGTTACGATTACGTCTGTCCGTCTGGATTATCTGGCCGACGGGTTCCGATTCTGTACGTCCGTATGAATTCTGATTCTGTCTGTCTGGACTATGATTCTGTCCGTTTGTCGGGACTATGACTCTGTCCGTCCGGCTTATGAGCCTGTCTAGTATATTTCTGTGCTTCCGGTCCAGATAATGATTATGTTTGATATATTTCTGCTTTACATACTCGGTACATTTTTCGTACTGACCCCCGGTTCTTCGGGGGCTGCGTTACATGCCCACAGGTACAGGCGCACTTGGTGATACGCCGCCAGTCTAGGGCTCGGATTCTGCTATTCTGAAGAGCTCCTTCGATCCGGAGCACATACTTTTGGTATATATCTTCTGTTATCTGTAGAATCTGTATGTATGGTATTTTGGGGTACGGCGGGGCCCTGTCCCGTCATATGATTCTGTATGTCTGTAGAGGACTGTAGATAGATGTGTGGGTTACGGGTTTCGTCTGTATGTTAGCCTTATCGGCTTATCTGTAAATGTCTGCATGTTCAGGTATATACATATATATGTTTGCGCGCGTGCCGTATCTGTATCGGCCTACTTCTGTAACAGCTAAAAAAAAAAAAGAATCTGTATGATACGAAATTCGGTCAGGTAGGTATGTACGGGTACCCAGTTAGGGTACCAGTCGCGGCCCACGGGGTTGGGTCATGACAGAAGTGGTATCAGAGCGGTTAGTCCTCGGAATGTCTACAGGCCGTGTCTAGTAGAGTCTTGTTTATCGATGTGTTGTGCACCACATCTATAAACATGAAGCTACAAGGCATTTAGGATGTTACCCTTCTTTGGATTCTTAGATCATGCGATAGAACTGTATTAGTAGAATGATCCTCTCCTAATGATCTGCTATGTTTCAGTGATGCCTCCGAAGAAGGCAACAGCTGCCCAGAAGGGCAAGGCGAGGATTGAGGCAGGAGAGACCAGCCGGGCCCCGAGGGTTACATGGGCCAGTGTGCAGCCTGCACTTGGGGATGTGCCCCCGTCGTCTGGATCTGTTACACCCCCCTTGCCGGAGGATATCAGAGCAGCAGGAGCTGCTAATCGGGAGACGGCTCCACCGCAAGCTCCTGAGGTTCCAGTGCCCGAGCCTCCAGCTCCACAGGCAGGGGCGGAGGGTAGGGCCATGCGAGATGCGGTTCAGCTATTGACCACACTGATGGCGGAGCAGGTTCGCAGGGATGGATATAGGGGTGGTCTTACGGACAAGTATGAGAGCTCCAGGGCTCGTGAGTTTTTGACGTGTAATCCTCCAGAATTCTCCGGGACAAAACCTGAGGAGGACCCCCAGGAGTTCATTAGAAAGATGGAGAGCACAATACGATTGATTAAGGCCTCGCCGATTGAGTCTGTGGAGTTGGCTTCGTATCGACTATATGAGGTGGCGGCAAATTGGTATGAGTCTTGGCAGCTCTCCAGGGGTGACGGAGCTCCCCCAGCAGTATGGGTCGAGTTTACTAAGGCCTTCCTTGAGCATTTTCTGCCTCCAGAGCTACGGAGAGCCAGGGTTGATCGATTCTTGCATCTAAAGCAGAACGGTAGGAGTGTTCGAGAGTATAGCCTGGAGTTCGACTCATTGGCTAGGTATGCACCCGCTATAGTAGCAGAGATGGCCGACAGGGTGCACCGGTATGTGATGGGGCTAGACCCCTATTTGATTGATGGTTGCCTGGCGATGGCTTCCCAGCCAGGAATGCATGTTGCCCGAGTACAGGCATATGCCCAGGGCATGGAGGACCGGCGTAAGGAGCGTCGGCCTGATAGGGGTCCCGATAGGGGCCGGCTTAAGAGAGCTAGATCGACCGGATATTCAGGGGGATTACTAGGTGAGTTTGTTCAGTGGAAGGGTAACAGGTATCCGTCCGAGCCAACATACAGTACGCCCCCACAGTTTTCGGGACAAAACTCCCTGGCTTCGAGTTCGCGAGTAGATGGGAATTTCAGTCAGATGGGGCCATCCATACCTCGATGTCCTCATTGCAGGAGGCGCCACCCCGGCGAGTGTTATCGTGCCACTGGTGCCTGCTATTCTTGTGGCCAACAAGGCCATACGATGAGAGAGTGTCCATATAGGGGTGGTTCAGGTGGTTCAACCTAGCTTACCGGGTCAGTTGCGGGCTCATCCCCTCCTTTGGCAGCCATACGCCCCACGGGGCGAGGGGCCCCAGCACCAGCACCAGCACCAGCGCCAGCGAGTCATGGCAGGAGTCGCGGTGCAGTTTCGGGTTACAGCGGTCCTTCGAACCGCGTATTTGCTTTGACCGGCCGGCAGGACACAGGAGCGTCTTCCAGTGCACACCCAGGTATGCTACTAATCTCTTTTTGAGGGATGTGTGTATGAACATGTCTGTATCTCATTACGTCATATGACTTCCTTCTTCTGGGTACTAGTAGGGGTAAGGTAATGTCTAACTCGATAGACACCGAAAGTTCGGAAGGGCGATATGATAATTGTACGGTTTAGCCCGGGGTGGGACCCACTACGAGAATTTTCCGAAAATGTACCAAGATCCCGATTTGCCCTAAATCACGTGACAAGGGTCGTGCGGGGCAATCGACGAAATTATACTAGCCGTAACGTATCAAAACCCATGAAAATTTCGAGGTTAAGCGTGCTAAGGCTAGAGTAATTCTGGGATGGGTGACCCCCCTGGGAAGGATGCAGAAAAAAAAAAAAAAAAAAAAAAAAAAAAAAAAACTTGTGGTATAATCGTCGGGATTAATGATGAGATATCGATAGAGGAAATTTTCATAAACCACAGGAGCCTCAACAAGAGTGGTCCGATTCTGATCAAAATTTCGTTTGTCATACCTCTGTCCGTCTGATTCTGAATACATTTTTGTTTGACATACCTTTGTATGATTAACTCTGATTGCGAATCTGTCTGACACGCCTCTGTATGTCTGACTCTGGATATGAATCCGTCTGATATACCTCTGTACGTCTGATTCTGATTTCGAATCTGTCTGATGCCTCTCTGTACGTCTGGCTCCGATCTCAGATTTGTCCAACATACTTCTGTACCTCTGATTTTGACTATGAATCCGTCCGCCATAGTTTAGTACGTCTGCCTCCGATTCCGAATCCGTCAGATATGCTTCTACGCGTCCGGTCCTAGTTCTGAATCTGTTTGGTATGAAGTGTCTGGTATGAAGTGGGATTACGATAGTGTGGGAAGGAACTCAGAAGTGTAACAAGAGGTGATGTTAATTATAATGTCTGAAAAGCATTCGTCTGCTACGAGAATATAGTTTATGGTCCGATAATTATGTGGGGTATGAGAAAATATATTATGAAGGCATTTGAATCAGAGATGTGAAGAATTACCCCATTATGTTGGTAAACAAGCTATGTCGGAAAGTCCACGAAGGACAATTATAAAGAGAACCCTCCCGAAGTAGTATGACGCCCCATAAGGTCAATTTAACATTCGAGGACGAATGTTTTAAAGGAGGGGAGGATGTTACATCCGACATTTTCGCTTATTCAAAAAAATTCAAGATAAATTGACTTGTAATGAATGAGGCCACAATTGGACACTACTTGGAATGAATGTGTAGCTTATGAATTCAATGGTATGGAATTACGAAAGGAGGCCAAGGGCAAAATTGGAATTTTGGAAACTTGTCCCATAAATCACAAAATTAGCCAAGTGGGCTCGAAGAAAAAAATATAAGAAAACTAAGGCCCAAGTGGGAGCCCAACCGGCCATGTAAGGCCTTGGCCCATGGGATTTATTAAATTACCATGTGATAATTATCACATGGATTTTATTATATAAGAAAATGCATCATTATCCAAAGAAGCTTCAAGAAAAAGAGTTGAAAGGAAAAGAAAGAAGAGCATTTCGGGTTTGAGAGAGAAAAACAAAGAAAAGAAAGAAAAAATTTTCGGAGCCAATTCCTTGGTTTAAAAGTTCATCTCTTGTGAAATTATTACCAAGTGCAAAGTCCTCTACAAGTTGATATAAGTATTGTGGCAAGAAAACAATTTTATCCTCCAAGTGAAGAACTTGAAGAAAGGTGAGGATTTCATGCTCTTGTTATGTTATAAATGGTATATGTATGATGTAGTATGTGTGAATGAATGAAAAACATGGAAATTTTGTGTGTTGGAACTAAGTGTGTGTTGGCCGAATATATATATGTATATTGCATGATTTGGATGATTTGAATTCATGTTGTAATTTAGTTGTAGTATGATGGAAATTGTAATAGAAATGAAAGTGGAATGAATTAGTGAAAATTGGAAAATATTGTAGGTGGCCGTGTGGTTATGTGATGTTGGAAGGAGAACCAAATCTTGTTATCATGTTAATTGTGTTGTTAAGGATTTGTGAAGTAGATGGGAGGATAATGGTTAAGCTAACACGAAGTATGTTGTTTTAGCATGGTTTCTTGAAATTATGATTAAGGATAATGAACTTGGAATATGGAAATGTGTTTATGAACTTGTATGTTGAAGGTTGGGAAGATTGGATAAGTAGTAGCTTAATGGAAAGTTTGAATGTTTGCATATCTTATGTATATCGTGTGAAAATGGTATGGATGCCTCCGATGTATGTCATAATGATTTTGATGGATAATGAATATGAAAATAATAAGTTTGGTTTGGAAATGTAAGTTTGAAACGAAAGATGTTTCGTTATGACGAAAGATGGCTAATGATGCCATAGTGCATGTTTTAATGTCTATTGATGTTTTTATGTCATTCCTGGGTTGTTGTGTTGATGAATTGAGCCGAGCTAAGTCTCGGGGATGTCGTATATACAGAGGAAATGCTGCCGAAATTTCGGTAGGCAAGTATGTGTTAAGTTGGAATATTGAAAGTTTGAAACTAACAAATGGTAAACTTGACCATTTCCAGATTTTGGACGAAATTTGGATTGACGCCAAGCGAGCATAAGGTTCCATCGAGGTATGTGAAGCATTTCCCTTTGTTCCTAGGCATGTTCCGGATGTGATAGGCTCGGCCGCGAGCCTTAAGTACGACTCCGTCCCCCGGAATTCGAGACGGAAAACCGCTCCAATTCCTTCAATCCAATTGAAGCTATTTTCTTACAAATTGCCTTTAAAGTGAATTTTTGTACAAAACTTCCCTAAACGGAGTCAGAACACTTCCAGATGTTTTTGGATGACCTTATAAGGTCTACTATCGGTAATTTACCTATGTCGCCTCGAGTTGATCCGAGGCGGGCCCACGAGGCCCGATACCTTCTGTATGACCTTAATTACTTTAGTTTTGCCCGATTTTCTCAGAAAACACCAGGACTACTATTCTGATCACGATACGACTGTTTTTATACAAATCTTACAAAATAGTTTTTGACATTTGGAAATCTGGTTCTGGTTATAATTTGTCGTGCCTCCCCAAGTGACGTGTAGGCACGTACCTTGAAAACTATCCGAGTACTTGGTTCGATCGGCCAGTTGGCCTACTTCTGTTCTGTTGAGTCTGTATGACGATCTGTATGTATGTGGTTCCTCATTAATCAGTTCGTGCACATGCTATGATTTCTTTCACCGGATCCCGGGCCGGTACGTATATCGTGCGGTGGGCCGCCGAGCCCCATATGTGAATTCTGAAGTATGATGTGTCCGGTTTCGGGGTACTGTGTTATATGTCCATCCCCGGTTACCGAGGATATATTACGAAGTATGATGAGTCCGGGCTCGGGGTGCTGTGTTATCTGTCCGCCCCCGGGTGCCGTGGTTATGTTATGATGTGTGACGGAGATCGGAGAAGATTTTCTGATATCTGACGTGTTGTGGTGCCAATGGCAGGAGTGGCGACCACGTTCCTGCACCCTACGTGTGATTCTTTCTGTCTGTATGACTTATGCTTCTGTATGTCCGTCCGGATTATCTGTCCAACCGGTTACGATTACGTCTGTCCGTCTGGATTATCTGGCCGACGGGTTCCGATTCTGTACGTCCATATGAATTCTGATTCTGTCTGTCTGGACTATGATTCTGTCCGTTTGTCGGGACTATGACTCTGTCCGTCCGGCTTATGAGCCTGTCTAGTATATTTCTGTGCTTCCGGTCCAGATCATGATTATGTTTGATATATTTCTGCTTTACATACTCGGTACATTTTTCGTACTGACCCCCGGTTCTTCGGGGGCTGCGTTACATGCCCACAGGTACAGGCGCACTTGGTGATACGCCGCCAGTCTAGGGCTCGGATTCTGCTATTCTGAAGAGCTCCTTCGATCCGGAGCAAATACTTTTGGTATATATCTTCTGTTATCTGTAGACTCTGTATGTATGGTATTTTGGGGTACGGCGGGGCCCTGTCCCGTCATATGATTCTGTATGTCTGTAGAGGCCTGTAGATAGATGTGTGGGTTACGGGTTTCGTCTGTATGTTAGCCTTATCGGCTTATCTGTAAATGTCTGCATGTTCAGGTATATACATATATATGTTTGCGCGCGTGCCGTATCTGTATCGGCCTACTTCTGTAACAGCTAAAAAAAAAAAGAATCTGTATGATACGAAATTCGGTCAGGTAGGTATGTACGGGTACCCAGTTAGGGTACCAGTCGCGGCCCACGGGGTTGGGTCGTGACACATTTATTCTTAAAGGCTAAGCAGGTTATATCTTCACCTCATGTTCATGGTTTCTTCATTATGCCAGTTTTTTTTCATGCCTTACATACTCAGTACAATGCTCGTACTAACGTCCTATCATTTTGGACGCTATGTTCATGCTACAGGTAGACAGGGAGGCGACCCGGATTCATTGGAGCTGATCAGCAGATTTACGAGAGCGCTCCATTATTCTGGATGTGCTATTTTGAGATATGATTTTGTGTACATATTTGGGGCACGACGTGGTCCTATCCCATCCTTATGCCTAGTACCCTAGTAGAGGCTGGTAGATACGGATGTGTGGGTATTATGGTCTCAAGATTTTCCTCATTGTATATATATTATTTTATTTTGATAGGCGAAGGGCATATGTATATAAATGTAGATATGCTTGAAATCGAAAGTGGTTTTCCTTATGACTAGAAGTGTGAGAGTAATAGACAAATGCAGAATAAATATGATGATAAGCAGTATGAGTGGTGCTCGGTAGTCAGCTCCGAGTACCGGTCATGGCCCCCCCCTAGTCAGGTCATGACAGATTGCTTGGCCTCTTGTTATGCTAATGTTGATTGCAGAATGAAGATTGGTCAATTTCAATTTCAAGGAGAGCCAGTTCTAGAGTGGAAGGGTAATACAGCATCACCGATAGGTAGGTCTATTTCCTATCTCAAGGCGAGGAAGATGATTTCTAAAGGTTGTATTTGTCATATAGTCCGGGTTCGAGATACAGAAGAAATGCCACTGACTATTCAATCTGTTCCTGTAGTTAATGAGTTTCCAGATGTATTTTTCGACGAGCTTCCAGGTCTTCCCCCAGAACGGGATATTGACTTTGCCATCTACTTATGAGAGTTAAGCCCTGAAAACTTTCATAAGGTCAAACTAGAGTAATTAGTGAGCTAGCGAAAATTGGGCAGCATTTCCCTTACTTCAACTACTTCCACCAAAATTCAACACAACTCCCAAACAACCATAGCAACGCCAACAATACCATAGTCAATAAATTATATTCAAAATAAACTTAAATCAATCCAAATTCACCTTTTCGGAAATAGCCCATAGTCATCAACTTCAACTTAATACTTTGTGACTGCTCTACTATGATTCTCTTCTTTTATAAGACTTTTTAAACCTTCAAATCAACTTAATCATGAGAAATAAGATGAATAGCGTACCTTATACTAGAAGAAATTCACCTCACTCAACTTCTTCCAAGACCAAATTCATCACATCATTGAGTAGAGGCAAGAACAATCCTTTTCCATGAATTGGCTTGGGGTTTCAGAGTTTGATCTTATGTTGTGATAGTTTGGAATATTTTGGAATGGTGGAGAACCTTCAAGAACACTCTTATAATGTGGAGAGAGAAGTGTGGAAAGTCTGTATGAAAAATGGGACCTTTTGGAGTTTAAAAAGGGTTTAAAACCGCCCCCACCGCTCTGTGTTGCGTTGGAGATGCGGCCCAGCAAGTTGGACGTGCGGCTGCATCCTCCCAAAACAACATGGGTGGTGTTGGGAAGTAAGGTCCCTTAAAAATGGGAGTTTTTGGCCTGCATGTTGCACTGGAAACTCAGTATGTGGCCACAAACTTCCTAAAATTCCCACTTTTCGCGAAAATGCGTTCTTTTCGATTCGTTTTACCTCCAATCCTTATGGTACCTCCTTAAAACTTATGTAACCTCTTATAAACCATATAAGAAGCCCTATAACTCCCTATCAATCTAATGCTAAATTATGTATAGCACAAGAATGTAAAACCTTCCAAAACCATGACACCAATTCTAGCCTTCAACGAACTCGCTTCCACCAATTCATTTAACTCAAAAACCTTAAGGTACATACTTAGAATTGTTAGATATCTTATTTAAATTCGTAAGGGCTTCATGTCCACTTTGGCCTTATGCAGGTTTACTTATAATGCAAATGAAGTAAAATTTTCCAAGGTGTAACATCCTTCCCCCTTAGGAACATTCTTCCTCGAATGTTCGACTCTTAGGGGCCTTACAAATATTTCGACAGAGTTTCCCCTTTAACTATACTACTACTATCCTATCATAACAACCCAAAATATACAACACCTCATAGTGCCACAACAACAATAATAATAATGGCCCCACACGACCAAGAAATCATAATAAAAAGAAAACATTATGTACCTGAAGACAATGTTGTCCCTGCCTGAATCTCCTCTAGGAGTGGAAACAAGTGTGGGTATCTAGATCTCATGTCCTCTTCAACTTCCCAAGTCATCTCCTCGATATTCCTATTCCTCCAAAGGACCTTCACTGAAGCTGCATCCTTAGTCCTTAATCTCCAAACCTGCCTATCTAGGATAGCAATGGGGACTTCTTCATAAGCTAATTGCTCGGTAACCTGAACATCATCTACCGGTACAACTCTGGAAGGATCTCCAATACACTTGCGAAGCATTGACGCATGGAAAACCGGATAAACTGACACTAAATCTGAAGGTAAATCTAACTCATAAGCCACTTGGCCCACTCTATGTACAATCCTGTAAGGTCCAATATATCGAGGACTAAGTTTACCCTTTTTCCAAAATCTCATAACACCTTTGATGTTCGACACCTTAAAGAATACTCAGTCATCAACTTAGAATTTTAAGTTTCGTCGGTGATTATCTGCATAAGATTGACGACTCTGGGCTGCCAGTTATCAATCCCGAATAATGTTGACCTTCTCTATGGCTAACTGGATCGAATCTGGCCCTACTAATTTAGTCTCCCCTCAATTGGTGATCCATAATTTCACCCATATAAAGCACCATACGGGGACATCTGGATACTAGAATGATAACTATTATTTTACAAGAACTCAATAAGCAGCAAATGATCATCCTAGCTACCTCTGAAGTCAAGTACACATGCCCGTAGCATATCTTCGAGAGTTTGGATAGTACACTCGGCCTGTCCATCAGTCTGGGGGTGAAATGTTGTGCTAAGACTTACTTGAGTCCCCAAACCCTTCTTGAAAGACTTCGAGCAACTAGCTGTAAACTGTGCACCCCTGTCGGAGATAATGGATACAAGAACACCAGGGACTCGTACTATCTACTTGATATAAAGCTTTGCATAATCGTCAACTGAGTATATAGTTCTGGCAGGTAGAAAATGAGGTGATTTTGTAAGGCTATCGACAATCACCCATATGGAATCAAACTTACACTGAGAACGAGGCAAGCCTGTAATGAAATCCATGCTAATTACTTCCCATTTCCATATCGGAATTTCTATAGCTTGCAATAATCCACTTGGCTTATGATGCTCAATCTTTACCTATTTTGTCATGACCCACGCCACGGGTCAGGCGGGCACCTACCGTATTACTAACCTTTAGTAGGAGAACCCTTACAGGCAATACAACACTTAAAAACATGCCACAGCCATCTTTAAAAATTACAAGATTTAAAACAAACACATCTTACATACTCTTTTCAATACAAATAAATCCCTGGGATCTAGTCTAGAAAAGTACAAGAGCTCCTAAAATACAAGAAGACAGAATAAATGACACAGCCTTCATCGGAAGTGAGATAGGAGAAACTATAGGAGAATATCCGATAGATCCACTTGGCGAAACTTCTGCTAAGACGTGCACACATCTACACCCAGAAAGGATGTAGCAAGAGTAGTATTAGTACACCACATGTACTATAAGCATCATAGG
Source organism: Lycium barbarum (assembly GCF_019175385.1). NCBI lineage: Eukaryota > Viridiplantae > Streptophyta > Magnoliopsida > Solanales > Solanaceae > Lycium > Lycium barbarum. The sequence goes on from NC_083341.1 coordinate 95,072,627, forward strand.
CCGACTAAGATTAGTTCCCGCAACAGATTATAAAGTCGATAAGACAAGCAGTTAAGTCAATGAACCTCAAAATTCTAAATAAAGATTACTACAACATTAACTCACCTCCATTGTTACCCTCGAAGCATACTTCTTTTATTTCCAAAATATAAGGTATTCTACTAAATCATAACCATTCCCTACCATCATCCAACCTAGTTTTCACGACCCGACTAGGGGCCATGACGGGTACCCGGGGCTAACCACCGAGCACCACTCATCCTATTACTTATTATACTCATTAAGCGTACATTCATTAATATAATACCCAGATTATGGGAAAACAATTTTTCATTTGGAAACATAATTACTTTTATATGCATAAGCCCTTCGGCTAACAAAATAATAATATAGGTATAATAGTAACATTGTGAGACCATACCACCCACACATGCATATCTACGAGCCTCTACTAGAGTACTAGACATATGGACGGGACAAGACCCCGTCGTGCCCAAAATACACACACACACACACACACATACACACACACATATATATATACAAAAGAATACACCAAATAGCACCTCCGGAACAATGGAGTGCTCTCAAGTCAGCTAACAACTCCTAGGAGTCTGAATCACCTCCCTATCTACCTGTGGGCATGAACACAGCGTCCAAATAAAACGGACGTCAGTACGAATATTGTACTGAGTATGTAAAGCAGGAATGAAAAGTACATGATAGAGAAATCATAAGTCATAAGGTGAAGATACAACTTGCATAACTCTTAAGGGTGGATAAATTTCATACATACATTATATATACAATCACAATACATGTATAATCATATCACATACATCATCGTGTCGTATAAGTCATCATCGCTAACCCGCGTCTGGGTAGCCATCATAAGCCGCCCACAAGTGGTGATCATGCTCGGCCCTCTAGGCACGGTGTAAACATAGCAGCCCACCTTAGCGGTGACATGCCCGGCTATTTAGGCATGTTGTAAACATAGCAACCCGCCTTAGCGGTGACATGCCCGGCCATTTAGGCGCGGTGGAATCATATCGTCATATAATCGATCATAAACTTATCATTTTTACACATCTCATAGACATATCATGACTTAGCATCATTATACATTTATCATCAAAACATACATTAGAACATGAAGGAAACTATGGCTATGTCGAGGTGACATAAGGTCGTGAATCCCCGACTACGTTATGGAGTAGTCATAATCATCATGTCTCACTTTGGAGGAATTAGTATTTTAAGGTAAGTGTACACAAGGAAAATCATCAATGAAACAATACTTAGGACCATTAGCTTCATGGACATCTTATATTACTCTAGGATTCTTCATACTTATATTCATTATCATCATTATCATGCTCGTATCGTATTTCCTTTCTTAATCTTGTGCGTATGTAGCTTTGTATATTCATGGACTCACAGTTTCCATCATATAGGAAGATCATGGAAAATTAGGAAGATTCATGCCTTAGAAGGAAAGGATTAGCCTTACATACCTCTTTTGTTTAACATTTTTTTCGCTTGATCGTTCTCCTTTGATGTTCGCGTTTCTACCTTCAAGAGGATTTGCCTTAACGTTAGTTAATCGATTACAAGAACGTGTTACTATTTCTAGGGAAAATTGGGCAGCATTTCCTTTGTTTCTACTACTTTCCCCATATTCTATATCAACTCCAAAACATTGATAACAACATTTACAATATCACAAGCAAAAATCATCATCCATCTATATTATCCACATTTCACAATTTCACTCCAAATTTCTCCATAATCATGGTCATAGTTCATTATTGCATTTTCTCATATATAATACTTATTCCACGTTCTCAATGTCATTTATAGCAGACTTATAATCACAACATACCACTATTCATAGTTCACCCCAAACTACTACTCAACAATAACACTATTCACACATTCATCACCCATTTCCTATATCTTTCTACAATCCAAGTGATTCAACTTCTCAATACCTTAAATAACATGTAAATACCACAAAACTTACCTTTGACGGTGTAGGAATGGACTTTGGATGTAAATACTTCACATGGAGAAAACCCCACTTCAACACCAAAGAGATTCTTGGTTCCCACAAACCCTAGGGAGTACTTTTGCACTAGATTCTACTAATTCTTGGTGTTTACTCCTTAATTTCGCTAGGATATATGTTGAAATGGTATGGAGAGGGTTCTAGAGGTTTGGAGAGCGTTGGAGAATGAGTGAAATGAAAAATGAGGACTTGGGGTCTCTTAAATAAAATCAAAAGCTGCCCGACGAGGATTATACGGTACGAACGACGAAGCTTTGATCAGATCGACGGAGCGTCGATCTGACCGTCGAAGTCGTGAAATTTCCAGTGAGCCACCTTTCGTTTCCTTTCATTCTACGGTGAGAAAGACGGTCCGTAGAACTGATCAATGGAGCGTCGATCTGCTCCGACGAATTGTATTTGTGCTAAATAAATTCTACGGCACAATCAACGAGGCGTCGACCCGTCCGAGGGTACAAACAATGACCATCGAACCCCCCTTTTGCAGAACTGTAGTGAAGTTTCATTTGACGAACTTTCCTCTCTTGCCTCAAATGTCTTTGGAATCTTAATTAGAATCATTAAGCATCCCTTCTTACTTGTAGGGACATGTACACCTTAACTTACGTTAGTCCATTCACTGCTCAGCAACCCAAAATTTCGAGGTGTAACACTCGTACCTCTCGCTCTCCCACTCACCGTATGCTATACTTTTACACTTGTTGTTAAAAGAGTTCACCCACTCACATTACTACTATAATACAATGTATCCAGGAAAATAAATCCCTATCTGACAACCAACACTACACTTACCTTGGGTAACCCCCTCTCCACCAGGCTTTCAACAACACACATGGAATAAATGAGAAATGTTAACGACAGTTGTATACCCATGCATAACATAAAATCATGAGATGTAGTGCAATGCAAATGTGATGCAGGGCCCAAACACACTGTACATACACGCTAGCTGATGTCTTTGCTCTGTATCCATGACCTGCAGGGGGCCCATGGTGTCCATGTACCACTCGTTCCGGAATACCCCTTGGACCCGATCCAAATCATATACATATATGTAATTTATGCACTCAGCTCAATGGCCATAATCCCAGATAACACAATGCCCATACTCAACCTTGCCTGTTACTTGTATCTCCGCATAAACCATGCACTGCAATGCACAAAACTACATGACCAATCAATCATAATTCCAACCCCTGATGGGCGTAATGTCAACCCAACTCAATATAATTCTTTTAATACGACCTCTTATTTTCAAGGAAACAACCTTATGAACATTCAACAAAACAGGACATACATACGGAATTTACCCCCTTCTAGGGTTGCATAAAAGTAAACACGAGGTATCTCCTCAGCGACAACATCACTTCCTATTAAACTAAATCATTATTATCATAGACATAATTTTACAACATTTTAGTCACATTAACAAGTCCATCCATCCAAACTCCGTGTCCGAAGATGACCTAAGCATGCATTCTCCCGTCAACTGTAAGTGCATATACGATTCGCTAATCAAAGTCTAACTAAAGTAAACCATAACCTACCTATTTGACGAACAGATATTTGATTCTCAAAGATTTTCCCGTCGGCTTAGTCTTTATCTAATTCCATAAGCGATGATGTTCGTAGGGAAGGGTGGAAAAGAAATTAGAAGGGTTCTTTTTTCCTTGGGGTCCATTGAGACCAGACGGGTCGTTATGCCTGATACCAATTAAACTACCGTTCGTCCCCGAACGGGTTGGGTTGAGGTAAGGGTCACTTTCCTGGGTCATATCCCATGAGGACAAGGTTTGGAACCATTGCTATTGGGAAAGAATGAACGACAAACAAAACAAATGAAACAAAAATGTTTCACTGCCACCGCTATAACGGCCAGAAGACCGCCATAGCGGTACCGCTGCAGCGGTCATCTGGCCGAATAAAAAAATTAAAAAAAATGCGGTGAACACAGTTCACCCCTCCCACTTGCCTTATACCTCCATAACCGGAAACCTCTCCACTTCCCACGAAAATTCTGCCCCCCTTATTCACTTCTCAACCCCTCATATCCCTCCCCACACCCTTATAACCACCCTACCCCTTACTATTCACCAAAATCGTTACATAAAATCTGAAAAGCAACGGTTTCTTCTACATAAAAAAATTCATTTTTCCCCTGCCAGGCTTGCAGATCTCCCCCCATTTTAAGGTATATGCTCTCCTTTACTAACCTATAACTTGTATATGGCTATTTATTTTGAAAAGTGCTTGCTTAACTTGCTAGATTAGGAAGAAATTCAGTTTTCTAGAAAAAAAGGGGTTTTTTGGTCCTTGGGGAGGATAGTTCCTTGGATCATGGAGGGTTAATTCACATTCAGAAAGTCTTAACAACACTTTACACTGAAGATCTGCTAAATATGGGGTAGTTTTATGTTGGGGTGGGACGATTTGTAGTGGTGCAAAATTTGGTGTTCTTGCTCAATTTTTTTATTTATTTATGGTAGTTGAAATAGGGTAGAACAAGTTATAAAAATCATGCATGCTATCATACTACTTGATCCTTGACAACAACAGGGAAACCACTGTGAAAAATTTGGGCTTGGAACTGGGTTAGGGTAGGAGTTTTTTTTTCAGCCTACAGAAGGTGGGACCGTTGTGGCGGTCCTTCCACTGCTACAGCGGTACTACTGTAACGATAGAACCATCACTGGGAGTGGCCTATCAAGTCTGGGAGGTGGCCGCTATAGCGGTGACAGCGACAAAGCACTGCTATGGCGACACCTGCGGCCCTCTTACCGCTATAGTCGCTTCGCTGCAGCGGCCATACCACCACCGCAGCAGAGCTGCTGCAGGCAGAATTGAATTTTTGGCTTTTTCTACTATTTCATGCATGGTCTATCACCGTTAATTCTTTACGCCACACTATTCTAACTCCACTTTTCACTTTTTCAAGTTAACTCTCTCACTTATCATAACAGATCAAAAACAACAACAACAAGAAGGGCAACAACCCCCGACTCCCCCCGTATATATCAAGTTTCCCAATAACACTTGCAAACGGTGTTTTATGGCACAGCAGACCAAGTTTCTGCTTCATGAGAGGGCTTTCGTAATGGACCGGGTCGAAGAAATGGCCCCCGAAATTTTACCAAACCTTACATCATATTGGTTGGGCCAAGTTAGCTGAGGAACCCGGTGATGTCAACTGCAACTGGGTCAGGGAGTTTTATGCTATGCTCCCCACTGTGGATTCGATTCCCCTGCAGTCCTAGATTACTATTTGGTGGGTCACAGTTACAATGAGTGCCGAGGCCATCATCGCCATTCAGGGGCTGCCTAACCCACCACAGGATGAGCATTGGGCCAAGGATGTTTAAGGTACCGGACCATGGCTGATAAGGATATTGGTACAAGAATGGAAGAGGAAGAAGGCTACTTGGGTTGTCTCACGATTGGTTATAAAGAGCCAACACTTTACTACTGAGGCCCGAAGGAGGCAAAACCTCGTTGCCCGGTGGGTTCGCCTCTCAAACAACACTACTGATGTCACTTACCCACGGGCCCTCGTGGTGGGTTTCATTCTGGATAGTGTGCACGTAAATATGGGTATGCAGGTCATCGAGGAGTGGCGGGGTTTTATAACCAAGGCTGGCCCGAACTTGATGTTTCCCTTCCTGATTACCCATCTCTGCCGTAATGTCGGGGTGCCTACGGAGCCTAGACTGCTATGTGGAGAGCGATGTTTCCTTTGACCCATTGAAGGTGAAAGGGTCACAGGGCAGGGGCAGGAGGAAGAGGACTGGCTCAGATGATAATGACGACAGCGGTGGCCCACCGGATGGGAGCGGTTAGTCACAGATCCCGAGTAATCTAGAGCGCATGGCGGCCATGATAGGGTTTGCACGGCCTTCCATGGATGTCGGGTCGTCTGGCAGTCCTGTGGGTACTAGCTATTTTACTACTGAGCAGATGAAGGGTTATATGGAGACCCAGGCCAAGATGGGAGAGGCTGTGGATGCCTTGCAGGGCACCTATGGATCCTTGGCTCAGGCCCATGTGGATCTCGGGAGGATTTGCACAAAGAGAAGAAAAAGAGCCGAGCTAGGGACAAGCTGTTTGTGAAGATGTGGAAGGGCATCAAGGTGTCTTGAAGGCCCTTGTCCCGAAGGTGAAGGCTCCCAAGGTGACTACCAAAGATGCTGCCCAGTTCTCTTTTCTCAGCGAATCCGAACTTGGTAGCGAGGACTCTAGTGACTCGGAGGGTGGGGCGTTGAGGCGACTAGCCGAGGAGTGGTTTAGAGATCCCCCCCTCCGTCTTTTTGTTTGCTTTGGTTATCATTTTCCCGTATTGGGATTTGAGGGCGTATGACATGCATGCTTTCTTTTAAGACATATATATATATATATATATATATATATAAGTCACACTTTCAAGGTGAGGGTAAGGTCTGCATACACTTTACCCTCTGAGGGTGTATGACATGCATGCTTTCTTTTAAGACACATATATATCATACGCCCTCAGAGGGTAAAGTGTATGCAGACCATACCCTCACCTTGAAAGTGTGGCTTATATATATATATATATATATAAGCCACACTTTCTGTTACACCTCGGAAATTTTTCCGTACTTGTGTGATGAGTAGAACTATGAAGGGCTTGAGTGTATGATGTTTAGTTATGTCGGGAATGGCTAATTAAGAATTTTTGGAAATAAGAATGTCGTGGATAATTTTCAGTCCAATGGTCGTATATGGAACTATACAGCCCGTAAAGTGATTTACGGACCGTATAGTGCAATCGCCTTCAGCTTGCCAAAAATTTTCAGTCCAATGGTCCGTAAACCAGGTCGTAAAATGCCATGTTCCTCAGCCAAAACTTTCTGTTTTTGAAATGATTAAATACGGCCATGGAGGACGGACTGTAAATCAAAATACGGTCCGTATATGGTGGTTTACGACCACTGTTCATCCCGACAAAAATTCATTAAAGATTAGATTTTGGGATTATTAAGAGGGGCTTAAGCCCATTTCACGTCATTTTTTTCATCCAAACACTTCAAGAAAACTCTAGAGTGTTCTTCAACACTTCAACTCTAAGAATATCAAGAAAATCCAACGAAACCTAAGATTATCACCACCAAATTCATGGAACCAAGTGTAAAAACAAAACAAAGGATCATCTAAATGAAGAAATTTCAAAGAAGGTGGAACTAGGGTTATGGCTAATTGAAGTATTTCAACTTAAGGATTATTCAACCATCATCCATGGTAAGTTTCATGATTATTCCATGTCGTTTGAAGTATTGGAAAGCTCAGACACTTGAAATGTAGAAGAACATAGAAATGGGTCAATATTGAGTGAATAATGACATAAATGAATGATAGTGGAATTGAACTATGAATATTGAAGCGTTGTGAGTAAAAATACGTTATAAATGATGTTTATATCATGAAACAAGCATTAAACGCATGAAAACGCACGGATGAGCTAGAAGTAGAAATAAGGAAAATTGGAGGAAAATGGTGGATTTTGCCAAATGTACGTAAATGACGATTGTCGATTATGATATTGCGAATAATATTATGAATATTGGGAGTTGATATAGAACGTGAGAAAAGTAGTATGAGCAAAGGAGACGCTGCCCAACGATTCCTAGAATTTGCGATGCGTTCTTATAGTTAGTTTACTAATGTTGATACGAATTCTCTTATGAAGGTAACGACGTGATATCGACGGAAAACAAGTGAGCGATATCTTAGCTAAACGACCAAGGTATGTGAGGCTAGTCCTTCATTCTAATGGCATGAATCTTTTAGCTTGAATCCCTATTCCTTTCATGAGTTCTTATATTCTAAGAAGTTAAAAGCTTATACCTATGAATGTCTATATGAGATAAGTTATACGTTATGATGACACTAGAATGATGGTGATGTTATTCCTTGCCTACACTCAACTTATGTACTAGTCCTTTCAAGGTGAGGCAGAATGTCCATAATGGTTCCATAATGTAACCGGGGGATCACAACCTTACGTCACCCCAATAGAGTAAAGTTGATCATGAGCCTTATACACGCATTATGATAAGATAAGTATTTTATGATAAGCATATTACTATGAGTATTTACGTTAGGCATGTCATGATTGCATTCACACCGGGCCTAGTTGGCCGGGCAGACACCGCTTTGGCGGGCGACGATACGGATACACCACGACCTACGGGCGTGGGCAGATACCACTAGTGGGCGGCACGAGATGGTACCCCGGACGCGGGAGGCCTGGACGCGGGCTAATATTATTGATATCACACCGTTCCGACATGGACGGGCAGCTTGCATATGATGTATACACATTATGATGATGAGTATGAGTAAGATAGCATGCATTACTTCATTTATGATTATCAGTCAGATCCATATGTCTCATGTTGATGTTATCCCCACATTATTGATGTCTCCTTTCATTATGTATGCCTCTCATACTCGGTACAATATTCGTACTGACGTCCTTTATGCGGACGCTGTGTTCATGCCCACAGGTATACAGGGAGGAGAGCTTGGCCCAGGTCCTCAGTAGCTGTCAGCTGATAGATAGCACTCCATTGTTCGGAGGTGCTTATGGCTATTCTTTTGATGTACATCCATATATGCATACTTTGGGCATGACAGAGTCTTGTTCCGTCTATGTATTCATTATGTTAGCAGAGGCTCGTAGATGCGCAATGTGGGTTAGATGGTCTCACAAGATGTTTTCTTATGTATGTATATTATTTTGATGGCTGAGAGGCAAATGTATATAAAGTATTTATGTTTTGATTAAATATGATTTTCCTACAATTGGTATGTAAAATTGATGAAAGATTATTAAATGAGCAAGACAAGTAGTAGCGTGAGCGGTGCTCGGTAATTTTCTCCGGGTACCCGTCACGGCCCCTAGCTAGGTCGTGACACTTTCAAGGTGAGGGTAAGGTCTGCATACACTTTACCCTCCCAAGACCCTATATAGTGGGATTCCACTAGGTATGTTGTTGTTGTTGTTGTTGTTGTTATTGTTGTACTATGGGGTTGTACTGTCATCATTAAGCCGCTCTTTGGGGATATCATCATGATATCATACCCAACTACAGTGGTGTGCACACTAAGTGCCATACTATAGCACGGCGCAGTATCATAAAATAGATATATATATATATATATATAATGCCTGAATGAGAGTACAAGAAAGTGTTACGAGTCTATCGAAGTGACGTAAGGTCAATATACCTGTGATTACAACTTATGGAACTTACATCATCACAATATCTTACCTTGAATGATCAATAACCATAAAACAAGATCAATAACCATAAGGAAAGATTAATAACATCATAAGGAGGTCAAGGAACATAAGCTTCTAGCATATCTAAGAGTAGAGTCATTATGAATATCGTGTGTTACCGTTTGGCTTCATTCTGTTCATGCCAAAAGAAGAAAGAGAACAGCCTTACATACTTTAAGTTATCCAAGCAACTCAACCACAAATTTCCCACAACTTAAAGTGTCAATCCTATAACAAAGGAATACACATTCAACTCAGTTGGCGCTCATATATGATGTATATCAATCGATAGTTCGATCTTAAAGCGAAACGGGCAGCATCTCCCCTTAATCTTTATCTAAAACAACATATACAACAACCCACAACAACAACAACAACAACAACAAGTGATCTTCTTATATTTGTTTCAACAACTATACAAGGATATACATCAACTAACTCCAAAATATACTAATATATAAAATGATATACACTTCCCTTTCTTCCCATCAGTGAAGTACAATATCAACAATATCTTAACAACATGAAATAATATCCATATAGATGAAAATCATCTCACTAACATGACAATAACATGATCAAAACAACCCATAAACTCAACATAGCCTTTAACTCATATTTGAACTTCCTTTCACATTTTCTTCCCTCAACAAGTTGTATAGAGGCTAGAAAATACCGTAAACATGAAGATGAAGTAGTAGCTTACCTTAGAAACTTAAGAAAACCTCAACTGAGAAGATACTTCTCTCCTAAGTTTCCTCCAAAACTCCACAAGAAGAAGAACTAGTATCCGAAGCACAATCCGAAGTCTTTAGTACTAAATAACTACTCTTAACCTATGAATTGATTGGGTTTACTTAAAAGACATTTGAGAGGGTTTGGGAGAGCTTTGAGGTCTGGTGATGAAGAATAATGAGGAAAAGACGAGCTAATCCAATATATACAACTTAAAACATTCTCACCGCCTCAGTTTGACGCCTAGTTTGATGGGGCGTCAAATGGGGCATCAAATTGGCCACCAAGAATTGGCTCACTGTGACTTTTTGCGGTGGCGGTGTGCCGTTTGACGGGGCACCGAACTGTTTTGTGGTCCGTCAAATGGCACTGCTCGAGCAGTCTATCTTAAAACACCCACAATTTCCTACTCTGATATCGTATCGACGAACGGTTTGTTGCATTGAAAACTAGACTCATTGAACTTCAATTTGGATAGTTAATGAGCACCATAACTCTTCATATTGTTGGTGATACACCTCCCTCAAGTTGGACCAAAAATCCTCTCTAGAATTTTGCCAAATTTTCCAAAAGTTTTGACAAACCTAATTTCTTTGATTCGTTTGATCCCGAAACCTTTAGATACTTACTTAACACTTGCTAAAGATCTTCCTTAACCTTATAGGAGTTCGATGGGCTCTCCATTCTTACATTAGTCTACATACAATGCCAATGATATGAAATTTTACAAGGTGTAATATACAGGACATGTCTACAAGCCTCTAAGAGAACACAGTTGTATTGTGGTCGGCATAAGGCATCGGCCTACCCATCATGTCTATATATACACAAAATGACTCCAAACTCTGGACCTAGTAACTCCGGATGAAATAGATCTTACCAATCAAGCTGGTACTTGGCACGTCCACAGTAGATGCCTGTCCATCCGTCTGTTATGACCAACAGGCATGAAATTGATGAATATCATGAATTTATATTGGGATTTTGTCATTTAGGCTGTCAAGAACAAGCTCTTTTAAACCCAAGAATTGGTGTGGGGACTTTTCTTCAAATTCAAGAAGCCCAAGGATAATTTCAAGCCCAAGAAGCCATGTTAAAACTATTTCCATCTAAAATTAGGATTGGTTGTTTTCCTTTTTCTAGTAGGCTTTACTTTATTCTTGTCCTTGTAGAATAGGGATTTTAATTTCCTTGTATTTGGCTATTTCCTTTCTACAGTAGAATAGGAATTTGTAGTTATCAAAGAAGAGACCCTAGGCCTATATAAAGGGTTCTTATGCTTTGTTAGATACAATCCACGTTTTTGAGAATCAGCATAATTTGCAATAGAGTTATTTTCTCTATTTCTTCTTCTTTATCCTTGTTATTGATTCCAAGCAAGGTGGTGATAGTCTTTACCTTGTTTTCAGTTGTGTGTGGCGTTTCTTTGCCACGTTTATTGATTTCAAGTGGTGACTTAGGAACTTTAAAGGTTCTTGATCATTCAAGAACACGTTTCTTGATTTAAAATTCATTCTAGTTCATACCCAGAACCAACTTTCTTTCCACCATTCCACCCGCAATAGTTACTTGTTTGAAACAATTCAATAATTATTTTCGTAGTTCAAATTGTCATCTTTCACAAAGTTTTTAAGACACTTAAATCTGAGGCCTTTAACTTGAGATACGCCTGTTTCTTTAAATCAACCCATCAAATCCTTTCAAGAATATGATCCTGGTGGATTGGTTCTTTGTTAACTCAAAGAATCACTTCAATTTGGTATCAGGGCACAATTAAGGAGTATCATGGTTAATAATATGAAAGCATGAAGAGGACGTTGGGTTCAAAAGGATGAAGGAAGAGCAGCAAATCATGACATGGAGATGGAAGAGATGAGAGTGACCATACAACAATTACAAACACAACTTCAACATTACCAAAGGCAAGAATGGCCAAGGATTCCTAAGGATGACGATGAAGGGTCTGATATTAATCCCTTTCATGATGTTGATGAAGATGACTCTAGCGATAATTCAAATTTTACTAGGAGATGACAAGGGGATAACTTTGATCATCCAACAAAAAGGAGGAATCATATAAGGGAGAAAAATGATGATGTGAAGGTTGATGTTCCTGATTTGGATGGAAAATACCAAGGGGATGCGTTTATGGATTGGTTAGTCACGGTTGAATGAATCTTTGAGTAGAAGGAGTATTCTGAGGAGACACTACTGCCATCAAGCGTAAAGGATATGTGTCCCTTTGGTGGGAAAATCTTAAACAAGAAAGAGAAAGAGAAAGTAATGGAAGATTCAAACTTGGGAGAAGATAAAGAGAGAACCATGCAGACATTTTATTCCTGATACATAAAGCGAGAAAACCATTTGAAGTTTCATAACCTTCGTTAAGGAGACTTGACCGTGGAAGACTATACTCGGGTGTTTGAATATCCCATGATTAAATGTGATACTCGAGAACATGAGGAGCAAACTATAGCAAGGTATATTGGTGGGTTAAGGCTTTCCATCGCAGATACTATTCGATTGCAACTTTATTGGACATTCAGTGATGTACGAAAACTTGCTATCAATATTGAACAACAACAAAAGGAGCCAAAAAGCTCTTACCCTAAGAAGAACTACTCTAACCAGGGGAACAATTGTACTGGTGCTGGGAATTCCGAGGTAATTTCGGGAGGTATTTCTTCTAATTCAACAAATGCTAAGAATGATGAGAAGATACCTCAAGGGTATTAAACTAGGAGAAAGTGTTTTCAGTGCCACAGTTTTTGTTACACCTCGAAAAATTTTGCGTCGTTTGCATTGTAAGTAAACTAGCGTAAGCTCGAAGAGGTCATGGAACCCTTATAAGGTTAAGGAATACTTTTAACAAGTGCTAAGAAAGTGTCTAAAGGTTTCGAGCTCAAGAGAATCAAAGAAATTAAGTTTGTCAAAATTTTGAAAAACTTAGGAGAATTTTGGACAGGAAATTCTGGTCCAACTTGAGAGACGTGTATCTCCTAGAATATGAAGAGTTATGGAATCCATAATCTATGGAAATTAAAGTTTATTGAGTCTAATTGCCAATGCAACAAACCATTCATCGATACGGCATCGCAGTAGAAAGTTATGGGCATTTCAAGATGGGCTACCAGGGGCTTTTCGGCGAACGCGAAGGCCAAACTTAGAGTCGGTGGAATTGACTTTAAAGCGATATAAATACCCCCATCAACCCCATTTTGTCATCATTCTATACTTCCAAGAGCTCTTTAAACCTCTCAACACATCCCCTAAGCACTTATAGCCCAATTGATCAAGAATTCAATAAAATTACGCTAAACTCGCTCTTGAAAAGTTATTGTTCTTCCTTCTACTTGATGTTGTGGTCAGTTTGGTCTTGAAGCAAGTTGAGTGAGTTGAATTCCTTTAAGTCTAAGGTATTTTCTTCATCTTGCCTTTGATATTGAGTTATTTGTGGAGGATTTTAATGATTTAAAGTAAAGGAAAACATAGCATTAAGGTTGTAATTTGATATGTTGATATTGTTGGCCTATGGACCGATTTTCGAAGGATGTTTCGGATGGATTTGTATATGTTTGTCATGTAGTATCTTTATTATGTTGTTGTTCATGTTGTTATTGATGTTTGGGAGCTGTTTTGGAAATTGGAGGAAGAAGATGATATAGGGGAAATGCTGTCCGAATTTTATTTGCTTACCAATTAAAGTAGTTTAATCTTATAAGTGTTCCAACGACTTAACCTTGGTGCGAATCATCTTGAATGTATATTTGCATGTTCGGGAGGATAAGTGTTAAGTAGTTAAGGAGATGACAAGGTATGTTAAGGCTTTCTCTTTCTCTCTTAAGGTATGATTTTATTGTTATAAACTTTCACAAATGATGTCCATAATTATTCCTCTCATAGAAATGCTAGAAGCTTACATTCTTTATGTTCTTACTATATTCTTGATGTTGTTCTAACCTTATGATAATTGTTCCTTCAAGGTGAGCTATGCCAATATTGTTAGCTCTATAATGGAAATCGGAGGTATAATAACCTTACGCACTCCGAATTTAGAAATATGTTCTCAAGGAATGTTTTGTAAGACATTAATAGTATGCTGGTTATGAAATCCCTAATGAGATATTTAATGCTAGAAGATATTTTATGAAGTATCTCAGTATTTGGTTTAGGTTTAGTCAATCGAGAAGAAGTACTAATGGCCCAAAAATGTGCTTATAAGTCTTATGTGATCATGTAGGCATTAACGGATAAGTGATGACCATGAGAAGAGCTTAGGAGCTAATGGGTACAGAATGAGTACTAGCAGTATATAAATGGTATCTGTAAGGGAAATTTGGATCGGGCTGCACGGTCCACAACATAGGCATTCATATTTTCCACTGGACTACAGCCAGTTGGGCGGTTTTTACCATCGACCTATGGCCGGTTGGGCGGATATTTATTTACCACCATGCTACAGCTGGTTGGGCAGTTATTACCACCGAGCTATAGTTGGTTGGGCAATTACCGCTGATAAGTCGTGCAGTTTCGCTCTACCATCGGGCAATAATCGAATGGGCAGTCACCACCGTGCTACGGCCGGTCGGACAGTTACCACTGATCAGTTAGGCAGTTAGCAACAGGATGATAAGTAAGTTAGAGACACAGTATTATACATAGATGTAGCTAAGCACAGGAGAGTATAGAGAGACATAGATGCTATATTCTCATTAGAAAGTCAGAAACTCCAGGTTGATTCTTATCCTTCTTCCCTTCAGTATATGATTATTTTGTTACATTTTTCGCCTTATATACTCGGTACATTATTCGTACTAACATGCCTTTTCTTGGGATATGTTTCATGCCCGCAGGTCTTGAGATACAAATTAACGGATCTCTCGGTAGGATACCAGCTCAGAAGCTAGAGTTGTGGCACTCCACTTGCTTCGGAGTTGCTCTGTGAGTCAGCATGGGCGGGCCCTGTTCCGGCCATATTATGTCATGTACTCCAGTAGAGGCTCCTAGATAGATATGCATTATTAGATGTCTTATGATCATCTCGGTTTATAATCTGTTGTTTCATTATTATGGATGGTCTTACCGGCATATGTACTTGGGATATGCTTGATAACTTAAATATATTATCTTTTGGGCTGGTGTCCCCTATAGTTTATGATATTTATAAGTTAGCATGATGGCCCACTCAGGTATGACTAAGAAATGCATGTATGTGGTTCACGGTACGTTAGCTCCGGGTGCGCGTCATGGCCCTCTGGTTGGGTCGTGACAGAAGTGGTATCAGAGCACTTCTGTCCTGGGGTTGTCTATGATCCTTGTCAAGTAGAGTCTTGTTTATGGGTGTGAAGCGCGCCACACTTATAAACAAAAGGCTGCAGCACATTTAGGATGGTTACCCTTCTTTGTATCCTAAATCGTGCTATAGAGCTGAGTCATAGGGTGTAAATTTTCAACCTAAACCTCTGTTGTTTTATATTGGTACGATGACTCGTTCATAAAGGACTACGGGTGATTCGAGGATTGCAATGATGACGGGGAAAAATAAAAGGAGTAATATTAAAGAGGAACCTAGAGTGGAATCTGTGATTAGATAATGGCTTAAAATTTTAAATATGTTGACAGTACGGTGGGAAAAGATATGTTGTGGTAATAAGGAAAAAGCATGATTAATCAGGAACGACATATGTGGGGAACATAGTTCGATGAAGAGAATATATCTACAGAATTACGAATGATAGGTCTTAAAAGGAATCAGTAAGATATGATTGACTTGTAGGTAAGATGAGATAGTATAGTATGAGGAGATGACTTGAGAAGTTAAGAAAGTATGAGGTTCAAGTATGTACACTTGTTCCCCCCCCCCCCCCCCCCCCCCCGAGAAAGTCCAGACACAGACATCAGTGTCTTTAGTTGCGTAATGTTCCATTCCTTGTGACCACGAGTCGTGTGAGGCTATTATTATTATTATTGCTTGTTGTGGCCCGGTGTGGTGTTCTATATTTTTGTTTACTGCATGACAGGTTGGTAGTACTTCAATCACAGAGGAGTTCTACTAAATTTCCATAAGATCTCAGAGAGTTTAACATTCGAGGACAAATATTTTAACGGGGGAGAGAATGCTACACCTCGAATATTTTTGCTTCGTTTGCATTGTATGTAAACTAACGTATTCTGGGAGAGGTCATGGAACTCTTATAAGGTTAAAGAATACTTTTACCAAGTTCTAAGAAAGTGTCTAAAGGTTTCAGGATCAAGAGAATTGAAGAAATTAAGTTTGTGGAAATTTTGGAAAACCTGGATGAATTGTTTACACGAATTTCTGGTCCAACTTGAGGAAGGTGTATCTCCTAGAATATGAAGAGTTATGGAATCCATAACCAATGTAAATTGAAGGTCATCGAGTCTAGTTTTCAATGCAACAATCCGTTTGTCGATACGACATCGGAGTAGAAAGTTATGGGCATTTCAAGATGGGTTGTTAGAGGCTTATCCGCAAACGCGAAGACCAAACTTGGAGTCGGTGGAACCGACTTTAAAGGGATATAAATACCCCCCATGAACCCCATTTTTCATCATTCTATACTTCCAAGAGCTCTAGAAACCTCTCAACACATCCCCTAAGCACTAAAAGCCCAATTGATAGAGAATTCAACAAGATTACACTAAACTAGTTTGTTCTTGCTTCTACTTGATGTTGTGGTATTTTGGGATTGAAGTAAGTTTTGTGAGTTGAAGTTCTTCATGTGTAAGGTATGGTCTTCATCTTGACTTTGATATTGTGTTATTTTGGAGGATTTTAATGGTTTAAAGTAAGGGAAAACGTGGCATAAACGTCGTAATTTGATATGTTGATGTTATTGGCCTATAGACTGATTTTCAAAGGATGTTTCGGACGGGTTTGTATATGTTTGTACTGTAGTATCTTGATTATGTTGTTGTTGATGTTTGGGAGCTGTTTTGGAAATTGGAGGAAGTAGATGATATAGGGGAAATGTTGTCCGAATTTTGTTTGCTTAGCAATTAAAGTAGTTTGATCTTATAAGCTTTTCAACGACTTAACAGTGGTGCGAATCATCTTGAATGTAGATTTGCAAGATCGGGAGGATAAGTATTAAGTAGTTAAGGAGACGACAAGGTATTTTAAGGCTATTCCTTTCTTTCTTAAGGTATGATTCTATTGTTCTGAACTTTCACAAATGATGTCCATAATGATTCCTCTCATACAAATGCTAGAAGCTTACATTCTTAATGTTCTTACTATGTTATTGATGGTTGTCTGACCTTATGATCATTGTTCCTTCAAGGTGAGATAGGCCAATCATGTTATCTCCATAAAGAAAATCGGAGGTACAATGACCTTACGTCACTCCAATGAATTTAGAAATGTGCTCTCAAGGAATGTTTTGTAAGACATGAATAGTATGCTAGTTATGAGATCCCTAATGAGATATTTAATGCTAGAAGAGAGGTTTATGATGTATCTCAGGATCTGGTTAAGGTTTAGTTAATCGGGACGAAGTCCTAATGGCCCAGAAATGTGCTTATAAGTCTTATGTGATCATGTGGGCATTAACGGATAAGTGATGACCATGAGAAGAGCTTAGGAGCTAATAGGTAAAGAATGAGTACTAGAGGTATATAAAGAGTAACTATAGGGGATATTTGGATCGGGCTGTAAGTTCCGCAGCACATGTATTCATATTTGGATCGGGTTGCACGTTCCACAACACATGCATTCATATTTACCACTGGAATATAGCCAATTTGGCAGATATTACCACCGAGCTACAGCCGGCTAGGCTGATATGTATTTACCACCATGCTACGGCCGGTTGGGCAGATATTTATTTACCATCATACTACGGCTGGTTGGGCAGTTATTACCACCGAGCTACGGCCGGTTGGGCAATTACCACTGATGAGTCGGGCAGTTGCGCTCTACCATCGGGCGATAATCGGATGGGTAGTTAACACCGAGCTAAGGCCGGTCGGGAAATTACCACTGATCAGTTAGGTAGTTGCCACCAGGATGATAAGTAAGTTATAGACACGGTATTATATATTGATGTAGCTAAGTACAAGAGAGTATAGACAGACATAGATGCTAGATTCTCATTGGAAAGTCAGAAATGCCAGGTTGATTCTTATCCTTCTTCCCTTCAGTATATGATTATTGTTACACCTTGTAATTTTGTACGTTGAGATTTGTTAGGTGTTAGCTGCCCAATTGCAGATACTTGAGTACCTTGTAGGATATATGAGATTATATGCGCCTACGTTATGATTATGAGGGTTTAAGTTCATATAAGAAGCTATAGAAGGATTGTAGGGCAAGTGGATTAAGGAAATTAAGTTTGTTGGAATTTTAGAGAGAAGTTGGGCAAGATTTTTTACGATTGTTTGTGTCTAACTCTGGGAAAAAATATCTTTTAGCATATGAAGAGTTTTGAGGTAAAGTAAAAGCCTAAACTAAAGTTAGGAAGTCTGGTTTCCAACGCAACAAACCGCGTGTCAATCCGACATAGGAATCAAAAGTTATGAGCATTCTAAGGCAGACTACCAGAGCAGAGATTAACTCTGCGCGAACGCACCTGGAGGTTGCGCGAATGCGCTGAGGAGCTAGAGGAAAACTCAGCGAATGCACCCTAAGGTGGCGTGAACGTGCTGATCAAATTCTAGGTCGGTGCAACCCGACTCTAGAACATTAAAAAAGGGGCTTACAGACTCATTTTTTCATCCAAACACCCCTCCAAACTTCCCAAATATTTTGGAAATTTCCCCCAACTTCCAATCATCAAATTTTAACGCGAATTAAGTATAATCTCCAGATTCAGGTTTAGACAGCGTATATGTCACGACCCAGCTAGGGGCCGTAACGGGTACCCGAGGCTGATCACTAAGCACCGCTCGTTCTACTACTCATCATACTCATTAAGCGTCCCTTTTTGTTCATAGACTCATAATCATAAGGAAATCATTTTCATTAAAGAACATAAATACTTTTATATACATAATCCCTTTGGCTATCAAAAGATAATGTACACATATGTACATATATACTGTAGTGACCTTGTGAGACCATATAACCTACACATACGTATCTACGAGCCTCAACTAGAGTACTAGACATATGGACGGGACAAGACACCGTCGTGCCCAAAATAATTATACATATATATATACACAAAAGTATAAACCCGATTAGCACGTCCGAAATAATGGAGTGCTTCTGCAAATCTGCTGATATCTCCTAAAGTTCTGTGCCGTCTCCCTGTCTACCTGTGGGCATGAACACAACATCCAAAGAAAATAGACGTCAGTACGAATATTGTACTGAGTATGTAAGGCATGAATGAAACAAACATAATAGAGAAATCATAAGTCATGAGGTGCAGGCAAAACCTGCGCGACCTTTAAGGATGAATACATGTCATACATATATCACATATAAATAATCGTCGTACATGAACCATCATAGCGTATACATCATCATGTCATATATTTCATCATCATAGTACCGTAGCTTCTCATACACACAAAACATTATCCGTATTCGGCCACGTAGGGCTCGACAATATTCGTATTCGGCCACGTGGTGGCTCAACAGTATCCGTATTCGGCCACGTAGTGGCTCGACAATATCACATACATATCTTCTGTATTCGGCCACGTCGTGGCTCAACCACATCACATACTTCATAAAAGGAATCAGTATATCTCATCATCATCATTGTCATCATATACATCTCATAAGCTTATCGTAACCATTCATTAATGCACACATTAAAATTTAAAGACATTCTATGAAAATCACATCGTATTCGTAGCACAAATTTCGTATAAGTATCGCATGATAGTCTTTATAATCCTTGGGCTTAAGCTCATCATTTCCATTATCATTTCTATAGCGTATCTCTTACCTTTATTTCACATGAAATCCTTTATTAACATAGACTCGCATCTTCTCGAAACATTGGTCATTGGACATGCATTGAGGCTTATGAACAATCTATAACAATGTCGGGGTGACGTAAGGTCGAGAGCCCCCGCTTGCATTATGGAGCATTCATAGGTATTCCGTATCACCTTGAAGGACGTAGTATATAAGGCGAGTGTATGCATCAAGCATTACCAATAGACCGTAGTTAATGTCTTTTGCTTTGTTTAAACATTATACCATGAACTCTAGAATCTTTAGTCTTAAGCTTATCTTCTCTGTTATCATGCTCGTAACATGTCTCTTATCCTTATCTCACGTGGCTATCCATGAACATAGTCTCTTAGTTCCGGAATATAAGGAAGCCATGAAAATGTAGGGAAATAATATCATATCATAGGATTCATGCCTTGGAAAGGAAGGACTAGCCTTACATACCTTTTCCTTTAGCTATTCTACCACTTGATCGTTCCTCTTCAATATTCGCGTCTTTACCTTCAAGAGAATTCGCATAAACGTCAGTTAATCGACTATAAGAACGCGTGACTATTTCTAGGGAAATATTGGGCAGCATTTCCTTCGTTTATACAACTCTTCCCATATTCTATATCAGCTCTCAAATATTCATAACAACATTCTCAGTATGATAGACAACACTCATCATTCGTTTACAATATCCGTATTTCATAATTTGTCTTCAATTTCTCCATAATCGTGGCCATGGTCCATTGTTGCATTTTTCTCGCATAAGAAACTTATTCCATGTTCTAAATGTCATTCATAGCATTTTTATAATCATAATTTATCAATGATCATGGCTCAATTTAACTGTTATATCCCGTATTTTGTATATTCAGATATTTCAAGGTGATCGCGATAAGTTAAGGGTAAGGCTATATTTTGATCTTGTTTATCACCCAAGTTGTTTATGAAAGTTACTGATGTGGAAATATTAAGAAAGGCTAGGGGTAAAAAGGGAAATTCGCAAGATGACTTATAGAAATACGGAGGAAGGCTAAGGGCAAATTTGGAATTTGGAGAATAATTTTTCATGAATTAAAAAGCAAAACAAAAAAAAAACACATAAATTGAGTTATCGGGCAGGATAAGCTCGGTCACTCGTCATGGCCCTAGGTTGGGTCGTGACATTAACTATCATCCAACCATGGCACTATTCACTCATTAATGACCCATTTCTTACATCCTTCTATAATCCAAGTGTTTCAACTCTTCTATACCCTAAATAACATGTAAAGGCCATAAAACTTACTTTAGATATTGTAGGAACAAGCCTTGAGTGGTATTGTTCTTCTTGCACCCAAAACCCTAGTTTGCTTCTCTTGAAATCTCTTAACTTGGATGAACTTTGATGGGTCTCATACACTTGATAAACCTAGATTTTTTATATTGATCCTTGATTTCCTTTGTTTTCTTGTAAGTGAAGAGTGGAGAGTATTCTAGAGGTTTCTAGAGAGAAATGTCGTGGAGATGAAATGAATTGTATGAGCTTGGGTCTCCTTTTAATGACTTAAAATCTGATCCGGAATGAACAATAGCTGATGTGTACAGTGGTCGTAAACGCAGTTTACGGTCCGTATTCCAGTTTACAGGCCGTATTTCGTGGTCATACTTAAGCATATCAAAACCAGAAAGGTATGCTGAGGATCATGGTGATTTACGATCGCAGTTCACGGGCCGTATTTCAATTTATGGTCCGTATTCCAAGTCGTATTTAACCATTTGAACATTTAGCAGAAAGTTGAAGTTTTGTAAGTTGGAATACGGCCTGGCAGTTTACGGGCCGTATACCACTCCGTATTTCATTTTACGACCGACTAGCAAAAATGCAAATCTGCAACTTTTTTTTTTGTTCACATTTTTAAAACCTATGATTAGTCATTGTAGAGCATAACCTATCTCTTATTACAATTGCCTTTGAGATCTTACTTAGGGTCGTCAAACGTTATTCCCTTCTTATTCAAACATCATATACCCGTAGTCTTCGTTAGTCTATTCCTTGTACGTTCACGGGGAAATTTTCCGAGGTGTAACATTCTTCCCCCCTTTTATAACATTCGTCCTCGAATGTTAATCACTCGGGATTCTACGAAAAATTCGCTAGAGTTTCCCTTGTAATATGGTACTACCGCCCTATCACAACAACCCATAATATCATTGCCTCACAGGGCCACAACATAATAGCAACATATCTATGGCCACACATGACCCAAAAACGTACATACCTTTTTCAAGCTTGGTTCTTAACTTACATCTTTCCCATTCCCTCTTCATCATACAGTAAATTCTTCTAGGACATCTCTTATGTCCTTTATTGATTATGCAGCCTCGTACTACTAACTCCATAATCCTATAGTGGTAACTTCTAAAATACTATAACTCATGTCTCGTATATTTTGCTCACACTCACATCTTCATAAAATATATATTGACAATATAGTCAGCACGATAAGGAAGCTTTCATCAATAACTAACTTGCTCGGTAGCGTATGTCACTTTCTTAGTTTTTTCTAACTGACCCTATCTTTTCTCTATTGTTTAGCAACTGCTATCTTGGAGGTTCCACCCTTCACACCCTACTTCCTTAAATCTTGTGTAGCATGGTCCTCACAATCCCCTTTAAGTCTTATCGGTAGTATTTCTAAAGGTATTTCATATAGATTACCAGTGGGGGATCAATACTATCCTCAAGGATATATATATAAAAATTGTTAATACCACATATCGTACTTTACCGATTACCGTTGCTACATAGCATAAAACCTCTCAATTCATACTTGTTTAATATGATAAATATTTATTTATCCTTTCACACATAATCAAAGGTACAGATATACCTGTGACGTTATCGGGAAATGACTCTGGATCCTGTCGCTTAGCTAAATCATATATACGGGGCAGAGTGGCACCTGAAGTAGTTGCTCCCCCTCTGCCTCTACCTCGCCCTTCCGAAACTGGGGAAGTCTTCCCTCCCTAGAGCACCGAAGAAGAACTAGCCGCTGCTCCTACGAGCTGAACCACGTGCCTACCGCCTCAAAATGGGCACTCTCTCATAATGTGACCTGACTGGCCGCAAACATAACAACCATCCGAGCCCAATCGGCATGGTCCCCAATGTAGCTTACCGCACTGGGTACATTGTGGTATAGATGATCTCCTCTGGCCTAAATCACTCCTATACTTAGAGCCCGACTCGGTGAAACTCTAATCCTGTCCGGGATGACTAAAGAAGTCAGACCCTTGGTCTGCAACTCGTGGAGGCATACTAGTCAACGACTTACCTGAGTGCCAAGAATACGTCTGCCTCCATCCCCTTCTATGGTCGCTATCAGCACCTATGGATCTGGCCCTCTTACTTGGCCCCTGATCCATATCACGCTCGCCCCTTTGCGGATGTCGTTTCTCTTCTAGATTTTGAGCATGGGCCTGAATGCGGGAGATATCCATCCCGTCTTGCAATGAAGCCGTTAAGCAATCTTTGAACAAATGGGGCCCTAGGCCACTCACAAACCTATACACTCTATCTCCCATATCTGACACCATAGCCGGGGCATATCTAGCCAATGAATTGAATTGAAGGCTATACTCCCGAGCACTCATTTTTCCTTATTTCAGATTTAAGAACCTATCCGCTCTAGCTCAGCGGACCTCGGGTGGAAAGTAGTGGCGGATGAAGACATCTACAAATTCTTGCCACACCAAAGGAGGTGCATTCTCTCCTCTTGATAATACCCAATTATTATACCATAAGACTGCCACGTCCCGGAGTCTATAAGATGCTAACTCCACAAATTCAGTCTCGGAGGCATGGATAATTTTCAGGGTCCTCAACATCTCTTCAATAAAGCCTTGCGGGTCTTCGTCCGGCTTAGACCCAAAGAACTACGGAGGATTTAAAGTCATAAAATTGCGGGCTCTAGTACTAACATCCCTGTCACTTGAACCCGAACCCTGTAGCAGTGCCTGGGCGGCAACTAGTTGAGTCAATAAGCGGATAGCCTCGGTCACTTGTTGAACCGAAGCAACCGGGGGAGAAATTGGAGCTAGAGCTCCTCCTTGTTCTTCCACATCAGGCGGGGTGGAGGAAGTATTAGATATGGCCTCATTATATGACTGGCCCTCTTCTACATACATCGGAGGCTCTCTTTCTACCCGCCTCTTTGCCGTAGTCTTGCCCTTCTGGGCGGCTGTAGCTTTTCCCTTTGGCGGCATTCTGAAATCACAACACACTATTAGGGAGGATAAAATCTTATGCACGGCTCTATCCCACGATCTCATAAGAAGAAAGATGGTCATTTTTCCTAAATGCCCTGTAGTCCCTTGTTTATTGATGTGGTGCGCAACACACCATAAACAAGACTCTACTAGACACGGCTCGTAGACACTTCCTAGGACTGAACTGCTCTGATACCACTTCTGTCACGACCCAGCTAGGGGTGTGACGGGTACCCGGGGCTGATCACCGAGCACCGCTCGTTCTACTACTCATCATACTCATTAAGCCTCCTTTTTCGTTCATAGACTCATAATCATAAGAAAATCATTTTCATTAAAGAACATAAATACTTTTATATACATAAGCCCTTTGGCTATCAAAAGATAATGTACACATATGTACATATATACTGTAGTGACCTTGTGAGACCATATAACCTACACATACGTATCTACGAGCCTCAACTAGAGTACTAGACATATGGACGGGACAAGACACCGTCGTGCCCAAAATAATTATACATATATATATACACAAAAGTATAAACCCGATTAGCACGTCCGAAATAATGGAGTGCTTCTGCAAATCTGCTGATATCTCCTAAAGTTCTGCGCCGTCTCCCTGTCTACCTGTGGGCATGAACACAACATCCAAAGAAAATAGACGTCAGTACGAATATTGTACTGAGTATGTAAGGCATGAATGAAACAAACATAATAGAGAAATCATAAGTCATGAGGTGCAGGCAAAACCTGCGCGACCTTTAAGGATGAATACATGTCATACATATATCACATATAAATAATCGTCGTACATGAACCATCATAGCGTATACATCATCATGTCATATATTTCATCATCATAGTACCGTAGCTTCTCATACACACAAAACATTATCCGTATTCGGCCACGTGGGGCTCGACAATATCCGTATTCGGCCACGTGGTGGCTCAACAGTATCCGTATTCGGCCACGTAGTGGCTCGACAATATCACATACATATCTTCTGTATTCGGCCACGTCGTGGCTCAACCACATCACATACTTCATAAAAGGAATCAGTATATCTCATCATCATCATTGTCATCATATACATCTCATAAGCTTATCGTAACCATTCATTAATGCACACATTAAAATTTAAAGACATTCTATGAAAATCACATCGTATTCGTAGCACAAATTTCGTATAAGTATCGCATGATAGTCTTTATAATCCTTGGGCTTAAGCTCATCATTTCCATTATCATTTCTATAGCGTATCTCTTACCTTTATTTCACATGAAATCCTTTATTAACATAGACTCGCATCTTCTCGAAACATTGGTCATTGGACATGCATTGAGGCTTATGAACAATCTATAACAATGTCGGGGTGACGTAAGGTCGAGAGCCCCCGCTTGCATTATGGAGCATTCATAGGTATTCCGTTTCACCTTGAAGGACTTAGTATATAAGGCGAGTGTATGCATCAAGCATTACCAATAGACCGTAGTTAATGTCTTTTGCTTTGTTTAAACATTATACCATGAACTCTAGAATCTTTAGTCTTAAGCTTATCTTCTCTGTTATCATGCTCGTAACATGTCTCTTATCCTTATCTCACGTGGCTATCCATGAACATAGTCTCTTAGTTCCGGAATATAAGGAAGCCATGAAAATGTAGGGAAATAATATCATATCATAGGATTCATGCCTTGGAAAGGAAGGACTAGCCTTACATACCTTTTCCTTTAGCTATTCTACCACTTGATCGTTCCTCTTCAATATTCGCGTCTTTACCTTCAAGAGAATTCGCATCAACGTCAGTTAATCGACCATAAGAACGAGTGACTATTTCTAGGGAAAAATTGGGTAGCATTTCCTTCGTTTATACAACTCTTCCCATATTCTATATCAGCTCTCAAATATTCATAACAACATTCTCAGTATGATAGACAACACTCATCATTCGTTTACAATATCCGTATTTCATAATTTGTCTTCAATTTCTCCATAATCATGGCCATGGTCCATTGTTACATTTTTCTCGCATAGGAAACTTATTCCGTGATCTAAATGTCATTTATAGCATTTTTATAATCACAATTTATCAATGATCATGGCTCAATTTAACTATCATCCAACCATGACACTATTCACTCATTAATGACCCATTTCTTACATCATTCTATAATCCACGTGTTTCAACTCTTCTATACCCTAAATAACATGTAAAGGCCATAAAACTTACCTTAGATGTTGTAGAAACAAGCCTTGAGTGGTATTGTTCTTCTTGCACCCAAAACCCTAGTTTGCTTCTCTTGAAATATCCTTACTTGGATGAACCTTGATGGGTCTCTTACCCTTGATTCACCCAGATTTTTTATATTGATCCTTGTTTTCCTTTTTTTCTAGTAAGTGAAGGGTGGAGAGTATTCTAGAGGTTTCTAGAGAGAAATGTCGTGGAGATGAAATGAATTTTATGAGCTTGGGTCTCTTTTTAATGACTTAAAATCTTATACGAAATGAACAGTAGCTGAAGTGTACAGTGGTTGTAAACCCAGTTTACAGTCCGTATTCCAGTTTACGGGCCGTATTTCGTGGTCGTATTTAAGCATATCAAAACCAGAAAGGTATGCTGAGGATCATGGTGATTTACGATCGCAGTTTACGGGCCGTATTTCAATTTACGGTCCTTATTCCAAGTCGTATTTAACCATTTGAACATTTAGCAGAAATTTGAAGTTTTGTAAGTTGGAATACGGCCTGGGAGTTTACGGTCCGTATACCACTTTACGGTCCGTATTTCATTTTACGATCGACTGGCCAAAATGCAAATCTGCAAAATACAATTCACATTTTCAAAACCTATGATTAGTCATTGTGGAGCATAACCTATCTCTTATTACAATTTCCTTTGAGATCTTACTTAGGGTCGTCAGACGTCATTACCTTCTTATTCAAACATCATATACCCGTAGTCTTCGTTACTCTATTCGTTGCACGTTCACGGGGAAATTTCTGAGGTGTAACAGTATAGTTGCGATTATAATATCGTATTGCGGTGAATCTTGGCTAGAATTCAAGGTGATTATTGAAGATATCACAGTTCTAGATGGATTAAGGTATGAATCTTCCCTTATTGATATTGATTTAGGTTTATTTACAAAAGTAGAGCTATTAAATGATCGTATAACGAAATTGTTTGCTGAGAAATTTGATAAACATCATGTGGGATGTTTTATGGAATATTTTGGTATGGATGAGGATGTTGTTTGCGTTAGAGTTTTTGAGGTTTTGTTGGTTGTTGGTATTGTGATTTCGGGCTAGGGATATAAATTGGGAAAATGCTGCCCGAAATTCGGCAGATTCTGAAGAAGTCTAATTTAAAGACTTGAGATAGGTATATGTCAGTAAGCCTAACCGTTGTATGATTTCTGTTGAATGTAGATTTACGAGCTCGGGAGGATAATCGTTAACTAGTAGGAGATCAAACAGGTATGTTAAGGGGTTTCCTTATTTTCTTGGCATGATTCCATATAATGTAAGAGCATAATAACTTTGTGACCAGAAACTATCTAAAGTAGAGCTTGTCATATTGTTACATGATTTGCGAGTGTTCTATTATTCTTTCGAGGGGGGGGGGGGGACTATATTCCCTTCTTATGTCCTTGAGTTCATAGAGAGACAAAAGAGACATGTTACATTATTAGTATTCTTATTCACATACATGATATACATATATTTTATTTAGCCTGGCCGCTTGGTTAGTGAGACTTTTATTTAGCCTAGCCACTTGGTCAGTGAGACTTTTATTTAGCCTGGCCGCTTGGTCAGTGAGACTTGTATTTAGCCTGGCCTCTTGGTCAATGGGACTTTTATTTAGCCTGGCCTCTTGGTCAGTGAGGCAATAATGCCTGACCTACGGGTCATGCAGTTGATTATACTCGACCTACGGGTCATGGATTTTATTATACCTGACCTACGAGTCATGGAGTTGATTATACATGACCTACGGGTCATGGAGTTGATTATACATGACCTACAGGTCTTGGAGGTTATTATACTTGTCACACCCCAATTCCGCTAGGGTGTGATGGGCACCCGACCCTTACTTAGAGCCGAACGAACCCTCAGACTCTTACTGCACATAAAATCACATCAAACCTTTTAAGTCCAATAAGATAAAATACATAGTAATTTTTTTTCCAGAAAGTTCTTTCTCGTTGCTTCCAAGAAGAACAAATCTAGAATCATACAAAATTTATTACATAACACAGACCGGCATATCGACTGACGGAGCCGCTTACAGACTGACAAACAATACCCACGACACTGTCTGCAAAGTATCTAACGTAGTCCAGAAAGCATAACAAACAAACTCTGACTCGGCAGCACTCCGGGAACAATTGGAGCTTGCCATCTGCACTGGAACATCTTCTATACTGTCTTCAACTCACCTGGGAATACCTGCGCGGCATGAACGCAGCCCCCGAAGAAGAGGGGGTCAGTACGGAAAATGTACCGAGTATGTAAAGCGGAAATATAACAAACATAATCATAGTCCGAACCAAAAGTACAGAGATATAGCAGACAGAGTCGAACCCGAATCCGAAACAGAAATATAGAGTGCATGGACAGAACCGCAATATGTATCATAAGTACGGGGTGTAGCCGACAGAGTCGTATTGTGAACTAGAGGTACAGAGTATAGCTGGCAAAATCATCATACGGATCAGGGCACAGAAAGTGGCTGACATAATTGTAATCAGAGTCAGAGGTACAGAAGTGTAACAGACTGAATCATAGTTTGAGTCAGACATACAGAAGTGAAACAGACAAGATCATTATCCGAATTAGATTTCCAGAAGTGTAACAAACAGAGTCATATTCCAAACCAGACATGTAAAAGTGTAATAGACGGAGTCATAGTTCGACTCAGATTTCCGGAAGTGTAACAGACAGAGTCATATTCCAAACCAGATATGCAGAAGTGTAACAGACGGAGTCATAGTTCGACTCAGATTTCCGGAAGTGTAACAGACGGAGTCATAATCCAGATCAGACATACAGAAGTGTAACAGACAGAATCATGCATGCAGAGTCATAAGCATATACAGATACATATATCATATATATCAGATCCCGGCCCTCTGGTGAGGGACGCGGTAACAGATCCCGACCCTCTTAGTACGGGACGCGGTGGACAGACAGATCAGATCATATGCCATCCTGGCTGCCATCCCCATACAAACACAACATCAAATCATATACAGATGTAAACAGAACCCGGCCCGCACATCGAGGGACGCGGTGAATAATGCAGTGGAATGTGCACGAATAACAGAACCTGGCCCGGGTGCAGTGAAGGAAACATTGAGGCATCCACGAACAGACTAATGAGAAACCATATGCATACAAATCGTTACACAGACTCAATGAACTGGAGTAGGCCAAACGGTAGGTCAAATCAAAGTAATCAGACAATATTCATAATATACATATATGTCATTTGGGATGGCACGACAGATTTCATTAGAATAAGATATCCAGACGTCAAAATATACTATAAGACTCATAAATATCGTCATAACACTTATCATATGGCAAACAGAACAATAACCAAAAGTTACCTGTGAGTTTCGGACAGAAATGAGTTAATTAGATTCATACAGAAAATATTAGGTTTTGTGGGCCCATTTTGGGCTGAACGGAGGTGACGTACGTAAATTATGGATCATAGGTCTTATGGAGTCATCCATGAGAGTTTTAGGGCATTCCGACTTTATTTGTGAAAGTTACATACATATAGGTCGCTTTGGCGATAATTTATAAAAAAACTAGTTCAATCTTACTGAACGATTTGGAGCCAATTTCAATCTCTAATTTCTCGGAACATGGTCGTATCTAAGGCTCGCGTTCGAGCCTCTTATGTTTAGAACATGCCAAGGAATGAAGGGAGAGACTTTACATACCTTAGTTGCGCTCTACGCTCGTTCAGATTCAATTCCCGTTTCGCCCGAAATCTACAAATGGTCATTGTTACCAATTGTCAATAGTAGACTTATAGCATTCTTTAATTCACTATTTGTCTATAGAAATTTGGGCAGCACCTCCCCTGTACATATGCCCAGCCCAGAATTACAATTCAGCAACCAACACATCAACAACAATACCAAATATATTAACATCATTTCCAACACCAACATATGCCATAAAACAACCCGCACATTATTTTCCAAATTTTCCCAACCAACCAATTCGCGATATAACTATTTAATAATTTTATTTCCGCAAAGAGGTCAAAATTAACACTAACAACATCCTCCACATTCTACAAGTTAGATACATTTGTTTTCATCTAAAATTTTCTTCAAACCCCATTCTACAATTCAACCATACCAACAAATGAATTTATCACGCTATTTTATTCGTTGTAATCCGTTAAGTGCACAGACACCACGTCCACCCTCTTATTTTTAGTTGATTTTTAGCTCAAACCGAAGGCAACGCGACGTAGAACAGTTTTCTCTTCATGGGCTTCGGGATTCGGGGCTCCGATTTTGGTCAAAAACTGATTTTTTTCTCTAGGCTCTCCTCTCTCTTTTTCTCTAGAGTTTTCCAGGTTTCTTGATCTGAAAATGAGGGAGAGAAACTGATTTTTTCTATTAAAAAGCGTGGGTAATGGGCCTGACCCGAATTGGAATCGGGTTGGGCCCATTTCACTGCCCAGCTTGACCTTTCTTCCTTAAAACGTTCATATCTCCTTATCCTGATGTCCCCTATAGGCCCACGACCTACCGTTGGAAAGCTATTTCAATTATCTACAACTTGTATTTCTGGGAGTTTTCCCAAATTCCAAACCTATAATGCCGTTTTTGCCCCTCCAAGTCAGGTCATCCGAAAACGTTTTCTTAAAAATATTCGTTTGGAGGGCTTCCACTTTGATTTGGCCC
Source organism: Lycium barbarum (assembly GCF_019175385.1). Classification (NCBI taxonomy): domain Eukaryota; kingdom Viridiplantae; phylum Streptophyta; class Magnoliopsida; order Solanales; family Solanaceae; genus Lycium; species Lycium barbarum. The sequence goes on from NC_083341.1 coordinate 95,103,842, forward strand.
CAGGGCCCTTCACGAGTTGTGTTTAACTTTACATATACGATTCATATAACTTGTCACATGCCCCAAAAAAAATTCTTGACATGTGGGCCCCACCTCAGCTTACAAATAATCCGACGTTCGAAAATACAGGATATAACAATACCTGGCCTATGAGTCTTGGATCTATCTATGCCTGACCCTCGGGTCACAAAGTTATATCTATAGAGTTATGTTATCTTGCCTAATATGAAAGGAAACCAAGGTAGAATACCTCCAGGTGCTTTCTTGAAATATCCAGAGTATAGCTTGTTATTTCATTTCAATTGTTATCTTGCCTTACATATTCAGTACATTATTCGTACTGACGTCCGTTTGTATGGGGGCGCTGCATTCAAGCTTGCAGGTACAATCGGCAGACCGATAGACCTCCCCAATAGGCGGGATCGGATATCAGTTGATCGGTGAGCTCACTTTTTGTTCGGAGTTGCCCTGTGTTTGGTGTTTCTCCCCTTTTGATTCCAGTGGTACGGCTGGGGCCCTATTCCGACCGTGTTACATTCGTACTTTCCCTAGAGGCTTTTAGACGAGTCCTATATATATAGTGTGTCTGTGTGATAGCCTTGTCGGCTTGTATATCTCTGTTGGATACTATTGGCTTTGTATGATCAAAGCAGCCTTGTGGGCTTGCTCAGTTGTGTATATATACTTTGGGTGTGTGTGCCCAATTAAGACGGGATAGTCAGATTTTTATATATGTCTAGATTGCAGCCTCGCCGGCTTGTTGGTATCGTTTGTGTGCAGGTGGTCCTTATCAGTCTATGTTGGGGGTTACTCCCCAGTGTTCCAGACATAGAGTAGTTCGCTCGGGCCTAGCGTGGCATCGAGTGCCGGTCATGCCTCTACAGATTTGGGGCGTGACAAACTTGGTATCAGAGCAGGTCTGTCCTAGGGAGTCTACAAGTCGTGTCTAGTAGAGTCCTGTTTATAGATTTGTTGTGCACCAGATCATGTAAATAGGAATGTACCGGGCATTTAAGAATTAGTTGCCTTTCTTTCAGATCTAAATCGTGTTGCAGAGCCAAGTCATAGGAGATTTGAGTTAAACTTACCCTTCCAAAATTGTACAGAGCTATGCTGGTGACTAAGAAGGTTGTAGCTAGCTGAAGAGGTGATACAACAACTGGTGAGGGGAGCAGTAGGGCACACCCAACAACTGAGGCCCGGTCTGTGGGCCAGGGTGAGACCCCACCCCAGTGATCATCGATGACCCCACCGCTCGAGGATATCCCGAGGAAGGTACTACCTCCAGTACCCCCTCCAGCACTGACAGACTAGGATTTGAGGAGAGCGGTGCACTTATTCACCTAGATTGTGACGACATAGAGACAACCAAGAGCACCTGCTGGAGCAGTGACCGTAGATGGATCCCACAATTCGAGGGTTCATAAGTTCTTCGCACTTGAGCCCCTGGAGCTCTCAGAAGTTAAGCGCGACGAGGATCCACAGAACTTCGTCGATAATCTCCAGATTATTTTCAGGGTCATACATGCTACCGAGACCGAGGAAGCAAAGTTAGCGGCTTTCAGGCTTCGTGACATAGCGATCTTGTGGTATGAGCGGTGGGAGCATGCCAGAGGTCCTGAGGCACCTCCAGCGCGCTGGTCTGAGTTTTCAGAGGCCTTTCTTGATCATTATCTACCATTGGAGGTACGAGAGGCGAGGTTAGATCAGTTCTAGATTGTGCAGCAATGTAGTTCCAGCATCCGAAATCATTGCCTCCGATTTGATTCCTTGGCCAGATATGCTCCATCCTTCTTTGATTCATCAAGGGCCAGGATTCATAGGTTCATTGTGGGTTTGCACCCCGAATATGTTGAGGCTTGTACCACTACGGCGGTGAGTGATAATATGGAGTTTGCTCGTATCCAGGCTTCGTACAGAACTGCGAGGATCATAGACTTCAGTGTCGGGCAGCTGAGAGCAAGGAGAGGAAGTATCATAAGAGGGTTAGGACTACTGGTCAGCGGGGTGAGAGTAGGGGGAGTTTCAGACCCCAGCACCAGGGTAGGCCATTTAGGCCACCATCAGGTCAGACTTAAGAATACAAATCAGGGTATTATATTCCATCTGGACCAGGTGAGAGCTCTTGTATTTCAGGGTCACAGCAGAAGAGGAGCTCAGAATGGGGCGGACCAGCACCACAGGCATGTGGTAATTATGGTGGAGCGCATCGCAGACATTATCTATTGGGTCGAATGTTTGCTTTAGTTATGGTAGCCTGGATCACTTTGTGCGAAACTGTTTGTAGAAGGGACCGGGTGGTATGGCTCAACCGACAGATTCTGTAGCGGGGTCATCTGCATCAGTGCATCCTTCAGGGTGTGGACCTCAAACATTAGCTGGCCGAGGCAGGGGCAGAGACGGGGATTCTATTTCAGATGGCACTCAGAACCGCCTCTATGCCTTAGCAGGACGTCAGGATCTAGAGGCATCACCAGATGTTGTGACAGGTATCTTGACAGTTTGTTCTTATAGCGTTTACGCATTGCTAGACCTGGGATCTAATTTATCATATGTTACCCAGTTCGTTGCGGGGAAGTTTAGCATAATACCATAATGGTTAAGTGAACCATTTTATGTGTCTACGCAAGTTGATAAGCCAGTTATAGCTAGCAAAATCTATCGAGGTTGTTCTGTAGTAGTTTGTATTCGTCAGACCTTAGCAAATCTTATAAAGTTGCAGATGGTAGACTTTGATGTTATTATGGGCATGGATTGGTTGGCATCTGTTTATGCTAACGTTGGGTGTTGGACGAAGACTGTCACGTTCCATTTCCTAGAAGAACCAGTTTTAAAATGGAAGGGCAATACGGCTTTGCCGAAAGGTAGGTTTATTTCCTATCTCAAAGCGAAAAAGATCATTTCTAAGGGTTGCATCTATCATATAGTTCAAGTTCAGGATACAGAAGCAGAACCGCACACTCTTCAGTCCATTCCTGTAGTTAATGTGTTTCCAGATGTGTTTCTAGATGAGCTTCCATGTCTCCCATGTTATATCCCGTGTTTTCACACGTTGGAAAAAAATTTAGGAATAATCTTGAGTTGTAAGAAATAAGGTCATAGTTGATTTTTATTGAACATAGGAGTTGCGCATGAAATAATAGTGTCGTGGAAGTGTGGGATAAGGCTAAGGGCAATTTTGGAATTTTGGAAAATTAGTTTCGGGAATTACAAAACGTGGGCTATAAACTATTGGGCTAAAAAAAAAAAGATGAAATTGAGGCCCAAACAAGGGACCATGCCCGGCCAACATGGCTTTGGCCCTAGCCCATTTACATGGTCATGTGCTTGACCATGTGACCAATTAATAAAAGAATACTAAGTCATATTATATTCATTAGAGAGCTCAAGAAATTAGAAGGCAAGAAGCAAAGCAAAACAAGAGAAAAAAAGGGAAGAGGGTTTCGGCTTGGCCCTAGAAAAATTACCACCAAAAATCTTGCTCCAAGAATTTTTCTCTTGTTGAATTCTTACTAATTCAAGGTCCCTTTGCAACTTGGTGTAGTTGGTTTGGAAGGAAGAAGTCTTGTTTCTTCAAGTTGACCCTATATTTAAGTGAAGAAGATTGAGTAAAAAGGTAAGAATTTATCCCTTATTATTGTGTTATGAAGTATTGTTTGTGTTGTAGTATGTAGAAATGAGTTGATTGTATGGAAAGATGGAAGTTTGCAAAGTGGGTATGGAATATAGAATGTGGCCGTGTGTGTGTCAATGTGTAAGTGAAATGAGTTGAAATTTATGTTGTATTCTAGTTGGGTTATTGTGATGCTTGTAATGTAAATGAAAGTAAAATGATATAAGTTTGCTATGAAATGGAGCGTAGAAGTTTATGTCGTTTTAGAATGATTTTACGACATTATGGGAATGAAGTTATTAAAAGACTATGATGTTGATATTCTGTATCATCCGGGCAAGGCTAATGTTGTTGCAGATGCACTTAGCAGGAAATCTATGGGCAGCTTAGCAGATTTACAGCCAGACAGGAGAGAGATAGTACGTGATATTCACCAGTTGGCTAATCTTGGGGTTCGTCTGGCCGATTCTGGCGGTACACGGATTTCTGTCCGAGGGGTTTCTGAATCATCTATTAAGGAAGATATCAAATGGCATCAATATGAAGATCCTATTTTAGCTCGATACAGAGACACTGCCGATGAAAAGGAGAAGACTCCGTTCGAGTTTACACCAGACGGAACCTTACTATACAGAGGCAGGTTGTGTGTACCTGATATTGCAGGGCTTCGGCAGCAGGTTATGGGCGAGGCACATTATGCTCGCTATTCTGTTCATCCTAGATCTACGAAGATGTACCATGATCTTAGGTGCCTATACTGGTGGGATGGTATGAAGCGGGATATCGCAGAATTTGTCGCCCAGTGTCCAAATTGTCAGCAGGTCAAAATTGAACATCAGAAACCGGGTGGACTGTTGCAGGAAATGGAAATTCCGACGTGGAAGTGGGAGATCATTAATATGGACTTCATTATAGGTTTGTCTCGCACTCCACGGAAGTATGATTCCATCTGGGTTATTGTTGATAGGCTGACTAAATCAGCCCATTTTCTCCCCATCAAAACAACTTACTCCGCTGAGGATTATGCCAGGCTTTATATTAAAGAAATTGTGCGACTTCATGGAGTTCCTATATCTATTATCACTGACAGAGGTGCCCAGTTCACGGCGAACTTCGGGAGATCTTTTCAGGAGGGATTAGGGACTCAGGTAAGTCTGAGCACAGCATTCCATCCTCAGAGCGACGGACAGGCCGAGCGCACTATACAGACACTTGAAGATATGTTGCGGGCCTGTGTTATTGATTTCAGAGGTAGCTGGGAGGATCACTTGCCATTGATTGAATTTTCTTATAATAACAGCTACCATTCCAGCATCCAGATGGCTCCGTACGAGGCTCTGTATGGCAGGAAATGCTGGTCACCTATTGGCTGGTTTGATATTGGCGAGACAGAGTTAAGCGGCCCAGATATGATCCAGCAGGCCGTTGATAAGGTGAAACTTATCCGGGAGCGACTATTGGCAGCCCAGAGTCGACATAAATCATACGCCGATAAACGGCGTCGTCCTTTGGAATTCCAGGTTGGTGATTGGGTATTTCTAAAGGTATCGCCTATGAAAGGCGCAATGCGGTTCGGCTGAAAGGGTAAGCTTAGTCCGCGTTATATTGGGCCTTATCTGATTGTGCGGAAAATTGGAAATGTCGCCTATGAGTTAGATCTTGCCCTCAGGTACTCTCGAATCTTTGTTAAATTCCATTTCAATAACGAATGTGCTGTCTATAAACAGAAACTCCCCCGGAGCCTTTTCAAATCCTATAAGATTAATTTAACATTCGAGGACGAATGTTCTAAAGGGGGGGAGGATGTTATATCCCGTGTTTTCACACGTTGGAAAAAAATTTAGGAATAATCTTGACTTGTAAGAAATAAGGTCATAGTTGATTTTTATTGAACATAGGAGTTGCGCATGAAATAATAGTGTCGTGGAAGTGTGGGATAAGGCTAAGGGCAATTTTGGAATTTTGGAAAATTAGTTTCGGGAATTACAAAACGTGGGCTACAAATTATTGGGCTAAAAAAATGATGAAATTGAGGCCCAAACAAGGGACCATGGCCGGCCAACATGGCTTTGGCCCAAGCCCATTTACATGGTCATGTGCTTGACCATGTCACCAATTAATAAAAGAATACTAAGTCATATTATATTCATTAGAGAGCTCAAGAAATTAGAAGGCAAGAAGCAAAGCAAAACAAGAGAAAAAAAAGGGAAGAGGGTTTCGGCTTGGCCCTAGAACAATTACCACAAAAAATCTTGCTCCAAGATTTTTTCTCTTGTTGAATTCTTACTAATTTAAGGTCCCTTTGCAACTTAGTGTAGTTGGTTTGGAAGGAAGAAGTCTTGTTTCTTCAAGTTGACCCTATATTCAAGTGAAGAAGATTGAGTAAAAAGGTAAGAATTTATCCCTTATTATTGTGTTATGAAGTATTGTTTGTGTTGTAGTATGTAGAAATGAGTTGATTGTATGGAAAAATGGAAGTTTGCAAAGTGGGTATGGAATATAGAATGTGGCCGTGTGTGTGTCAATGTGTAAGTGAAATGAGTTGAAATTTATGTTGTATTCTAGTTGGGTTATTGTGATGCTTGTAATGTAAATGAAAGTAAAATGATATAAGTTTGCTATGAAATGGAGCGTAGAAGTTTATGTCGTTTTAGAATGATTTTACGACATTATGGGAATGAAGTTATTAAGTTGTAAATTATGATGGGTGTTGATGAATTTGGAAATTGGAAACATGTTATGAATATATATGCCAAAGATTAGAAGTTTTGAGCGAATTATGACTTTGACGGAAAGTTTGTATATTATGTATATCGTGTGTATAACTTGAAGAAACGATATGAAACGCTTCTAAACTATGTTGTGATGATCTAGTTTGATAATGAATGTGATATCATTGAAATTGGTTTGGAAATTGAAGTTGAAATGAAGATGATGGCATTATGTCGGCAAGTAGAACTAGTGGTACCATATGGTGTTTCTAATGTTTGTTGTTGATGTTAATGTTGTTGTTTGGGTTGTTGTTGATGGTTTTGAGCCGAGTTGAATTCTCGGGGATGCTATATGTATAGGGGAAGTGCTGCCAAAATTTATGTATACAAATATGAGTTGAATTGAATTCGTAGCATCTATAACTTACAATTGGTAAACTCGACCATTTGCAGATTTTTGACAAAACGGGAAGTGAGTTTGGAGAGGCGTAAGGAGCTTGAAAGGTATGTAAATCTACCCCGATCCTTCTCTTGGCATGCCTAAGTGTATTAGAATCGGATTCGGGCCTCGAAAGACTTTATGCCCATCGGAATCCGCAAGTGAAAATATCACTTTTCCTTTCAGTATGACTAAACTCTTTTGGTATGCTTTCTTGGAAATTATGCAAACTTTCTCTAAACTCCATGGAAAGCTATAGAACGTCCGTAGAACCTTTGTAGGTGACCCCATAAGCTTAAAACATGTAATTTGAGCCCACCGCCTTGCTTGTCCCGAGGTGGGCCCGCTATTCCCGATTTTGCCCTTATTGTACTTAAGTCCTATTTTCGAGCGGTTTTTGAAAGAAATGTTTGACTACCATTCTAATTACCTAACAAACATTGTTTTAAATATTCCATTAAGTCTGATAAATTGTTTTGCCACTCGAAACGACTTCAGAAAGGTTATACTCTGTAATTCATTATGATATCCGAAACTCGTTTACTATGATTCCTTCCGTCTTCATTGGATCGGTTTGTCTTTGATATGCCTCATCGAGTCTATGGAAACATTTATGATATTTTAATTGCATTAGTCTCTCACTACTCCATTCGTGGATGCCCCAATGTTTCCCACACTGAGCCCGGGCCAGGATATGTTGTCAAGCGTAATCCCCTGCATTGTTCGCCGTGCCTCGATGTGAGGGGGCAGGTATACGTGTACATGGGTTTGTGGAGTATGTTGTGCCATGTACACATGTTCTTATATGATTTGCTATGGCCATCTGATATGATATATTATGTTACGGGGTTATGCCCTATTCTGATTCTTCTGTGTTGTGGCACCAGCGTCGGGAGGGTGGCCACGTTCTGTCTGCCGAGTCCCTTGGCAGGGGCCGGATTTGATATGACATATGTTTCTGTACACACTCTGCATGTTTTGAAAATATGTGTTTGATACTTTGGATTTTCTGCTCACTTTCTGTACGTTCTGTACCAGTTATGATCTTGTTTCTGTAATTCAGGCTTTACATATTCAGTACATATTTCGTACTGACCCCCTTTCTTCGGGGGCTGCGTTTTCATGCCGCGCAGGTACCGACGACAGGTTTGCTGATCCGTCCGCTTAGGATCTTATTCTGCTATTTTGGAGGGCTCTTTTATTCAGAGCCATCTTTTGGTATAGTCTGTCACTTCTATATATGTATATTCTCGTTCATGGGTACGGCGGGGCCCTGTCCCGTCATATGATTCTGTCGGTCTATTTAGAGGTCTGTGGACATGTTTGTGGGTTGGGGGGTCTTTCTGTACAGATGTATGTATATGTCGTGTTTGGGCGATTCCATTCGCCGCGACGGCTGGTCGGCATATGTTAAATGCTGCTTTGTTGGCCCTGTGTGGCCTTTGTTGGTATTTTCTGCGTGCAGGGTATATTGGATAGTCCGTAAAACAAAGGAAACTCTGCCGAAATTTTTCTGGAAATTAACTAAATTTAAAATAAAGCCTTGTGAGCTTCTGCTATATACTAGAATGCGTTTGATACAATTTGAGATAGCATTTGATAGATGCGTTCGGGTGCCCAGATCGGGCACTAGTCACGGCCTACGGGGTTGGGTCGTGACATCCCACCAGCGCGAGAAATTGATTTTGCAATAGATGTACTACCCGGTACTCAGCCGATATCCATTCCTTCCTATAGGATGGCGCCTGCTGAGTTGAAGAAGTTAAAGGTACAATTGAAGTATCTATTGGAGAAGGGCTTTATCAGACCTTTTACGTCACCGTAGGGAGCCCCAGTATTGTTCGTAAGAAAGAAGGATGGTTCGCTACGGATGTGTATCGACTATAGGCAGTTGAATAAAGTGACGATTAAGAATAAGTATCCGCTTCCGAGGATAGATGATTTATTTGATCAACTGCAGGGTGCTAGATATTTCTCCAAGATAGACTTGAGATCAGGCTATCACCAGGTCAGGATCAGAGGGAAAGACATTCCGAAGACAGTATTTAGGACTAGATATGGTCATTTCGAGTTTCTTGTTAAGTCTTTCGGGTTGACTAATGCTCCAGCTGTATTCATGGACCTGATGAATTGTGTATTTAGACCTTTCCTGGACATGTTCGTGATTGTGTTTATAGACAATATTTTGGTTTATTCTCAATCAGAGATTGAGCATGCAGATCATTTGCATGCGGTACTTAGAGTCCCTAAGACTAGAAGTTGTACGCAAAATTATCCAAATGTGAATTTTGGCTAAACTCTGTGGCTTTTCTAGGGCATATTATTTCAGCTGAAGGCATCAAAGTGGATTCCCAAAAGATAGCGGCGGTGAAGACTTAGCCTCAATCTACCACGCTGACAGAGGTTCGTAGTTTTTTGGGTTTATTAGGATATTATAGAAGATTTGTGGAGGGTTTATCTTCTCTTTCTGCCCCATTGACGAAGTTGCCAAATTCCAATGGACAGATGCTTGCGAGCGGAGTTTTCAAAAACTGAAGCATAGGTTGACTTCAGCACCAGTTCTGGCGCTTCCAGAGAGATCCAAAGGTTATGCCATCTATTGTTACGCTTCGAGGGTCGGATTGGGTTGTGTATTAATGCAGCATGGTAAGGTGATTCCATACGCTTCTAGACAGCTCAGGAAGCACGAGAAGAACTATCCGACTCACGACCTAAAGTTAGCAGCCATGATTCATGCACTCAAAATCTGGAGACATTACTTATATGGCATTTATGTCGACATCTATACAGATCATAAGAGTCTTTAATACATCTTCAAGCAGAAGGAGCTAAACCTGCGACAGAGGCGGTGGTTAGAATTGGTGAAGGACTACGATGTTGATATTTTGTACCACCCAGGGAAGGCAAATGTGGTAGCAGATGCCCTTGGCCGCAAATCAATGAGTAGTTTAGAGTACAAGCATGCTGGAAAAAGGGAGTTGGCTCACGAGATTCTTCAGTTAACCAATTTGAGGGCCAGAATGATAGAATCAGGAGATGCAAGAATTTCTATTTGGACTACAGCCATATCATCCTTAGCAGCTGAGGTGAAAGGACATCACTATGAAGACCCTTCATTGACCTGTTACAAGGATACAACTTAGCAAAAGAAGAAATCACCATTCCAAATTTATGGAGATGGAGTCCTTAGGTATCGAGGTAGGATGTGTGTTCCCGATGATGCGGGGTTACGTTAGAATATTATGGTGAAGGCTCATTTCTCCCGCTATTCTATCCATCCAGTGTCAACAAAGATGTACCGCGACATCAAAGAGGTTTAATGAAGGAATGGAGTGAAGAAAGATATAGCAAAGTTTGTGGCTCAATGTCCCAGTTATCAATAGGTAAAGATTGAGCATTAAAAGTCAGGTGGATTGTTGCAAGCCATGGAAATTCAGACTTGGAAATGGGAAGTAATTAATACGGATTTCATTACAGGGTTTCCCCGTTCTCGGCATAAGTATAACTCTGTATGGGTAATTATGGATAGACCAACAAAATCGGCACATTTTCTGCCTGTCAGGACTACTTACCCTGCCGAGGATTATGCGAAGCTTTATATTAAGGAGATAGTCTGATTTGATGGTGTTCCCTTATCCATTATCTCCGACAGGGGTGCGCATTTTGCGGTGAACTTTTGGAGATCTTTTCAGGAGGGTTTAGGATCTCAAGTGAATCTTAGCACAGCGTTTCACCCCCAGATAGACATACAGGCTGAGCACACTATTCAGACCCTTAAAGATATGTTAAGGGCATGTGTGCTGGATTTTGGACGTAATTAGGATGACCATTTCCCGCTTATTCAATTTGCGTACAGTAATAGTTACCACTCCAGTATTCAGAAGGCCCCGTATGAAGCTTTATCTGGGTGAAAATGTAGACTAGAAATTGGATGGTTTGAAGTCAGAGAGACGAAGCTAGTAGGGCCAGATTTTATCCAACAAGCGGTGGAGAAACTTACGCTTATTTGGAATCGATTATTGACAGCCTAAAGTCGACATAAGTCATATGAGGATAATCGCCGACAAGACTTGGAGTTCCAAGTTAACGATTAGTTATTCCTGAAGGTGTCGCCAATGAAAGGCGTGATGAGATTTTTTTAAAAAGGTAAGCTTAGCTCTCGATATATTAGGCCTTATAGGGTTATTCGTAGTGTGGGCAAGGTAGCTTATGAGGTGGATCTACCTCCCAACTTAGAGTCCGTACACACAGTCTTCCATGTATCCATGCTCTGTAAGTGGGTTGGAGATCCTTCGAGAGTTGTGCCTATTGATTATGTTCAGGTTACCGAGCAACTATCATATGAAGAGGTTCCCGTTGCAATCCTGGATAGACAAGTTCGGAGGCTAATAACTAAAGATGTAGCCTCAGGGAAAGTTCTTTGGAGAAACAATAATAGGGAAGAAATGAATTGGGAGTCTAAGGAAGACATGAAGTCTGGGTATCCACATTTGTTTCCACTCCCAGAAGCAGTTCAGACAAAGACGTCATTGTCTTTAAGTGCGTAATGCTTTCCTTCTTATAGTTCCTTGGTTGTGTGGGGCCATTATTGTCGTTTTTGCTGTAGCCCTGTGAGGCATTGTATATCACGGGTTGTTGTGATAGAATGCTAGTGGAAAAATTACAAGGGAAACTCTGGAAAAAAATTAATAGAATTCCCAAGAATTTAACATTCGAGGACGAACGTTTCTAAGGGGGGAGGAATGTTACACCTCGTAATTTTGTACGTTGAGATTCGATAGGTATTAGCTGCCCAATTGAAGATACTGGAGTACCTTCTAGGATATATGAGATTATACGCGCCTACCTTATGATTATGAGGGTTTAAGTTCATATAAGAAGCTAGGGAAGGATTTGAGGGCAAGTGGATTAAGGAAATTAAGTTTGTTGGAACTTTGGAGAGAAGTTGGGCAAGATTTTGTATAATGATTTTGGTCTAACTTGGGGAAAAATATCCTTTAGCATATTAAGAGTTTTGAGGTAAAGTAAAAACCTAAATTGAAGTTCAGGAAGTCTACTTTCCAACTCAACAAACAGCGTGTCAATCTGACATCAGAATCAAATGATATAAGCATTCTAAGGCAGGCTACCAGAGTAGAGATTAACTCTGTGCAACTGCGTCTGGAGGTGGCACGAACGCGTAGAGGAGCCTGGGATAACTCAACGCGAACGCGCTGAGCAAATTCTAAGTCGGTGTAACCTGAATCTTGAACATTATAAACGGGGGCTTACCCCCTCATTTTTCATAGAAACACCCCTCCAAACTGCCCAAATATTCTGGAAATTTCCCCCAACGTCCAATCATAAAATTTTAGCGCGAATTAAGCATAATCACCAGATTCTAGATTAGACAGCGTATAGTTGTAATTATAATATCATATTGCGGTGAATTTTGACTGGAATTCCCGGTGAATATTAAAGATATTGCAGTTCTAGTGGGTGTAAGGTATGAATCTTCCCTTATTGATATTTATTTAGGTTTATTTATGAAGGTAGAGCCATTAAATGATCGTATAACGAAATTGTTAGTTGAGAAATTGGATAAACATCATGTGGGATTTTTTATGGAATATTTTGGTATGGATTATGATGTTGTATGTGTTATAGTTGTTGTGGTTGTGTTGGTTGTTGGTATTGGATTTCGAGCTAGGGATATAAACAGAGGAGATGCTGCCCGAATTTCGGCAGATTGTAAAGAAGTCCAATTTAAAGACTTGAGATAGGCATATGTCAATAAGCCTAACCGTAGTATGAATTCTCTTGAATGTAGATTTACTGGCTTAGGAGGATAAGCGTTAACTAGTAGGAGATCAAATAGGTATGTCAAGGGTGTTCCTTCCTTTCTGTTCATGATTCCATATAAGGTAAGAGCATAATAACTTTGTGACCAGAAATTGTCTAAGTAGAGCTCGTCATATTGTTACATGACTTTCGAGTGTTCTATTATTCTTTCAAGGGGGGGGGGGGACTATATTCTCTTCCTATGTCATTGAGTTCATAGAAAGACAAAAAAGACATGTTACAGTATCGGTATTCTTTTGCACATACATGATATACATATATTTTATTTAGCCTGGCCGCTTGGTCAGTGAGACTTTTATTTAGCTTGGTCGTTTGATTGTAATTGGCCTGGCCGTTTGGTTCGTGAGACTTTTATTTAGCCTAGCCACTATGTCAGTGAGACAGAACTGCCTGACCTACGGGTCATGGAGTTGATTATACCTGACCTACGGGTCAGGAAGTTGATTATACCTGACCTACTGGTAATGGAGTTGATTATACCTGACCTACGGGTCATGGCGTTGATTATACTTGGCTTATGAGTCATGGAGATATCTATGCCTCACCCTCGGGTCTCGGAGTTATATCTAAATAGTTATGTTATCTTGCCTCAAATGAAAGGCAACCTAGGAAGAATACCTCTAGATGCTTTCTTGAAATATCAAGAGTACAGTTTGTTATGTCATTTCAGCTGTTATCTTGCCTTACATAATCAGTACATTATTTGTACTGATGTTCCTTTGTCTGGAGGCGCTATATTCATGCCTACAGGTACAGATCGACAGACCGATAAACCTCCCCAATAGGCCGGATCAGATATCAGTTGATCGGTGAGCTTCTTTTTTGTTCGGAGTTGCCAGGTGTTTGGAGTCTCGCCGCTTTTGATTCCAGTAGTACGACCGAGGCTCTGTTCCGACCGTGGTACAGTCATACTTTCTCTAGAGGCTTGTAGACGAGTCTTATATATATAGTGTGTCTGTGTAATAGCGATGCCGGCTTGTATACGTCTGTTGGGTATTGTTGGCTTCGTATGATCAAAGAAGCCTTGTCATCTTGCTCAATTATGTATATATATTTTAGGTGTGTGTGCCCAGTAAAAACGAGATAGTTAGTATTTTTGTATATGTCTGAATTGCGGCCTCGTGCCTTTGTTGGTATCGTTTGTGTGCATGTGGGCCTTATCGGTCTAAGTTGGGGGTTAATCCCCAGAGTTTCTGTCACGACCCAGCTAGCCACCGAGGACCACTCGTGCTACTACTCATCTTGCTCATTTAATGGTCTTTTATCGCCTTTATACTCCAATTGTAGGAAATCATATTTTACATGCAAACATAGATACGTTTTATATACATTTGCCTCTCGCCCATAAAAAAAATATATACGTATAATAGCATTTCGTGAGACCATCTAACCCACACTGCGTATCTACGAGCCTCTACTGGAGTACTAAAAATAAGGACGGGACAAGACCCCATCATGCCCAAAGATACATATACATGAATATAAACAAAAGAATCGTCATAAGCACCTCCGAACAAAGGATTGCTTTCAATCGACTGACAACTACTGCTGGTCTGGGTCGAGCTCTCCTCCCTGTCTACCTGTGGGCATGAACACAACGTCCAAAGAAAATGGACGTCAGTACGAACATTGTACTGAGTATGGGAGGCATAAACAAAGAAATAAAACAATGACATAATGAAATATCAATATGGAACATCCATATCTGACGGGCATGCATAAAGAATTAGGTCATGCAGTCTTACTCATACTCGTCATCATATCATGTATACACAATGTATAAGCTGCTCGCCCATATAGGCGCGGTATAGTAATGTATATGTTTCCCGCCCATATCGAATCGGTGTGATAATCATAACATTAGCCTGCATCCAGGTCCCGCGTCCGGGGTATCATCTTATGTCGCCCACTAGTGGTGTCTGCCCATGTCATTTGGCCATGGTGTATCGTATAGCTGCCCGCCTTAGCGGTGGCTGCCCGGCCAACTAGGCGCGGTGTTATATCATCATCATACATGCTCATCATAATATGTTTATCGTAACATACTTATCATAATACATGCATAAGGCTTATGAACAACATTAGTTTATCGGGGTGACATAAGGTCGTGATCCGCCGATTTCATTATGGAGCAATTATCGACATCCTGCCTCACCTTGAAGGAACTAACATATAAGGTGAGTGTGAGCAATAAATAACATCATGCCATTTTAGGATCATCATATCATACCACTTATCTTATATTACCATTCATAGATATAGGCTTTTAGCCTTCCGGAATATAGAAACTCATGAAGAGGAGGAAGATTATGATATGAGATTCATGCCATTAGAAAGAAGGGACTAGCCTCACATACCTTTTACTTTTAACTAAGCTATCGTTCGTTTGTTCTCCTTCGATATCGCGTTTCTACCTTCAAAAGAGAATTCGCATTTACGTTAGTTAATCGACTATAAGAACGTGCTACTATTTCAAGGGAAAATTGGGCAGCACTTCCTTTGGTTATACTACTTTTCCCATATTCTATATCAACTACCAAACATTCATAACAACACTCACAATATCGTATCAACAATCGTCATTTATCTACATCTACCACATCCCACCATTTTTCTCCAATTTCCCCACATTTATGGGTTTTACTTCATCATCGCATTTTCTTATATATCACGCCCATTTCATGGTTTACACGTTATTTATAACATCTTTATACTCACAACACATCAACATTCATAATTCAATCCAACTACCATTCAATTATGGCACTATTCACATTTTATGACCCATTTACTACACTCTTCCATAATCCAAGTGTTTCAACGTTTTAATGCTTCAATCATCATGAGAAGGTCATCAAACTTACCTTAGATGTTGTAGGAACGAGCCTTGAGTAGCAATACTATTCTATACCAAAAACCCTATTTCACTTCCTTTGCAATTTCTTGGTGTAGATGAACTTTGATGTGATTCTTACACTTGATTTCATGGATTTGATGTTATTGACCTTGATTTTCCTTTGGTCCTCTTGAATTCTTGTGAATGAAGTGTTTAGAGTGTTCTAGAGACTTCTTGAGTCGTGTAGATGAGAAACGAATAAATGAGCTTAGGGTCCCTTTTAATAACTTCAAAACCTGATTTTTAATGAACAGTAGTCGGGTGCACAGTGGCCGTAAACCCAGTTTACGGGCCGTATTCTGGTTTCCGGCCCGTCCTTCACGACTGTATTTAAGCATATCAAAAACAAAAAGGATTTCTGGAGTCATGGTGGTTTACGGTCACAGTTTACGGGCCATATTTCAAATTTCGGTCCGTATTCTGAGTCGTATTTAACCATTTAGACGTTTGGCAGAAAGTTGAAATTTTGTGAGTTGGAATACGACCTAGTGGTTTACGGGCCGTATACTACTTTACGGTCCGTATTTCACTTTACGACCAACTGGCCAAAGTGCAAATTTGTAACATTCATGTCTTCAAAACCTATAATTAGCCATTGTGGAGCATCACCTATCTCTTGTTCCCATTGCCTTTGGAATCTTACTTAAGGTCGTCAAACGTCGTTTCCTTCGCATTAAAACATTGTATACTCATATTCTTCATAAGTCTATTCGTTGTACGTTCACAGGGAAGTCTCCGAGGTCTAACACTGTCCCCCCCCCCCCTTTTGGAACATTCGTCCTTGAATGTTAAAACACTCGGGATTCTATGAAAATTTCGTTAGAGTTTCCCCTGTAATTTGGCACTACCAACCTGTTACAAGAACCCATAATATCATGGCCTCACAGGGCTACACCACTACATCGACATATCTATTGCCACACACGACCAAAAGCATGAAAAATAAACATACATACCTTATGTCGCTGGCGTTTCATCTTAAATCTCTCCTGGGGGTCGAAATAAATGCGGATACTTAGACTTCATACTCTCTTCTGCTTCCCAAGTCATTTCTCCCAATTATTGTTTCGCCACAAGACTTTAACTGAAACCACCTCTTTGTTTCAGAGTTTTCACGCTTGCCTGTCGAGGATAGCAGTGGGCACTTCTTCATAGGTTAGCTTTTCTGTTACTTGCACATCATCTATCGGAACAATATTTGTAGGATCCCCAATACACTTGCGGAGCATTGAAACGTGGAAAACTGGGTGGACTGATTCAAGCTCCGAAGGCAAATCCAATTCATAGGCTACTTGACACACCTTGCGGATAATTCTGTAGGGTCCAATGTATCTAGGGCTTAGCTTCCCTTTCTTACATAATCTCATCACCCCTTTCATTGGCGATACTTTCAAAAATACCCAATCACCAACTTGAAATTCCAAGTCTCGTCGGTGATTGTCCGTATAAGACTTTTGGCGACATTGGGCTGTTAACAATCGATCTCGGATCACCTTAACTTTTTCCACCTCTTATTGAATTAATTCAGGGCCTGCTAGTTGTGCTTATCCTATTTCAAACTACCCGATTGGGGATCTACATTTCCTTCCATATAAAGCTTTATACAGAGCCATTTGAATACTGGAATGATAGTTGTTATTATACGCAAATTCGATTAATGGTAAATGATCATCCCAACTTCCACCGAAATCCAGCTCACATGCTCGTAGCATATTTTCCAAGGTCTGAATAGTACGCTCGGCCTGTTCGTCAGTCTGCGGATGAAACGCCGTGCTAAGCTTCACTTTAGTGCCTAGACCTTCTTGGAAGGACTTCCAAAACATGGCTGTAAACTGTGCTCCTCTATCTGTGATAATGGATAATGGAATACCTTGAAGTCGCATGATTTCCTTGAGATATAACCTTGCGTAATCTTCAGCTGAGTATATAGTCTTAACTGGGAGAAAATGGGCTGATTTCGTCAACCTGTCCACGATCACCCATATGGAATAATACTTGCCACGGGAACGAGGTAATCCCACAATAAAATCCATGTTAATCACTTCCCATTTCCAAGTAGGGATTTCTATTACTTGCAATAAGCCTCCTGGCTTCTGATGTTCAATCTTTACCTGTTGGCAATTTGGACACTGCTCTACAAATTCGGCTATGTCTCTCTTCATGCCATCCCACCAATACATCATCTTGAGATCATGATACATTTTAGTTGCACCTGGATGAATAGAATACCGAGAACAATGTGCTTCTTCTAGAATTCGTCGGCGCAATTCTGCTATATTCGGCACACATAATCTACCTCGGTACCTAAGAATTACGTCCATAGAAACTTCAAACGAAGACTTCTCTTTCCCGTGAGATGTGCCTCTGTAGTGGCACAATTGAGGATGTTCATATTTCCATTCTATTACTTCCATATCCAAGAATGAGATTTTGGGATCATTGATACTAATCCCCACATTACCTGAATCGATTACGCGCACTCCAAGATTTGCTAGTGTCACGACCCAACCCCGGGGGACGTGACTAGTGCCCGAGCTGGACACCCGTACACACTGATTTACCAAAATCGGCATAACAATGGTTTATCCAGATACAAAGGTCAAACGTCGCCTCAAGCGGTCGCGTATAAACAAATGTATCAAACAGAAGCCGGCAAGGCTGTCGTAAAACACATCGCCCAAAAACATATATATATACATATGTGTACACAAGCCGATAAGGCTTTCACAGCAAATGAAACCGCTTAAGACGCAAATCACACAGACATAACTGAACAATAACAACCCATGACCCACATACATGTCTACAGGCCTCTAAGAGTAACAATAACATCATATGGCGGGACAGGGCCCCGCCGTACCCAGAAATAGTCATATGTATGTATGTACAATAGAAGAGTCTGTACCAAAAGTGTAGGCTCCGGAACAAGGGAGCACTTCAATGCAGCAGGATGGATGGCCTAAGCTGTCAGGTCACTCACGTGAGCGTCTGTACCTGCGGGCATGAAACGCAACCCCCGAAGAAAGGAGGTCAGTACGGAATATGTACTGAGTATGTAAGGCATGAAGTTCAATATAGAGGATCATAACTAAAATAGAACTCACCAGAACACGTATGACTGTAAAAAAGAACATCAATACACATGCCTTTTGAAATGAAAATCATGCATGTCGTCATCATATATCATATATACATATAAAGTGCCCCGGCCCTCTGGTGAGGGACGCGGTGAATAAAATCATGTATACCAATATCATGTATCATATATGCATGTAACGTGCCCCGACCCTCTAGTGAGGGACGCAATGAATAGAGTAATCATATGCCATCCTGGCCGCCACCCCGTCATCATATCATCATATATATATATATATATATATATATATATATATATATATACACACATAAAATGCCCCGGCCCTCTAGTGAAGGAAACGGTGAACAATGCAGTGGAGTACGCACGAGAACATGCCCTGGCCCGGGACGCAGTGAAGGACATATTGAGACATGCACGAGCAGAGTAGTGAGAAACTATATGCACATAAATCAAGACTTGATAAATAGGTACGCTAGTCGACACTTGAAGGATCACATACACGTTTCAGGCCAATCTGAGTTAGTATAAGAAAGTTATGGACGTTTTAGTACAGAAACCCTTACGAACGTTTCAAAGAAATCTGAGACTGTCTACAAAAGTTAGGGATAAATACATATAGAACACTTGTCGGAACAGAAACTCTTTATACTTGGCTCGTTATTCAATCATGCAATAAACTCAACCATACTAAGTATGCTCATATCAAGAGGTAAATAAGAATCATAAACATATCCAATAGAACTTCGGAAATCATAGATACATATCAAAACCATATGAAATAGATTTTTGGAAATCAAGAATATTAGCCATCCTAGTGGCTCTAAGAATAGGAGTTTCTTTGAAATCATAGGTATAGGTATACGTTGTCTGTTTGTTTCACCAAGATCATGCAAAAACAAAAAAGGGTAAGCCTTACATACCTTGCCCGCTTCCTACACCAACAATTCACACACTAACAACATTATTTTCCATATCATCCTTAGCAGCTAAGGTGAAAGGACATCACTATGAAGACCCTTCATTGACCTGTTACAAGGATACAACTTAGCAAAAGAAGAAATCACCATTCGAAATTTATGGAGATGGAGTCCTTAGGTATCGAGGTAGGTTGTGTGTTCCCGATGATGCGGGGTTACGTTAGAAGATTATGGTGAAGGCTCATTTCTCCCGCTATTCTATCCATCCAGGGTCAACAAAGATGTACCGCGACATCAAAGAGGTTTAATGAAGGAATGGAGTGAAGAAAGATATAGCAAAGTTTGTGGCTCATTGTCCCAGTTATCAACAGGTAAAGATTGAGCATTAAAAGCCCGATGGATTGTTGCAAGCCATGGAAATTCAGACTTGGAAATGGGAAGTAATTAATACGGATTTCATTACAGGGTTTCCCCGTTCTCGGCATAAGTATAACTCTGTATGGGTAATTATGGATAGACTAACAAAATCGGCACATTTTCTGCCTGTCAGGACTACTTACCCTGCCGAGGATTATGCGAAGCTTTATATTAAGGAGATAGTCTGATTTGATGGTGTTCCCTTATCCATTATCTCCGACAGGGGTGCACATTTTGCGGTGAACTTTTGGAGTTCTTTTCAGGAGGGTTTAGGATCTCAAGTGAATCTTAGCACAGCGTTTCACCCCCAGATAGACATACAGGCTGAGCGCACTATTCAGACCCTTAAAGATATGTTAAGGGCATGTGTGCTGGATTTCTGACGTAATTAGGATGACCATTTCCCGCTTATTCAATTTGCGTACAGTAATAGTTACCACTCCAGTATTCAGAAGGCCCCGTATGAAGCTTTATATGGGTGAAAATATAGACTAGCAATTGGATGGTTTGAAGTCAGAGAGACGAAGCTAGTAGGGCCTGATTTTATCCAACAAGCGGTGGAGAAACTTACGCTTATTTGGGATCGATTATTGATAGCCTAAAGTCGACATAAGTCAAATGAGGATAATCGCCGACAAGACTTGGAGTTCCAAGTTAACGATTAGTTATTCCTGAAGGTGTCGCCAATGAAAGGCGTGATGAGATTTTTTAAAAAAGGTAAGCTTAGCTCTCGATATATTAGGCCTTATAGGGTTATTCGTAGTGTGGGCAAGGTAGCTTATGAGGTGGATCTACCTCCCAACTTAGAGTCCGTACACCCAGTCTTACATGTATCCATGCTCTGTAAGTGGGTTGGAGATCCTTCGAGAGTTGTGCCTATTGATTATGTTCAGGTTACCGAGAAACTATCATATGAAGAGGTTCCCGTTGCAATCCTGGATAGACAAGTTCGGAGGCTAATAACTAAAGATGTAGCCTCAGGGAAAGTTCTTTGGAGAAACAATAATAGGGAAGAAATGAATTGGGAGTCTAAGGAAGCTATGAAGTCTGGGTATCCAAATTAGTTTCCACTCCCAGAAGCAGTTCAGACAAAGACGTCATTGTCTTTAAGTGCGTAATGCTTTCCTTCTTATAGTTCCTTGGTTGTGTGGGGCCATTATTGTCGTTTTTGCTGTAGCCCTGTGAGGCATTGTATATCACGGGTTGTTGTGATAGAATGCTAGTGGAAAAATTACAAGGGAAACTCTGGAAAACAATTCATAGAATTCCCAAGAATTTAACATTCGAGGACGAACGTTTCTAAGGGGGGAGGATTGTTACACCTCGTAATTTTATACGTTGAGATTCGATAGGTATTAGCTGCCCAATTGAAGATACTGGAGTACCTTCTAGGATATATGAGATTATACGCGCCTACCTTATGATTATGAGGGTTTAAGTTCATATAAAAAGCTAGGGAAGGATTTGAGGGCAAGTGGATTAAGGAAATTAAGTTTGTTGGAACTTTGGAGAGAAGTTGGGCAAGATTTTGTATAATGATTTTGGTCTAACTTGGGGAAAAATATCCTTTAGCATATTAAGAGTTTTGAGGTAAAGTAAAAATCTAAATTGAAGTTCAGGAAGTCTACTTTCCAACTCAACAAACCGCGTGTCAATCTGACATCAGAATCAAATGATATAAGCATTCTAAGGCAGACTACCAGAGTAGAGATTAACTCTGTGCAACTGCGTCTGGAGGTGGCACGAACGCGTAGAGGAGCCTTGGATAACTCAACGCGAACGCGCTGAGCAAATTCTAAGTCGGTGTAACCCGAATCTTGAACATTATAAACAGGGGCTTACCCCCTCATTTTTCATAGAAACACCCCTCCAAACTGCCCAAATATTCTGGAAATTTCCCCCAACGTCCAATCATAAAATTTTAGCGCGAATTAAGCATAATCACCAGATTCTGGATTAGACAGCGTATAGTTGCAATTATAATATCATATTGCGGTGAATTTTGACTGGAATTCCCGGTGAATATTAAAGATATTGCAGTTCTAGTGGGTGTAAGGTATGAATCTTTCCTTATTGATATTTATTTAGGTTTATTTATGAAGGTAGAGCCATTAAATGATCGTATAACGAAATTGTTAGTTGAGAAATTGGATAAACATCATGTGGGATTTTTTATGGAATATGTTGGTATGGATTATGATGTTGTATGTGTTATAGTTGTTGTGGTTGTGTTGGTTGTTGGTATTGGATTTCGAGCTAGGGATATAAACAGAGGAGATGCTGCCCGAATTTCGGCAGATTGTAAAGAAGTCCAATTTAAAGACTTGAGATAGGCATAAGTCAATAAGCCTAACCGTAGTATGAATTCTCTTGAATGTAGATTTACTGGCTTAGGAGGATAAGCGTTAACTAGTAGGAGATCAAATAGGTATGTCAAGGGTGTTCCTTCCTTTCTGTTCATGATTCAATATAAGGTAAGAGCATAATAACTTTGTGACCAGAAATTGTCTAAGTAGAGCTTGTCATATTGTTACATGACTTTCGAGTGTTCTATTATTCTTTCAAGGGGGGGGGGGGGGGGGGGACTATATTCGCTTCCTATGTCATTGAGTTCATAGAAAGACAAAAAAGACATGTTACAGTATCGGTATTCTTTTGCACATACATGATATACATATATTTTATTTAGCCTGGCCGCTTGGTCAGTGAGACTTTTATTTAGCTTGGTCGTTTGATTGTAATTGGCCTGGCCGTTTGGTTCGTGAGACTTTTATTTAGCCTAGCCACTAGGTCAGTGAGACAGAACTGCCTGACCTACGGGTCATGGAGTTGATTATACCTGACCTACGGGTCAGGAAGTTGATTATACCTGACCTACTGGTAATGAAGTTGATTATACCTAACCTACGGGTCATGGCGTTGATTATACTTGGCTTATGAGTCATGGAGCTATCTATGCCTAACCCTCGGGTCTCGGAGTTATATCTAAATAGTTTTGTTATCTTGCCTCAAATGAAAGGCAACCTAGGAAGAATACCTCTAGATGCTTTCTTGAAATATCAAGAGTACAGTTTGTTATGTCATTTCAGTTGTTATCTTGCCTTACATAATCAGTACATTATTTGTACTGATGTTCCTTTGTCTGGAGGCGCTGTATTCATGCCTACAGGTACAGATCGACAGACCGATAGACCTCCCCAATAGGCCGGATCAGATATCAGTTGATCGGTGAGCTTCTTTTTTGTTCGGAGTTGCCAGGTCTTTGGAGTCTCGCCGCTTTTGATTCCAGTAGTACGACTGAGGCTCTGTTCCGACCGTGGTACAGTCATACTTTCTCTAGAGGCTTATAGACGAGTCTTATATATATAGTGTGTCTGTGTAATAGCCATGCCTGCTTGTGTACGTCTGTTGGGTATTGTTGGCTTCGTATGATCAAAGAAGCCTTGTCATCTTGCTCAATTATGTATATATATTTTAGGTGTGTGTGCCCAGTAAAAACGAGATAGTTAGTATTTTTGTATATGTCTGAATTGCGGCCTCGTGCCTTTGTTGGTATCGTTTGTGTGCATGTGGGCCTTATCGGTCTAAGTTTGGGGTTAATCCCCAGAGTTTCTGTCACGACCCAGCTAGCCACCGAGGACCACTCGTGCTACTACTCATCTTGCTCATTTAATGGTCTTTTATCGCCTTTATACTCCAATTTTAGGAAATCATATTTTACATGCAAACATAGATACTTTTTATATACATTTGCCTCTCGCCCATCAAAATAATATATACGTATAATAGCATTTCGTGAGACCATCTAACCCACACTGCGTATCTACGAGCCTCTACTGGAGTACTAAAAATAAGGACGGGACAAGACCCCGTCATGCCCAAAGATACATATACATGAATATACACAAAAGAATCGTCATAAGCACCTCCGAACAAAGGATTGCTTTCAATCGGCTGACAACTACTGCTGGTCTGGGTCGAGCTCTCCTCCCTGTCTACCTGTGGGCATGAACACAACGTCCAAATAAATTGGATGTCAGTACGAACATTGTACTGAGTATGGGAGGCATAAACAAAGAAATAAAACAATGACATAATGAAATATCAATATGGAACATCTATATCTGACGGGCATGCATAAAGAATTAGGTCATGCAGTCTTACTCATACTCGTCATCATATCATGTATACACAATGTATAAGCTGCTCGCCCATATAGGCGCGGTATAGTAATGTATATGTTTCCCGCCCATATCGAATCGGTGTGATAATCATAACATTAGCCTGCATCCAGGTCCCGCGTCCGGGGTATCATCTTATGTCGCCCACTAGTGGTGTCTGCCCATGTCATTTGGCCATGGTGTATCGTATAGCTGCCCGCCTTAGCGGTGGCTGCCCGGCCAACTAGGCGCGGTGTTATATCATCGTCATACATGCTCATCATAATATGTTTATCGTAACATACTTATCATAATACATGCATAAGGCTTATGAACAACATTAGTTTATCGGGGTGACATAAGGTCGTGATCCGCCGATTTCATTATGGAGCAATTATCGACATCCTGCCTCACCTTGAAGGAACTAACATATAAGGTGAGTGTGAGCAATAAATAACATCATGCCATTTTAGGATCATCATATCATACCACTCATCTTATATTACCATTCATAGATATAGGCTTTTAGCCTTCCGGAATATAGAAACTCATGAAGAGGAGGAAGATTATGCTATGAGATTCATGCCATTAGAAAGAAGGGACTAGCCTCACATACCTTTGACTTTTACCTAAGCTATCGTTCGTTTGTTCTCCTTCGATATCGCGTTTCTACCTTCAAAAGAGAATTCGCATTTACGTTAGTTAATCGACTATAAGAACGTGCTACTATTTCAAGGGAAAATTGGGCAACACTTCCTTTGGTTATACTACTTTTCCCATATTCTATATCAACTACCAAACATTCATAACAACACTCACAATATCGTATCAACAATCGTCATTTATCTACACCTACCACATCCCACCATTTTTCTCCAATTTCTCCACATTTATGGGTTTTACCTCATCATCGCATTTTCTTATATATCACGCCCATTTCATGGTTTACACGTTATTTATAACATCTTTATACTCACAACACATCAACATTCATAATTCAATCCAACTACCATTCAATTATGGCACTATTCACATTTTATGACCCATTTACTACACTCTTCCATAATCCAAGTGTTTCAACGTTTTAATGCTTCAATCATCATGAGAAAGTCATCAAACTTACCTTAGATGTTGTAGGAACGAGCCTTGAGTAGCAATACTATTCTATACCAAAAACCCTATTTCACTTCCTTTGCAATTTCTTGGTGTAGATGAACTTTGATGTGATTCTTACACTTGATTTCATGGATTTGATGTTATTGACCTTGATTTTCCTTTGGTCCTCTTGAATTCTTGTGAATGAAGTGTTTAGAGTGTTCTAGAGACTTCTTGAGTCGTGTAGATGAGAAACGAATAAATGAGCTTAGGGTCCCTTTTAATAACTTCAAAACCTGATTTTTAATGAACAGTAGTTGGGTGCACAGTGGCCGTAAACCCAGTTTACGGGCCGTATTCTGGTTTACGGCCCGTCCTTCACGACTTTATTTAAGCATATCAAAAACAAAAAGGATTTCTAGAGTCATGGTGGTTTACGGTCACAGTTTACGGGCCGTATTTCAAATTTCAGTCCGTATTCTGAGTCGTATTTAACCATTTAGACGTTTGGCAGAAAGTTGAAATTTTGTGAGTTGGAATACGACCTAGTGGTTTACGGGCCGTATACTACTTTACGGTCCGTATTTCACTTTACGACCAACTGGCCAAAGTGCAAATTTGTAACATTCATGTCTTCAAAACCTATAATTAGCCATTGTGGAGCATCACCTATCTCTTGTTCCCATTGCCTTTGGAATCTTACTTAAGGTCGTCAAACGTTGTTTCCTTCGCATTAAAACATTGTATACTCATATTCTTCATTAGTCTATTCGTTGTACGTTCACAGGGAAGTCTCCGAGGTGTAACACTCTCCCCCCCCCCCTTTTGGAACATTCGTCCTCGAATGTTAAAACACTCGGGATTCTATGAAAATTTCGCTAGCGTTTCCCCTGTAATTTGGCACTACCAACCTGTCACAAGAACCCATAATATCATGGCCTCACAGGGCTACACCACTACATCGACATATCTATTGCCACACACGACCAAAAGCATGAAAAATAAACATACATACCTTATGTCGCTGGCGTTTCATCTTAAATCTCTCCTGGGGGTCGAAATAAATGCGGATACTTAGACTTCATACTCTCTTCTGCTTCCCAAGTCATTTCTCCCAATTATTGTTTCGCCACAAGACTTTAACTGAAACCACCTCTTTGTTTCAGAGTTTTCACGCTTGCCTGTCGAGGATAGCAGTGGACACTTCTTCATAGGTTAGCTTTTCTGTTACTTGCACATCATCTATCGGAACAATATTTGTAGGATCCCCAATACACTTGCGGCGCATTGAAACGTGGAAAACTGGGTGGACTGATTCAAGCTCCGAAGGCAAATCCAATTCATAGGCTACTTGACCCACCTTGCGGATAATTCTGTAGGGTCCAATGTATCTAGGGCTTAGCTTCCCTTTCTTACATAATCTCATCACCCCTTTCATTGGCGATACTTTCAAAAATACCCAATCACCAACTTGAAATTCCAAGTCTCGTCGGTGATTGTCCGTATAAGACTTTTGGCGACATTGGGCTGTTAACAATCGATCTCGGATCACCTTAACCTTTTCCACCGCTTATTGAATTAATTCAGGGCCTGCTAGTTGTGCTTATCCTATTTCAAACTACCCGATTGGGGATCTACATTTCCTTCCATATAAAGCTTTATACAGAGCCATTTGAATACTGGAATGATAGTTGTTATTATACGCAAATTCGATTAACGGTAAATGATCATCCCAACTTCCACCGAAATCCAGCTCACATGCTCGTAGCATATCTTCCAAGGTCTGAATAGTACGCTCGGCCTGTTCGTCAGTCTGCGGATGAAACGCCGTGCTAAGCTTCACTTTAGTGCCTAGACCTTCTTGGAAGGACTTCCAAAACATGGCTGTAAACTGTGCTCCTCTATCTGTGATAATGGATAAAGGAATACCTTGAAGTCGCATGATTTCCTTGAGATATAACCTTGCGTAATCTTCAGCTGAGTATATAGTCTTAACTGGGAGAAAATGGGCTGCTTTCGTCAACCTGTCCACGATCACCCATATGGAATAATACTTGCCACGGGAACGAGGTAATCCCACAATAAAACCCATGTTAATCACTTCCCATTTCCAAGTAGGGATTTCTATTACTTGCAATAAGCCTCCTGGCTTATGATGTTCAATCTTTACTTGTTGGCAATTTGGACACTGCTCTACAAATTCGGCTATGTCTCTCTTCATGCCATCCCACCAATACATTATCTTGAGATCATGATACATTTTAGTTGCACCTGGATGAATAGAATACCGAGAACAATGTGCTTCTTCTAGAATTCGTCGGCACAATTCTGCTACATTCGGCACACATAATCTACCTCGGTACCTAAGAATTCCGTCCATAGAAACTTCAAACGAAGACTTCTCTTTCCCGTGAGATGTGCCTCTATAGTGGCACAATTGAGGATCTTCATATTTCCATTCTCTTACTTCCATATCCACGAATGAGATTTTGGGATCATTGATACTAATCCCCACATTACCCGAATCGATTATGCGCACTCCAAGATTTGCTAGTGTCACGACCCAACCCCGGGGGACGTGACTAGTGCCTGAGCTGGACACCCGTACACACTCATTTACCAAAATCGGCATAACAATGGTTTATCCAGATACAAAGGTCAAACGTCGCCTCAAGCGGTCGCGTATAAACAAATGTATCAAACAGAAGCCGGCAAGGCTGTCGTAAAACACATCGCCCAAAAACATATATATATACATATGTGTACACAAGCCGATAAGGCTTTCACAGCAAATGAAACCGCTTAAGACGCAAATCACACAGACATGACTGAACAATAACAACCCATGACCCACATGCATGTCTACAGGCCTCTAAGAGTAACAATAACATCATATGGCGGGACAGGGCCCCGCCGTACCCAGAAATAGTCATATGTATGTATGTACAATAGAAGAGTCTGTACCAAAAGTGTAGGCTCCAGAACAAGGGAGCACTTCAATGCAGCAGGATGGATGGCCTAAGCTGTCAGGTCACTCACGTGAGCGTCTGTACCTGCGGGCATGAAACGCAGCCCCCGAAGAAAGGAGGTCAGTACGGAACATGTACTGAGTATGTAAGGCATGAAGTTCAATATAGAGGATCATAACTAAAATAGAACTCACCAGAACACGTATGACTGTAAAAAAGAACATCAATACACATGCCTTTTGAAATGAAAATCATGTATGTCGTCATCATATATCACATATACATATAACGTGCCCTGGCCCTCTGGTGAGGGACGCGGTGAATAAAATCATGTATACCAATATCATGTATCATATATGCATGTAACATGCCCCGGCCCTCTAGTGAGGGACGAAATGAATAGAGTAATCATATGCCATCCTGGCCGCCATCCCGTCATCATATCATCATATCATCATATCATATCATATATATATATATATATACACATAAAATGCCCCGGCCCTCTAGTGAAGGAAACGGTGAACAATGCAGTGGAGTACGCACGAGAACATGCCCTGGCCCGGGACGCAGTGAAGGACATATTGAGACATGCACGAGCAGAGTAGTGAGAAACTATATGCACATAAATCAAGACTTGATAAATAGGTACGCTAGTCGACACTTGAAGGATCACAAACACGTTTCAGGCCAATCTGAGTTAGTATAAGTAAGTTATGGACGTTTTAGTACAGAAACCCTTACGAACGTTTCAAAGAAATCCGAGATTGTCTACAAATGTTAGGGATAAAATACATATAGAACTCTTGTCGGAACAGAAACTCTTTATACTTGGCTCGTTATTCAATCATGCAATAAACTCAACCATACTAAGTATGCTCATATTAAGAGGTAAATAAGAATCATAAACAAACTCGGAAACATATCCAATAGAACTTCGGAAATCATAGATACATATCAAAACCATATGAAATAGATTTTTGGAAATCAAGAATATTAGCCATCCTAGTGGCTCTAAGAATAGGAGTTTCTTTGAAATCATACGTATAGGTATACGTTGTCTATTTGTTTCACCAAGATCATGCAAAAAGAAAGAAGCGTAAGCCTTACATACCTTGCCCGCTTCCAACGCTAATCCGAATTTATGTCTTTGGCTTCGCAAGATCTACAACAATATTAGTATATACCAAACATTAGCTATGAACTACACCAACAATTCACACACTAACAACATTATTTTCCATAAATACAAGAGACTATATTCAAATCACATCGGCTTCTAAAACAGCCCACAACAATTTCAACTTCAACTTGAATCATTAAACTCTCATTTTCACCATAGAATCCACAACAACAACAACCAAAGACTAAGTAAAAATTGATTCATCATTCCTACACAACATAACATCCATATTTCATGATTTTCATTCATTTCTACATACTACAACATACACAAAACATTCATAACATATGAAAAAGAGGATTAAACTTTACCTTTCTTCGCTACACTTCTCAACTTGGCTAAGGTTGCTTCTTGCAAGAATGAATGGTTTACTTGCCCCAACAACTACTCCACGTTAAAGAGGACCTTCCAATTGGTTGATTTGCTAGAAGAAAATAATTTTTTGATCAAGATTTTTTGACCTCAATTTTGCCTTGCCATGGCCAAATGGCCTCTCCTTTCTTTCTTCTCCAAGTTTCTTCAAACTTCCAAAAGATGAAGATGAAAAATGTGATAAATTAGTCATCTTTATCTACTTATATTACATATCCATGTGGGCCAAGGCCCACACCACCTTGGACGGCCACTTGGGCCTTTATTTTGAAGAATTATAAATTTTCCATAATCACTTTTAACCCCAAATTTTCCTTAATATTTCCATGAGCCATCTTGTGAATTTCCCTTTTTGCCCCTAGCCTTTCTTAATATTTTCGCATCAATAATTTTCACAAACAACTTCTGTGTTAAACAAGATCAAAATATAGCCTTGCCCTTAACTTCTCACAATTATCTTGAAATATCCGAATGTACAAAATACGGGATATAACCTCATCCCCCCCTATAGAACATTCGTCCTCGAATGTCAAACTGGTCTTGTGGGATCTCGTAACACTTCGGGGAGGTCTCTTTTATAGCCATCACATACTGTTCCTTCATCACGGGGTCTGTCATTTTTATTTCCCTGCTAACTACGTTCTCGTATTTAATCGAAATACTTATAAGGGCATCCTTTTCCGATGCTTACTTTTTCCATTTTGACATAACTCTGTCTTTTGTGTCTAACAGTGCCATTACCCTTTTGGTGCGTAACCGCTTCCAGTTACTTTCTTCCTAACCACTCTTTTTTTCCTTCGATCAAGCCATCAATATCTTTAATTTTTCTTGGGGAGTAGCTTCCTTCTCTTGTTGTTGTAGCATCGGCTATGAAGTTCATAAGATATTCTTTATATGCGCGAATCGGTTCCACTCTTAAGTCACCCTCCAGGAAGGCTTCTCTATGATCGAAACATCCATATCGATATGGCTACGCATTTATCCTATTATATCCTTCCACAATAGAGGATTCGGCCAAGGTGTCCTTTCTTTTATGCCCGTTTCTTATCTTTCATTATGTTTTCTTTATAATCGAACCTCTCGATCTTCACATGAGTCCTTATTCCATATCATGGGTTTTCTAGTCGATTGCGTCAACTCATTATCTTGGTCCTTCCTTTGATAAGTAATCGATTTCCTATCATCAACTTGTTAAACTATCCTTCGTACTCCCATATGCTTTTCCTATTCTTTACCCTTAACCTCCCTTGGGTTTGTTCCTCTTTTTGTCCCACACTACCACACTTTAATCCTTTTACAGACCTGTCCTTCGAATTTCTACTCAAATAGTCTCATGCTTTGCCCGTCGGCCCCTTGAGGCTTTACTCCCCTATATTCCTTTCCTTTGACATTTCTGGTACTTCGAAGCTCCTTACCCTCCACGTATTCACTTTCTTTCTGTTCCCGAATATCATTGTATTAGGACTTTTTAGCCTTAACTAGTGGTGGAACCAGTATCAGTTTACCTTGCAACATCGTACTATATCTTTCGCTTTGTCTCTTGAATTCCGTTCAGTTGATGTCTTCTATACATCACAACAATTATTGATGGGACTCACCTATCGATCGATACAGTCACAAATGGGATGTCATATGCATATATATACATTTACTACCATTTTGCTTATAAAATATTTCCAAACGCTATTCAAACTCACCCTAATTCCAGAACTGTGATGCGCTTTTCTTCCTCTGTACCGGTCTAGTCCGCCCCAGCCTACGCAACCCCTTTAAGGTTTCTAACCCCTCCATATACTCTAATTTCCTTTAAGTTACCCTAATTTCCCATTTGTCTCTTACGTCTGCATTTATGGACCTTTAGTGTACTTTCCAGGGGGTCACCCATCCTAAAATTTCTCTCGCCCTAGCACGCTTAACCTCGAAACTCTGATGAATTTTGGTGCGTTAATGCTGGTGTAATTGCATCCACTTCCCCGTACAACCTTTATCACGTAATCTAGGGCAAGTTGGGGTCTTAATAACTTTCAAAATGTTCTCATAGCGTGTCTCACTCCGATCTAGAGAGGGTCTTTTACTTTTCTGATTATACAATTATCGTGTTAATCTTTTAAATCCTCAATGTTCACTGTTCGTCTGTATGTATGACTACCTCAAACGGTTCTATCAATTCGGGTTTTATCCCAATTCCACTAGCAACCGGGGGGGGGGGGGGGGGGGGGGGGGGGGGGAATATATGATAAAAAAATAGAGCCTGGATCTATCAAAGTATATACATCTCGGGATTAGATTAATAATATACCTTTAACCACATCCGGTGGTGCCTCCTGATCCTGTCGGCTGGCCAAGGCATATATGCGGTTCGAAGGACCGCTAGAACCGGGAGCTCCGCCACGACCTCTACTGTGACCTGCTAGTGTCGGCATACCCTGCTCCGTAGGGCGCATAGCTACAGAAGAGGACGATGAACCAACAACTGACCCAGTGGTTTGGGCTAAACCACCTGGACTACCCTTAAATGGGCACTCCCTCATAACATGGGCTTGGCGGCCGTAAGAAAAAAAAGCACCGGTAGCGCGACGGCATTCCCCCAGATGGCGTCTGCCGCACCAAGGGCACTGAGGCATAAGTGGCCTTGTCTGGTTGAACCCTATGCTCGATTGCGAACCCGAAGCCCTAGAGCTTTGACCAGCTCCTGAATATCATGTATTATCAAGTCCCTCACTAGTAAACTATGGGGGTGCACTCCGTGCTGGCTGAGAAGGATGCCTAGTATGCTGCTGAGGCTGCCCGCCTTGGAACTCCCCAGAATAACTAGCTGATCTAGGCCTCTTGGGCTGGCCCCTGTCACGATCTCTATCGGGCTGACTCCCTCTGCGTCGATCCTCCATTCCCTGCGCATACGCCTGTACCCGAGCGATGTCCATCCCCGGCTGGGAAGCCACTGCCATGCAGTTATCAATTAGGTAATCATCCAACCCCATTACATATCGATGCACCCAATCAGTTATATCAGCTACGATAGTGGGCGCATATCTAGCCAAAGAGTCGAACTCTAAGTTGTACTCCCGAACGCTTCTGCCCCTCTGTCTCAACTGTAGAAATCTGTCAACCCTAGCTCGCCGCGCCTCGGGAGGCAGAAAGTGGCAAAGAAAGGCTTCTGTAAACTCGGCCCACACCCCTAGACAGCTCCCAGGACTCATACCAATTAACAGCTACATCACGCAACCGGTATGAAGCCAGCTCAAAAGACTCAGTCTCTGAAGCTCTGACTAACCTCAGCGTACGCTACATCTGTCGAATAAAGTCCTGGGGATCCTCCTCGGGCTTTGACCCGTAGAACTCTGGGGGATTACAAGTCAAGAAGTCACGAACCCTTAAGCTGTCATGTCTGTCCACATCATCACCCCCTAGCCCGCGTCTGCGAGCCTGCCCTGCAACTAATCTAGTCAGCAACTGTACAACATCTCTCATCGCCTTATCCTCCGCCCCTGGCTGAGGAACTGGAGGCTCGGGCGCTTGAGCCTCCGGAGCTAACGTTGGAGCCGCCCCCTGATCCATAGCGGCAGCGGCTGCTGCTCTAGGCTCCTCTGATGATGGCGGCGTAGCAGAGCCCGCTGACTGGGGCATAATCTCGGGCATATTCTTGGCACGGGCCCGAGTAATTCTCCGTGTCTGACTGGTCTCTCCTGCTACTGCTTTGCCCTTCTGGGCAGCTGTGGCCTTCTTCGGAGGCATCGCTGTAAACATAGCAATTTGTCAGGAAGGAACCATCCTAATAATACAGCTCTATCGCACGATCTAAGATCAAAAGAAAGGTGACATTCTAAATGTCCTGTAGCCTCCTGTTTATAGATGTGGTGCACCACACACTGATAAACAAGACTCTACTAGACACAGCCTGTAGACATTCCGAGGACGAACCGCTCTGATACCACTTTTGTCACGACCCAACCCCGGGGGCCGTGACTAGTACCCGAGCTGGATACCCGTACACACTCATTTACCAGAATCGGCATAACAATGGTTTATCCAGATACAAAGGTCAAACGTCGCCTCAAGCGGTCGCGTAAAAACAAATGTATCAACCAGAAGCCGACAAGGTTGTCGTAAAACACATCGCCCAAAAACATATATATATACATATGTACGCACAAGCCGATAAGGCTTTCACAGCAAATGGAACCGCTTAAGACGCAAATCACACAGACATAACTGAACAATAACGACCCATGACCCACATACATGTCTACAGGCCTCTAAGAGTAACAAAAACATTATATGGCAGGACAGGGCCCCGCCGTAGCCAGAAATAGTCATATGTATGTATGTACAATAGAAGAGTCTGTACCAAAAGTGTAGGCTCCGGAACAAGGGAGAACTTCAAAGCAGCAGGATGGATGGCCTAAGCTGTCAGGTCACTCACGTGAGCGTCTGTACCTGCGGGCATGAAACGCAGCCCCCGAAGAAAGGAGGTCAGTACGGAATATGTACTGAGTATGTAAGGCATGAAGTTCAATATAGAGGATCATAACTAAAATAGAACTCACCAGAACACGTGTGACTGTAAAAAAGAACATCAATACACATGCCTTTTGAAATGAAAATCATGCATGTCGTCATCATATATCATATATACATATAACGTGCCCCGGCCCTCTGGTGAGGGACGCGGTGAATAAAATCATGTATACCAATATCATGTATCATATATGCATGTAACGTGCCCCGGCCCTCTAGTGAGGGACGCAGTGAATAGAGTAATCATATGCCATCCTGGCCGCCACCCCGTCATCATATCATCATATCATCATATCATATATATATATATATATATATATATACACACATAACATGCCCCGGCCCTCTAGTGAGGGAAACGGTGAACAATGCAGTGGAGTACGCACGAGAACATGCCCTGGCCCGGGACGCAGTGAAGGACATATTGAGACATGCACGAGCAGAGTAGTGAGAAACTATATGCACATAAATCAAGACTTGATAAATAGGTACGCTAGTCGACACTTGAAGGATCACAAACACGTTTCAGGCCAATCTGAGTTAGTATAAGAATGTTATGGACGTTTTAGTACAGAAACCCTTACGAACGTTTCAAAGAAATCCGAGACTGTCTACAAAAGTTAGGGATAAAATACATATAGAACTCTTTTCGGAACAGAAACTCCTTATACTTGGCTCGTTATTCAATCATGCAATAAACTCAACCATACTAAGTATGGTCATATCAAGAGGTAAATAAGAATCGTAAACAAACTCGGAAACATATCCAATAGAACTTCGGAAATCATAGATACATATCAAAACCATATGAAATAGCTTTTTGGAAATCAAGAATATTAGCCATCCTAGGGGCTCTAAGAATAGGAGTTTCTTTGAAATCATACGTATAGGTATACGTTGTATGTTTGTTTCACCAAGATCATGCCAAAAGAAAGAAGGGTAAGCCTTACATACCTTGCCCGCTTCCTACGCTAATCCGAATTTATGTCTTTGGCTTCGCAAGATCTACAACAATATTAGTATATACCAAACATTAGCTATAGATACTTAGAAGTCCAATCCTCAACCAACACTTTATTTACAGAAATTTCGGTATCATTTCCCCTGTAAATTCAACAACCTCGAGAATTCAACTCAGCCAAATCATCCACAACAATACCAACAACCATATTAACGACATCAACAATTAATTCAAAACACATTCTACTATTAGCAACTCCCTTTTACATAATTCGACGACATTCCATTTACATTCACTTCAACTACATACAATCAAGCTAACACCAATGCTCGCACACTTTAATACTAATCCGAAACCATTCAAACAATATTCAAGAACACTTCAAACAATCCGCATAATATGCAAGATAATCTAACCAATACTCCAGTCCACCCGAAACCTTCCAAATTCAACAACACATTTCCTTCTTTCAAATTCATGAACTACACCAACAATTCACACACTAACAACATTATTTTCCATAAGTACAAGAGACTATATTCAAATCACATCGGTTTCTAAAACAGCCCACAACAATTTCAACTTCAACTTGAATCATTAAACTCTCATATTCACCATAGAATCCACAACAACAACATCCAAAGTACTAAGTAAAAATTGATTCATCATTCCTACACAACACAACATATACACGGCCACAACATAACATCCATATTTCATGATTTTCATTCATTTCTACATACTACAACATACACAAAACATTCATAACATATGAAAAAGAGGATTAAACCTTACCTTTCTTCACTACACTTCTCAACTTGGCTAAGCTTGCTTCTTGAAAAAATGAATGGTTTACTTGCCCCCAACAACTACTCCACGTTAAAGAGGACCTTCCAATTGGTTGATTTACTAGAAGAAAATAATATTTTGATCAAGATTTTTGGACCTCAATTTTTCCTTGCCATGGCCGAATGGCCTCTCCTTTGTTTCTTCTCCAAGTTTCTTCAAACTTCCGAAAGATGAAGATGAAAAATGTGATAAATTAGTCATCTTTATCTACTTATATTACACATCCATGTGGGCCAAGGCCCACACCACCTTGGACGGCCACTTGGGCCTTTATTTTCAAGAATTATAAATTTTCCATAATCACTTTTAACCCTAAATTTTCCTTAATATTTCCATGAGCCATCTTGTGAATTTCTATTTTTGCCCCTAGCCTTTCTTAATATTTCCGCATCAATAATTTTCACAAACAACTTTTGTGTTAAACAAGATCAAAATATAGCCTTGCCCTTAACTTCTCACAATTATCTTGAAATATCCGAATATACAAAATACGGGATATAACAGCTAGTTGGTGGAGCTCATGAACCATCTCCTTCTTTTCCGGAGGGACTTCACATAAACTGCCCACTGATCGGCGGCTAAGCGCATTGGCTACTACATTCGCTTTCCCGGGGTGGTATAAAATGTTCACATCATAATCCTTCAATAATTCTAACCACCACCTCTGCCGCAGGTTCAACTCCTTCTGCTTGAAAATGTACTGATGGATTTTGTGGTCTGTATAGATATCAACATGCACACCATACAGATAATGCCTCTATATTTTTAAGGCATGGATAACTGCAGCTAATTCAAGATCATGAGTCGGATAATTCAGTTCATGTTTCCGTAATTGTCTTAAGGCATATGCAATAACCTTTCCATGCTGCATCAATACACATCCTAATCCAACACCGGAAGCATCACAATATACCACGTAGCCATCTGACCCTCTGGAAGTGTTAAGATCGGAACTGAGGTCAATCTGTCTTTCAACTCTTGGAAGATGCGCTCACAGGCATCATTCCATTGAAATTTGGCTGACTTCTGGGTTAGCTTCGTCAATGGGGCTAAAATAGATGAAAATCCCTCTACGAATCTTCTATAGTATCCTGCCAAACACAGAAAACTACAAACTTCTCTAGGCGTCGTGGGCCTTGGCCAAGTCTTCACAACTTTAATTTTATGAGTGTCGACTCGAACGCCATCATTTGAAATAACATGGCCCAGAAATGTCACAAAATTTAGCAAAAACTCGCACTTTGAAAATTTTGCATACAATTCTTGGGCTCGAAGAATGCCAAGAACAATTCGGAAATTATCTGCATGTTTCGATTCCGTGCGAGAATACACCAGAATATCATCAATAAATACTATCACAAATAAGTCCAAGAGAGGCCTGAATACATTATTCATCAAATTCGTAAACACGACCTGTTACACCTCGAAAAATTTCCCGTTGGTACGCAAGTAAATGAACTAATGATTTGTGCGAGGAGTGCGGGTGTATGATGTTTCATGGGAAATGTATGTAAAGGGATGTGGATGATTATAATGAAAAGTCGAGAAATGAGAAAAATTGAAAGTTGGGAAAACTGCCCAGTGGTCGTATAGTGCAAAATACGGACCGTAAAGTACAATACGGTCCGTAAACATGACGTCGTAAACTGGCATGTCCAACTTCAACTTTCTGCCAGCTGAGGAAATGGCAAAATACGACCTGGTGGACGGACCGTAAAGTGATTTACGGCCCGTAAACCATGGTAGTAAATCACCATGCATGCAGGCAAAAGTTTCTGGTTCTGCTTAAGCTTAAAAACGACCACGAGGGATGGTCCGTAAACTGAAATACGGACCGTAAACCTCCATGGACGACCACTGTTCACCCAGCACAGATTTTCCAATTCATTAAATATGAGGATCAAGACTTATTTTATTTCATTACAACATTACATCACTTCTCTCTAGAACTTCTCTCTACATTTATTATATGAGTTTTCAAGGATTATAAGCCATCAATAACATTAAGACAAGTGAATCAAGGATAAGGGAATCTTCAAGGATCACCCAAGTCAAGAAATCCAAATGGAGAAAAACTAGAGTTTTGCTCAAAA
Organism: Lycium barbarum; assembly: GCF_019175385.1. Taxonomy (NCBI): domain Eukaryota; kingdom Viridiplantae; phylum Streptophyta; class Magnoliopsida; order Solanales; family Solanaceae; genus Lycium; species Lycium barbarum. The sequence continues at coordinate 95,141,973 of NC_083341.1, forward strand.
AGAGTATTATCAACCAAAGCTTGTTCCTACAACTTCTAATGTAAGATTCATGACTTTTACAAGATGTTTAAGGTATTGGAGAATTAAAATACATGGATTGTAGAAAATATGGTCAACTAGGACATGAATGATGAATAGTGACATTTTGAGAAATAGTTTGAATTGAGATATGAATGTTGTTGTGTTGTGATATGAATGTGTTATAAATGGTATTAAGATCATGAACTAAACACTTTAGACGAATGGACGAATATGGGTGTTATGACCATGAATGTGGGTGGATTAGAGGCAAATTGAGGAATCTAGATAATGTGAATGACTAATGGCCATTGTTATGATCTTAATGAAGGTATAAACTCTAGCATTGGAAGGGAACGTGCAAGTGTAGAATAGTTCGACGGAAAGGTATGTAAGGCTAACCCTTCTTTCATAATGCATGGTTCTTGGCCAAATTCCTTAATTCCTCTATATGAGTATGTTGTCTTCACATGGTTCACATTCCGAGCTCATAAGCTCACGACCCTTGATATGTACTATGATTATACTACGTTCCTCGTATGACGAGTAAGTCTATAATGTAAATGTAACAATAATGATGAGGATAGTAATGATGATGAGAGTAAAATGAGATTAGAGATGCTTACGAGCTATGATATATGTGTATGTGTGCCTATGAAGGGCTATGATAAGACCCTGAGCTTATGATGCCGTGTAAGACTATATGTATATAATATGTATAAAGTATGTATATGATTACGTAACGCGCGCACACTTCTGCAGAAGGTACGGATAACCCTGATGCCTTGGTAGGGCCAGGTATGTATGATCTTGAGCCTTGGTTGGCTAAGTATGTATGAAACACCAATCCTATGAGGTCGGGTATGCTATGTAAATGCTATGTATGTATATAAGTGTATGGCTATGTATATAATACGAATATGAATGTGATAAGAATATGTATGAGAATACGAATAAGTACATGTATACGAATATGAGCACAAGTATGGTACGAGTATTATTATGGGATACGAACGACGATGTATGCAAGTAAGCGATATGATGATGATGGTATTACTGTCTCCCCTCCTATGCTATCTTCATATGATATCTATTATGCTTCTATATTGATGTTGATCATGCTTTACATACTCAGTACATTCTTCGTACTGACGTCCTTTTGTTTGTGGACGCTGCGTCATGCCCGCAGGTGCACATGGAGACAGACTTGATCCATAGCTGCTTATTCAGAGATTGCATAGCAGAGCTCCATTTCTTTCGGAGCCGTAGCTTTTGGGTACTTATTATTTTGTGTATATAAAATTGTGGGCATAGCGGGGTCCTGTCCCGCTCATACGATATGTCATACTCTTAGAGGCTCGTAGTCATGTGTATGTGGGTAGAGATGTTCGGCCATGTCGGCCCATGTTTTGAATATCTTTTGTTGGCCTCGTCGGCCTTATACTTATGATGTGGCATAGATGCCTATGATATGTTAAATGATGATGATCGTCTAATGGGATTAATATTATTAACGATAAGAAAAGCACGAATTGAATTATGGTTCACCTAGATGTTATGTTAGGTACGATACGATACGAGGGTGCTCGGGTGGCGTAGCACCGGGTGCTCGTCGCGGCCCCCTAGCCGGGTCGTGACAAAAGTGGTATCAGAGCAGTTCAGTCCTAGGATGTGTCTACGAGCCGTGTCTAGTAGAGTCTTGGTTATGGGTGTGTTGCGCGCCACACTTATAAACGAGAAGTTGCGGACATTTTAGGAATATATGACCTTCTTTCTTCATAAAAATCGTGCGATAGAGCTATGATGTAAGAAATTCTTGTTCCTATATCGTGTGTTGTGTATATCAGAGACGCCTAAAAAGAAAAAGGCTACAGCAGCCCAAAAGGGCAAGACGGTGGCAGTAAAGCGGGCTGAAAGAGCACCGCCACCGGTAGTAGAGGAAGATGAGTCCCAGAGTGCAGCTCAATCTCAGTCCTCCCAGACAGTGCCTATTACTGAGGAGCACGTGGGAGCCTCAGCCCCAGCTCCAGCTCCTCCACCGAATGCTTCGGGCCAAGACGTGAGAGAGGCCATTAATTTGTTGACTTAGTTGGTTGCGGCCCAGACTCATAGGCCAAGCGCAGGGCAAGGTGAAAGGACTGTTAGTGCAACGGCCCGTGACTTCATTGCTTTGAAACCCCCGAAATTATTTGGGTCGAAACTGGAGGAGGATCCCCAGGACTTTATTGATAGGATGCTAAGGACGCTCCGGTTGATACATGCTTCAGACACCGAATCGGTGGAGCTAGCGTCTTATAGATTGAGGGATGTCTCAATCCAGTGGTATACGGTTTGGATGGCTTCGCGGGGAGCCAATGCACCTCCACCGGTATGGCAAGAGTTTGTTGATGCTTTTATCCGTCATTATATGCCTCCGGAAGTTCGGCGAGCTAGGGCCGATAAATTCTTAAATTTGAGGCAAGGTAGCATGAGTGCTACAGAGTATAGTCTCCGCTTCAATTCCTTGGCTAGGTATGCTTCGGCCATGGTAGCGGATATGGGCGATCGGGTGCACCAGTTTGTGAAAGGCCTAGGGCCACACTTGATGGATAAATGTTTGACTGCGTCCCTTCAGAATGACATAGATATTGCACGCATTCAGGCACATGCTCAGGAATTAGAGGAACACCTACAGCAGCGGAGAAATGAACGAGAGCAGGATTAGGGCCATAACAAGAGGGCCAGACCTTCGGGTTCGAGGAGCGAGTCCTGGGGCGGACACAGACAACAGTTTTCCAGCCATTCAGGCCATTCTATGACCAGTACACCTCCACAGTTCACGGGGCGGAGATTTGATAGATCTACTCATTCCGAGCCGAGTCAGGGTTATTCGGGGTCTCAGTTTAGAGGTGATTCAGGCCAGCCAAGGCCACCTGTACCACGATGTTCTCAGTGTGGAAAGTTGCATTGGGGTCAGTGCCGATCAGGTTCAGACTCTTGCTATTCATGTGGTCGGCCAGGCCATATTATGCGTGATTGCCCCTCAGTAGATGGTAGAGGTAGGACCCAGCCATCAGGGTCGGTAGCCGGATCTTTGGCATCTGTACGCCCTACGGGGACAGGTTCACATGCGCCAGTCGACCATGATAGAGGTAGAGGCAGAGCTCCCAGTACTAGCGGTCCTCAGCACCGTATTTATGTTTTGGCTGGACGCCAAGATCTTGAGTCTTCTCTTGATGTAGTCACAGGTATATTATCGATATTCTCTCATGATGTATATGCTTTGATTGATCAGGGCTCCACATTATCATATGTTACTCCATATATTGCGGGTCGATTTATAATTGAGCCGAAGTCTATCAAACCTTTCGAGGTGTCTACACCCGTGGGTGAATCAGTAATAGCTAGCCGAGTATATAGGAATTGTGTGATTGTGATTTGTGATCGTCGTACCATGATTTATTTGCATGAGCTAGAAATGGTAGATTTTGACGTTATTACGGGCATAGATTGGTTGGCTTCTTGTTATGCCAATGTTGATTGTCGAATGAAGATGGTTCGTTTCCAATTTACGGGAGAACAAGTCTTAGAATGGAAAGGGAATGCGGCATCACCAAAAGGTAGGTTTATTTCCTATCTAAAGGCAAGGAAAATGATCACGAAGGGGTGCATTTATCACCTAGTACGAGTTCAAGATGTAGAAGCTGAGTCGCCTACTCTTCAGTCAGTTCTGGTAGTGAAAGAATTTTCGGATGTGTTCCCAGAAGAACTTCTAAGCCTTCCTCCCGAGCGGGAGATCGATTTTGCGATTGATGTGCTGCCAGACACTAATCCCATATCTATTCCTCCCTATAGGATGGCATCCGCAGAGTTGAAAGAGTTGAAGGGGCAATTAAAAGACTTGCTTAAAAAAGGCTTCATTAGGCCTAGTTCATCCCCGTGGGGAGCACCCGTATTGTTCGTCCGGAAGAAGGATGGCTCTTTGAGAATGTGCATTGATTATCGGCAATTGAATAAAGTGACAATTAAGAACAAGTATCCCCTCCCGAGGATTGATGATTTATTTGATCAATTGCAAGGTGCCAAATGGTTTTCAAAGATTGATTTGAGGTCCGGGTATCACCAAGTAAGAGTTAGGGAGAAAGATATCCCTAAGACAGCTTTCAGAACAAGATATGGCCATTTTGAGTTCTGAGTAATGTCGTTTGGGCTGACTAATGCACCGGCATTGTTTATGGACTTAATGAACAATGTATTCAGGCCTTTTCTGGATATATTCGTGATTGTATCCATCGATGATATCCTGGTGTATTCTAGATCCGAGGCAGAACATGCGGATCACTTGCGTATTGTCCTTGGAGTTCTTCGAACCCGAGAGTTATTCGCGAAGTTTTCCAAATGCGAGTTTTGGTTGAACTCAGTGGCATTTCTGGGCCACATTGTTGCAGCTGACGGTATTCGAGTGGATAGCCAAAAGATTGAGGCAGTGAAGACATGGCCAAGACCCACGACCCCTACGGAGATTCGTAGCTTTTTAGGCTTAGCAAGTTATTACCGAAGATTTGTTGAGGATTTCTCTTCTATTTCTGCACTGCTCACCAAGTTGACTCAGAAGTCAGCTAAGTTTCAATGGACAGATGCTTGCGAGCGTAGTTTCCAAGAGTTGAAAGACCGACTGACTTCAGCCCCAGTCTTGACACTTCCAGAGGGATTGGAAGGATATGTTATTTATTGTGATGCTTCAGGCGTCGGGCTAGGCTGTGTATTGATGCAAAATGGTAAGGTGATTGCGTATGCTTCTAGACAATTACGGAAACATGAGCAGAATTATCCTACCCATGACTTAGAATTGGCCGCGGTGGTCCATGCTTTAAAGATATGGAGACATTACTTATATGGTGTCCACGTGGATATTTATACAGATCATAAGAGTCTCCAGTACATCTTCAAGCAGAAAGAGTTGAATTTGCGGCAACGACGATGGCTAGAGTTGCTAAAAGACTATGATGTCGAAATCCTGTACCACCCCGGAAAGGCAAATGTTGTGGCTGATGCTCTTAGCCGTAGGTCGATGGGAAGTCTAAGTGATGTACGACCAGAAAAGAAAGAGATGGCCCGTGATCTTCAGCAGTTAGCTAGCCTAGGAGTCCGAGTGGTGGACTCCGGTAGCAGTGGAGCTATTATTCAGAATTCAGCAGTTTCATCGTTAGTAGCGGAAGTAGAAGAGCGACAATATGAGGATCCCATGCTAATGCAGTACAGAGATACACTCCCTCAGAAGGAGGGTTCATCATTTGACATTTCGGAAGACGGAGTTCTCCGATGTCGAGGCAGGTTATGTGTTCCCGATGTGGCAGGTCTACGCCATCAGATTTTGAGAGAAGCTCATTGTTCCCGTTACTCCGTTCACCCCGGAGTGACGAAAATGTATCATGATCTTAAGACTATATATTGGTGGAATGGGATGAAGAAAGACGTAGCAGAATTCGTAGCTCAGTGTCCTAATTGCCAACAAGTGAAGATAGAACACCAACTTGGAAGTGGGAAGTGATTAATATGGATTTCATTACAGGGTTACCCCGTTCTCGACGTAAATATGATTCGATATGGGTGATCGTGGATAGGCTCACAAAGTCAGCGCATTTCTTACCGGTCAGAACAACCTATATGGCAGAAGATTATGCCAAGCTTTATCTTAAAGAGATAGTGAGACTCCATGGCGTTCCGGTATCTATTATCTCCGATAGAGGGACTCAGTTTACAGCCAAGTTTTGGGGGTCTTTCCAAGAAGGTTTAGGGACCCAAGTGCGCCTAAGCACGGCGTTTCACCCACAGACCGATGGGCAAGCTGAACGTACTATTCAGACTCTTGAAGATATGTTACGGGCATGTATGATAGATTTTGGAGGAAATTGGGATGACCATTTGCCACTCATTGAGTTTGCTTACAATAACAGTTACCATTCTAGCATTCAAATGGCACCGTATGAAGCTCTATATGGGCGAAAGTGTAGATCCCCAATTGGCTGGTTTGAAACCGGAGAAGCTAAGTTGATAGGGCCAGACTTGGTCCAGCAAGCAATAGAGAAAGTTAAGCTCATACAAGATTGGTTGCTAGCGGCTCAAAGTCATCAGAAGTCCTATGCGGATAATCGTCGAAGAGACTTAGAGTTCGAAGTGAAAGTGTCACGACCCAACCCCGTAGGCCGTGACTAGTGCCCGAATTGGACACTCATATTGGCTGTTAACTGTAATCCTTTATAACTAGCATGTCATGAACTTATTTGTCTAAAAAGGCAGGGCGTTATTTTAAAGCTGTCACGATTCTGTATGTCATAAGCACCTGTCTCCTGAGGAGTTACCATTTTCAACAACAACATATATTTATATATACGCAAGCCGACAAGGCTGCCATTACACGCAACATTCCAAACATACATACATATGCAAGCCGACAAGGCTGCCATCACGAATGGGTACGCCCCAAACATAAGTCATGTTCATACAACGCAACATCAACTATACATAGACCCACACAAATGTCCACAGACCTCTAAGAGTAACGACAATATCATATGACGGGACAGGGCCCCGCCGTACCCCGAATGAACACTTATATATACCATAAAAGGGAGTTATACCACAGGCTAGGCTCCGGAACAAAGGAGCAGTCCAAAACAGCTGAATAGGTACCCTAAGCTGACGGATCTCCAAAACGAGCGTCTGTGCCTGCAGGCATGAACGCAGCCCCCCGAAGAAAGAGGGTCAGTACGGAATATGTACTGAGCATGTAAAGCATGAAATGTAGTAATAGACTCATAAGGAGACAAAGTATGTAGGACCCAATGCAACAATCAGAAATTCATAAAACTTGCCTTTGGACATATTTCATCTGTATCATTCTCATATCAATATCGTTATAAAGTTTTGTAATCAAAGCTGCATAATCATTATGTATATAACATATATATAACGTGTCCCGGCCCTGTAATGAGGGACTCGGTAATTAAAATCATAGCATCATAAACATAAACATAGACGTGTCCCGGCCCTTTAATAAGGGACTCGGTAATAGGGAATATGCCCTCCTGGCCACCATCTTCATATCATCATGTCATCATATCATTACATCACCATATCATCATATATATATATATATATATATATATATATATATATATATATATATATATATATATATATATATATATATATATATATAACGTCTCCCGGCCCTCTAGTGAGGGACTCGGTGATTAATATAGTAAATATGCACACGAGAACGTGTCCTGGCCCGGGACTCAGTGAAGGATATAGCGGTAAGCACGAGCAGAATAATAAGAAACCACATATATGCAATTCATATTTTGAGACTCAATAGATAAGAAACTAACCAGCTCTAAAGTATTGGGATAATAATCATATTCAATTCTTTTCAACTCTCATTATAAGTTATAGCAAGGAACGTTTTAGCTTTCATGTACATGTATCAATTTCCATGATGTAGTTTTCGAAAGTCAAGTATGCTTCTGTTCATGCCATTATTTTAAGAGTAAGAACTTTTATACATCATTCATTAGTCAATCATATAGTAGGCTTGTGACAATAGCATTAAGGAAATATAGAATCATAAGTCATGCATGGAACTAGAGAGTAGAATTTACCCCAAGGTTCATATCGTTTCATACTTACGTCTAGGACATGCCAAAAGAAATAAGGAATAGGCTTTACATACCTTTAGCGTTTAGTCATAGTATAACTTGTACTTGCTGCCCAAAAACACTTATCCTATATCAAGATATCAAGAGCTACAATTAGTCTACAAGGGAATTCAATACGTATTTTGACGCTCACAATCCCTTTCTAACATTTAAACGACGTTTCGTTCGCATTCAAACCAACTAGCGCTACAAGCTAACATTGCTAATCGTTCTTTCATATATTAATCCAAACTTGTTTAAACATGACTTAGGGAACTTGGGAAGTCCATACATCATTCAAAATTGTCCCATACACACGGCTAAACAACACACATAACATTTCCATTCTCACTTAGCAATTTTCCAGTTTTAACTTACAACAACAACAACACGTTTAATGACATTACTTTCATGATTCTTGGAACTGTTTTAGCATCATTTCCATTCTTACAACAGCCCACAAATCATTCAAATTTCGACCTGAATCATTGCACTTCACTTTCACTAAACGTTCACAACAAGAATCAACACTCAACACATACAAAATAACTTCTAGCACTAAAACAGTCCACAGTTTTGGACTGCTTGTATGCTTCAACATAATTCATTTCTTTAACACCTCAATTCACATATTCAACATGCATACAATACACCACATTGTCCATAACAACAACAATCAAAATGTGACACAAAACAGTCCATAATCTCCCCTAAAACAGTCCCCTCACACGGCTACAACACCACTCCAACAACTTCATGATTTTCATCCATTTATCCATACTACAACACATTCAATCCACTTCCAATACATGTACAAGAAGATTAAACATGATTCTATTAAAGCCTACAACTCACGGCTCATTTAAATTTTAAGAAAAACAGTCCAATACCAACATACAACATCATAAACCAACTTCTAAAATCTTTGTTCATTTACGTATGTTGACACATATTCAACTCATCAACAATACAAGCAAAATGAAATCAACCATGACTTCACCACTACTCACGGCTCACCCCCTACTTCAACTACAACAACAATCCAACAACCTTCATGAACCATACATTCAAATCATCATGCAACACAAGAACAATAAACATTCTTACCTTACAACTTGTTCTTCACTTTGGCCGAATCTTCAACCCTATTGAGGTGCTACACTTCCTTGTTTCTTTTCCACAACTACTACACGTTCTTGTACACTAGATGAGGAGTAAAATTGGTGAAGAAACTGATTTTTTTTGGAGCAAAATTTGGACCTCACTCTCGGCTAGTTCTTGGCCGAGAGCTCCCCTTCTCTCTCTAAGTGTTCTTAGTTTGTAAGTGTTGAAATGAACTTGTGTATTGTTAATGAATCAGATTTGTTTTTGTATATATGTTTCCCCCATGATTTGGACATGTGTATCCCACTAACTTGGGTCAAGATTCTTTGACTATCCCACTATAGTGCACGGCCAAACATGGCTTAAAAGTGGACTGATTGTTGTCTTTCCAATCCCACTTATTACTCCAATTATGGTTAGTTTAATCCCAATTTTTCCATTAATACTTCCATGCCAAACGAAATTGTAGGTAAATTGTGACTTGAAACGAAACCGGAAGTTAAAGTCTCTACTTCGTACCTTAAAATAGTATTGTCTTTAACTTGTCACGTTTAGTTTAAAACGTCCCAATGTATGAAAATATGGGATATAACAGAAAGATTGGGTATTCTTGAAAGTGTCGCCAATGAAGGGCGTGATGAGATTTGGCAAAAAGGGGAAGCTCAGTCCCCGGTATATTGGGCCATACGAAATTGTGCGCAAAATAGGCAAAGTGGCCTATGAGCTAGATCTACCTCCAGATTTGGAGTCAGTCCATCCAGTATTTCATGTCTCGATGCTTCGGAAGTGTGTTGGAGATCCTACAAGGATCGTCCCAGTGAATGATATTCAAGTGACAGAAAAGTTAACTTATGATGAAATACCCATTGCCATATTAGATAGGCAAGTACGGAGGCTTAGAAACAAAGAAGTGGCCTCAATTAAAGTTCTGTGGAGAAATGACAATCGAGAGGAAATGACAGGGGAAGCAGAAGAGAATATGCGATCCAAATACCCACATTTATTTCAGCCCTTGGAAGAAGTCCAAGATGAGACGTCAAAATCATAAGGTATGCATGTTTTCCCTTTTATACATTCAGGTCGTGTGTGGCCAAATTTCTAGTGCTGCTGTATTATTGCCCTGTGAGGCATTGTTATTGTGGGCTGTTGTGACAAGGTGGTAGTGCCACATTACAGAGGAAACTCTAGCGAAATTTTTATAGAATTCCCCAAGCCTTTAACATTCGAGGACGAATGTTCCTAAGGGGGGTAGAATGTTACACCTCGGAAAATTTCCCGTTGGTAGGCAAGTAAATGAACTAATGATGTGTGCGAGGAGTGCAGGTGTATAATGTTTCATGGGAAATGTATGTAAAGGGATGTGGATGATTAGAATGAAAAGTCGAGAAATGAGAAAAATTGAAAGTTGGCAAAACTGCCCAGTGGTCGTATAGTGCAAAATACGGACCGTAAAGTGCAATACGGTCCGTAAACTTGACGTCGTAAACTGGCATGTCCAACATCAACTTTTTGCCAGCTGAGGAAATGGCTAAATACGACCTGGTGGACGGACCGTAAAGTGATTTACGCCATCAATAACATTAAGACAAGTGAATCAAGGATAAGGGAATCATCAAGGATCACCCACGTCAAGAAATCCAAATGGAGAAAAACAAGGGTTTTGCTCAAAAAGAGTATTATAAACCAAAGATTGTTCCTACAACTTCTAAGGTAAGATTCATGACTTTTTCAAGATGTTTAAGGTATTGGAGAATTAAAATAAATGGATTGTAGAAAATGTGGTCAACTAGGTCATGAATGATGAATAGTGACATTTTGAGAAATAGTTTGAATTGAGATATGAATGTTGTTGTGTTGTGATATGAATGTGTTATAAATGGTATTAAGATCATGAACTAAACACTTTAGACGAATGGACGAAGATGGGTGTTATGACCATGAATGTGGGTGGATTAGAGGCAAATTGAGGAATCTAGATAATGTGAATGACTAATGGCCATTGTTATGATATTAATGAAGGTATAAACGCTAGCATTGGAAGGGAACGTGCAAGTGTAGAATAGTTCGACGGAAAGGTTTGTAAGGCTAAACCTTCTTTCATAAGGCATGGTTCTTGGCCAAATTCCTAAATTCCACTATATGAGTATGTTGTCTTCACATGGTTGACATTCCGAGCTCATAAGCTCACGACCCTTGATATGTACTATGATTATACTACGTTCCTCGTATGACGAGCAAGTCTATAATGTAAATGTAACGATAATGATGAGGATAGTAATGATGATGAGAGTAAAATGAGACTAGAGATGCTTACGAGCTATGATATATGTGTATGTGTGCCTATGAAGGGCTATAATAAGACCCCGAGATTATGATACCGGGTAAGACTATATGTATATAACTATGTATAAAGTATGTATATGATTACGTAACGCGCGCGCACTTCTGCAGAAGGTACGGATAACCCTGATGCCTTGGTAGGGCCAGATATGTTTGATCTTGAGCCTTGGTTGGCTAAGTATGTATGAAACACCGATCCTATGAGGTCGGGTATGCTATGTAAATGCTATGTATGTATATAAGTGTATGGCTATGTATATAATATGAATATGAATGTGATAAGACTATGTATGAGAATACGAATAAGGACATGTATATGAATATGAGCACAAGTATGGTACGAGTATTATTATGGGATACGAACGACGATGTATGCAAGTAAGTGATATGATGATGATGGTATTACTGTCTCCCCTCCTATGCTATCTTCATATGATATCTATTATGCTTCTATATTGATGTTGATCATGCTTTACATACTCAGTACATTCTTCGTACTGATGTCCTTTTGTTTGTGGACGCTGCGTCATGCCCACAAGTGCACAGGGAGACAGACTTGATCCATAGCTGCTTATTCAGAGATTGCATAGCAGAGCTCCATTTCTTTCGGAGTCGTAGCTTTTGGGTACTTATTATTTTGTGTATATAAAATTGTGGGCATAGCGGGGTCCTGTCCCACTCATACGATATGTCATACTCTTAGAGGCTCGTAGTCATGTGTATGTGGGTAGAGATGTTTGGCCATGTCGGCCCATGTTTTGTATATCTTTTGTTGGCCTCGTCGGCCTTGTACTTATGATGTGGCATAGATGCCTATGATATGTTAAATGATGATGATCGTCTAATGGGATCATTATGATTAACGATAAGAAAAGGACGAATTGACTTATGGTTCACCTAGATGTTATGTTATGTACGATACGGGGGTGCTCGGGTGGGGTAGCACTGGGTGCTCGTCGCGGCCCCCTAGCCGTGTCGTGACACGGCCGGAGCATTAGTCAGTCCAAACGACATCACTCGGTATTCATAGTGGCCATATCTTGTTCTGAAGGCCGTCTTGGGAATATCCACTTCTCTAACTCTCACCTGATGGTAAACCGACCTCAAATCTATTTTTGAAAACCACTTAGCGCCTTGTAATTGATCGAATAAGTCATCAATCCTTGGAAGAGGATACTTGTTCTTTATCGTCACTTTATTCAATTGCTTGTAGTCGATACACATTCGTAGAGATCCGTCTTTCTTTCTCACGAATAAGACCGGTGCTCCCCACGGCGATGAACTGGGCCTAATAAACCTCTTTTCAAGCAAGTCTTTAAACTGCGCCTTTAGCTCTTTTAATTCTGCCGGAGCCATTCGATAAGGAGGAATAGAAATAGGCTTGGTGTCCAGCAACACGTCAATAGAAAAATCTATTTCTCATTTTGGAGGAAGACCTGGAAGTTCATCAGGAAATACATTTGGGAATTCATTCACTACCGGAACTGATTGGAAAGTTGGCGGCTTTGACTCGATGTCATGAACCCGAACTAAATGATCAATATAACCCTTGGCTATCATCTTTCTTTCCTTAAGGTAGGAAATAAACCTATCCTTTGGAGATGCTGCATTACCCTTCCATTCAAGCACGGGCTCTCCCAGAAATTAGAATCGAACCACTTTCAATCGGCAATCAACATTAGCATAGCACGAGGCCAACCAATCCATGCCCATAATTATGTCGAAATCCAACCTTTCCAACTCAATCAAATCAGATGTGGTCTGGCGATTACATATCACAACTACACAATTTTTATACACTTGTCTTGTTATCACGAGATCACCAACCGGAGTAGATAACTTGAAAGGTTTGAATGGCTCAGGTTTCACCCCAATACAACTAGCAACATATGGAGTAATATATAAAAAAGTAGAACCTGGATCTATCAGTGCGTATACATCATGGGAGAATATAGACAATGTACCTGTAACCACATCCGGGGAGGACTCAAGATCCTGCCGTCCGGCTAAAGCATATACACGGGGCTGAGTGGCACCTGAAATAGATGCTGCCCCTCTACCTCGGCCAACTGACATCTGGGGAGTCTGTCCTGCCGGGCGTGCTGACGAAGAACCAGCTGCTGAACCTGTGGGCTGAACTCTAGCTCTGCCGCTCATCGATGGGCAATCTCTCATCATGTGCCCCACCTGGCCACAAGTATAACAAGCGTCCGAACCCTGGCGACACTTTCCGGAATGCCATCTATCGCACTGGCTGCATCGCGGTACTGGGGGTCTCCTCTGAGTATAATCTTCCCTGATTTGGGAATCTGGGGCCCTCGAACTCTGACCGTATCCTGAGTGGAAGGAGCGGTCAAATCTCCTACCTGTAAATCGAGGAGGTGCACTGGTCACCGACTGGCCTGAGTAACCAGAATATGTCTGCCTTGATCCCCCTCTATAACCACTGCCTGCTCCCATAGATCTAGCCCTCTTACCTTGCCTTCTTTCGTTATCGCGGTCACTTCTTGGCGGTTGTTGGCGCCCCTCTAAATTCTGAGCATGGCCTGTATCCGGGAAATATCCATCCCGTCTTGCAAGGAAGCTGTCAAGAAATCTCTGAATAAATGTGGCCCTAGGCCACTTACAAATCTATGTACCCGATCTCCCATGTCGGCCACAATAGCCGGGGCGTATCTAGCCAAAGAATTAAATTGCATGCTAATTCCCGGGCATTCATATTCCCTTTCCTCAGATTTAAGAACCTGTCCGCTCTAGCTCGGCGGACCTCGGGTGGCAAATAGTGCCAAATAAATGCCTCCACGAATACTTTCCAAACTGGAGGAGGCGCATTCTCTCCTCTTGATAACACCCAATTGTTGTGCCATAAAACTGCCACATCCCGGAGTCTATAAGATGCCAACTCCACGGATTTAGTTTCAGAGGAATGGACATTCTTCAATGTCCTCAACACCTAATCTATGAAACCTTGCGAGTCTTCATCCGACTTTGACCTGAAAAACTCCGGAGGATTTAGAATCATGAAATCACGGGCCTTGGTACTTGCTGCCCGCTCACTTAAACTTGCATTTTGCCGTTGTGCCTGAGCGGCAACCAATTACGTCAATAAATGAATCGCCTCGGTCATTTGTTGACCCGAAGCGACCGGTGGAGGAATTGGAGCTGGAGGTCCTCCTTGTTCTTCAACATTATGCGAGGTAGAAGAAGTATTAGACAAGGCCTCATTATGTAATTCGCCTTCTTCTATATCCATCAGAGGCTCTCTTTCTACCCTCATCTTTGCCGTAGTCATGTCTTTCTGGGCGACTGTGGCCTTCTCCTTTGGCGGCATTCTAAAATCCCAACACACTATTAGGGAGGATAAAATCTTATACATGGCTCTATCGCACGATCTCCTAGGAAGAAGAATGGTCATTTTTCCTAAATGCCCTGTAGCCTCTTATATATTGATGTATCGCGCAACACACCATAAACAAGACTCAACTAGACACGGCTCGTAGACACTTCCTAAGACTGAACCGCTCTGATACCACTTTTGTCACGACCCAGCTAGGGGCCATGACGGGTACCCGGGGCTAGCCACCGAGCACCACTCGTGCTACTACTCATCTTGCTCATTTAATAGTCTATTATCTGCTTTATACTCCAATTGTAGGAAATCATATTTTACATGGAAACATAGATACTTTTTATATACATTTGCCTCTCGCCCATCAAAATAATATATACATATAATAGCATTTCGTGAGACCATCTTACCCACACTGCCCATCTACGAGCCTCTACTGGAGTACTAAATAGAAGGACGGGACAAGACCCCATCATGGCCAAAGATACATATACATGAATATACACAAAAGAATCGTCATAAGCACCTCCGAACAAAGGAGTTCTTTCAATCGGCTGACAGCTACTGCTGGTCTGGGTCGAGCTCTCCTCCCTGTCTACCTGTGGGCATGAACACAGCGTCCAAGGGAAACAGACGTCAGTACGAAAATTGTACTGAGTATGGGAGGCATAAACAAAGAAATAGAATAATGACATAATGAAATATCAATATGGAACATCTATATCTGACGGTCATGCATAAAGAATTAAGTCATGCTGTCTTACTCATACTCGTCATCATATCATGTATACACAATGTATAAGCTGCTCGCCCATATAGGCGCGGTGTAGTAATGTATAAGCTGCCTGCCCATATTGGATCGGTGTGATAATCATAACATTAGCCTGCGTCCAGGCCTCCCGCGTCCGGGGTATCATCTTATGCCGCCCACTAGTGGTGTCTGCCCATGCCATTTGGCCATGGTGTATCGTATAGCTGCCCGCCTTAGCGGTGACTGCCCGTCCAACTAGGCGCGGTGTTATATCATCATCATACATGCTCATCATAATATGTTTATCGTAACATACTTATCATAATACATGCATAAGGCTTATGAACAACTTTAGTTTATCGGGGTGACATAAGGTCGTGATCCCCCGAATTCATTATGGAGCAATTATCGACATCCTGCCTCACCTTGAAGGAACTAACATATAAGGTGAGTGTGAGCAATAAATAACATCATTCCATTTTAGTATCATCATATCATACCTCTTATCTTATATTACCATTCATAAATATAGGCTTTTAGCCTTCCGGAATATAGGAACTCATGAAGTGGAGGAAAATTATGATATGAGATTCATGCCATTAGAAAGAAGGAACTAGCCTCACATATCTTTGACGTTTAACTAAGCTATCGTTCGCTTGTTCTCCTTCGATATCGCGTTTCTACCTTCAAAAGAGAATTCGCATTTACGTTAGTTAATTGACTATAAGAACGTGCTACTATTTCTAGGGAAAATTGGGCGGAACTTCCTTTGGTTATACTACTTTTCCCATATTCTATATCAACTACCAAACATTCATAACAACACTCGCAATATCGTATCAATAGTCGTCATTTATCTACATCTACCACATCCCACCATTTTTCTCCAATTTCTCCACATTTATGGGTTTTAGCTCATCATCGCATTTTCTTATATATCACGCCCATTTCATGGTTTACACGTTATTTATAACATCTTTATACTCACAACACATCAATATTCATAATTCAATCCAACTACCATTCAATTATGGCACTATTCACATTTTATGACTTATTTACTACACTCTTCCATAATCCAAGTGTTTCAACGTTTTAATGCTTCAATCATCATGAGAAGGTCATCAAACTTACCTTAGATATTGTAGGAACGAGCCTTGAGTAGCAGTACTCTTCTATACCAAAAACCCTATTTCATTTCCTTTGCAATTTCTTGGTGTAGATGAACTTTGATGTGATTCATACAGTTGATTACATGGATTTGATGTTATTGACCTTGATTTTCCTTTGGTCCTCTTGAATTCTTGTGAATGAAGTGTTTAGAGTGTTCTAGAGACTTCTTGAGTCGTGTAGATGAGAAATGAATAAATGAGCTTAGGGTCCCTTTTAATAACTTCAAAACCTGATTTTTAATGAACAGTAGTCGGGTGCATAGTGGCCGTAAACCCGGTTTACGGGCCGTATTCTGGTTTACGGTCCGTCCGTCACGACCGTATTTAAGCATATCAGAAACAGAAAGGTTTTCTAGAGTCATGGTGGTTTACGGTTACAGTTTACGGGACGTATTTCAATTTACGGGTCCGTATTCTGAGTCGTATTTTACCATTTAGACGTTTGGCAGAAAGTTGAAATTTTGTGAGTTGGAATACGACCTAGTGGTTTACGGGCCGTATACCACTTTACGGTCCGTATTTCACTTTACGACAAACTGGCCAAAGTGCAAATCTGTAACTTTCAAATATTCAAAACCTATAATTAGCCCTTGTGGAGCATCACCTATCTCTTGTTCCCATTGCCTTTGGAATCTTACTTAAGGTCGTCAAACGTCGTTCCCTTCGCATTAAAACGTCGTATACTCGTATTCTTCGTTAGTCTATTCGTTGTATGTTCACGGGGAAATCTCCGAGGTGTAACAGTTTCAGACATAGAGTGGTTCGCTCGGGCCTAGCGTTGCATTGAGTACCAGTCATGCCACTCCAGATTTGGGGCATGACAATTATTTTTTTACATTTTTCACCTTCCATACTCAGTACATTATTCTTACTAAGGTTTTTTTTCTGGGGCTGCGTTTCATGCCAGTAAGTCTTGAGATACAAGTTGACGGATCTCTCGGTAGGATACCAGCTTAGAAGCCAAAGTCGTTGCACTCTACTTGCTTCGGATTTTCTCTGTGAGTCAGCATGGTTGCATATGCATTTGCATGGGTATGGCGGGGCCATGTTCTGGCCACATTATGTCATGTTCTCCAGTAGAGGCTCGTAGATAGACATGTAAAGTTGGATGTCTTATGATCATCTCGGTTTATATTTTGTTATATCATTATTATGGATAGCCTACCGGCATATGTACTTGGGATAAGCTTGATGACGTGAGTATATTATCTTTTGGGTTTGTATCCCCTACAGTTTATGATATTTATGTGTTAGCATGATGGCCCACTCAAGAATGACTAAGAGATGCATGTATGTGGTGCGCGGTAGGTTAGCTTCGAGTGCCCGTCATGGCCCTCCAGTTGGGTCGTGACAGTTTTGGTCATTTGCAAGCTGATTGTCCCAATTGAAAGCCTATTAAGATAGTTGAGGAGGAAGATGGGGCTGATCATGAAGACAACCAAGAATCTGAGCAAGTTGATGAGGCGTGTGATGGTGCCGAAATTGAAGCCGATAAAGGTGATTGTTTAGTTTTTCAGAGGAGCTTACATGCTGGACAAAAAGATGAAGTGCCATGTCAAAAGAACCACTTTTCCAGACTAGGTGTACTTCACAGGGCAAGGTATGTTCTGTGATTATTTATGGTTCAAGTTACACTAATTCTGTTTTGGAAGAGATGGTGACTAAATTGGGTTTGAAGACTGAGAAACATCCCAATCCTTGCAACATTAAGTGGTTACAAGCTGGCGGAGGTATGAAGGTCACAAAAAGATATTTGGTCTCTTTTTCGATCGGTAAAATCTATAAAGACCAGATTTGGTGTGATGTCAAGAGTATGGATGCTTGCCACTTATTACTGGGCAGACCATGGAAATATGATAGGGGGGCTCGTCATGATGGATACCGTAACACCTATTCATTTATAGTTGATGGACGTAAGATAACTTTGAAGCCATTGCACCCAAGAGAGCTTAATAAGAAGACCAAACCCATGGGTGATGCCATATTGACCAGATCATAAGTTGTTGGTAACATTAATAAAAAAGAGCCATTATATATTGTAGTAGTTATAGAAGACTCACAACAGGAGAAGAAAGAGTTAGATCCACGAGCCAAAAAGCTACTTACTGTCACGACCCTATCGGAGGTCCATGACGGGCACTCGGTGCTAACCCACCCGGGCACCTCTTATCGTACATTTATATTTACGTCTAGGTGAGCCACATAGCTTAGTCGTAATTTCTATCCATCATTCATGCTACTCTCATTGGGCAACAACACATTCATACCATCATTAACAACTATGCCTCTATCAATATACAAAAGCTGACAAGGCTATCAAGTGATATACTGTTACACCTCGGAAAATGTCCCGTTAGTACGCAAGTAAATGAACTAATGAGGTATGCGAGGAGTGCGAGTGTATAATGTTTCATGGGAAATGTATGTAAAGGTATGTGGATGATTAGAATGAAAAGTCGAGAAATGAGAAAAAAATGAAAGTTGGCAAAACTGCCAAGTGGTCGTATATTGCAAACGGACCGTAAAGTGCAATACGGTCCGTAAACTGGCAGTGGTAAACTGCCATGCAAAAGCTTCAGCTTTCTGCTAGTGGTCGTAAAGTGCAAATACAGACCGTAAACTGGTATACGGTCCGTAAACTGCCAGGTCGTAAACTGGCATACCAAACTTCAACTTTCTGCCAGCTGAGGAAGAGGTATAATACGACCTGGTGGACGGACCGTAAAGTGATTTACGGCCCGTAAACTGTGGTCGTAAATCACCATGCATGCAGGCCAAAGTTTCTGGTTCTTCTTAAGCTTAAAAACGACCACGAGGGACGGTCCGTAAACTGAAATACGGACTGTAAACCTCCATGGACGACCACTGTTCACCCAGCACAGATTTTTCAATTCATTGAATATGAGGATCAAGACTTGTCTTATTTCATTTACAACATTACACCACTTCTCTCTAGAACTTCCCTCTACATTTATTTTATGAGTTTTCAAGGATTATAAGTCATCCATAACATTAAGACAAGTAAATCAAGGATCATCCAAGTCAAGAAATCCAAATGGAGAAAAACTAGGGTTTTGCTCAAAGAAGAGTATTATCAACCAAAGCTTGTTCCTACAACTTCTAAGGTAAGATTCATGATTTTTACAAGATGCTTGAGGTATTGGAGAATTAAAATACATGGATTGTAGAAAAATGTGGTCAACTAGGTCATGAATGATGAATAGTGACATTTTGAGAAATAGTTTGAATTGAGTTATGAATGTTGTTGTGTTGCGATATGAATGTGTTATAAATGGTATTAAGATCATGAACTAAACACTTTAGACGAATGGACGAAGATGGGTGTTATAATCATGAATGTGGGTGAATTAGAGGCAAATTGAGGAATTCTAGATAATGTGGATAATGTGAATGACTAATGGCCATTGTTATGATATTAATGAAGGTATAAACGCTAGCATTGGAAGGGAACGTGCAAGCATAGAATAGTTCGACGGAAAGGTATGTAAGGCTAACCCTTCTTTCATAAGGCATGGTTCTTGGCCAAATTCCGAAATTCCTCTATATGAGTATGTTGTCTTCACATGGTTGACATTCCGAGCTCATAAGCTCACGACCCTTGATATGTACTATGCTTATACTACGTTCCTCGTATGACGATTAAGTCTATAATGTAAATGTAACGATAATGATGAGGATAGAAATGATGATGAGAGAAAAATGAGACTAGAGATGCTTACGAGCTACGATATATGTGTATGTGTGCCTATGAAGGGCTATAATAAGACCCCGAGCTTATGATGCCGGGTAAGACTATATGTATATGACTATGTATAAAGTATGTATACGATTACGAAACGCGCGCACACCTCTGCAGAGGGTACGGATAACCCTGATGCCTTGGTAGGGACAGGTATGTATGACCTTGAGCCTTGGTTGGCCAAGTGTGTATAAGACACCGATCCCATGAGGTCGGGTATGCTATGTAAATGTTATGTATATGAAATAACTATGTATATAATATGAATATGAATGTGAAAAGACTATGTATAGGAATACGGATAAGGACATGTATACGAATATGAGCACAGGTATGGTACGAGTATTACTATGGGATACGAACGACGATGTATGCAATTAAGCGACATGATGATGATATTACTGTCTCCCCTCCTATGATATCTTCATATGATATCTATTATGCTTCTATATTGATGTTGATCATGCTTTACATACTCAGTACATTCTTCGTAATGACGTCCTTTTGTTTGTGGACGCTGAGTCATGCCCGCAGGTGCGCAGGGAGACAGATTTGATCCTTAGCTGCCTATTCGGAGATTTCATAGAGAGCTCCATTTCCTTAGGAGCCATATCTTTTGGGTACTCATTCTTTTGTGTATATAATTATGGGCATAGCGGGGTCCTGTCCCGCTAATGTGATATGTTATACTCTTAGAGGCTCGTAGACGTGTGTGTGTGGGGGTAGATGTGTTTGGCCTTGTCGGCCTATGTTTTGTATATCATTTTGTCGGCCACGTTGGCCCATATATATTGATGTAGCATAAATGCCTATGATGATATAAATGTGCGGTTGTCCATATGGGCACTGTCTGGGAGAGAGGCCATTAATTTGTTGACTCAGTTGGTTGTGGCCCAGACTCAGAGGCCAAGCGCCGAGCAAGGTGACAGGACTTTTACTGCAAGGGCCCGTGACTTCATTGCTTTGAAACCCCCGGAATTCTTTGGGTCGAAACTGGAGGAGGATCCCCAGGACTTTATTGATGGTATGCTAAGGATGCTCCGGTTGATACATGCTTCAGACACCGAATCGGTGGAGCTAGCGTCATACAGATTGAGGGATGTCTCAATCCAGTGGTATACGGTTTGGATGGCTTCGCGGGGAGCCAATGCACCTCCGCCGGTATGGCAAGAGTTTGTCGATGCTTTTCTCCGTCACTACATGCCTCCAGAAGTTCGGCGAGCTAGGGCCGATAAATTCTTGAATCTGAGGCAAGGTAGCATGAGTGCTACAGAGTATAGTCTTCGCTTCAATTCCTTGGCTAGGTATGCTTCGGCCATGGTAGCGGATATGGGCGATCGGGTGCACTGGTTTGTGAAAGGCCTAGGGCCACACTTGATGGATAAATGTTTGACTGCGTCCCTTCAGGATGGCATGGATATTGCACGCATTCAGGCACATGCTCAGGAATTAGAGGAACACCTACAACAGCAGAGAAATGAACGTGAGCAGGATAGGGGCTATAACAAGAGGGCCAGACCTTCGGGTTCGAGGAGCGAGTCCAGGGGCGGACACAGACAGCAGTTTCCCAGCCATTCAGGCTATTCTATGACCAGTACACCTCCACAGTTCACGGGGCAGAGATTTGACAGATCTGCTCATTCCGAGCCGAGTCAGGGTTATTCGGGGTCTCAGTTTAGAGGTGATTCTGGCCAGCCAAGGCCACCCGTACCATGATGTTCTCAGTGTGAAAAGTTGCATTGGGGTCAGTGCCGATCAGGTTCAGACGCTTGCTATTCATGTGGTCGGCCAGGCCATATTATGCGTGATTGCCCCTCAGTACATGGTAGAGGTAGTGTCACACCCTAACCTTATTAGTGGTCACATGCTTGCGAGCGTAGCTTCCAGTTGCTGAAAGAGAAGTTGACTACGGCTCCAGTCCTGACTCTTCCGGAGGGTCCAGATGGGTATATGATTTATTGTGATGCCTCTGGTATTGGTTTGGGATGTGTGTTGATGCAGCACGGCAGGGTGATAGTGTCACGACCCAACCCCGTAGGCCGTGACTAGTGCCCGAGTGGGACACTCATATTGTCTGTTAACTATCGTCATTTACAATTAGCATGTCATGATCTCATTTGTATATAAAAAAAAACTAGGGAGTATTTTAAATCTGTCAAAGTTTTATGTGTCTTAGGCACCTGTCTCCTGAGGAGTTGCACTTTTAAATAACCACATAGATATATATATTACTACGCAAGCCGACAAGGCTGCCACGATATACAAAATACCAATCATACATATATATGCAAGCCGACAAGGCTGCCATTACGAATGGGTACGCCCCAAACATAAGCCATAGACATAAAAAGCATCAACAACTACAAACAGACCCACACCGATGTCCACAGACCTCTAAGAGTAATGACCGTATCATATGGCGGGACAGGGCCCCGCCGTACCCAAACAAACACATATGAATACAACATAAGGGAGTTATACCACAAGCTAGGCTCCGGAACAAGGGAGCAGTCCAAAATAGCTGAATAGGTATCCTAAGCTGGCGGATCTCCGAAACGAGCGTCTGTACCTGCTGGCATGAACGCAGCCCCCCGAAGAAAGGGGGTCAGTACGGAATATGTACTGAGCATGTAAAGCTTGAAACATAGTAATATACTTATATTGAGACAAGGTATATAGGGCTCAGTGCAACAACCAGAATTTCATAAAACTTGCCTTTGAACATATTTCATCTGTGTCATTCTCATATCAATGTCATTATAGCGTTTTGTAATCAAAGCTGCATAATTATTCTGTATATAACACATATAACGTGTCCCGGCCCTTTAATGAGGGGCTCGGTATTTATAATCGTAGCATCATAAAACATAAACATGTACGTGTCCCGGCCCTTTAATGAGGGACTCGGTAATAAGGAATATATATATGCCCTCCTGGCCACCGTCTCCATATCATCATATCATCATATCGTCATATCATCATCATATCATCATATCATCATATATATATATAACGTGTCCCGGCCCTTTAATGAGGGACTCGGTAATAATATAGTAAACATGCGCACGAACACGTATCCTGGCCCGGGACTCAGTGAAGGATATAGCGATAAGCACGAGCAGAATAATAAGCAACTACATATATGCAATTCATCTTTTGAGACTCAATGGATAAGCAACTGACCAGCTCTAAAGTGTTAAAATAATATTCATTTTCAGTTCATTTCAAGTCTCATAACAACCTATCACAAGAAACGTTTCAGATTTCATGTACATATATCACTTTAATTTGGTGTAGCTTTTGAAAGTCAGGTATGTCTCTAATTGTGCAATCCTTTAAGAATAGGAACTTTCATACATTATTCGTTAGTCACTCATATTGTAGGAACATGACAATGGCCTTAATGAAATATAGAATCATAAGTCATGCATGGAACTAGAGAATAGAATTT
Source organism: Lycium barbarum (assembly GCF_019175385.1). NCBI lineage: Eukaryota > Viridiplantae > Streptophyta > Magnoliopsida > Solanales > Solanaceae > Lycium > Lycium barbarum. Next base: position 95,165,597 of record NC_083341.1, read on the forward strand.
ACCCCAAGGTTCATATCATTTCATACTTACGTCTAGGACATGCCAAAAGAAAGAAGGAATAGGCTTTACATACCTTTTGCGTTTAGTTGTATTCTAACTTGTACTTGCTGCCCAAAAACACTTATCCTATATCAAGATGTGAAGAACTTACAATTAGTCTACAAGGGCACTCAATACGTCTTGTGACATTCACACTTCCTTTCTAACAATTAAACGGCGTTTCGTTCGCATTCAAACCAACTAGCGTTACAAGCTACCATTGCTAATCGTTCTTTCATATATTGATCAAAAATTGTTTAAGCATGACTTAGGGAACTTGGGTAGTCCATACACCATCCAAAACAGTTTCATACACACGGCTAATCAACACACCTCGCATTTCCTTTCTTACTTAGCAAATTTCTAGTTTTAACTTGCAACAACACAACACTTTTAATGACTTTACTTTCATGAATCTTGGAACTGTTTTAGCATCATTTTCATTCTTACAACAGCCCACAATCATTTCAGTTTTAACTTGAATCATGGCATTTTACATTCGCTAAACGTTTGCAACAAGAATCAACATTCAACACACACAATTTTTTACTTCTAACTTCCAAAAACTGTCCACGGTTTTGGACTGCCTTTACACCTGAATATAATTCATTTCTTTAACACCCCAATTCACATATTCAACATGCATACAATACACCACAATGTCCATAACAACAACAATCGAAATGTGACCCAAAACAGTCCCTAATTCTCCCTAAAACAGTCCCTACTACACGGCTACAACACCCTTCCACCATTTCATGATTTTCATCCGTTTATCCAACTACAATGCATTCAATCCATTTCCAATACATGTTCAACAAGATTAAGCATGACTTAATTAGAATCTTCAAGACATGATTCATTTTAAATTCGAGCAAAAACAGTCCAATATCCAACATGCAACATCACAACCAAACTGCTACAATCTTTGTTCATTTACATATGTTGATACATATTCAATTCACCAACAATACATGCACAATGAAATCAGTCATGAACTAACCTCACACACGGCTCACTCCCTACTTCAACTACAACCACAATCCAACAACAACTTGCATGAACTATACATTCAAATCATCATGCAACACAAGAAACAACAAACATTCTTACCTTTCAATCTTGTGCTTCACTTGGCCGAAACTTCAATCTATTTGGGTGCTTCACTTTCTTGTTTCTCTTCAACAACTAACACACCTTCTTATACACTAGATGAGGAGTAAATTTGATGGAGAAAAACTGGAATTTTTGGGCACAATTTCACCTCACTCTCTCGGCTAGCTCTTACCCGAGAGCACCTCTCTCTACACTCTTCTTTCTCTAACTTTGGGTGTTGAAATGAATTGCTAAAGTGGAGGGAATCAGAATTTTGTGTCTATATGTCCCCCCTCCTTGACTTGGACATGTGGATCACACTAAATTGAGTCAAGATTCCTTGACCACAACCTTGAAAGGCACGACCAAAGTGGACTGATTTTTGGTCTTTCCAATCCCACTTATTAATCCAATTATGGTTAGTTTAATCCCAATTTTCCATTAATAGTTTAATGCCACACGAAAATTGTGGATAAATTGTGACTCGACACGAAACCAGAAGTTAAAATCTCTACTTCATATCTTAAGATAGTCTTGCCTTTAACTTGTCGCGCTTATTTTGAAACGTCCCGACGTATGAAAATACGGGACATAACATCCTCCCCCCCTTTAGAACATTCGTCCTCGAATGTCGATTTTTTTTTTCCGTTAGGTTCTATAAGGGTTTTGGGAAGGGTTTTCCTTATTGCTAACATATAAATTGAGCAGACAATTTAACACAATCAAGTAAAGGAGTTTAAATTACCTGTAGATGTGGAAAACAAGTGAGGATATTTCTTTTTCATCTCCTCTTCAGCCTCCCAAGTCATCTCCTCCCTATTATTGTTCTGCCACAACACTTTAACCGACGCCACATCTTTTGTTCGAACCTCCTGATTTGTCGATCAAGTATGGCAATAGGTTGCTCTTCATATGATAGCTCCTCTGTTACTTGAATATCACCTGTAGGGAACACCCTGGAAGGATCGCCTATATACTTCCGAAGCATTGACACATGGAAGACCGGATGTACAGCTGCTAAGTCCGCTGGTAGGTCTAACTCGTAAGCAACTTGGCCTACTTTATGGATGACCTGATAAGGTCCAATGTACCTTGGGCTCAACTTCCCTTTCTTGCCGAATCTCATAACACCCTTCATGGGTGACACTCTCAAGAACACCCAATCGCCAACCTGAAATTCCAAGTGTCGACGTCGATTATCCGCATACGCCTTCTGCCGACTCTGAGCTGCCAGTAATCTTTCCTGAATAAGTTTCACCTTATCGACAGCCTTCTGAACCATATCTGGTCCTATCAGCTTGGTCTCGCCAACATCAAACCAGCCTATAGGGGATCTGCATTTCCTGCCATACGGGGCTTCGTACGGTGCCATCTGAATGCTAGAGTGGTAACTGTTATTGTAAGCAAACTCGTTAAGTGGCAAGTGATCCTCCCAGCTGCCTTTGAAATCAATAACACAGGCTCTCAACATATCTTGTAGCGTCTGGATCGTACGCTCAGCCTACCCGTCAGTCTGAGGATGAAATGCGGTGCTGAGACTCACCTGCGTCCCCAATCCCTCCTGGAAGGATCTCCAGAAGTTAGCTGTAAACTGGGCCCCTCTATCCGAGATAATCACTGTGGGAACTCCATGAAGTCTCACTATCTCCTTAAGATACAATCGGGCATAATCCTCAGCTGAGTACGTAGTCCTGACTGGAAGAAAGTGGGCTGATTTTGTCAGTCTATCAACAATAACCCAGACAGAGTCATTTTTCCGTGGAGTGCGAGGGAAACCTGTGACGAAGTCCATATTAATTACCTCCCATTTCCAGGTTGGAATTTCCATCTCCTGTAATAGCCCTCCGGGCTTCTAGTGCTCTATCTTAACCTGCTGACAATTTGGGCACTGGGCCACAAATTCGGCTATGTCCTTTTTCATACCATCCCACCAGTACAAACACCTAAGATCATGATACATTTTTGTCGATCCCGGGTGAATAGAATAACGAGCACAGTGTGCTTCCCTCATTACCTGCTGCCGTAACCCTGCAACCTCAGGTACACATATACATAATCTGTCTCTGTATCGTAGTACTCCATCGGCTGACATCTTAAATGGGGTCTCCTCCTTCTGAAGTGCTGTATCTCTATAATGTACCAGAACAGGGTCCTCATATTGACGCTTCTTTACCTCTTCTACAATAGAGGGCTCAGCAACACCTCGCACCAAAACGCTACCATTATCAGAATCAGCCAACCGAACTCCAAGACTAGCTAGCTGATGAATCTCACAGACTACCCCTTTCTTTCCTGGTTGTACGCTTGCTAAACTAGCCATAGATTTACGGCTGAGTGCATCTGCTACAATATTAGCCTTCCCTGGGTGATATAGAATATCGACATCATAATCTTTCAGCAACTCCAGCCATCTCCTTTGCCGCAATCTTTAAAAGAATACGCGAAGGCGCTCAAATCAGCCCGAGGAATACCTTGGCGTCGTCTCATCAGTCTAGATGCAGACCTTACATTCTTCTCTTATATCTTTCAATTGATATCGGGGCTCAACTATGGATTTTGCCCTCAGTACTAATTCTATCTCGGTACTTTGGTTCAAACCATCTTACACCTTTCCTTAATGTGTCCAGAATATCGCAACCGCATTGTTATTATTGAATCCTTACTTTTCCTATCAAGTATATATATATATATATATATGTTTTTTTGCATACAAATATTCGTAGGTTGCATAACCTTCTTGTACAGCTCGTATAAAGTACATCCAATCTTAATCATAGTCTTTTCTTCTCCTGGTTCATTCTGCTTTGCATGTCTTATTTGTACAAAAATTCACTTGCTGTCTATCTTGTCATACTTCTTTCCTTTTCTTTATTCACCCCTTTGATTTTCTTGTATCCTACTATAGGAGATTTTCTACCCTTTCTCCTTTTGCTACTTATAAGTCACCATATTATTAACGAACAACTCCATTGCCAACATCTTAGCCTCTAATCTGGTATAGCATTGCTATCCCTTATAATATCTCTTGTCATACTCTTTCTTTTCATAAGCATCTACTTTCTAATGTCATATTATCCAAGGTCTTTACAAATAATTCTCAGCACTGTCTCAGATACCATCCTGACTTCTACCCATTTATTGTTAGCTTCCAAATCTTACTAACTTGTCCCAACGAGGGATCTCACTTAAGGTTTTAAGCACTCATATTAAATATATTGTAGTGTCCATTGTTTCCATCTCACACTTGCATTTCTGTTATCCGCTTCCCCCCTTAAAGGTGTACTTATACCATTATCTATTTATATCCTCCTCTATGTTCTCCCTCCAATCTCAAATTCATCTGATCCCTTTTTCAATTCGCTTGTTATACTGTACCATATCTATGTCTTTCTTTATAATTTATAGCTTTGATTATCCACGTCGAAACCTTAGCAAAAATCATGAAGTGACGAGAGCCTTTCTATATATAGAGTACAAATCTCATCCGGTAATCTGTACTCGAGTAATGCGACCAATGTAGCAACTCATCCAAGGCCACATTCCACTCATTCCAATCAATAATTAATTAGTACTTGTAGTCGTTCCAAATTCTCAATTAGGTAGCACCTATATTCTGATTATAAATGTCCAAATCCTCTTGTAACATTATCTTTATCCCAACCTATATCATCTGTTTCCTTTAATAAATTTACAATACATCACTTGCTCCTCAAGCCTACCGTCCTTGGTCCGTTAAGGATTCCACTATTTTCGAGGTGAGGTTGTGTACACGCAGTACTCCTTTATGCCTTATGTCCTTTCTCCCTTGTTGTGTGCCCAGTACCGACTTCTAACTCACTCAAGATCGTATCAAATTCATTTTAATGATAGCCTTATCTTATCACTTCGTCATCGTACTACACCTTTAAGTTCATAAATATATATTCCGCCTTCGTTCCATACTTGTACTCAATTAATTATGTCTATCTTAGGTGCTTCCTTTGGAATTCCCTTATCATTTCTCTCGCCTATGGCTATCTTTTATTCTGTGCACGAAGAATCTTATGCTACCTCTGTATCCTTCGGAAAACATCACTTGTGCATAACCCCTTTCTTATTTTCCAAGCGTATTCTGCCCATCCTTGTTTATTCTTGTCATACCAGTCATTTCTTAGCACTCATTCTACGTCGTTGCTCATTTTTATATAACTTGATCTTTCACAGTTCCGTTATTTGTAGTACTCGTGTCTTCGGCTACACATGTCGTGACCTATTACCACATTGTTATCTCGCTTCCTTCTTATCTCCTTCTTTCAATTACTCCCCTTTTTGTTTGTACTCGTTTTCATTTCCGTTATCATATAACCTTTACTCTGAACTTTCCCTACAAAACTTAATAAATCTTCCTTATTCGTTCTATAACTCGCTTTTCCATTTCACACTTACCTTTATATTCTAGTCACATAGATCACGTCATATCTTTTAATCGCTTCCTCACTAAACTCCATTCATCTTCATAATAATCCTTATTTTATTCACTTTATCCTGTTCGTATTCAACCCCATAGTCAATCTTATCCTTTAATCCCTCACAAGCTGTCTTACCTCACAAGCTATCTTATCAATATATTCCCATCCGTCACAATTCTTTTTCTTCTGTACTGTTGTCTTAATCATACTATTACTTCTTTTAACTATAAACTCGTCCTAATTTATCCCTGCTTATCAATTCAGTCGGTACCTCATATAACACCCTATTAACATTTTCCAGCCTTTTCTAAATCATCTCTTATTATCATAGACCCTTCCAAATTGCCCTAGCATTTCCTTTTTACTATTTTGATATCGATCTCATAATTACTATTACCATCAGTTCAACGATTAACTTATTTCTCGACTTTTTTCAACTCTTATCATTACCGTTGACACGACCTTTCAATACATATTACGAACTAATATCTCATTCCTTTTATACTTGTGGGAAAATTTTAACAGAGTTCCCTCTGTATTTCCTTACTATCCCAGAACCTGCACGCAGGAAATACCAACAATGCCTCACAGGGCCAACATATATATATATATATATATATATACATCATATCATATCATAGCCGCACAGGGCTCCCGATATTAACAACAGTATGAAAATGATGGACTTACCTCGTATGTCTAATCCAAACTGCACCTGTTACACTTTCCTGTTTACCTTCCCTTTCAATCTTTTACTTTACATTTCAATCGTACTTCAAACCCCGTAGGCCGTGACTAGTGCCCGAGTTGGACACTCATATTGTCTGTTAACTATCGTCATTTACAATTAGCATGTCATGATCTCATTTGTATATAAAAAAAATAGGGAGTATTTTAAATTTGTCAAAGTTTTGTGTGTCTTAGGCACCTGTCTCCTGAGGAGTTGCACTTTTAAATAACCACATAGATATATATATTACTACGCAAGCCGACAAGGCTGCCACGATATACAAAATACCAATCATACATATATATGCAAGCCGACAAGGCTGCCATTACGAATGGGTACGCCCCAAACATAAGCCATAGACATAAAACGCATCAACAACTACAAACAGACCCACACCGATGTCCACAGACCTCTAAGAGTAATGACCGTATCATATGGCGGGACAGGGCCCCGCCGTACCCAAAAAAACACATATGAAAACAACATAAGGGAGTTATACCACAAGCTAGGCTCCGGAACAAGGGAGCATTCCAAAATAGCTGAATAGGTATCCTAAGCTGGCGGATCTCCGAAACGAGCGTCTGTACCTGCGGGCATGAACGCAGCCCCCCGAAGAAAGGGGGTCAGTACGGAATATGTACTGAGCATGTAAAGCTTGAAACATAGTAATAGACTTATATTGAGATAAGGTATATAGGGCTCAGTGCAACAACCAGAATTTCATAAAACTTGGCTTTGAACATATTTCATCTGTGTCATTCTCATATCAATGTCATTATAGCGTTTTGTAATCAAAGCTGCATAATTATTTTGTATATAACATATATAACGTGTCCCGGCCCTTTAATGAGGGGCTCGGTATTTATAATCGTAGCATCATAAAACATAAACATCTACGTGTCCCGGCCCTTTAATGAGGGACTCGGTAATAAGGAATATATATATGCCCTCCTGGCCACCGTCTCCATATCATCATATCATCATATCGTCATATCATCATCATATCATCATATCATCATATATATATATATAACGTGTCCCGGCCCTTTAATGAGGGACTCGGTAATAATATAGTAAACATGCGCACGAAAACGTATCCTGGCCCGGGACTCAGTGAAGGATATAGCGATAAGCACGAGCAGAATAATAAGAAACCACGTATATGCAATTCATCTTTTGAGACT